>NW_020884895.1:5097422-5834029 GCF_003945725.1 Corapipo altera | reverse complement strand
TGGTGAGAGCCCCAAGCCTGCAGAGATCTCCTCCCTGCTTTCCCTCAAATTATTCTTACCAGGCAGTAAAGAAAGCTGAGAAGTCATCAGCCATCAATGAAAAATCGTTTTGTTATTTTTCCCCTCTTCCTTCAACAAGAGATCAAGAAGCTCACTTACCCTTCTGTTCACTTTCAAATCCTACAACAACGCCTCGTGCCCCGTTCACCAGCCCTTGAGACACATCCAGATTCTTTGCTAGCATCACCTACAGAGAAAAAGAAAAATCCTTCAGTGCACTGGGTTTACAGCCTGTTCAGCCACCTGCAGCTAAACTTCTTTCCAGGAAGCACAAGCACATCAGGCTGATATGGCCACAATCTCCTATCCTGCTTATTGCAGGACAGAGCACCATCTCCAACTGAAATGATTTCACAGCCTTTCCTTCCTAGGATTCCTGTAGGGTACGCAAATGTCCTTATATAATAAGGAAAAACACCTCCTCGTGAGATGGTGAACAAAGAGAATTTACTTTAAAATCAGCGCTTCTTTGACAAATAAGATTACCTATGTCGGCGCATGCTCCCCTGGGCTCCTCTGCCCCGCACGTATCCTGTGCCTTGGACACGCCTCCCACAACTCAACTGTTCGTGTTTGGCATTCCCTTAAAGCCTTAGAGCAGAACAATTAGCACAGCAGATTCATTTTATACAGTTTATGAAATGTATGTTCAGTTAGAATATCCAAGTTTACTAGATTTTGGACCAGATGCTATATTTTCAAAGCACTATGGCTTGGAGGAGCTGGAGCATGAGGAATCTTTCTGTTCTGTTCCAGAGAGGCAAAGTCAGGTCCTGGAATATATTCTGGGGCCCCTTCTCTGCCTCATAAGGACCTTTGCAGCACGGAAAACATTTGTCTTAATGCTGCGCCCCATCATTGCATGGATGAACATGCTATTTAGTCTAGATTGGTGTTTGCTGCCTTTTCTGGCAAGGT
The DNA here is from genome assembly GCF_003945725.1 of Corapipo altera. Taxonomy (NCBI): domain Eukaryota; kingdom Metazoa; phylum Chordata; class Aves; order Passeriformes; family Pipridae; genus Corapipo; species Corapipo altera. Next base: position 5,833,051 of record NW_020884895.1, on the reverse strand, counting down.
GACTGCTTGACTGCGATGAGGAAAAGCCATTATGTAAACCACTACTATTTGGTATTTCAAGGGAAGATAAGTAAGTTTTAATTGTTTGGGTAAGCACAGTGTTATTACTTTACAGCGCTACAGCTTAGCTGTTCTACACATAGTAATGAAAAATATAGAAGATACAGATATAATGTGACTTTTGAGCCTGTAGGAGCCTGTAGGCAGTCTGTGTTTGCCAGGAAGCACTGACAGCTCTGCTGACTGCATGCACTGCTGTGCATATGTGCAGTGTACAGAGGAATAGTCTTCTTTGTAGTCATTTTGCTTATTGCCTTCTGATGTCCTGCTGTCCTGCAGTGGTGCCTCTCAGTAACAGGCTGATTCCTGCCAGCCTAGAGTTCAACTGGAAGTATAGGCATACACACACAAGGTTTATTTTTAATAGACTTTACTGAGTATATTTGTCCACTTCATCTCTTATTACAGCAACAATTTTAATTCTTGTAAAAAATCCAGTCTGGCAGTTCCAGAGACATTTTCTGTCTGTCCAATAGGCTGTAATTACAGAGCTACCCCAATTTAGACCACCTGAACTGTGCAAGCCCCCTTTCATGGGGCTGTGAATCCCAGTAAGGCAGTTTCTATCTTTCATTACTCCTTTATCTGCTTTTCCTTTGTTTTCTCTTTTCCACCTTTGGTGTAACAGGCTAAAAAAAAAATTAAGTAAACCACAGGAGTACATTAAAGACAAAAAAAGAATGCGTTGCATATTCTATTTTCTGTCCTCATTATATTGCGTCCTTTCAGAAGAATGAAATGAAGTAATGAGTCTGCCCATCTCTCATTGTGCCTGGCGCACTCATTTCTATGAATCAAAGCATAGACAAATAGTTTTGCATTGTCTGCTCATCTGTCCATTGTCTGCTCATAAATCCACCCCTCCTTACTGCCCTTGGGGCTGTTCACATTCATACTGAAAGTTCACAATTTCCGTGTCAGTTTAGAGAATAATACATGGTGAACGTGGCCATGTAGCCAAGTGATTACCAGCTGGTTTGTTATGTTTGCTTTCAGGAATGCCCTGAAACTAAAAATATGTGGTCACCTGTATCCTCACAGTACTATTATTTCAGGTTAAATGTGTGGTCCCAGCATACCAGTAAACAGGCCTATATATCCCTGGAAAAGATGCTGGCAAGTTGGTAGGCCTGAGTCCAAATAGATCAGGCATCAATGGTTAGGTTTAATATAGTTTTAACTGTCAGTTATTCAACTATAATTTTAAACTATTAATATAGTTGTATTTAACAGGCTCTTATATAATTTTGTCATCACTGTTTAAACATGGACAATTCAGGCAGTTATATCCTCAGTGTTACTAACTATATGGAGCATATTGAAAATTACATGCCAATTTGTGCTGCTACCAATATACCAGTTACATTTAAAAAAGCACGGGACAAGTAATGCATATGCTTTTTTATTTCCAGCAAGCTGAGATTATAAATTAATCAATTTTTTGCATCCATTTTGCATGCAAGAACACTTGAGCATTTCAGTTTACCAGTATGGAATGTCTATTATGAAACTGTCCATCTAGTATTTGTTTCATAAAAGTTTTCAGACTCTTATCATCAGTAAATAACAGCCACAGCTGTGAACAGACAAGTTGGGTTTAGACCTGGTGATCAACAAAGAGGAAAAAAAAAAAGTTTAAAAAATATGTATTGATTGAAAAATAGTACATTAAAAAAAATCAGTCGCTATCATTTCATGAACAGAATACAAGGCTGAAACAGTCACAAAAATCATTACTCAATCAGTTTTGTAATAGGAGGAAAATGTATACACAGTAACTACTGTAACAGAGGGTATCTCAGCAGCTGTTATTATGTGGTCTGTACCCTGAGAACATCAAAGGTTGGATGGCACTGGTAATGAACAGTATGGCCAACTCAAAGTCCCTCAGTTAATATGCACAAACCATAGAAAATGGGTGCAGTCTGACAAAGGTGTTTCCATCCCTGGAGGGGTTCAGGCCCCACTCAGCTATTCAAGATTGTGAATTTTTCATGGAAAAGCATCTCATCCTGCATCACGGGCAAGGGGCAGTGAGGTAGATGCAGCCTTTTTGAGCCTCTTGATGAGGAACTAGAGCAAGAAATGTCAACCACAGTGACCAGGTTTGTGTTTCTTTACTTCTTTACTTTTATCAGAATGCTAGAAAAGCTTTTTGATCTTTATGGACTGCCTTTGCCTCCTCTGCCAGCCACTGCTTTATCCTCTGACTATCCTTTCCCACTGAGAGTACAGCAGTATCAAGGTCAACTACTCTGCTTCGAAGCAAGCAAATGCTCCTTTGAAACAACTGGCTGCTGTCACAGTGTCAGGGCAACCAATCGTGTTTCAAAAATACATCAAGTCTCCAGAGATCTTAAGGAGAAATTAAACTCCTTTTTCCATTGCACTTTATTTAGAACAGAGCTAGATGCTGTTTACTTGGATTTATAGCTGTGCTCAAACCACAAAAAAAAATTACAATGAATGAACAATTTAGGAAAAAATTTTCACAAATCTTTAGGTCTCATTTTGTCAGTAATGTTCTCTTAAAGGTGACAAATGTTTATTTTGTTATGGCTGGAAATGAAGCTCGTTCACACATCTGTTGGATAAGATTTCGAAAGCCAAAAGACATTAAAGGCTCTATAATCCCTCTTTTAACAGGACAGCAACACTTACCCATCTCTCACTGGCTCTGCCTGAACGCTTTAAGGTGAAGGTGGACAGACATCTTGATAAAAAGTGTATTTATTACCAGATAGTAATTCAATATAGTTAGCTAAAACTAATTGCAACATCTGGTCAAAAATTAAAAAATTATTTCAGTAAGGAAAGTGTGGATTTCTTCCAAAATATTTCAAAATTAGATTTTTCAGCTTTTAATTTTTAACTGGCACTTTTCTTTTTAAATGGATTTCTTTTCTCCTTTATTTATACAAAACCAAACCAATCCCCCATCCATGAAACTCAGGTTTTTTAGTTTGCATTGGACAACTTGTTTCGTTAACAGCTTCCTTGTTTCCTTTAACAACTTAACCAAAACAAGGTTTTTCCAAGCCCAACTACTACTTCTCCACCCATTGTAAAACTAAAATACATCCATAATAGCCACCTTGCTTGGACTGTAATTGAGTTGTTTCCCCTTCAGTTTACATTTTGGCCAAAGCACTGAAAACTTCTCACATTTGCCAAGCTCTATTCAAACACAAAGGATATGGCTGAGTGCTCTGGAAACCTCTTTAGGGCTTTGGGAGATGAGAAGTGCTCCACTACATTTGTTTATACAAGATGTAATAGAGTTGGTGGACAACACATTTCAGTACCCCATATGTCTGGGATACTCAAGGATGTTCTCCAGGCAGTTGCTTAATCTGCTTGTGGCTTTTAGAGTATGAGAGACTTTTTTTTAATCAGGTTTTCATGTATTAGGATTGAAGTATCAGAGCTAGACAAGATGGAGATTTGTTCCATGCTGAACTCTTTCAAAACTCTGATCCACATTTCTGAGATGATAAGCTGATGCAGCAGAAATATTCCACGTATTGGCAGCTTCAAATTCCATCTCACAGGAAGAGGCAGATCACATCAGTATGCACTTTTAGATCTGTTACAGCAATATCAGCAGTCCTTGATTTCTCAAAAATGGTGTCATTTGTGCAGATAGAGCAAGCTGTCACAATCTGACAGGTTTAGACTGTTTCACAGGGGACAGCCAAGGCACAGACAGCGATTGATTCATTTCTCGTCACTCGAGCTCTGCACCTCGCTCACTGCGGAGCCAAGCTAGGTTAATGCAAAATTAAAAGTTACCACCTTTCTGCAATCGTTATTCAGAAGCTGTAAATACAGAGCAAACCCTTTTTATTGTTAGAGTTTGCATTTTTAAGTGCATTACCATTTTACTGCCAATAAAAAAAAAAAAAAAATTATTGAGGTAAAAAGTCTAAAAAATCCTGTGCTCCTTTATTCCAAAACAATCCTACATGTTGCAATCATGCCATGTACTGAGCTGGTTCAGGATAAGCACAAGCAAATACTCAATATAGTTTTGCCCCTCAGTGATTAATTACCCCTCTGCACTGCCATCCAGGAGAACGATGCTCTGGGATTTTGTCTGCTAATATAGATTTAAAAATTCCAACACAACTTAACACTTGCAATAATGATTTTCATCCACATTTTTGCTGCTTTTAGATATTGCTAAATCATCAGAGGAAAAATAAAAGTCAATAAAAAAATCAATAATGGCAAATATACATGCACACTCGTGCACATGTACCACTCCTTTGTGTGTGTGCACAGCACAATGCACACCTGTGTTACTAGAGTTGCCCAGAACATCTATTATCATTTCAGTTTTGGCACATGGGTAAGTAATGTCCAGGATTTTGCAAATTCAAAACTAATGGATCACAGCCTTTTCAAATAACCTTTGAGAAACATATCCTAAAGGTTTTCTTTAAATGATTTTTCTACTGTGTAGGAAGTGGTGGAGGTTTGAATGGCTCTGTTTGGTTCCTTCCCCATCTGCAATGAGCCTGGTTTTAATTGTGACTTGTGCCTCCCTATGGCTTTGGGGTCTGCTTTTGATTTTTAGTGCGCCTTGTGTCAGACAGCACAGAGGAAAGTACAGGAGATCTCCTGAGAAACTGAAAGAAATAGGCCTAGCTGGAACAACTTCTAGTGTTTAATTTTATGAATAAAATTAATAGACTGGTACTGCTAAAGATGCTTTCACTCCAGCATATAATACAGTAAGCAACTGTCAGTTCCTTTCTCTAGTATGAAGAGAGAAGTTCAGAAGTGTCTTGTACTTACATTTACAAATCTCAGAAATTCAAAACCAAAGCATTTGAAGACCAATGAAGAAAAACCCCACACTTCTTTAAAAACAACCCCCCAAATTAATGCTTTCCAAATGTACGGTTTCCAAATGTACGGTTTCCAACCTTTTGCCCACATGGAAAACCATTGTGTCTAACCACGAGACTTATCGAATGAGAAGAGAACAACAAAAGGAATAATTATTGTGTCAGAGCTCAGCTCTGCAGTGCCACCCCTGAGAATTGAAGTCTGTTTGTCCTCTGACCTAGAACTGCTCTGCAATACACTCATCTCTCACGGGAACACTCTTGGTTTCCAGCTGTCTGGGCTTGGGCACTTGGAGTCGGATTGGCACTACTTGCTGAGTGCCACCAGCTGCAGCTGAGATCAATTATAGCTGTGTTTTAAAGGCTAGGATGTCTTTAAAAAAAAAGAAAAGGAAGAAAAAAAAGGAAGAAAAGTCTCTACATTTCAGTCTAGAAACCCCAGACTGGGTGACATTTCCTAAAAGTTGAGAATTTTAGATTTGACCTTTACGGGCTTCAGTTCCCCCGATGTAAAACAGCAATGTCAGCTGCTACTTTGAGAAGTGTTACAGGAAGGTAAGTTTTCATCTATATCCATAAAAGCTTTAGAAAACATATTGAAAGCACAAGAGAAATGCAGTGAGTAAGTGAAGCTTTATTCGATGCAGCACTTGGACAGTTATTAAAAGTCAGTTTTCAAGGCCACACACTGTATGTGAAGAGTGGAAAAAATATTGTATAAGTACCCATAGGATGACATGAGAGCAGGTGGAAAAGGTAACAAGTCACAATATATCAATGACCAGAGACAGTGCAAGCAAGGAGTTGACCTGAAGGTTCATGTGCCTCCTTAATTTTGAGCTTTCTCATCTAAATGTTGGCCTTTTCATAAAACATTCTTAAAAGTGCTTTTCTCTTTTGCTTTAAATATTAAAAAAAAACTATTTCAGTGAAGCTGATCAAAACAGAACAACATGAGAGTAAAAATCTGACATTTTGCATGTCAGGGAAATCCAGCTACTGTGAACATGATTAATCACCAATTACTGTGGAAATGATGTGTCTGAAATTGAGTTCTCTCTATTAGGGAAAAAAATGCTTGTGTCATTAGAAACAATAAACAGAGGACCAAATCAATCAGTGGCCAGTTGGAGGCACTTCCAACAGTTAAAACTGGAGTTTTAACCTTTGATGCCAACAGTTAAACCTATGATGTTTCTTCAGAAGAAAATTCTTTAGACTATGGTCAGAGATTCTGTAAATGAGCATTAATGAGATTCCGCAGCTGATTCTTGGTTACACTGGCAGGGCAGGAAGATGAAGTGACAGTGAAATACTGGATGTGTCCCACTCCTTCCTGCCTTTCGCTCAAGGGAACACTCAGCATATCATGAGATATGGTTTCCTCTGCAGGTCAGACTATTTGCAGCCCAAGTACATTTTCAATTTCTGTGCTGAATAACAGTTACAGCAGTGACTTTCACCCAAACCTATGGCAAGCACACACCCTAAAGCAGTCACACAATAGTACCTGGTGCCCTTCCTGCTTGAATGGTTTTAACATTTCATTTCTCCCAGCAAAAATTTACTGAAGATGTACCCCAGCATGTTTGTAGCCCCCAAATGTTTATAAAGCTCTTATGGAGATGTCTCCTGATCTCCCACCTACTGTTATTGACTATGCATCAGATATAGTCTTTTCTTTTAGTAGGACCATCTGGAAAGGAATGACAAACCCCATCACACATCTGATATTTAATCAAACATAAAATACAGTAGTAATACAGCTGCATTTCTACTGTGGCAGGGTGGTGTCACCCTGTCCTTGCAACAGCTACAACTTTTCAACTTCATATCAGTGTCTCTTTGAATTCAGTGAAACCCAACCTGCACACGAGTTCGCCATTGCATACTGAGCCAACACAGCTCTGTGAGGGAAAAAGCATAAATTCTCTTACCTTGTCCCAGTAGATCTAAGGCTTCTATCCTCCTTCAGAAACAGAGTTGGAGTTGAAGGTGGGCAGTGAGGGTAAAAAACCTGAAGACACTGGAAAGGCAGAAGTGGGTCTGAAGAAAGCAAAAATCATAGATGAAATATACATATGAAAACCAAAGATCAGTTGCTTTGCAGCCTGGATATATTTAATCTGCCTATCAGGAGATACAATAAATGCAGAATTTCATTGCACCTCATTTGCAGGCCCACTCTTCCTAACACAAAAGCACTTCAAAAGCAACTCATATATCCTGAAAGGCTGAAACTTGATGGCTTCTGGCCAAGAAAAAGGTACCTAAATGTCATATGATTTATTATTTTGAAGGAGTGGATTTTGCCTGCCACATTCTTCACATTAAATAATGTTCAGCGTTGTTCATTCCAGTGAATGTTTTCACAGCACATGGAAACATTACACAATACCTGACTAAGGAATGACAGCAACTGAGACTTAATTATTTCATAAGACACAATGACTTAACATCATTGTCTTGTTTTCAAACCAGAGAACTGACTGAAGCAACTCCTGACTGGACACAGATTTCACTCCTACCAGTCTGCCTGGCCAGTGTAAATAGTCAGAAATTAGTGGGCACAGCTGAAGGTTAAACCCTTGCTCTCCCACCACCACGGGCTCTGCAGTGTGCTTTGTGGAGGCCACCCCCAAATCTCCCCACTGCCCAGTGTGAGAAGAGGCATGAAGCAGGACAGTTCTTAACCCACGTTGTGCAGGGCAGCTCTCTTCCACTTTCTCAGGATATATTTTTAAACAGCGCCTTTTGCCAAAACTGTCATTTGCTGATGATTTTTTTCCCCAGTGAACTAGCTTAGTGCAGATGAAAGCAGACTGTCCTTCAAAAGTGTCTACTTTGGTGGGTGTTAGGTTATATTCTCTTTCAGCGAGATACAAACACTTGAGTTTAATGTCTTAAGGTATCTGGGTTTGTCTTCTGGATCTGCACTGACTTCTTCCTCTTGCACAGCACAGATTCTGCTGGGCTTTCCAACTCTGCTTCTGCTGAGAAGCTAAGCTGCCTAACCACAAACTGCAGAAATTTTTAGCTACAGACCCACCACTCTATTGAACAAATCTCACTGGAAAAGCAGGTCTATGTAGGTTTCTGTGTTGTCCTTCCTTCTAAATCAATTCCTGTCCATATCCTGGGGTTCAAGAATCCATTTGTTACCCTTATTGCAGTGGGCAATATCTGCTTCCAAACACTTCTCATCCAACAGACCTTACAATATCATCTATTTTATTAATTCATTCTTCCAATTATACAGGATGCTAAATGTCCAAATCACGAGACAGTAACTTCTCCCCTCTGAACCAGTTGCATTCTGGCTCAAAACTGTCCTATTCCTAAGTTATCAATTCTATCAATTAGTTATTTTCTAGTGAAGTAACTATTTTCTTCTTTTTTGTTTTTTTCCCCCCAAACACTGTAATGTTGGTTTGACTACTTCAGAGATCTCTGTGGTCTCCATGGTCACTGTTTCATTCCAGCCAACTGGCACCAGAACAAATTAACACAACTGCTGCCATATAGGCCATAAAGTAGTCCTTGCTTTCTCTAGCATTTTGTCACTCCAAAATTTGTGTCAAGCTTTGGCCAAAGTTTCAGAGTTCTGGGATTTTATTTTACTCTGGAAGAAAATTAAGCCATTTTGGAGGATTATTTTCTTTATGTCATGGAATAATTTGCACCAGAAACTTGAACTGCAAGACTGGCAATTGACCAAAGTGTATGAAGAGGCTGGTCCAGGTAGCTGGCCTGTAACACCAAGTCCTGTTCTAGTTCTCCAGAAAGCACACAAATTGGTCTGCAATATTTTACTTCAGCTGAATTCCCTTCCGTGCCCTGCTCTGACAGCTATTTGAAAAGGAGCCTTGCTGTGATGGTGTCAGATTTTCAGTACCACACCCCCCATACCCATATTTCAATTATCATGTTCCACGGGACATCAGCAGCGAACAAGTTTAAGCAGCTTTTCCCAGCCCAGTTCTGTGGGTGCACACAGGCACAGGCAGTGATGACATCTCATTCATTCACACTGTTGTTGTGTGCGACGAGAAACAAAGCTCAAGGGGACTCAACATGGGAAGTGAATGTTTCAAATGGAATCTGTACCTCTCAGAAAACCTGAAAACTCTTGATATAAAAACAGCTCTGACAGAGCAGAGCCATATTGCTATTATATTCAGTGTTAAAATCTGACTGCTACTGGCACATTATGATTTACCATTTAAATCGACTGTTCTCGGAAACCTCTTCCTTTCTCATCTGTCTCACTTTTTCACTGAATTGCACTCCTTTCCATTGTCAAAATGCTTTTGGAACACATTCTTCTAAACAACAGGATGAGGGGACATTCAAGCTGTGTCTGATACCAAGTTTCTTCCCGCAGTAATTGTACTCATATTAACTTGTTCTTATTTGCAAAATATATCAATTTCTGATCCAGTCTGATGTCCTCATCATAAATTAAGTCTGACTTTTAAAGTGACATCTTTTGTCACAGAACACTTTGTACATGGTACACGCAGTGTTCCCTTTGAAATGAAAAGGAACATGATTAAAAAGATGACAATTATTTTCCATTGCAACACTTTTGAGTCACAGCCAAAAGTTTGCATTCGCAAATAAACCTTCAGTGCCCACCTTCCCTTCTCTGAGCTAGCTTTCATTTTCCTTCTTATACCATGATCACAGACTCTCAGGATGTAAACTCACATGGTTGTTCAGTAGGAAAAGACAGTGATGTGTCCTGGTGCACAGGGACTCAGTCTGAAATCCCAAAGCACCAGCAGAGCTCTTGCAAGTAGCTCTTCTCAGATCTAGACCAGAAGTTTTTGGCTGAAAATTGCAGTATTCAGTCCCAAGTTTTTCGTTCTCAGTTTCTATTATTTTGATCAAAAAAAGAAGCAGGCAATTCTGAAGTCCCAACCAACATATATTCTTTATATCCCTATAAAGAATATGAAGTCATTTTGCGTTAGAGTTGTCGGGAAGATAAAAGATAAGCACAGATTAAGTCACAGCCTAAAAAAGCACTGCCAAGTGCTGCCTAGGCTCTGGGTACTCGCTGAACTTCACCTTGTTATGGTATCACCTGAGCAATGATAAGTAGTATACAATAGAATTACAGTGAAAGTCAGTCTCTAATTCACTGCAGAAGGCTCAGTATTAGAGAAGGAATTAGCTCTCCTTTGAGTTAAGGAGACCAAATGCAATTCTTAACTTCCAAGGACCTATTTTAAAATATGTACCCATATGTATTTGCAAGCCCAAGTCATGGCCCTCCTTCAAATCCTTCCTGAAATTCCCATCCTACAACCACCCCTGAACCTCCACCCAACCAGAAAACCACCCTGGCTAAGCAGCAGCCTGTCCTGACAGAAGCAATGCTCCTGCTATCCCATTTAGCCCCATTTGCCTTAGATCATGGGATCTTCAGGCACAGGGGATGTTTTCTGTTATGTATTTACAGCGTGACCAACTCAATGACTGCAGTTCCTCTGCATCATCCATCTGAACATTTTTGTTTTCTTTTCCCTTTTGTTTTCAGCTTGTTGTTTGTTAGATCCATTATACAAAATGCTTCAAATAAGCCCCAAAACAATGCTCCCTTCAGTGCATGACTTTGTTTCCTTATTTAAATGGCTCACTGTTCTTCATAGGAATAGCATTTCTTGTAAGAGAAAGGAGGAGGGTGAAATCCACATTTACACCTCCATTCCAGAGGGACTCTGTACTCCTTTACCAACTGTTTGCTAATGTCCTCATAGCAGCCTCTCTGTCAGACCTGTTATCTGGCCTAAGGAGACAATGGAGTAATATGTGTCTGCTCTGGTCATCACCACATGTGACCAATTCCTATCACTCGCAGATCACTCACTGTCCTCCCTCCACCCATCTCCTCCCCAGGAGCAGGGCCCCTGCAGGCAATCAGGACCAGAGATGGGCAGCAGTGATGTGAACAAATCCTTCTTTCCAGCACTCGTTCCCCTGAGCTTTACTGCTCCCTCTGAGTAGCAGTAGTAGTACTTCTCTCTGGAAGTAGCAGATTGATCTGCAAAAACTGAATCAACACCTCAAGGAACAGTCCACATCCAAACCTATTTATGATTAGTTATTCGAAGAACCATCTACCCTTTTCTACATGCTTCATCCCTGTCAACAGTGAAAGGTGAGTCACCATTGACCCTTCCAGCCACAGGGATTACCTTTTCCATTGCATATTGAGGGGAATCATAACTTTCTAGGTTCGGATATTAATTTGTCACCATGCTCTCCAGTAGACTCCCAATACTGCAGACTTGGACCAGTTTTTGTCCATCTTTGTGCAATTTTTACAAGTTCTTAGAAAAAGGACTAAGCTAAGAAAGATACACTCATTGGAAAGTCCTCCCATAAAAGAGAAATGAATATATGAGCAAGTCCACAGAAAATAACACTGGCAGTTGTAATAACTGTGCAATCATCAGTTCTGAGGCTGGCAACCACTCTCCAATAAGCAAAGCAAACGTGATGTTTGATTGCATTAACAAAAAGAATAGAATTTAAAGCCACAAATAACTGGATGTAAAAAAAAAATTGCATAGATTTCTGAGAAACTGTGTCAAACAGTTCAGTTATTTTCTTGTGACTAATAAAAGTAATACAGAAAGGAACGAGAGGTAGAGCACTGTCATAATTCCATGGGGGTAAGAGAAAGGAAGTACTTAGCTAATTTAATAATGCAGTTCTAAAATATCTGTGTCTGGGTCTGCAAAGGGATTACCAGGCTCATAGTGACAGGAAAGCAAGAAATTAGTAGGACATTTGAAAGGGGGGAGGGAGCGACATCTTCCTTCCACAGAAATGTTTTTTTGGCTCTGTGTGGAGCCACATCCTAAACCAAATTATTATTTGTGACACTCAGCAGAAAACATTTCGCATACAAACCATTTTGCTGAGTTAAATGTGCCAAAATGTGGTGCACTGATTGTATTTGTAGTTACAGCCAAAGTGATGCCCTGGAAACTCAATGCCAATTTAATATGTGTATTTAAAGAAGAAAAAAAAGCAGTTATTTTGAGGTTGTTGTTACATTTACATGATGCACATGTTTTAAGCCCATGTTCTACACTTGGCCTACTTGCTTGTCAGAGGAGACCAACAGCAGAAAACTCACAAGAAACTATGAACTTCAAGGAACTGGTGCTATGGGTTTTAATAAGTTACAGCAAGAAGACATTCTCCCTTGGGACTAAAGCAGCAATTTGAGCACAAAAGCAGCAGTGTGAGCACAAAGCAGAGCAAATCCATTTCCACATTGCCAAGTGTCATCACACCTGCAACTCAATGGGATGGAAAATATTTGCTCAGGGACTCAATGGCCAAGATAAGACAAGACAAGACAAGACAAGACTAGCACCCTTTTCCTTCCCTTAAAGTCATGGAACTTGTTGTCACTTATCAGAAAGCAAAACACGCAGGGATGATGTAGGTGCATGCCAGCATTAAAAACAAGGTCATCTGGGAACTAAAATTTCTGAGACATCCAGGGTAGATGCCTTTAGTTCATGTAAGTAAAGACTTCACTCAGAACAACAGGCAGATATACAGAAGATTAAACCCCCCATAATGATGCAGACTCTTTTCTTCGTTCCATTTTGCTGTTCATAAGAATCATTTTATATTGCTTACTCAGAAAACAGTTGAGAAATTATGTGTAATAAATATTTCCCTAAATTGAGCTGGCAGAATCTATTTCTTCTTTTAAAATATATTGTTCTCAGTTTACTTATTACTCTGTGCTGGGACTTGACTCTTAAAGAGAAATATTGCTTGAGGGACCACTCCTCATTTAAACAAATGCTATTAAGGTGGAGTGTGAAGATAGCATGGAAACTACCGAAAGGCTTCCCTGGCTGCACTGAATCAAAGCTAATGGCTTGAGATAAAGTAAGTGGAGTTGTTCTTCTGTTTTTTGTCAGTATTAATATTTTCAGCTACAGCTCCTCACTAGACTCTCTCTGCTTCTATACCCTCTTGTTTTGGGCCAGAAATTCTAGAAGGCTTCTCTTACGCATATCTTACACTTTTATTCCTTGCATTTTGCTGTTGCTTCCAGCCTATCTCAACTGCCTGGCATTTACTGAGCTTGGAGTAGGGCTCACATGACATTCAATTTTTCATCTGAATGCTTGTTAATCACAAAGAAGCACCCGGCCAATTGCAAGCACAATTTACTTGGAATGTGTGGTCTGGTAAACTAATTAGGGCAGCATGGAGTGCTAATGCCCTACTTCACAGAGGGTAATAACATAAGGAATGAAGAGCTTTCAGGAGCTTTTGCTGTTGAACTACAAATTATTTCCTGACCTTTAAATACATTTTTTTGCCTTGCAATAAGCATGGTTTCCATCTCTGTAGCCCTCATCTCTCTCTTGAATACATCCTAGAGTTAAGTATTTTCATGACTCTTTCCCACTCCCTTTAACTAGAAAAATCTCTTCAGAGCTTCTTACCTGAAAGCGTTAGGTGGTCTTTTCGGTTCTTTCTGAATAAATAATTTCTCAGAGACCACAGAAACTTTCTCCCGTATATTATAGTGCTCCAACCATTTCCAATAACACAATTAGATCTGGGTGAAAGTTTTTCAAAAAAAGCAGTAAAACCATTAGAGAGTGCAGTTTTAGAGGCATCAAAATACTCATAAATTCAATTCCAGTTTAAGGAACAGATTCTGCCAAATTGAAAGCAAGGAGGCACTTTTAGAAAAGCCTGAGCACTAACTTTTGTTATGTGTTGGGCACCAAAGTCACCCAGCTTGGCAGACACCACAAAGCATTTGCCTTTGACTGGCAGGTCTTGACTCTTGGCAGGAAAGGAGGGAGAGAACAGAGAAGATAAACCACAGATGGATAATGTTCAGAAAACATCTACGATGTGGTTGAAGAAACAGCAGCTTCACCTAGACAAGTGTGGGATGAGGACAACCCAGGAAAGTCTAAGAAATGTTGGAAAAGAGAAGTGTGGAGAGAGAGGGTGTTTTCTGTTTTCCCCTTAGATAAATTAAGTAGTTAATGTCATAAAGAAGTTGTAAAGAGCAAGAAAGACGTTTTTTCACTAAAAAATGTTTGGACAAAGTCAAGGGGCACAGCAACTGCTAAAAGATGTGAAGAACAAAAAAATCACTCTAAAGTAACATTAGGAAGAGAAAGAAATTAAAAGAAAAAGAAAATACAACAATGAACACAGGAAAATGATCTACAGAGGGGAGCTCCGCAATTTCAGTGGCCTTTCTGAATCAACCTTTGCTTAAAACATTACATTGCAAGTAAGTGTTTGGCACAATTAGTGCTCTTGAGAAAGGAGCAAACTCAGACAGACAGAACATTATCAAGGGTGCCAAAAGAGCTGTTGGAACCTATCAAAGAACTATTAGCATTCATCTTTGTGATCCTACAGGAGAGGGATAAGCTACTGGAAGACTGAAAAAAGATCAGCATAGTGCAGTTCTTTAAAGAGAGAAAAAAAAGGAATAGCTGGGAGATTTATAAATCAATCGGATTAGCTCCAGTTCCTGCAGAAACAAATCAAACCATTTGTCAGAGTCAGGAAGATAACAAGAAGATGAGATGCAGTCAGCAGTAGATTTGTTAAGAGAAAAGCATGGCAAAGAAATGTATTTTATTTCTACAGCATGTAACAAACCTTCTGGAGGTAAGAAACAGCAGCTAGCATTGATCTCAAAGCAAGGCTTTCAAAGCTGTTTCACTTACCAGGCTTGGAAACAAACTAGAAAAAAATCTCTTGATAAACTTTTTCCCTCTGATAGGTAAACAGAGGGTGATAGAGTGGCTGTATCCAAAGAGATTGCTCCCCCATGGAACAGTCTCAATACATAAAGATATACTCGTGGATGCTGCAGGGCTTGTCCCAGGTCTCACAGTGTTATCAATATTTTCATAAATTATTGAGGTGATAGAATGGGGAGTATGCTATTAAATTCTCAGGGGAGAGGAAGCCTGGAAGGACTGTGGCCATACTGAATGACATGCCTAGAATTCAAAATGAAAAAATTGTCTCTGGCACTCAATCACAAGATACAAATTGTTCCTTGACTTAGGTAGGATAATCAACTGCTGAAACTTGGAAATCCTTTAAAGAAATAAAATTAAATTAATCTGAGGGTTGTGGATTACCAGCTGAAGATGGGCTGTGGAAAAGGCAAGTACGCTGTTGGAAGAGTTTAATGGGAGGACAGTTAGCAAACTCTACCACATAATCCTTCCTCTCAGTATCTTGCTCAGCATTGATAAGGTCTCAGCTAGAACACTATGCCCACATTTGTGCCATATGGGTACCAGCTAATGAAAGGTTAGAGGAAAGCCAGAATGACCAAGAGTATAGGAAAAACATTCCACAAAGACTGAACTACGTTGGGGTTTTTTTTCATGCAAAGAAGACCCTGCTCTGCTGTGGATAGATCCAGAGGTAATAGATTTAAATCACAACAAAGCAGATCTACGCTGAGTGTTAAAAAGATCTCCAAATGGAAAAATAAAATACTGAAACAGACTGCCAGGGGAACTGCAGTCTTCATCATTGCATGTCTTTAAGGCTGTTAGACAAACCCTGTAAGGAGCAGCACTGACAGAGCTGATCTGCCTTAGGACACAGGTTGTGAACAAATCAACATGCTCTCCTGATCCATTTGCCACAAACCTCTAATCCAGCAGGTTTGTTGTCTGGACACACATGCAGGCAATGAAAAGGGGAAAGCAGAACCATGCTTGCATCCTCCAAACTGTGAGCTCCAGTGGGTGCAGAAACACAGGGGCTCCAGGTCAGGGCTGCACCTCCTTCCCTCTCACAAGGTGTCACTTTGGCCAGGTCATACTCTGCTCTCCACTCCCTTCTTCTTTTACAATAATCAAATTTCCTCTTTTGATGATTAGGTAAGACAAATAAGAGGTAACTTTTTTCAGAAGATCCTGGCTGAGGTCATAACATGGTGGGTTGTCTTTTGGTTGCTGTCTCCATGTATTGTGAAATATAGATAACGCTTATGCCTAAGGACTAGGAATATTATCTACAGACACTGTGCAGCAGGTAAGGATGCACCTCCTCTGAACACTGAGTATCATGTTCAATTTATGTCCTACCCAGGTTTTGTAGGTGATGGTCCCTCACTGGACCAGTGACAGGGCACATTGCCTTCCCCTGCTCTGCACCAGCATCATCTGAAAGACTGCAAAAATCCCAAAGAAACACCAGATCCCTGATCTGGACTTTTTGTTTGTTGTGTTTTGGGTATTTTTGCAATATAACTAGAGCATAAACCAGCACTGATTTGGGATCAAACCATTCTCTCTCTCACTCTGTTCAAGTACCAATTGCTTCTCTGTGTATTTTGTTGCAGCTGCCCCCAAACCCCTCCTTTTCAGTGATACTCAGCCTCCTCTCAGGCACTTGCTATAGGTCAAGGACTACTTTTTCTTCCGGGAGGTATGATTGCTGTTTATTCCAAATTCAGGGAAAGTGAAGAGACTGGCTGAAAGCTAAAACAAGAAAAGGATTATTAACAAAAATTTTCAAGAATTCACAGAATTTGACTATACTGACAAACAAACCAAACAGAAGAAGCACAAGCTCAGCCTATGATTTGAGCTACTTATGTCTGAAGCGCACGTGGGGCAAAAGAATTATTCTGTGCTAGCTGGTGTTGAAAGCAACTAAGAAGTGCCTAAAATCTTATTCCAAGTCTAGTATAAATCACTAAGGCAATAGAGCAGCATACTAATCCTCTCTTTTACATGAATGTGGAACAACTCCTGGAAGCAAAGTCAATGGCAGAGATTTATCATGGGGATACGTGCTACCCTGTAGTGCAAACATGAGCTAAAAAGGGATGAGCATCACTTACAGTCCCGCCTTTGACAGATACTCCAGGTTCCCTCTCCCTGTGAACACGCTTTCCCATACTGAGTGGGTGATTATACATTATTTTCCTCTGAGGAAATTTTTAGTCTTTTTCTTTGGAGTACCTTAGGCTTTGCTCTCTGCAGGCAGTGCCACAGCAGTGCTGTCCTGGTTGTGGTTTGTGCCAAAGGAGATCCGGTGTGCCTGAAAAGGGCCTTTTTTAGAATGTGTCAAAACCAACCTCAGCTTTAAAGCAGAGCAAAATAGGGTAGCTTTTTGTCTATCCAAAATATGCATACAAATGATTATTCTGAGACACTGAACCTTTCCAAGTTCAGCGATTTCCAGGAGCCTGAGCGCAAACTCACAACATCCAAATCCCAGTTTAAGCTTTTTTTTTTTTTTGTCTCTTTCTAGGAGTGAAAAATATCTGAACACATGTTCATAGCTGCAGTTCCACCACATCTATCTCAAATACAGACCATCCTGGTTTTGATGTCAGCAAGTTGCTCTGACACCAGCACACACTTGAATTCTGCCCCACCAGCTGAGACCCTTTCCCCACACCAGCATTCCCACCTATCCCTCACAGCTGCAGGAAACTTAAAACTTCAGTGCATGGCTATTGAGACAGCAATATACAATATACCTGAATGCAGCTGAATAAAGCAGCTCCTTGTGTATGTCCTGGCTTGACACTGACTTGTGGTGGTATTTTTCTCTGTGAAATTGTTCCACCAGGCTCAACTGTGCATCACAAATCCCTGCTGCTTCAGCTACCAGAGGTTCTTCTCGATTTGCTGTCAGAAGCTCAAGCATTTGAAGCTAAGAGCTTCAGCTGCTGCCACAGCAAAACTCCAAATGTCGGGGAGCAAATATGACCAATAGCAGCAAAATTACATACTATTTGTGATTTGGCAGGCAAAGCAGTAATTCCAACCAAGCACAAGCACTCCTATTTTCTTTTATCGTCTAATCTACACATTCTTGTACATGAACACCAAGTCAGAAACTAAAAGGTATTTGAATACAATGACTGCATTTGGCTTCAAATAAAGACTTCCTTTTTTTTTCCATCTGAGTCACCAGCTTGGGAATTTAGCTCTGAGAAAAAACTTTTAAGATACTGGACACTAGAAGTGTTCAAGACAAGTGATTTCTGAAGACAAAGCAGCACTATTGTGCTGCTTTCTGTTGTCAATTGAAAGAGCAGCTCAAAAGGCAAAAAATGCCACACTTCTGAAGGTAGTGCATTGGAAATGAATCCACATTTATCCTATTCACATTGGTGGGATGGCCTTCACACGTATTTGAAAGAGTCCAAAAGAGAAATCCTGTGGGAGGAAACACAGGACTGTAAGCAAGACTGAAAGTTGTCCTAAAGCTTTAAAAGAAAATCATTGCCTCAAAACAATATTCTTCTTCCTAAGAGGTTTAAGGGATATGTTATTATTTTATTAAAGTGATCCATCTGTTCCTTCAGGGTTGGCTTTGTGGCAGTGCTCGGGATTCAAGCAGATGTTATGAGGAGAAGATTCCAATATAAACCTGAAAGAAAAAAAAGCCACTGAAAATATTTGTTCATCAGTCTCTGAAAGATGTGGTCAGATATTATCATACAGAAATTACTATCAGCTTTAATACCACTGTCTCCATTCTGTTGGAAGGGTTCATGTCTGTGCAAACAAGATATAAGGCATAACAGTTGAGAAGAAATGAAAAAAATACTTCAGAGAAGTATTACAAAAAAGCATCAACACAATACCTGACATGCTTTTGGCAGTTTCTCACCTTTTACAGCACACAAGTCTCAGAATTTTGGACTAAGATAAACCCACCAATGCCTTCTCTGGACCAAAGAAAGAAAGGTCTTTGAAATGGCACAGCATCAGCTGTATTTAGGCCACTTTGAGATCTGGCCCTGATTGTGATGGGCTCTTCACCAGACCCTGGCTAAAGCACAGAAGTGTGCCTGCCCTGACAGGATTGAGATAAAAATTGGCTACACCTCCCATGGTAATGCTTGCTAGACTCTGCACCATACTGCTGGAGTAAAAATCCATTTAAAGTTCAGTCTTCAACTCTTTTAATCCAATAAAACTGAATATTAGCACTGGTACAAAATTCCTGTGTTGGAACAGAAGTTCAAGTTTATGAGTCAAATTCATATATCCCTAAATTTTAGTGTGGTATAGAAATTGATATTCACTACGAATCTGGCCTAAATATGAGGATATGATCAACCTAAGAAGAGAGCACCATATGCTGAGTCAAACATTTTGCATCTCCTTTTTCAAATCTTTAATAACTTGACACTGAAATCAGAACTAAACAAGGCACAAATGGTGCAGTGGCACACAGGACAGTGGGTACCTGCACCCACCAGGCAGCCAGCAGGTTAAACAAGCATCTTTTTACTGGGCCCAGCTTGTCTTCTTACAAAAGGCCAGATTAAGCCAGCACTAAATAAAGCACACTTGTCAGCTAGACCAGCCCTTCCCTTCTCCAGCACAAGAGAGCAGTACAAGGGAGGTTTAATGAATTTAATGATACATTTCTCTGCAAAATGCTGAACTTGTGTACATTTAGACCCTTCCTGCTTTAGATGTCTCCTTCTCCTTCACAGCACCATTCAGAGAGGCCTCTTGGTGGCCTTTCCAAGCCTTAATATCAGCATAGCAATGATCTTGTTACACCTGAAGGATAATGCTGTATAATGGGTACTTTGGCTTAAAGGAAGTTAAACGTCCGTCTTAGGTGTGCAAAAGGGACAGGGTTTTGTTTGATAAGTTGAGCACTGCTCTGAGCATTGTTAATGAGCAGCTAATTCAGAGGCTCCAGCAGCCTGGTTTACTCCTGGATGACACAGCTCAATTAAGTGTTCAGTGCTCAGTTTACATCTAAAAGCAAGATTTTCATCTCTTCCTTCCAACCTGTTGTCAGTACTGAAAGCAAGAAGCCCCATGACCTTCCTAAGGAGAAGATGTGTCACTACATGCTCCTTCCCACCAGGGAGTTTACAAAAGCCAAACTCCAGCTCTCCTGCCATGACTGCACAGCCAAGACTTAGTTTGGCCATTACCAAACTGGCCTCATTTAGAACAGGGCAATCTCCATTCTCCTCTCTATTTTGTGTTTCCAATTCTCTCTCTCTCACAGAAGTCTTGTACAGTTTTGGGCCAGTCATTTATGAGGAAGAGCACATGTAACACATCTATAAAATAACAAGAGTAATACCTTTCTGCATAGGATATTTATTCTCCAAAGATACTCAAAATTATAAGCTGATCTAGAGAACTAATAAGAATCCTAATTAGACAGAGTAATTTCATTTTCAACAGTGTCTTGATTGGGGGTTAATTGCTGTGACATGTTAAAGAGCAAGAATTAGCTTGCAGTTATGCTTTTCTCTCTGTAAATATCTTTATTATATATGATATTTGTTAAACAGCAAATCAATATCTTTCTTATTGTGAGATGCAATTAGTTTTTGATAGTAAAACCACACCAGTGCATCTTCCTGCCCTGTGCTCTGCTACTCCTCATTGCATCCCTGGAGCATGGATATCTATAAACAGTCACTTCCTTCTCCTCATGGCTTGCAAGGTAAGAACTATTTTAAATGCTGGAGACTTCAGCTTGCTGACAAACAAAGGTTTCTGTGCCAACATGAGCAAGTTAGCCAGACTGCTTGAATCCCCTATTCCCATCTCGTGAGATTCGCGTGTCTTTTATCATCTCAGAAGTGCCAATCTAATGCACCTAAAACTGGCAGGCAGTTGCATTTCTGCCTGCTGGCATCCCCCTCCCACGGGAACCACGTGAAAGGTCTGGTGAGGGACAGGGTTCACTAGAACATCCTTGGTGAATGGCATTGTACTTAGGGTGACACTTGGCCCTTGGACTTTCCTGCTGCAGACTGACACTTCAGCTTGATTTGTTTTGTCATTCTTCCATTTCCCTCCTGGTCATGAATGCTTTGGTTTCACCAAGCAAATGAGTGTTTGGCAGTTGATTTTACTGGGGACCAGAAATTCAATCCATGCCCTGACTGCTCAGCTCTGTCATCAAGTACTCAGAGAATATTAACCTTTCCAAACTCCCCAGCAAGTGCATCTTACCCAGGATCTTGGCAGCAGAAAACCAGTGATTTGATTAATACTAAGCATGGGGTGGCTATGGAAGGAGCATTTCTTGTAAGGAAAATCACCTCTTTCTTGTCAGTAAATGAATGCTAATACTCTTTCCCTATTAAGGCAGAATCTTGCTCTAAAACTTTTATGTCTTCCATTTATCATGTTTTTGGAAGAAAGTTTTGCTATTTAAATAGCTGCCAGAGTGTTACAGGCTTATATGATTGCAATTTACAGTATTCCATAAATCAGCAGACCTCAGATGCATTGGACAGATGAGACCTTAAATTGACATCCTGCCTTTTTATGAGTATAAAAAGGTTCGATCTCATGACATATTTACACAGAAGTATCCCTGCTGCCTTGGCCAAATTGTTCCTAAAGTATAAAGTACTTTACATGAAGGAACATAATGACAACCTGAAGCTTTGTACATTAAATTATCTAAGTGTTACAGCCAGTCCAGAGGGGTTAGCTCAAGTGCAAGAAAGATCTCTGTGGTGTCTGTTGCTCCCACATAAAAATGGTGGGAATTTGTCCTTTAAATAAGAATCACATGCAGGAATCCCATGGATAACCCATCTCCACTTAAACAAGAGCCTGCAGGAAGCTGGAGCATCCTACAGACAGGATCAACTTCCAAATCAACACATCTTGGCATGGCACTATTGCAGTCACTAGATGCAGGCACATCAAAACCAACAGCATGCCTGAATCCTGCCACCCTCTCATATCCTTCATCTAGACAAAATACATCTCCATCTCCACTGACAGCCTGAGTGGGGTTTGCATTTGCCTTCACCAGACACTCAGTACCACCAGCCTCACTGAGGCACCATTCAGTTCCTGCACAGCCACTTCTGATCCAGCACTGATGATATTTTTTTTACAGACAAAATGGAAAATTATGGTAATAATTCCTCCCTCCGAAGTGGTTAAAGATGACTATGGAAAAACTCAGAAATTATAGGATTTTGATTTTATTTTTTTAAGATGGAGTGGAAAGAAATCACAGAATGCTTGGGATTGGAATGGACTTCTAGAAATCATCTAGTCCGACCATCCTGCTAAAGCAGGTTACATATGACTGTGCCCAGGCACATTTTGATCACCTCCAGAAAAGGAGCCTCCATAACTTCTCTGGACAGCCTGCGACATTAGTACTTCTGACAAAGACATCAGAAGCAGTGGAATATACCCCAAAATAAAACACTGACACTGAAAAGCAACTTCTTATTTTTACCCAAAATGTTTAAAATAATCAGGCCTACTTTCCATAGGAGAACGATTTCCTTATACTTCTGGTACACCTATATGGAGTGACATGTGAATGTGAGCTGTCCTTGGATAACGAGGAACCCCAATTCAAGTTTAGTAAACCTTTCCAACCTGGGTTGTTTTGGATGAAGAACAAAATTTCAAGGACCCTCCAGCAGGAGGAACAAAATTACTTACATGACTGCAACTAAACGGGACCCCACAAGTCTAAGCTATCTCCAAGGGACAAGTATATGTGTCCTTTTTCTAATTTACTTGGATCTTCCTGGATCTCTCTGCAATTGCAAAGTGCCTTTTCTGCCTCTAGCTGGCAGGATAACCTGTGCAAGCATCCCAGGTAACTTCCCAGTTACCAGCACAACCCTCTGAAACTCTGAAGATCACATTTCAGTGTACAGACATGACACAGATCTGGATCCCATCGACCACATTTCTAGTAGAGTAAGCAGACTTTCTTGCAAAACTTACTCTTTTGAGTACATAGCTTCAGTCAGTGCTCTGGCCCAAATCCTCCAAATACTTACACATACAAGTAATTTCATCTAGCTACAGAGTTATGTTGAAGAAAATAAGATTGCCTATATATATATACACATATACATCAATGGAGTTATACACTAGCCATTTTAAGAAACAGGGAGTTTGGCAAAGATAAGAGGGTGACAACTACAGGACAACCTCTGTGAATTAGAGTACATCTTGGAATTCACAGACACAAACACTTCCTTCCAGGATCACAGTTTCTTGCACAGAATTGCTATGAGTCAGATTTTTTTTGGATTTTTCCTCAAAGGTACTTTTTAGGGGACAGCTGTCTTTGCATAACCAGAGACTCAGTGTTTACAGACTGGGACTACCCTCAGGAGTAGAATAATTTTGAGTCCCTCGGCAGTCAATTCTCCTGCAAATCTATCTGATACATTTCAAGGAGAAATTAGAGTCGAACATTTACATACTATCACCTGAATGTACTGGCCATCTTTTAATCATTACATATCTCCCAATGAAACAAGAGCCAGGTATTTCAGAGCTTCTTTCCAATCAGAGGGCAATAGTCCACTTCTCATCATGAAGCAGAAGAGCCAATAAGCCAGGAAAAAATCATTACATTGTTGGAAACAACCCCAGGAGGTAGACAACTGCCTTAAATGATGCGACTAATATTGGCTGCCTCTGAGAGGATACCAAAGAAATTACTTGGTTATTAAAAAGCACCAAGCAAAAGCAACCACCCTCTGGCCTTTGTTGCTGGTTCTAATCAAATAACCATTCATGCACATCCCTTATCACTCAGACACACGCTCTGAAAAGCTGAAAGAATGAAACCAATTAACATTAATAATAAACTCTAACTTGCTCCTGGTAAACCTCACTCACTTTTTCAGTCATACTTCCATTGCTTAAAAAATCATGTCCTCCCCTTTCCCTTGTGCCAACAAGGCACTGTTAACAGAAGACATATAAAACATTACAGCTATCTCTGTTGTCCTTGAGCCAACTATCATGAAGAGTTTCCCGTCCCTACAGCAACAGAGCAGAACGGTCACAGCCAAGAGAGGAGCAAAGAGCAAGCTTTGCTATTAGTAACACCAGTGGAAACACTTTCAGAAGCTGAATCAGTTTTTAACAGCAGGGGAATTATTGTTCTGATCAATTTGTCTCATCCGTGGAAAAACCACCACCTGCTCCCAGTCCCTTCCCGGGCTGTGACGTGCAGAGGTTTTACAGGATCAGGGTACACCCCAGCCTCAAAACATGGCTGAGTTATGGATGAGGGAATTCAGTCATGGAGATGCTGAAAGACATTAGGTACCCAAATGTACACTGAGAAGGAGACTCTTAAATATGAATGGATTTAACTTCCCTGCTCTCCAGTCAGGCAGGTACATCTGCACTGCCTCCACTACACAGGGAAATTACAGTGTAGACAAAACAGTACAATGCTGCAAAGATATTTTTGACACTGCAGTGTTGTCTCCCCTACCTAGTCTCAGGCACTTGATTTAAACTGTTACCAGTGTTATTTGGCCAAACAAATCCCCTCTGTAGATACCCACCTCGCTCTGTGAATCACAACCACAGTCACCTGTGTTGATGACTTGATGGCAGAATTTCATCCCCAACTTCCCCAAATGCTGTCACATCCTAATGACCCCAAGCTCAGCGAAGTGGCCATGCCAGGAATGAACGGGAATCAGTCTGGTCCTGCTCCAGCCACCTGTCCATTGTAGGGCTCTGCTCCCACAAGGAATCCTGCCCAAACATCCCCCCTGCCAAAGCAATACCTTTGTCTGACCCTGCTGCTCACTTCTACAGGGCAGCACAGTGGCTCACATCATGTTTCACCCTTTTACTACTCAATTAATATAACAACTTCATTCATATGATATAAATAATCTCCAGGTAGGCATTAAACGTATAAACTCTGACAGTAAAGTGTGGTCCCAGACATATCAACGTCATCGTGTTCTTGCTCACGTCCCCAGAAGAGCCTTTTCCCAAAATTAAACTTGATACAGGTGCAAAAGGACTTTTCTTTCCTATGAGTTCAGATAGCAAGTATAAAAAAATATAATAAATTTCATAACAAATATACACCATAAGAAATTGTAAAATGAATGCAAACTCAGTGGATATTTTGGATAATTCAGTAGCACACAGGCAGTAAGCAGAACAGAAAAAAAGTAAGAATACCAGTTCAGTTTCCCCTGATCCTGATGTAGAAACATAGCTGGGCACTCAGTGCACAGAAGTTTTGTATTTAGCACTAATTAGCAAGTTCAGTCTATTATCTATCTTGATCTTCCCAATTCCTGTGAAGCACCTTCATTGATTGTGTAACAATTTAAAAAGCTCTGCAAATTTTCAATTATTAAAATCTTGGCTGCAGTTGCCCACCATCATGATGCAGTCTTTAGAATAAATAAAATAAAAACACTCAGTAAATAATAACTGAATTTACAATAATTTGTGAATGGTGTGTGCTTTTCTGTGTAGCACCTAACTTCTGATCTTTGAAATGCAGGGTCATGTTTGCTTAATATTTTAAACTTTTCTCTTGCTCAGGAAGATGAGCTTAACCTTTTCTTTTTTCTTTTTCTTTTCTTTTTTTTTTTTTAATGAAAGATGAGATTTACCTAAAATATTGTGATTATAGCAACTGGACTAGTTTTATCATTGAACTATTTTTAGTTGCTAGACCAGGTGACATAACTGCAGCAGAACCACTTGGATGGCACTTGTCCAGTTTATTATCATTGTGATACAGCCAAGAACAACCATGTTACTGCCTATTTGCTCCAAAGTGACCTGAGTTACTCACAGTTGATATGAGGTCCCTCTTCTGCTGCACCCATATGTTCTGTAGGCTGTTTCTGTCCCATAGGGGCACATGGCAGCAGTAATGCAACATAATGGGAAGATGGAGAAAAGAGATTTTATCCTCTCTTTATTCCTGGGAAAAAATGCACGGCAGAAGAAATGGCCAGTGTGTCATTATAGAGCTTTTCCATTAAATACCCTGTGCTCGGGCTCAGACGTGGCTGCGCTCAGGTTGGCTCTCCAGCCATGGACACAGAGTGTTTGCTTAAGCCCAGCATCCTGTCCAGCCCTGAGCTGGCTGCCAGCCAGACAGATCAGAATTTGGGCAGCACTGTCTCCCACCAGCTCACCCAAAACAGTGCTGGCTGAGCAGCAGGGACTCCTGCCAGACAAACTGTCCGTGCTGCTGGCACACAGGAGCAAAGTGCAGTGCTGGGGAGATCCCCCCCCACGCTCCTCTCAGCTGGCACCAGCCAAGCTCTGAGCACTGGCAGCTGTCAGCAAAATGCTTTTCAGTGTTTGTGCGGGAATGTTTTGTTCAGCTTCTCAGGTGGGTGTTGCCAGGGGTCCAGTCCCTCATTCCCGGGGCTGTGCTGAATGCGTGGAACCTTCTGGGCTGTGACCACTGAGCCTGCAGGTCATAGATCTGAATGCAATACCTCCCTAACAGGACATCTCTTCCTCTGATCTTTGGAGGCCTCTCTTGGAATGTCAAGCAAATATTTCCAGGCTATTCCTATCTGGAGTTGTGCTGAGGATTTTCTAGAAGGGACACACAGAAGCTGAATTACTCTCGGGAAAGCCAAAAGATGGTTTTCCCCTCTGAGCCAGCCCTGAGGACACAAAGGTGACTGGTGGGGTCCCTGCCCCAGCACCACCAGCCTTTACACCTGGTTTCTTGTCAAAGCAAAGATAAGGGAGGGCAGGATCCCACACAACAGGAGAGTCCTGGAGAAGGTCAAGTTTTTTGTATGTACATAGCCATGAAAAAGCTTGCACCAATTAAGTGTACTTACAAGCAAACTCTGAAGACCATTTTCCTGAGCTGTTTTTCTCTTCCTGCCCACACTCAGTTTATGTCCTTCTGACAATTATAAAACACAAACGTTTTTGTTATTCCAGTGCAAACTCTGTGAAATTAAGTGGTTTACCTAGCTACAGCCGAAGGTTAAGCTCACATATTTTCCTGCTGACTTCACTGCATTTAACCTTTGAAGTTTGGTTGTGAAAATCCCTAGCCCATTTGTGTAAAACAAATGGGAAAACCCAGACAGAAGAACTATTTGGGATTACTCAGAGATGTTTGAGTAGTTATTACCTTTGCCTCTCTCAAAGCACTGCAAAAATGATTTCTTTTCCTATAAAAACCCAGGACATCCTTTTCCTCTGTACACACATACACCTCTGGCCAGGGGCAGGGCAGAGGGGCAGTTACTGTGCCCCCTTCCTAAAGAAAGAGTTGAACCATTCTTCTGCCAGCCTATGTAACATGCCACAGCCACAACTACTTTCCTTTATCTGAAAATGCCTCTGGAACAGAGATGGCTTGCAGAGAAGCCATCCTGGTTATACCTGTCTGGAGGAGGGATGAAAAGAGGCGAAGGGAGGGAAGTTTTGGGGTATGTGTTCAACAGGGGAAAAATTTGTTCTTTAATCAGGTCTACTAAACAGGCAAGAACCTGAAGTCTAGTCTAAGGTTTCTATTGCTTTTTTTGTGGCCAGACTCAAGTCTGAGAGGGAACAGAGCATTCACAGCTATCTACAGGTTCTTGTGAAAACCCTGCACTGCCTCATCCCTCGCTAAGGGTCTCCTCTCATGTCAGCTCACGAACATGTTTGTGCTAGTAAAGACAAAATTTCGTGTGCCATATGGGATGAGAAACGGAGGGGGACAGAGCTCTACAGAAAGGGTATTTCAAGGATTACACCTCACAGGAGGGGGTGTTGGAGCCAGCAGGAGTTATTTTCAAGGAGTGTGGTACATCTTATTACACTTGATATTCTCCAGTGAAGGCTGCAATTTAGAACAGCAAATGCGGTTTTGCCCACTTTGGGTCCATCCATCTCCTTAGTTTTTAGCATTCTCCTGTCAGCAGCATCAAAAGTCAGTAAAAACAAACATACCTGGATTCTACAAGGGCCAGCAGCATTGGGAGCTGAAGGAAACCTGCCCCGTGGCCTGGGTCCGTGGCAATCTGGGTCCCACTCTGACGCCTGTGGCACAACTGAAGCAGCTTATTGAGCTGAGACTGGCCAAGGGCATGAGTGTCATTGCCTCCTGCTCAGAAATCATCCTCATTACAGAAAACATTGGCAGCAAACAATCAATTGGAGGAACAAAGGAAAAGTTCAGAGCCAGGACGAGAAACACATCAGCATCTGATCCTCTTTAGTCACCAGTGTCACCCTGTGCTTCCTGAGGGTCTGAACCTGCTTTTGATGCATGAGGATTGACAAGAGCTGCGTGAACATGGCAAGGAGAGGGAGACCCCATGAGCAAAATCATTCAGCGTTGCTGGAGCACATCTTGGGCTGGTGAAAATGCTTTTGACACAGGAAGAGATGCAGGGGCACACCCATAGATGCAGTAGGCAGCACATATGTCAACACCAGCACTCCCCATGTTTACAAAGAATTCCATTGAATAAAACATCTGGCAATAAACTACATGAGTGATTCCAGACTGCAGCATGTGCATCCATCACACACCTTTTTTTTCCCCCAGAGAACTATATTTCACCAAGTTGGTGACACATGTTAAGTGCCACAGACTGTGGACCACCCACATGGAGCAGTGGTTCCCTCATGCCTTCCCAAGAACAGCAATCCCTCTGGGTTCCCCAAAGCCCCGTGTTTCCTGTAGGTACATTCCTCCACCTCTGGCAGGAACACAGGACAGGTACACGGACCTGTGATAGTAAAATGTAATTTGTTCAGATATCTGCCTTCAGGGTGAACACTAAGATGCTGCCAACAGCCAGAAAATTTGTGATCTAATTTAGAGGCAGGCAGGCATGCCTTTTACTCCGAGGCTTTTAGAAAACAGAGCTGAGTTCCCACTAGCAAATTTTTTTTATTTTTTTTTTTTTTCTTTTTGAGGTTCTAAGAAATCCAGCATGCTGAGACAGAAGTGAAAGCACACTGTTGCCTGGGCATGCAGCCTCATGTTCCCACTGGATGGCACTGGGACACTGAGTTTGGGGTCCTTCCACCAGAAAGAGGGGGAAGCAGGGTTTTACAATTCATTTTTGCCACAGTTGCACCATTAAATGTCTGAGATGGCTTTTTTACCGTTTTCCATGTACTTTCTCCCTAGTTCTCCATTGTAGTGCAGAAAAACATGGTTACAATGAGTGATAGAAGGTTTCAGCTGCAATTTTAATGCACAGCATCTCATTTTTCCTGTTTAACCCTGCCTCCTGTGGACTGTTAGAGATGGGCTCAGAAATATCACACAAACAGACCAGGGGCCTTTTTTCCCCTCTTTCAGAAAATTTCTGGGTAAAGTCTGCTCCTTCCAGTCAAGTTAAAACTACTAAGGAAGGAGTCTTTTATTATGAGGCAGCACTTGGAAAAGTTTCCTAAAGGTCACAGACTGGGACTGTGTTTGAGCTCCCGAGATTTACACTTGGTTCTTGCACTGAAGTGTTGTGTGTTATATAGTTTTGTTCTCTTTTGCCCTTGGTGTACTTACACAAGTGACAACCACAGGGTCAGAGATGCCAGCATGTCCAGATTGCCCAGGCCCTGTCCAACTGCTGCTGGAGCAGGAGGTACCATCACACAACCCCAGGACAACAGGTTTGCAATGGAGGCACCACCTTAGCCCCTGCTAGCTTGGATGAGGAGCCTCTTTCTTGGGCAGGTCTTTTGGGGGTGACACTGTCCTGTCTGCTTGCCATGTGTTACCTCATTCTGGCTCTGTGCCCAGGAGATCACCCATCAGACAAGCTGCAAAGAAGTATGGCTGACACCAGAAAGTGCTGGATTTGGGACAATGAGACATAAAGATGTCCCATACCTTGGCAGATCCATCCCTTCCCCTAAAAAAAAATTTTCCCCTTTCCACCTTTTCTTCCCAGGTGATTCATGTCATCTTTGCTCACCAAGGCAATGTTGTCTTTTTGGCCACCAGCATTTCCTAGCTATGCTTGCCACCAAAAAATGTGAGTTTTACTCAACATCATTACCATTCCTGCTGGCTCCTCTAGGATCTCTCCAGTGCAGGGGTGGAGACATAGAGACTCAGGGCCAAAAGTGAGTCCTGAAGAGGAAACACATACCATCATCCCAGCTCCTTGCTCCCATCACTGCCAGGAGTTACGAGATAACCTAACTTAGCAGGAAATATTGCTGCTTCAGCCAGGATGACTCCTTAGAGGTAAAGCCTCTAAAGGGCTCAGGTGCTGTTGGGAAACCTGCACCCTCTCTCCCTGAGTTAGATCCTGCTTACAGGAGCATCTGCTTACATGTCTTCCCTTTGGGGTTCTCAAGCCAGGCAGATATTCAGCGAATTTGGAAAGAAAACCCCAATCCGAGCGTCTCTTCTGAATACTAATTTCCAAAGAGCTCCTCGTCTATCCAATAAAGAGGTTTTCCAGGCTTTTTTTTTTTTTTGTACTCTGCCCCGCGATGGAGTGGCAGCAGTGGCAGGAAGACAGATGGGGCTCTCGGCGGCGGTGATGGAGTCACAAGTGAGAAGCGAGTGAGAGCCGCCTGCTCGGCAGCCCCTGCCTACACTTTCAGACCATCTCAGCGGGACAACGGGCAGCCCTCCATCCATCCATCCATCCATCCATCCGTCCGTCCCCACCTCCCTCCATCCCGTTTCGGGGCCGTTCCTGTTCTCCGCGGGGCGCGGGCTCCACCTGGCGGCGGCGGGCGGCACCTGCAGCGCGGGCACCGGCCCCGCTTCCCGCCCGGAATTCGGCATTCCCGCCGCTGGGAAGACAGAGCGGACCCGCCCGGGCTCTTCTGCGCCTAGGGGATGGACAAAAAAAAAAAAAAAAGGGCCAAAGACTCTGTAATAACGTGTTTGTGGCCGCAGCCCACCCAGCGCCGCGGCTGTGGGGCAGCTTCCCTGAGTGCTGGGGGGGGGGGTCCAGCAGCCACCCACCCACCGCCCTCTATAATTATATTATTCACAGTAATATATAACAATAAATACAAAGAGAATGACAAGATTAGGTTATCAAGCTCTTTGATGGAGCTTCTTGCCTTTCACACCTCTGCCAGCTGGGGATATCCTGGTGACATACAACCATGTCACTGTTGGTTTTGGCAAACGGGATTTGGCTCCTGAGACAGATACCTGGACATCTGGAAGAGGCAGTACCACCTGCACTGCATTTATAAGATGCTTTGACCGGTGGCTGAGCTGCTCTGAGGGTGCTGGGCTGTGCATCCAAGCCAGAGCAGGGGGCTGGGACCAGCCCCTCAGCCTGAGGCGACTGGGCTCAGGCACAGGGATCAGTTTGGTGTTGGGCATCAGCACCTCCTCTGGAGAATCAGTGGGTGAATCCGTGGAGAACCAGCTGCCAGCCGAGGTGACAGGGAAGCCAGTTGTGTGATGATTATTCCTAGTACCTGGTGGACTTTGTCTCATCCACAAAATGCCAGAATAAGAGCTGGCAGAAATGACTGTTACTGGCATTTATGTTCAATTCCTGCTCTGCAGGAATTAAGCTCTTCCAGCAGTTAAAGACAGTCAGTAGTACCCTCAACAGTGTAAACATTTTCAACCAGTAATTACCAATATCACTTCCCCATCTGAGCTGCTGAGGGACTGCTGCCATCTACCCTTCCACTTTTCCACTTAAAAGCCCTAACCAAAACCAAAACAAACAAAAAATCCCAGCAAACCATTTTGCATTGCTTCAGCAATCAAAAATCCCCCTCTGAGACACACCAGACTGTATCAGTGTTTAAATAATTTCAGTAAAGATAGTGTGAAAGACACTGGTTCAGGCTACTCACGTACAATTGTGTTGTCCAATTCCACAGGCTAAAGGACCTACAAATACATGTCAGGTCCTCAGCTGAAGTCTTTTGGCTATGAAGAACTCTTGGCTTTCAAGGTGAGAAGAGCTGGAATGTGAACTGGAAGCTCATATTTAATTCTCAGCCATTTCCCAGGGCTCCCATCACTGATCTCAGAGATCTCCCCAGCACTGCAACCTGGACATATAAATGAGCTGCTCCACAGAGAGTGGAGTTAGTATTTGTGATTTTGGATGAGTGGACCTGTGGCTTAGTTCCTAATCATCAGTGGAAAGACAGATGACTGCTCTAGGGGCTTGTGTGAACCTCTGATACATGAATTAAGCCAGTCACAAGCCTTTCCCTTCCACTCCTCACCCACCTGAGGGAATAAACATGTCACCAGAGTGCCCTGCTGCCAGGCTGGGAGAGCAGAGGGAAGATGCAGGATATGCCTAGGAGCAGTCTGCTCCCCATATTGGCACTAGCTGGCGTGCAGTTGGGAAGCTATCAGCTGGCTTTTGCAGATGCCTTGTACAAACATTTACATTTCTCTCCAGACCTCATTTGGTTTTATCTGTGTACTTAAGCTTTTCTGTTGTAGCCAGCTGGGAGGGAAGAGGGTGATCCCAGACCACACAGTGAGGTGCCTTTAATGCTCCAAGCCCACAGCCCTAAGGAGGATTGTGAGCAGTGTGGAGCTGGGGTATTCAGCATCACCAGGGACTAAAGCAAGAGTGAAGCCAACAGGATTCAACACTATGTAAAGGTCAAGCTGTACACCTGAACTGTGTCTTACCTCAGAATTGCTTTTTGGGGAGTATTAGCCCACTCTCACTGCCTGCTGGGGATGTAGTCAACAGATAGGTGAGATGGAGACAGAAGGACTCACCCAAATGCTACTCCACATGTCCCACCAGCAAACTCCACAACAGCAGTCACACCCAGGAATTCCCAGGCCCTAAATCTGTCTTTTATTCTATCTGCTTTCCACCAGAAAAGCTGACTTAAAGGTTGAAATCTCACCAAAGGTGAGTGACAGGTTGTTTTCCTAGTACAAGAAAGTTCTCATGTGATATGAAATCAAATATTTTCATAAAGCTGAATTTCTGAATTTCAGAGGAAATTCTAACATCTCAAAATTTATTCTAAATCACTATTAGGAGAAAAGTAAGCTCTTCCGTGAGACAAAGTCACAAAAGTCTTCTGATTCTATGATGCTGAGCCATTTCATTTTGATAATGTCAAAATATCCTAAAATATTGTTTTATGTAAAATAGTAAACAGAATAACCATTTTATTAAGGCAAAATGCCTTACACCAGCAAGTCAGAATGATTTGTTTTGACTTCCTCCTTTAAAAATTGTCAAATTACCAGAAACCTGAGTTTTCAATGCTAATAATGTTGCCTTTCCTACAAGGTAGCTCTTCCAGACTGTTTTAGACTAGCTCTTCACATAAACAGCCAGACTGACTTCAGTTCCAGCAATATCCATTGCTTTGTTGGTGCATGATCCACATCCTACTCTTCTGGAGCTCCTGGGACGTGAGGCCTGTGGTAAAGAGCTGACCACAACTATGGTGTGTGTACAGCCCCAAGCTGTACCCTTGGGGCTGCTTTTGCTTTGTCTTCTGCTGGTCCCTGGGAATGAGCAGGTAAAACTAAAGAAACTGACAGCCAGGTGACAGCTCAAAGGAAAATTTTGGTCATGAGAAGTTAATAGCCTGGAAAATAATCTTTATCATCTGTGTGGAATCACCAAGCGCACACACGGCTGAGACCAGTCACGACTTCTGAAGCTGTACCAAACCACTCAGACTCTGCTAATTTGTAATTAGGAGTGGGTGATTTCTTGCCCGCTGAGAGCCTTTAAAATCAAGCTGAAAAACTGGGCCTGTCAGAAGGTATCTGGTAGCATTTCCATTCCTTTCTATGCTTATTTCTACAGAAGAAACTTCAGACTGTGATATTCCAGGTCTCAACTTCCTTTCAACATGTCATTTTCAAGTATTTCAGCTTCCATGAAAGGGAAGCTGAAATAGGTTTTAATGCTGCAAGTCATGGCCCAAAATATTCCCCCCACGTCTTTTCCTCACAAGGACACAAAAAACCTCTCCCTGTCTACCGCAGTTTAAGAAATGCACAAAACTTCAAATACTGATTACAGCTCCCAAAAGCAGTGAGGCCAGCCAGCTGCAAAGCAGTGGAGGCTCAGAAAAATTAGAGAAAATTTTGATTTCCACAAAACCAGTCTGCAGGCAGCCTGGCTCCCTGCACACATCACTCAAGTGCTGCTGGAGACCATTTTGACAAGGGCAGGATCCTCTCTCTGACACTTTCTTTTCCATCTCCCCTGGTTGTGGATTCCCCAGGGTGCCAACCATTGCATGCACAACCTCCCCTGTGTGAGCACACTGCTGCAGTATTAAAAGGATCCTGCATCTATCTTAAAAAAAGGATGGCAAAGGAGAGATCCATAAGACATGCAGTTAATACATTTATATCAGGTAACTTTTCCCATCAGCTGGTCTGGCCAACGTAAAGTGGCCATAGGAAGGACCACAAAGTTCAAGGCACATTTTCCCCATTGCCCAGTCTGTCCTAGGAGGAGCAGTGTGGCCTTTTCCCACTTCAACACTGTGTTTTACCTTTCAGGATATTTCTTCCTGACCCCATCAAGTACTGCCCTGAAACATGAAAATAGATAAATTTAGAGATTACATTTTTAATTCAAACCAGAATTTCTGTTTTAAAAAATGTCTCCTCTGTAAGTTTCTTGGCTGATTGCATACTAAATAGCCTGCCTTGTTTTCACTTTGCCACCTCCTTGTATGATATTATTTTTACAGCTGACAAGCACCGCTAGACTGTGGGAACACTGCAGTGTCAAAAGCAGATTGAATTTGCTGATTGCAGGAGTTCTTTGTGCTGCTCACACAAAATTTCTTTCCCCTATAATACATCTGTTGTTTGTATATTCGATAAAGTTAATATCTGTGAAATCAGTCATTTCCCTTAGCTCTAAATTATACTGCAAGAGACAGAAGATTGACTTCATTGTATTGACAAGAGAGAACTCTCAACACTTATTATTTGTGGGGACTTGGAGAGATTACACAAGCTCACAGAATGGCTTTATCTGGGGAATCTATTTCTATAAAAGTGGATGAGGTGTTCTATGCACATTAACAGTGGGAATAGGTAGTTTTTAACAAACTTCTACCTTCCTAATATTTTGGGGAGAAAGAACTAAAGAAATAGTATAAATCAGTGCATCATTCCCTTCCTCTCTTCATGCCAGCATCCTGTTTAACACTGATCTCATGTGCAATATTTATGTCTACATAAATAATTCAGGAACCAATTAATCCAATTCTTTTATAATTACCTCCTATAATGGCATACAGCCCAAATCCCAGCAGCTTAATTGCTACTTAATGGAGATATTTATGACACCAACACTACTAAAGAGTATAGGCATCCTCACTTATTTGAATTAGGGATGGGGCTTAAGCTACTGAACTCCTGATTTGGATTTCAAACACCTCTAAGTTCTGGCATTTGAAGACAGATGGGTTTTCACTTCAGAGCAAGAGCCTTCCACTCTTCTATTTCACATGGGGCCATGTATCAGGGCACAAGAGCCCTCATTAGCTGCAAGATGACAACACTTCACTGCCTTTTCCCTGATGCCTTGACTCTCACAGAAGGGCTGCACTGGGTTTTGTCTCCATACTCTGCATACGACCACATTTGCCCAGGTTGGTTTAACACATCATAGACATAACCAGAGCACAGATCACCCTGAGCTCAATCCATAAACCTTGCTCAGTACATGGAAGCAACCTGAATGTTAAGAGCACTCAGATGGGGAACACTGGGATGTGCTATGAATCCTGCCTCGAACCACCCTCAGCACCAAACCGGACACTTAACTGAAGGACATCACTCAAGTGAGAGCAGAAATGTGTAGATCTGGGAATGCCAGAATCAGGTGAAGATTTCTCGTGCCTTGATTTGGAAATGAAGGAAGGTTACCTCTCCCTGCTTCAGTTTAGCAGGCCTGGGATTTTCCCATTACCTTTTCGGAGGAAAAAAGTGAGAGAAACCTTGAAAAAGGAATGAGTGTTTAGTGGCCCGTCTAATTTGGTATTCATACTCTCAAACGTGATTTCAAGTGAGTAGGATATTTTTCTCAGCAGTTTGACATGCACTGCCTGCTCTATAAGCATCTTGTGAGGTTGTCTCGCACATCACTTAAAATAAACCTCCTTGAAAATACGAGAGCATTCTTTGGAGCACCACATAATTAAATGTGTGGTGTCTTTCCCTTTGTGTAGATTGAACATCTGTCAGGCTGTGCATGTGTCCTGCTGTAGATCAACATCTGGAGTGGGGCATGGGGAAAAGACTGGAGTGGGACCCCTACCCTTCCTGTCGGGGATGTTTTAAGCAACACATTACAAGATCAGCTTGGGAAAGGCACCAGTATTGGGGTAGTCAGAGGTGAGCATGGTGTTTTTGGGTAAGGTTTTGTCTGCGTTTGGCTGCATCAACCTGGTTTACTTCAGCCTCAGAAACACTGAAGTTTAGGCAGCACAGCAGCTAGAGGGACTTCAGCATTTTGGATTCAAGGGACTGCACGTAGCTCAACTTGAATGTATTCTTGATTAAGTCAAGGGTAAGTAAACAGTTCTTAAATGAAAAATGAAAGTATACTCACAGAAATCACTCCTTTTATCAGTGCAGTTTTCCCTTTGTGAAGAAGTTCTAAAATGTTAATGGCTTTCAACTTGCAGAAACACAATGCTCTGAAACTTGTAAAGTGAACAGTGCGGTAAAGTACTTGATAATTAGAAAAAAATGTGCATTTAAAAGCTTAAGAACACAGCTTCTAACTGAGAGTCACTTAGTTTTTACGATTGCTTCTGTCTTTACCAGCAGCTAAAGACACCCTCTGAAGTCTTAAACTAGTCCTAATCAAATGTTTCAGTCAGTGTGTTTTCATGAGACCTGGCAAATTTATTCCCTTATGCTGCTATTAATGGTGGATATTTTTGCATCAGGACGCAAAGCAGCGGCTCCTACAAACAACATTTCACTAAAGAAAGTTTCGTAATTACACCAAGATTTTGGGAATTGGGATTCCTGGGTTTCTTCTGAGCTGTGGGACAGACACAATGTGCTGTCCCCAAAGTGAATCACTTTGATTCCCTTATCCATTCAATGCATAGCAATTTTGCCAAGAAATTATCAAGAACATATTCAATAAAAGGGTGACTTTTTTTTGGCATTTAATCCTTTAACCTGCACATTCACTCCAGGGGATTTTACTGCTGGTAAGGTCCTTAGAGATTCTCAGAGTAGGTTTATTGGTGTTTATGGGTGACTGAATGAATTAATCCCTTTCTCTCTGACCTGAGTCACAAAGCTGAGAACCTGATTTTGAACAAACAACACTGGATAAGAGGTAGAACAGAGAAGTTCAAGAAAATTAAAGAGAAATTGAGTTGTTATTAAAAGTATTTTCAAATAAGCCCTATTTATTTGGGGAGAGGATTACATTTTTCTGGAAGTATCCAACTTTTTAGAAAGAAAATGAAACCACTACCACTCCAAGAGCCAAAGACTGTAAACTTCTTCATTTCTAATAAAATCTTTGAGCTTTGTTTTTTCAATTAAAAGAAGAAAAAAAAGAAGAACATCTGACCTCCATGCTCCTGGAACCTTCACTTCCAGGACCTGATGAACAGACAGGGCAGACAAGCAGTACAGCCACCTGAAGAACATCCTGCAGGAGTGAGCAGAGGTGTAAGAGGGACACAGCTCCAGCTGTCCTGCAGAAATCCCCAAGGGTAGCTCTGAGGGAGCATCAGGCTTCCTCTCCCATACCTGCAGAGAGCCAGGCAGGTAACTCTAGCCAGATATTGTTCTAATCTCAGCCTCTGGTTCTCCCCCCTATTTCAAATAAACTTGTCCCCAAGGACAAGGATATGAACAAGACCCCTGGAGAATTCCATGGTTTTTTAGCATTATAGTCTTTGCTTGTTACTCTCATGAGAACTTCATCACCAGTGGTACTGTGCCAGGACTGAGTTGGACCAGTACAGTCTTGGGGGGCCAGTGCTGATCTCCACTGTCCTCACTTGCCCTAGGGACCAAATACTCACTATGAAAATTCAAAACAGGGGAACAAAACTGAGCCTCGTCAAAGCCTCTCATGAGAAATGGGAAGAATCCCATGCCAGGACAGCCTCTATCCTAGGATAGCTCTGTACTGGTGTCCTCATTGGCCTTCCACATGCCAGGTGGGTAGCCCAACCTCTGGCTGGTGCATGTGCCAGCATAGCCTTGAATTCAAGGGTTGGGTTGCAATTTCCCACTGAAACAGCTCTATCTGGCTGAAACGTTCAACAAAAGGCTTCCCAGAGAAAGATATTTTATCCAAAAGAAATGTCTTGAGTTTAGTAACTCCCCTGACTTTGGTGGAAGAAGTCTCCTCTCTGAGCTGATGGTGATTTATCTGCTCTATTAAGTCCGATGACAAAGCGCTGGTGCTTTCAATGGGACCAGAAATTAGACTGTCTGTGAAAAGGCAGTGGATGGAGGTTTCACCTCAGTTGCTCTGATTTAAATGCAGAGAAGCTCTTGTGACTCCTTTTGTGCTATTTCAGCTCTGAAGGAACGGAATGGAGAGCAGAGCTGTGCCATAATTGCCTAGGCTGAAACCAGCAAATAGTTCAAGAAAAATGTTTTATCAAAGAATTCCCAAGTATATTTGAGAAATTACTTATTCATTTCTCAAAAGTAACATAAATTCTTTTCATTTAATGAAAACAAAAGCAGCACAAAAACCCAAACCAAACCAAATCAAAAAAACCCAACCATACAAAATCCTTTGCCACTTCTCAATTATACTAAGAATATGCTTCCCTGTAAATGTGTATCTTTTATTTTCCACATTTCTCTCAAGGTACAATTCAGCCAACAATAAATACCAACGTCTTATTCCCTGTATTTAACAAATAAAATTCTACGGTAATTTCACAATCAACAATGCCTGGTGTTAAGGATTCCATTATTAAATCTGATTGAATATGATTAAGTATGGCTCATGCTTTCCAAAATGGGTTGCATGATGGATTTAAATGAACTCATTAGTGGTTAATGCAGCAAAGCGCTTTCTAAATGCTAATGTTTGGCTGCCTTTGGCTCGTTAATTAATTTGAAGATTGTGTAATTGTCAGAGCTTTCGATTAGCATATGTCTACTTCTTTTTATTCCCAAATGACAGTTGTTTGCGTGTAACTAATGGAAATTCAATTATATTTATAATAAAAATAGGACATCAAACTGCCCAAACAAGCACACTCTGCAGGGGAATAGCACCTTTTCCTTTAATGTCTCTTTTATTACTGTTATTTTTGAAAAGAACATGGGCTCAGCAGCTTTCTCTCAACAGAGAGAAGGGAGAGCAAAGTACATGGCTGTGCCAGATAATTACATACCCCTGAAGAGCTGTCCAAGAAGTGTGAGGTCTGAATAGGGCTTGAAAAGAAACAGGAGCAGAGCCTGACTTGTTTCCTCTCTCCCTTCCCTCCCCCTCATAATTTTTTTTTCATTTATTTATTTTGTACTTTGATTTTAGAGGCCAACAACCATGAAAATGGGGCCCAGACACCACAGACAGAAGAGCTGGTGTGCATGGAAGAACACGGCACAGACCCAGTTCCTGGTGGATGGGCAGAGCCAAGGAGCCACAGGCTTTACTGCTGGCTGGGAAAGCAACACCTGTTAAACACACTCTGCTGGTATTTAGGGCAGAGAATGTACTGGCAGCTCTGCTTTAAATAACACCACAGCATGGAAATAAAGCAGAAATAGTCTCTTAAGCAGATATTAGGCACAATGGTGGGGCCATAAATTCAACGGAAACTGAGAACTGAACAAAACGTTATAGTCAAGGCCAGCCTGTAAGAGAGAAGTGGGTGATGAGATAAGAGTTGTGGACTCGGGAGAGATGCCATAGGGATAACTCATCCCCAAGTCTCCTGCAGCTGTAAGGCTCTTGGATGGAAGGAGAAAAAAGAGGCTTATCTCCTGCACACATTTTAAATCACAATGACTAAAAAATAAAATCAAGTCTCTGGATCATTTCTCCCATGCTATTTAAAGGCACATCTGATTTCTCTAACAAGTCCCATGGTTGTCTACTCAGCACACACTGAATTCACATCAGTCCTTATCACTTTTAACAGAAAATTTTTTTGTCATCAGTAGATTTTGTTTCCACTAAATATGGGATTCTCTGCTGTAGTTATCCAGGGCTATGCACAGTTGGAGTGGTAGCACAAGTGTAAAAGCCAGGAAAACAAACCTTGGGATTCATTATCATGCAAAACCCTGCCTGAAAGGAGCCCTTCTCTGCCAGCAGCTGTAAAGGCAGCAAGGCATTAACATATGGAATAATTAAACCCAATAAGTAACTACTATGTTTTCTAGTGAAACAAAACTTAATTTTCTCAAACAATCAACTTGTATCTCAAAAACATCCAATGTGCATCACTTAGATAAATCCCCCGATGACTGGGTTTTAAATTGCCATTAACCATGGATGTTAATTCTATGCACTTTTATGTGGATATTTATTGTTTAAAATGAGCATCTAGGCAGAATTAAATAGATAGCATGTCATATCCTTCAAAACCTCAACACTCTCCCATATCTTCATTCAAGGGAAAAAGGCAAGGAAGGATTATGAAGTACAAGCTGTTGGCTGGGATGAACCACTGCTGCTTCCCAAAACAGCACCCCTCATGGCTGGAGAGCCATGAGATAGTGTCAGAGATGAGCTGCTGCACTGAAATGTCATCTCTTAAGGCAGCTGGAAAACTGAATCACTGACTCAGCAGCTGACTGAAAGCAGCAGAAGATACAGGGACAGAAACAGGCCAGTGAAGAGTAACTGGTGAAGGATGGAAGGACAGGAACAAGTAGGAAAATCAACAGAGCTTTTGCCACAGCCTCTGGGGGGGAAGGCAGGGAGTGAGGCTGATAAAAAATAGATGCAACAAAACCTGAAACATGCACTTCAACAACGGCATTTGCTCTAGGAAAAGCTGCAGTATAGTTTAGCAGGACAGCACCAAAAAAATACCAAAGCAGTGGATTTCCGTGCAAAATTGCAACTGTTGCCTGAGGTCACACTGAGTATCAGTAATTAATATTTAAGGCCAAAGTCACAGAGATAGGGTTTTACCTTGTTTTGTACTAAAGTTGTAGCGGAGTTCCCAGAGATTTGGCTGCTTAATTTCATGGAGCCAGCAGTCAGCCACCCTAGAAATATCTACAATACCAAGTGGGAAAACACCTTCCACCCTCCTGGGGAATGACATTTATGAGTGAGAAAGGTAAAATGTGGCATTGCTCAGATACCCCTCCCAGCTGCTGGTTAGGAGACTGCCTCCGATATTAATCATACTTTAAATCCTGCATTTAATGCTAATGGCTGTGGACTATGGCACAGGGAGACAGAACAGTGGGGAGAGGCAGCGCTCCTGCAAGACAAACTAATGCAAGGAAATGAGAGGAAGGTCTGTAAGTCCACAGTAGCTGACTCCAACCTGTGCCTGTGGAAGTTTCCCTGTCATTCTGCAAGGCTGACAGCCTGGTACTCTTCCTGAAATCCTAACTTTTCTCTCCTCCTTCCTGTACCACCCTCCCCCCCAGACACACGCGTGCCTGCTGCAACAGCAGACTTGACTTTGGAAGAGCACTCCATCCCCCCTTCAGCTGGAAGGACTGTGGTCCCAATGCATCAGCTCTTCTATCTGCCTTTTCATCTCCTTTTGTCCTGCACTTGAGGCATGCTTCAACATCTTCCCTTCTGCAGATAGGGAAGGCCTGTACACTATCATTTACTCAGCAGACTATGAATCTGACAGGCTAATCTTAACTTCTAAACAGCTGTGTTTATTTACTAAAGCAGTAAATTGTTTCCTCTAAAGCACAGAGGGGTTGGTTTGAACAAGCTTACATCTCTGCAATTTGGTGAGATTTGGTACTTGCACATGCCTTCTCTTGAAACTACACATTTTTCTATCACTGAAGTATCTGAATTATAGGCAATCTCGGGATCCAATCTTTGTTTTAATGACTCCTCCGGCTGCTGCTTTGTATAGAGGACAAGGCAGGCTGGAAGTACAGTAAATTGGCTTACAGGAAGTGGGAAATAATAACACCACTTATGTTCTGAATCTGACTGACTACACTTGCTCCCTTTAAAAGACAGTTTTCTGTTATCTATTTGTACTTTATTTCAGATTACACAAGCAATTGCAACACCACACTGCCCTTTTATCCTGTCTCCACATTTACACACACTGGACGCTGGGTAGGTGCGTGCGAGCAGCATCCCTCTGGGTTAGAAGAGGTGTCAGGATACCTTGATGAGTCACTCACCCACACCCTGAAACTTAGACCCCAGCTCTATTAGTCTAGATCAAGTTCTTTTTTGTGTTTCTGGAAACAGCCTTCAATACAACATGAGTCTTGCTGGGATACCCTGCAGCAGCTCCTGAGCTTCCACTGGATGTTCCTGCTCTCAGCCTCAGAATTACAACTGCTTAGAAGCCCATACAAAGCACAAGTCCTACCCTAACACTGGGGAAAGGAAAATAAAACAAAATCTTGCAGATGACCATAAACTAAGTATAGCACTGCTGCTGCCATCCCAGCTGGAGTAGCAAGGTTTCCAAAACCACCGTTTTTGGAAAACAGTGAAGATGCATAAATCTAATGGGAAAATAACATATCCTTCCTGCTCAGCAGCAGTGATAATTTCTTAATATTAATGAACAGATAGCATGATATATGATCCCACGCTAATAAAACTTCCTCTTCTAGCATCCACTTCTCCTTGGGGATATGGAAGCAGCTGAGAATACAGCACACACCTACGCTCTCTACCACCGCTGGGACTGCTGGATCCTTAAAACTCTCTCAAATAAGGCTGAAAAAGAAGATGCATTTTCTTCTTACTCCCCACAGCAGTAGCAGCCCCAGTTGAGAAGCGACCTCTAGTTAGTTTGCAGATGTTTGGGGTTTTCCAGTTCTAAAATGTGGTATGTGTTTAAAGCTTTGTATTCACAATAGATTTGGTTATTACTGAATCCTTGTGACTTTGATCTGTTTAAAAGAAGCTCTTCATAAGACAAAATAGCTGTGTGGTCAGAAACCAGGAATATGTAGGTCTCCATGAGACAGAAGTAGCCTTGACTGAAATATATTTTTATCATATTAAAAAACATTTACTGCTTGAAAGTATGTTTAATACAAAGCAGCAAAGATTTTTTTCTCTCTTCCTTGGTACTCTTACCAAGTATATTAACATATCACTGAAGCATTTTATGAATTCACTTTTCTGTTGTTATCTGCAGGCCCCACTTCCCAGGGGCCCTTCTCCATTCTCACTGTTTCTGGAACATTTCTGTAACAGTATTTTTCTGGGAGCACAATCTCAGGTGGAACCCATGGGGAGATACAACCCTCAGCCTGGTCCTCCATCCTATTTTGGGGGAAATTTTCATTTTAATTCCTAGTTTTGCCACAGGCCTGTTTGGCAGCTTTGGACAAAACCCTACCAGTACCTGAAAACCAGGAAGGTGGAACAATACAAACAAAGGTTGCAGATGACAAAAAAGCTGTTTATGTAAAACTTCCAGGAACAAGGGGGTCCCACCCTTGCTGGGACATCAGCAATGCAAACCTACAAATTTTTGAGCCACTGTTCATACTTATTACAGCAGAACTTCAAAACCAAAAGCCTTATTTTGTTTTCAGTTCCTTCCTGCCTCCTTTCAGAGACTGTATTTCTTATAAACAAGATTCTCATTTCAGTAT
Source organism: Corapipo altera (assembly GCF_003945725.1). Lineage (NCBI taxonomy): Eukaryota > Metazoa > Chordata > Aves > Passeriformes > Pipridae > Corapipo > Corapipo altera. The sequence continues at coordinate 5,789,633 of NW_020884895.1, read as the reverse complement.
TCATTAGACTGTTTGTCAGGGAGAGCAGCTGGTGTTGATGAATTGATTAAAGACTCACTGAGGACAGTTCAGCTTAAAGAAGAAAAGACACAACAGAAGATTTCAAATATATAAAAAGCTGCTGTGAACAATAAACAGCTTTTTCTTTCCCCCAAATTCCGGGTGCTCAAAAACCTAAGCTCTTAATTGCAGCAAAGAAGACTCAGATGAGAGAGGAAAGTGCTTCACCATTAAGAGCATTGCAGTATTGGCAGCTGTTTGTCAGCAACAGGCACGAGGAGCTGCCTGACTGCTGAGGGCTCTTCCACACCTACAACTGCAAACACGTCCCCTCACCTTCCTGAATACTTGATGACCCCCATTCATTTCAAACAGAATCTCCAAAGGCAAAAGTATTCAATTTGATCCTGCTTATTTACAGGTCCTCTGAGAGAAAGTGGAATAAAATGACTGGAGAGCTGTAGAGACAAAACTCTTGGAATTCCTATATCCATGTGTGTAAAAAGTGATCAAGCTACCAACAACACAAAGTCACACAATGCACAAATTTCAAACTAACAGAGCACTATGGGCACAGATTTCTTATTATTTCATTTCTTGTCCAATTCAGAGGCACAACTTACCTGCAATGAGAAGAGCATCTGACGGAAACACTGAGTTGATTTATCCACCCAGCCAAGCAAACAGTAATAAGCCAGGAGATAAATAAATAAATGGCTCAATAAGTCTTTCACACTTGAATGCTCAAGATAAGATATCATATACCTAAAGCCCAAGCTTGGAAGTTACCCACTGTCCAGGCAACAGCAACAAATTACGCCTCTATACAGCTGACATTTCCAAGGGCTACTGGAGATTTCCCTGCTTGAACAACACAAAGGGCAAAGTTATAATTTGTTCTCTATGAAAACTGCATTGAATGAATTCTTATGGAATTAGCTGCAGGAACTGAATGAAAATAAATAGAATAAAATAATAGAATATTTAATTCAGCACACACAGCAAGTTTTACTGACTTGAGCATGAGAGGGTAAACAACACAATTGCAACAAACCACACAAACTCCTACTTCTCTGTCTTGGGAATTGGCTCCTGGCTTCAAATTACTCACTGCTAGAAAACAGTTTGTCCCCATCCACCTAATCAGCACCTGACTTTGCTGCAGCGCTCAAGCAAACTGAAGATAAATGGGATGAGGCAATAGAAAGGGAAAGAACTGCAAAACTTTCAAATAACTATTCAAGAAGTAAACCATAGATCAGTAATTGCAATTCTTCACTGTTTTCCTGAGGTGGGAATTTGCTACCTTAAAAATTATTCACTTACAAGAAATTATGAGATATATGTCAAAATTTACTCTGGCTCCCAAGTATTAGGAATGCAAGGTCAATGTATCATAAAAAATGGTCTTATTCCAAATTTATAAAGCATAGAGCCCCAGTGCAACTCAAACATAACAGCCAGCACACATTGTGCTCCAATGGCTTCTGTACCTGCAAATAATGCACAACTGTATGAGCAAGAAAGAGACTGTAGAGACCCAATACAACTTTGGAGAGCCAACAGCTGTGTTCAGATGACTTACATCCCACCTATGTCCCTCTGCCTGGTATTCCTCAAAGGCAGACCCTACACCTTCAGATGTTCTTGTCAGCAGATGTTTGAAGCAAGGACAAAGGTGGAAATTAAATGGAGCCTGCAGATTTCATGGTTTCCATCAAGGCTGAGACAACACGCAAAGAGCAAATGATGCCTTAAGTTTGTTGTATGAGCACTTCAACATAGTGGAATGGGAAACATGATATTTAACAGATGGATTTTTTGATATGTCAAAAAAAAAAAAATCCTTCATCCACCAACATTTCCCTTCAGAAGTGCTGCCCTAGGTCTGCTTCCACTGAAGGAGTAATTGGGAATTCCCCCTCAGTGTTACTGTGAGCAGGGGCCTTTGATTCTCTAATTGGGAAGGCAGAACACTCAGTGTAAGCTGTCACCAGTCCAGTGAAGTCTTGAAATGTCCAAGAACACATAACTCAGAAAGCTCAAAATACAGCATTCTCAAGGTTAAAAACAGGGTTCTCAGCATCTAGAAAAAGTCAAAAAATCTCTGGGGAAACAAGAAAATAGTCTGCTGAAAGTAATCAACTTCTCTGAGATTTCTTGACATCTTTTTGAGCCCAAGATCTTGCCTTGATATCTGAAGAATTAATCTAGAAGCTGAACATTTTCATATTACATCTATTAAGAAAACCTGTGTCTTCATTAATCCTTCAAACAATCCTTTATGGCACCAATTTTCACCTAGTCAGAGAAACAGAAAAGCCTCTGCACTGCAGAACTCCTGGGTCAGCTTTCCTTAAGGACAAACTGTACTAACTGGGGCATCATCATTCTCTACAGAATCATCGATAAATTCCTCCTAAATTATTATTCCATTACAGCTGCCCTGTGCTGACATCAGCAAACCAAAGATATTGCTTAGACTTCCATTAAATCATTTCCCTACAAGGCAGGGAATGTGGACTTTATGAATACCCGAGATCACAAGTTCCTACAGAAGAACCAGACTGTTACAGCATGAGGGTAAATAAACTCCAAAGGGAAGATTTGGGAAGCAATGGCATAAGGCACCTACCTGAAATACTGTCTCCTCCTCACAGGATGGATCTGGGCACCACCACCACCCAAACACAACATATATGTAACACACCACCACCCCCTGGTTCCTGCATCTTGGGGTGGCTGCTCTCACAGGGAGGATTTGCACTAATGAAATCTCAACACACACAAACCCTCTGTCTCGTGACATTAGTCAGTACAGACTGTCTTGGAAACATGAAATTGCTTCAGTATTTCTCTCTCAAAATCCATGAGATGACAGAGGAATCCTGCAGCACTCTCAGACTCCAGATGAAGGGAATCCAAGACTGGTTTTAGTCTTGTAAAACAGAGCCCCTCCTCTGTTTTCAATCCATTACAGACACTTTTTGACAGCAAGTTTCATAAGATTAAAATCAATTGATTTTGATAACGTTACTGAGAAAACTATTACTTCATGAACACAGAGCAAATCAGTAATGCACGTGAAAAAGCAGAAATTTCACCATAAAGTTCTAGAGACATTGAAAATAAACTGAATTCCCTCACTTGGACCATGACACGAACCACAATTCTAAAGGAATTAAACCATCATTATGTAAAGATGGATCTATGTTATTTCTAAATGTGCAAATCTAAATGGCTTCACGCATCTGAAATACAGTAGCACAAACAACATCCCTCTGCACAATCAAACTGAATTGCTCCATACCAACAGATCTTTCCAACATGAGATTCCTTTACCATACAGGAGCTGCTCCTCCGAAGTCTTCTACACAGCTGGGGTGCAGCTGCAAACACCCCTGGACTCAGTTTCTCTTCCACAAGTGCAGGGATAAAGAGAAGATGAAGTACATAAAACACACATGAGAGAAACTAGTTCCTCTAAATCAAACAGAGAGAAGTAGTAGCACAGGATGGGTCACCATCAGAGGATCTACTGTGTGTTCCCAAAGATCATGCAGCCACACAATGCACTGCCTCTTGCTGCTGTTTACAGCTTGTCTTACGTGAAAATGTGCCAAACTAAATATTAGAAACAGTGTTTCAGTCTTTCACTTCCCCAGCCTAAGCATCTTCCATCCCAAGTATTTAAAATTACTGGTATATAACATTCAGCCAAGGTAATATCAAAATATATTTTATTCTGGACCTCTTTCAATTCTGATTCAAATTACAGTTGTCAAAGCAATACAATGCAAAGGGAAACTGCAACAGAAAATGTGCCTAGAAGGGATATAAGGGCCTTGGGGACAAATCATTGTGATGTAGAACCAAAATACATCATAAAGTGTAATTAACATGGTCCAGGACAGTATAGAACATCTATATCAGTCTTCTTTAGACAATAATCATGAAAACTGAACAATAAAAGTCCTTTAAACAAGTACAAAAAACTGTCATGGGCTGGTTTACACTTTTACAACAGTTGTAATTTAACTGGATAACTGAAGAAATGATGCAGACATTTTAATCCAGTGCTATAGGTAGGCTCACAGAATTAGACCCAAAGGATTTGTAACTCCAAATGAAACCATTACAACTACAATGTCAATGTCAGGAGAGAGAGAAAATTACTTCTGTATTCTAGAATTACTGTTCTGCACACTGCAGTCTGTTGAGGACAAGATTGCAAAGTACACTGGACTAGCAACAACATGCAGACTGTTTTCTTGTATTTACCCACAAATGTCAAAAAACATTATGAAGTAAAAATGAATGATTATTTAAAAAAAACAAAACAAAACAAAAACAAAAACATGCCTCAAGTTATTGTCAAGCTTCAAACTTAAAAGGCAGAGAAAGCGAATTATGTACTCAAAACTACTGATCTGAAGCACTATTAACACTAAATCTGCGATCCGCTCGAAACAGCAGATTTTCCTGGTTCATCTGCCTCCCACCAGACTGACAGTGAAGACAGTCACACTTTCACAGATCCTGGTATTTCAGAGCTTTCTCTAGAGGGAGAAGTGAGTACTGCTCCATGGCTTTCTCCCTACGGAAAATGTCAGGGATCTTGACGGAGATTTACTGCTGTCTCCCGAAGCCATATTTGCTTCTAACATGCCACAATGTTGCTTCTGCTTTCTTCAAGATGTCTGGAGAGATCCCCCCAGGGAACAGCTCTAGAGGGCTTTTGAAGGGAGAAGCTATCAGGCTTTTCAGCCAAAAAGGAACACTGGGCTTAAATCCAGCTCTGGCAAAACCCCACGGCAGCCGAGGGGATGTGGCTCATTTTACCTACACACAACGTTGGGCAGTTCAACACGGCCCCAACGCCTCCAATGCTCGCTCTGGCCAAGGTTTTTCTCATGAAGTGAAAGACAATGGGATTTCTGGTTAGGCAAAGATTGGAAAAACCGGGTCCCAAGGCTCCTCTTCGCTAAACGGATAAAAACAGACAACCTTTTATTTACAGGCTGGAACCCCCAGTTTGTAATCGCAATGAAACCCCTTCCCTTAAGCAGAACCAAACAGATCAGCTGCTGAGGCTGCTCCAAAGGCAAACTGGCACGGCCGCCCTATGCCACCCACTATTCTTCCTAAACACAAAGAACATTTCAAAGGTACAAAGTCCCATCAAACACCCTAGCATGAGGTAAGCAGTGTAAGGAAAAAGGAGTGCTTTTTAAAAATGAAAATCAATTAAAATTGGTAGAAATCTTTGGCCTTTCTCTCAAGATGCATTAAAGTGTCACAAAATCAAGAAACATGCTTCGAAATGCCATGTCATTCTGACTCTGGTAACTACTACCTCCCCTCCACCCAACCCAGAAAAAGAGGCACTTTTAGTGTTTCATATAAGATTTCCAATCATCTAGTAGACACGGTAAATAACCCTGCACAATGGTAGTCCCAGAATAAACTCAGTTTATCAACATTACAAAGAGTCTAAAAAAGCTTTTATGAGGACCTAGATATTCTCTTAACTACGCTAAGAAGTCCACTGGTTGGGAATCTTTACATCAATTTAAAAATGCAGAAAAAGTTAAAGTAAAAATAGGGAAAGAGGAACTCTACAGAAACCTGGATCTGATCATGCAGAAATGAGAAACGGGATTCTCAGATGGACGCGTAGAAAGACAGTGAACTCAAGAGCAGTTCATTTCTTATCCCATCATTAAATTCTGAGCCCAGTTTTTCCCCTTCCTTTTATCCTCTATTTGGATACTTTCCCATTATTGTGTTGAACTGGAAAAAAATAGGAATGACTCCATCTGTAAGACTAAGCATGTGCGTACATGTCGCACAAAGTCAGGGTCTTGCTGCCACTTGGCATCCTCAATTTAAAGGAACAATTTGGATGGTCCACCTCACTATTGAATACGAGGCCTTTGTGCTATAAAAGATAGTACTTCATGCCGCAGTTCTCTCTTTTTTTGTTGCCTTTTTTGGTTCATGTGATCACAGAACCCAGCACACCTTGCACACGTGCGGTGACTGGCGTATGGAGCACGAGGCGAGAGGCGGCAGGAGCAGGAGCAGCACTGTGGCATGGCAGGAAAACAACAACAAACAGCTACGGATCCTTCCCTACTGGAAACTGGCCTCACTCCAGGCAGTGGGGCACTGCTGACCCACACCAGGCTGGGGGCTCAGCCTGTGCATCCAGAGCGCTCCAGCCAATGGATCTGACATTCCTGCTGGGCTGTGCTTCGAGCCCCTGGCAACCCTGGCCTGGTGACACTGGAGCTCTGGTTTTTATCTATTTCTGAGTGTGTGATGCTATGCTTAAGCAACTAGAATTACAACCAAAACAGCTGATGACTGAGAAAGAGGAAAATGGCAATACCCTAAAACATGGCTGTGTGATTTTGCAGCTATGTCACAGAATTCCACCACAATTGTTTAGATTGGCTGAAAGAATTGTCCCAGTAACTTTTATGAAAATGAATAAACTGTCCATATTAAAATACAAAAGTACTATCAAGAATCACTTCTGACTTTCAGATTTAAATTCAGTGCAATTGACAAATGCATTGCTAAACGAAAAATGCAGCTTAAACATACTCAAAACATTTGTGTCTATTCCTGGGAGCACAGTTTAAATTATTGCACAGAATTTTTTTTTATTTTTATTTTTTTTTCATTAAATGACAGAGGTCAGCCACAGTCATGGACCTCCAGCAATAAAAGCAATATTTCAAGTGCCAGACACTCAATATATTAGGTTTCCTACATATTGTAACTCACAGGGTAATTGCTCTAAACATTTGCAATATGCTTCAAAACCCTAAAAATAGCTGGCACCGAACCACCGCAGATAACTGTCTTTATGGATATGACTTTGTGTTGGTTTTAAACGCTGTGTACAATAGTAGCATAATCCTGGGGTATATATAAAGAATGTACTGTTGACTTGTCTTTACCACTGGCAAATTGCTACCCTACCTTAGCCAAACTCAGACTTGCTTCAAGTCGTGTTTATTTCATGGAAATAGCAGAAATCGATGCCTAAAGAACAATGGTTAAAATGTCAAAGCTGCATTATCTCAATTAAATGAATTTATACCTAACTTGGAGAGGGGGAAAAACCCCGAAATGAATAAAAAAATAGGTTAGAGACTAACAATCATAAGCCACAAAATTAATTGTGATTGAAATAGTGTTATAAAACTGATAACTTCGCAAAGCTCTGTAATATAAACCATTCCTTAAGTAAAATGTCTGTGACATAAATTTGACAACCTCTCTTTTTATAAATTTACATTCTTGGAATCTTATGCAAGACATGATGCAACCTTTTTGACTACACATACGCGTAAACACAACCTCATGCTATCATTTACAAATAAAATCACTATCAATATACTTTTAATCACATGAGCAGAAAAAGGTTTGCCATATACATCTGTCATTGTAAGAAAAATACTTGATATTGTAAACAGAGTAAAAGACACTATATAGTAGTGATTATTAAAAAAATAGCAGCTTACATCTACCCTATATTTGGAAAAAATGTAGTTACAAGATACAATGAACTGCAGGACTGGAGCAGCAGGGCAGTTAGTGCAAGTATTCATCTTTTAAATAAGCTGAATCACTGCTATTAAAATAAACTTGAAGCAAGTCCTCTGTTTCAGATTTTTTTTTTAAATCTAAGGTAGTAAACATTTTGCCTCTTAATGGCAGTGTTATCAAATATATGCCAAAGATTTTATTTTTAATAAAGAAAAATTACATGAAATACTTTTAATACTGGAGTTTGGTTACAGTTATACATCTAAGCTCCTACAAATAATGATGGGCAACTCTTAAAGAAGCTGTGGCATGAACCCTTGTCCAGAAAGATCTTAACCTCTTAAACAAAATCCCCCCGCTATACTTTGCTCCTTTTCACAATAGTGCACAATTTAACCATATTTTAGCTATGGTCTTAAAGCAACAGAAGATGCACTTTTTTCCTCTTTTTTTGTCTTCTTTTTTTACTTTTTTTTTTCTTTTTTTTTGCATCCCTGTATTTTTTCCTGTGTTTTTATGCCCTTCTGGTCTTAAGATTGGCAGAATTATGTCCCAAATAAGAAACTACTGCATTTCAGCCATGTCACCAGAAAAATCAAACATAACCTTATACCCATTACTGTCATACTTTGTAGATGAGCAGGACGTGAAATACCACGCCTTGAAGAAGGATGGTTTTTTTTTCTTCTCTCTTCATAATCCCTTTTCCACCCTCCCTCTGTTCACAAAATTGCGCTCTGGGAGCCACAAAATGTTAACAAACATTATCAGGTTCAAACTACCTCTTCAAAGAACGCATCAAAACACGTTTCAGAGAAACGCACTTTTTTTTTTCCAAGGTGAAAAAAACATAAACAAGAAACTAATTCACTCCCTTACTTCATGCATCCGTAAACTTAACCAAAACAAAACAGAAAACCCAATGTTTAAAAGCAAAGAAAAAAACCTACTGCTGCAGATTTCTGTAAGTCCATTTTCTCTGTACACACAAAACTGTTCAACTACTGAGAACAAAAATACCCCACAATCCGTGTGAGAATGGATTTAATGGGGGAAGGGGTAATGAAGGCTGCCATTAGTATCTTCTGAATTTGGTATGTATATGGGTCTGCTCTTGTATATGGTATATTTCTCTCTCTCTCTCTCTCGCTCTCTCTTCTGTTTTTCATATCCAAAACCTTTAAATGTTATTTTGGGGCACAGCAGATTCCAGCACTTGGTGAACAGGATTCACAAGCTGTGACAAAACTCTGTCATCCTCTTCAGGGTGTAATTTTTTTTTCCTCTTTTTTTTTCCTTTTTTTTTTTTTTTTTTTTATATATACAGTATATGTATATATTTCTTTTACATTTGGCTGTAGTGGACTGGCCATGGTTCGATTGGGACTATAGCAGTACATGGGTCAGGGACAGTCATTTTGGCTATGTACACATTCATAGTCGGTCCATGGCTTCCAACTAGTAGCGCTATTTCCGTAGGTCTAATACACAAACCTGCAAGAGAAAGAGATAAAAGGTACAGAAACTGCACAATATGACATGTTTTTACAATTCTGCGTAAAGTATCCGAGCAAAACCTATGACACAGGCTGTGTGAGCTTAACCTTGTATCTGTTAAAAATAGATTAGGGAGAAAAACGACCAGGTGAGCTCACTTTGCTCATGAACGCCCAGCCAGCCCCAGGTGCTGAGGGCACTGCTGCCTAGAGAATTACTATCAGAACAGTAACAATGTCTTATGTAAGCTGTTTGCCTGTTATTTAATACTACGAGGCTGAGAACTTACTTGAATCATAAACTCATAAAATGCCTGGGTTGGAAGAGACCTCAAAGATCATCTCGTTCCAACCCCCCTGCCATGGGCAGGGACACCTTCCACTAGACCAGACCTGCTGACAGCCCCATCCAACCTGGCCTTGAACACTTTCAGGAACAGGGCAGCCACAGCTTCTCTGGGCAACCTGTGCCAGGGCCTCACCACCATCACAGTAAAGACTTTTTTCCTAATATCTAACCTAAACCTGCCCTCTTTCAGTTTGAAGCCATTCCCCCTCATCCTGTCACTAAATTCTCTTGTAATCTAGATTATAAAAATACAGTCAAATGAACTCAAAAATCTGTGGGCTGGGCAAATAGTAGAATTGATCAGAATAATTCAGAAAAAAACAGTGACAGTATACAAATTCCAGTTTTAGTCTTCTAAAAATCTTCCCTAAGTAGTGCTTCTATGTGTGTCAGATATAGAAATCTATTAGTAAAGTATAAACATGTACAAGGCACTACCAGCTGTAAGTACAGAGTGGATGAGAAGAGCTTTTCAATAGCAAACAATAGCAAACAAAGTAAGCCCAAAAATTAAAAAACCCCCCAGAAACTAAGTGAAAACAAATCTATTGCAAATACAATCAGCCTCTTAGGCCAAATTAACTGGAGGACTGGAAAGGTTACACAGCATGTATAAAAAAGGGTCATCTAGGGGGAATGATAATTAATTTCTACTCAGGATATGCCTTGAGCTTTTGTACTTTTATGATATTGCCTACACTTGCAATGATAAAATGATATGAAAGACCAATCAAAAATAATTCTCTAGAATTTTGGTTTCTTAAAAGCCAAAACTTCCATTTTCTGTTCTGAACTCTTAACAAGATAACCTTACTTAACAGCACAGAGAATGTAGGAGGGAGAATGCTTTGCCACCTCTGTTAAGATACTACCTGAGACTGGACTACTAAACTGCCAGGATTGCTTTTGCTGACTTTGGTAAAGGAAGCTACAGCACTTCAAAACACAGCTCTTTTATCACCCTTATTTTCTTTTAATTTTGCTTTTCCTTAGGCTCTCTTCTCCATGCTTTGAAAACCATGGTGAGAGAGAGGCAAGCAAAAAACCCCTGTATTGTGCTCATTATAAAGACCTCCACGTTCACATTTCACTGCAGTGCTCTGCAGGGCAGTGTCAGAGCAGCCACGAGGTGATGCTCCAATACCCCACTGGGAGATGATGGTGGGGGTATTCATGATTAGTTAAACATATGATTTTATTCCCTCCTTTTTCCTAAGCACAATAAGCAGAACATTATTTACATACAGTTCCTGACATTTTTAGGAACTTTTTAATTACAAGCATTCAGAAATTTGTACTTTGTTTTGCTGCTGAATGCAAGGCAGAGGGTATGTCTTTTCCATCATGCATTATAATAATATCACCTACACTGAACATTTTCACTTGAAAAGGGCAAAGAGGTAAAAATGAACTTGTTTCCAGACTGGACGTACTTCCATAGTAAGCCCAGTAGGAATAGAAAATATAAATTGGTGACATCTCCACCTTCTGAAGTTTTTGGAGGGCTTAGAACAGTGATGCATTGAACTGGAATAAACACATTTTCCTTACAGCACCACTACAGGTGAAAACCTACAGGTGAGCTGGCTGTATTCAATCTGCAGCTAGAGAAGGAAATTTTGTTTCTGTTGTTAGTCAAAAGATTTTCAGAAGATGTTTGTTATTAGAATGTGAGGCCAAGTCAAGCAGCACTTACTGAACCATCTGAAGCACTTGCTCCAACTTTGTCTCCTGCTGCATTCCAGCAAACCTCGAAAATCCCTCCTGTTCCCCGATAACTGTGAACTAGGGCACCTGTCTAAAAAGGGACAAACCAGGTAATTAATACAACAAAATGGAAGTGAACAAGTACAATTTGTACATGTAAAAATTCCCCACTGCTTTTAAAAGCTGAAATTCTCAGAAGAAGATGGTCCAGGTGAGACTTCTTTTTGCCAGAAATACCAAACAAGTAATAGTGTCCTATTTTACAAAGTTATGTAGAAACATTTTTGTCGTCATCACCTTCTCTCGCTTTACATTCTCTTGTTTTTCAGTGAAATTCAGTGAAACAGCTAATCAGATTAGTATTAGTCTACATCCAGTCATTTTTCACAAGAAACCTGTTTTATCAGGAGTTGAAAGTTCAGAGTTAAAGATAGTATTTGGATGCAACGTCTTATTGGAGACATTTTGCTGAGTGTTTTTTTGTTGGTCATTTTTTGGTTGGGTCTTTTTGGTTTGTTTGTAGGGGTTTTTCTGCTAAGTAAAGACAATATAAGGATAATTATTACTTCACCATAGGCAAGCACTCAGGTGAGAGGTTAAATGTACATCCGAGAACAGAAGTAACGTTAGAATAAAGAGAAGGCGAAGCAGCACAGTAGGAATGGCAAAGCTCTTTGTGGCTGAAACACGACAGAGCAACAAAGGTTGGAAAGGTGCTGATGGAAAAGACCAAAACAAAGTTCCCAACAGACAGAAGAGTATTAAAATACCTGTGTATTCCAGATGTGTACACATTTATCAAAGGAGCCACTGGCCAGATACCTGCCATCAGGACTGAAAGCTACACTGTACACAGGTTCTTGATGTTTTGTCAGAGTATGAATACAAATTCCTCTGTCTACATCCCATAACCTAACAGTAGAGTCAAAGGATGCACTGTCAAGGAAAAAGACAAGAGATGAATTGTATCTCAATTCAACATATTTTTGTTACTAATACAAACAGAACATGACAAAATATCCTACATGCTTCAAAACATTCAGTGAACGTACATTTATAGAGAGTCAAGTAAAAACAATGTTTAACTAGCATTTTAAACCAGGATTAAATAGTACCTTGCTAACATAAGATTGGCATTTGGATTATTTGTTCCTGGTCCTGTAGGACTCCATTTGATAGTATAAATTTCTTTGTTGTGTGCTTGTAAATCATGGACACAACTGTCTTGTTTCATACTCCAGATCTATGATAAAAAGGGAAGAAAATACAAAGATATTTAGCACAATATTATATTAAAACACATTTTACATCTTTCTTCTTTATCATTTGCAGGCTGATTGCTACCTTTTAAGCCACTCAAAACATTTGCTATGACTGCTGGGTTCCTAGAGTGATTATGCCAAGTATTATTCCAGGACCTTCCATTCTTTGGGTTCTAAGTCCCCCAGTGAGCTTAATGAGTAATAAAGGTGCTGTCTATAGAAACCAGTCTGCCTGAGTTAACTGCAAACCCTTGAAAAGTGCAGGGATGAGAACAGATGCTGAAATGAGAAGAGCAATATGTATATGTTCACGTCTGAGTTGACAAAACATCACAGTCCTATTTTTAAATGAACTTCTTGCTACACTGACTCAGCAAAATAAAGGGATAGTAGAGAAATTTTCTGCTTTCTTACAAATCCATAGACACATACTGCAAAAACTATTATGGAAATTTCCTGGCTTATTAGGATTTGCATTGCCAGGTGTGTGTTCAGTATTCCACACAGGTCATGAGGACTCCCAACTCCTTTATGATCATATTCAACAAACAAAATAACTTTATTCTATAAAGACTTTACACTGCCACTACAGAAGGGATTTTGCAGAACTTTTATACCTTTTCCTAAATCTGAAACTTGATATGGCAGTTAGCCATCTGAATGCTTTTTTTAAATGATATCTGTTTCAGTAATGCTTTTAGCTCATCATTTGTTAGAAAAAGTTAAAGAAGCATGCTCAGGCCCAACTGTATTCAAGATGCAATTGAGGTGCATGCTTAAATAAATGATGCTTTTCAGAACTGCTGCTTCACTGAAGAGGAAATTGATTTTCAATGTGCAGACAGAATTGAAATTGTATTTCCAGTTTAAATTGATGAGATCAAAATCTAGCTTCTCTTCCCAAAACTAGTATAGATGAAAAGAGTCCATATCAGCTGCCCTAAGGAACATCGAGTTGTCATCACAAGAGACAAAACTAAGTAGATAAATCACTAGGCACCTTACATATGCTTCAAAACCTGACATTTATTCCTTCTGCCATTCAAAAGTAAGTGATCCACAAGTGATTAGTGATGTGTAGACTTATCCTCAAGCACTTGGTCTTTGAACTAATCCTGAACAAAATGATAACACTCATTCCAGCCTGGGCTGAATTCAAATCAGCACCCAAGAAGTTAATTGCCTGCCTTGCCTGAGCCCAGGAACACTGACATGTTCCCAGTTGTCACCTCTACTCACTGAGACGCAGCAGCAACAGATCGAGCTCTAGATTGGAATTCATTACACTGGAGTTTCAGCTGCTTAAGTATTAAACACCCAGCTTAAACTGGCTACTTCGACTCCATCCATTGCCAATGGAGAACAACTGATGCTCTCGGGGGTTTAACTCATCACACTTGACTTAAGACACAACTTAGGAAAGGATGAATTGCTCTTCAGCAGTGCTGGACGCTGCTGACTGAAGATGTCCAGACATCTAGCTTTAGACAGGAGGCTTAATGCTTAAATGTTTATATTTAGATAAGGTGATTTCCATTGCCAGAGGCTGACAGTGTGCCAGCAGGAGGAATATGTGGCTACTCATTCAGCTATTCCCTGTCCCTGATTAAAGAACACGAGCTGGACAGAATTAACTGTCCCAAGGGCTGTAGCAGGACAGCGCTGTCAGTGCAAAAAGTGTGTCCTAAAACCCTTCTGAACACAGGGCTAAAGCACCCACTGAATGTAAAGCAGTATGGGAGTAATGGAAAGCATCTGTGCCATGGAAGTAGCACAGGCCTGTCAGGCATGAACAGCCTCATTTATTCAAGTGCATGTAACCTGGAGGCATTTTTGTAGGGATCTCTAGGGTGCCCTGAACTCATATGTGTGTCCTCTGCACTCAAAGGTTTGCCCCAGTTCTACAGGAAAGCAGGTTGCTATGAATTATAGAATGACTCCTGATGAATTGGAAAAACCAAGGAGTGCACACAGCCTCTGAAGAAACAATATGCCAAAGATTTTAACTAGAAAGAAGGAGAAAATAGGGCAAAACCAGGAAAGGAGCAAGTCACCCATTCTTGTATGTGCTACATGACATGCATTCCAGCTTTTTCTTTTAACCAAAAGCAACCATCAAGCAGGACATCTTAATGATTAATGACCTGATTCTGTAAACAGCTAAAAGCACCTAATAAATCATGCTCAGAGTCTCAGGGTGGCAGCCTGTAACAAGTTCTCTGGACCAAAGCTTGGCTTTGATTAACATGGATTTCTAGGATTGCCTAACCTTGTTATATTAAAAAAGAGCAAATATTGGACAATACATTGGGAAGCACAGTGATACTTCGTCCACATGAATGCTGTGCATTCCAGAGTCCTACAAAGACAAGGGCCAGAACCAGAACTCCCATTACCTTTAGAGTCATGTCATCAGAGCAGGATGCCAGGAGATTACCAGTTGGATCCCATTTGATTGCATTTACTTCATTCTAAAATTGAACAATGAGAGTAAATTGGAGTCTTCACTTCCATTACAAATGACAGCTTACAAAAGACAAAGTTGGACAGCAGTTATGAGTATGTGCATAACTGTCAGAATTTTAACATTTAATTTTCATTTACAGCTCTGCCTTCAACAACAACAACAGCTTTTTGCTACCTGTTCACCACATTTTCCCATGCATGCTTGTACACCACATAGCAAAGTTTTAAAGTTACCGTGTTTCTTCTTCTAAAGCTCACTTTTGCATTCTGGCACTGGCAAAAGAAGCTGCACGTGGGAGTGAGAATTGCTCTAATAATCACAAAGACTACAGTTACCATACGCCCTTAACCACAACTACCTGTATGTGCACCTATTGCCTGTACAAGTGCTGTGTACTGGCAAGTTTACTGGGACCCCAGTCTCTCATTAATAAATCCCCAATCTTCCAGTACTTACTGTGTGACCCTGGAAGGTTTTGATGGGCCTATCTTGTCCTAGTTTACAAACGTGAATACACATGTCTGTACTGCAAGAGGCAAATGTGTTGTTACTCTGCCAATCAACATCTAATGCTGGTGCTAAAAGAAAAAGAAAGACATTTAAAGCTATTCCTGTATTCTGCAGGAATTTCATGTGCAAATTCAGCATGCACCACCTTAGAACAAATGCCAACAGGAAGCAATGATTAATTTTACTGCAGCTCTGAAGCTAATCAAACACTATAAACAGTAAGAAATTCAGTCAAAATGAGTCTTACACAAAATGAAACAAAATTTAATGTAAGTCATTAAAATAAAGAACATATCTGAAATGGAAGTTATACAGAAGACAGGGTAGTTGGACATCTCAGGATTCAGCACAAAGAACAGGTTCCTACAACTTCACACGTTGTCACACATGAGCTCATCTCCATTAACAGCCCCTGCCTGTGCTGATACATGACAGCCAGGGAAAGGTAATGATTTACTTCCTTTCTTAATTCCAGTATTATAAGGTGTGGTAACTTGAAGCTTAATCATGGGCAACATATTCCATTTGATCAAGCCAGATATTTATGGCAGATAGCACTCAGAACTGCTTGGAGTAAATAATGAAGTTTTTTATTGTTGTCATGCCACTGGAAATGTAGTGTGAGCGGAATGAAGAGTGGAAACGACACATTTCTTAAAGGCCCTTCAACGACATGTCCGTCATCCTCTCCCTTCTATTTCCCAGCTGATTCTGGCAGGCTTGCTCAGCATGCAGCCCACGGAGCAATTTGTCTGACCTCCTGTGAGGCTGCAGTCTCATCCCAGCTGGCCACTGAACAGCCTTTCAGCTGGTTTGTGGCCAAACAAATTGGGGACAGCTCAGCGGGAAGCAGGGAACAATGGGATGAGGGGCTGGGATTACTGTAGCGGGAAGATGACAAATGTAGTCCTTAGGTAATAAACACAAGTCCCTTGTGGCCCACCCACTTGATTTGTCTGCCACTGTACTACAGAAAGTCGGGAATATTTGGATTATTTATCTCTTATGACTTTCACAGAAATGCAATAAAACTGTGAGTTATAAAATCAGAACAAATCTACCTTTGTTCACATTCTCATTACGAATATGGGAGTCAGTAACCAAAGACTGCCCGTTAGATTTTAAAATGGTGTGAACAAGCACCACAAGCACTGGATCTTTTAACTTACTTTAATAAATAACACTTTTTTCATCTTTTCAGATGACAATCCTGAATGACCAAAATCAAGACTTACCAGAATGAAAAGGAAACTGCTGCTTGGCTTCACCAGTGTGGGCATCCCAAATAATTGTGGTCTGTATTAAACAGATAAATAAACAATAAACAAACTTGTACAAATTGGTAATTTCCCAACAATTACCACCATTCACAAGTAGCAGAGTACCTACGCTGCTCCCCACCACCCAAACCTGATCCTGATTATACATTTCTAGTGTTTTAACCAGTACTAAAGGAAATGGTAGTAGACATACAGACAGCTGTAGAAAACCTTAATATGCTGTAACATTAGAAAGGTGTTTAATCACAACATTTTGAGGTCTGGAGGGTAGAAGGGAGTTGTGGGGGTTTTTTATTTTTAATAAACAAAAATTAAATAGATTTACCTCCTTAGTCCTATTTATATTCTTGTAATACATTCAATACATCTACTTTTATTTCAAATACTTGAATATTCAGATTGTAATATCAACTACTCACTTGTCCCTAAGGAGATCTTATCAACAATTGGTCACATTCTGAAAGATTTAAGGGTGCAATTTTGTTCTGAGTTATTCTCTGCCAATATTTTGGTTAAAGAAATCTTACAGGACAAAATTTGTGTCTTATGTTCACTATATTATTTGCCAATATCCCTGATCTACCTCAATGATCAATGAAAGTTTTGACACCACATTCAATGGAAGCATGAATTGACCACATAAATAATTTATGAAAAAGAAGCATTAAGGTTGGAACAATCTTTCTGCTAATGCAAAATATTTTTCGAAGCATAAACTCAGTTGTTTTGTCTAGGAAGTTTTATTGACTGAAATGAGGATTTTATTTTCCTCTAGAATATTTTTCTGCAAATTAAAGCTGTACCTCTACAAAGATTTAAAAACTGGCATAACATCACAGCTGCCAAAAGAGGAAACACATCCTTTCCATGCTTTGAAACATTCCATTTTCCTTCCTTTGTGCCAGCACAAGCATTTATAAAGCTGGGCACTAAAGCAAACCAGGTTAAATGTGTGCAGGAAAAAAATAACAAATAAAGGAGAGAATTTACAGCTTTACAGTGACACTGCCAGTTTTAAGTGGTTGTACTGAGTTTGCAGTTTGCTGCTCTTGCTAAGAGAAAGCCTGTGCTGACTTCTGCACCTTGAATCAGCTACTCAACTCTTCTTACACTTTTGAACACTCTATTTGATTCTTTGAATTCATCTTAAGACTATTCTTCATAACTATGTGTCCTTCCTAATATTCATAGAATCTCTCACACTAACAACAGCTCTGAATTAAAGACCTTGTGAGTCTAAGTTTGTTTAGAGATGTGAAATAAAACAGAGTTAAACAATGAGCTCCATGGCATTACACCACTGGTACTTCCCCAGTTACATATATCAACTTTTTTGATATTCCAGTTCTAAACTTTTCAACCATTCTCAGGCTTGACTGATATCCAACTCAGTGATTTTTTTCCCCTGAGGCTTTGCATAAAGTGCTTCACTAAATTTTAGATGATTCAGTTTTAAAAAGGTTTAATGTTTCTGCTTTCAACGCACTTACTTTCCAGCTTAGGCTAAACTAATTGTGAAGAGATCCACGGACATTGAAATCTAAGAAATTAAAATATCTCAATAAACTACCATGAAACCCAAAGAAACACAGCTAGAACAACAAGTTCTTTCTAAGTACATATTTACATCCCATGCCTTCAGTTCAATTTACTTACTTTTCATAGTTTTGTTATTTTGCTTACAATTAGATTATAATGGTGAAGGAAAGAATTTTAATTTTACCAAAGATTATCTCACCTTGTCCACTCCTGCACTTAAAATGAAGTTTCCTTTCTTGTTCCATTTTAACGCAAATATAGGACCTTTATGTTGCCCTAAGGTGCTGGCAAGATTACCTGAAAATTTATATTGATATGAATACATTAAAAAAATAAAAAACTATGCTGTGAGCCACAATACAGGAAAATATACTGGAAATTAAAAGTATTTTACTTACCATCTTTAGTCCATATCCTGGCAAAGCCATCGTAAGACCCAGTTGCTAGAAGTGTACCTTCACTCTGCCAGCAGAAAGGTCATTTATTTTTTTTATTTTTTTTTACCATATAACTCAAAGCTAAAGAGCACAAATTTCAGGTAGAATACATCTGCATAAGATTTGTGGTATTTATTCCACTGACTACAAGTTATTAAAAAGAAGTTCCATAAGTGCAATAGAAGAAATTACTCAAAACAGAAATATTTCAGGCACCACCAGAGGATGCACCGTTGCTGTCACTTAAAATTTGACTATGCAAAACTGTAAGTACAATTTTCCCTGGGTGTTTTGAGCGCTGCCTTTTGCACTTACGTTCCAGTCCAGCGATGTCACATCTTTGTTGCTGGGTACATCCTGCCCTCCTTCCCGGATGCAGTGCCGAAGTACCAGCTGCGTCGAGCCGCTCGTGCTGTTCTCACTGAGGTTCCATATCCGTGCTGTCGAATCTCCAGATCTACAAAACATTATTGTATAGAATCATATATAATTATATAACATTATTATTGTTATTTGAAAAAAAATATATAATTGGAAGTACTCTTTTCTGAACAGCAAACACGGCACTTGGTGCAGAGGGCGTTGGGGTAGGTGTTATTTTAACTCGTTGCCATCAGCACTCAGCAGTGAGCCGGATATTCCACACATTCCTGCTAAGTGCACATACCCTGA
Source organism: Corapipo altera (assembly GCF_003945725.1). NCBI lineage: Eukaryota > Metazoa > Chordata > Aves > Passeriformes > Pipridae > Corapipo > Corapipo altera. The sequence continues at coordinate 5,770,351 of NW_020884895.1, read as the reverse complement.
GGCCAAAAGGTCACTAACGGGATTCCAGGCACAGATGAATACTTCAGATTCATGGCCACGCAGCACCACTGCCTTGTTGGGAGGGATTTCAACATCTCCGTCTACTTCCATCATGTCTGTGTGATTATCTGCATTGTGGGAAACAGTAGAGAGAGGTGGATTTTAATATTTTGGGACAGTACTAGTGTATGGTTCAGATTCTTCTGGGATAAGGACAACAATCCACAATTTATGTGATGCAAAAATCCAACAAAGCTGTCACGTTCCCTTATTTTTCCAGTTCCAATTTATGAAGTGCTATAAACAGATAGGGAGTTTCAAAAATGTGGGAAAGCTCTTTGCCCTTCTAAACCTTCGCATCCAAATGGATTTAATTTTGAAGCTTCAAAACTGAGGCTGAAAGTTATTTTTTTGCTATGTTAAAAAACAAATGCTGTTACAAGTACTCAGTTTCTCAGGCCCAGTGCTGCACAGTTACAGTATGTTACTAGTCTAACTTGTGCTTTCAAATATGCTTCTTACACATTCATTTTCAAAAATCTCTCTTTTCACCAATTGCAGTCAAACAGGTTTTAAATCTACATCTCAGACACTTCATTTACAAAATGGCTTTAATTAATATAATCACATTTGGTGATATAGTAAACTGATAACAGAACCTCTCAGCAATTACCATGGAATTGTGGCAACACAGAACTTCCTGCGTGGAAGTGAGGTTGTATCCATATTGTTCTGTAAAACACACTGGGGGTAATTCAATAGTTCTCTTGGCATCTATCATCAGTCATTTTCTATTATTAAAAATAAATTCACGCTGAGTGTAAATGCAGAATATGAGAAATGCTGCACAGGTCACCTGTTCCGTACTTATTCACCGCGGTTAAACAAATCATTCCACATCTATTGCTTAATTTAGCATTAAGGGTTTCTGTCACTGTTCGTACGTGTCAGAAAACAGAAAAGGCTGTTAGAACATGCACAGTTTTCAGAAAGACACCATATAAAGTATTGCTTCAGTCAGAGAATCGATGCCAGTATGAAGTGCTGTACCAGCCAGCAGGGGCTGCTGGTAGATCACAGTTAACAGTGCTGTGATCTGAGGTTTACCCTTCCTCTATCCAGTTCACAGTTAACGAGATGTTCTTTTGAGATTTTTAAATGAGAGCATCAAAGTAGAGAGCTTATTTGTTTCAGCCAAAGATTATATTTCCAGTTTTTTATCATATATACTAATAAAAAAACTCTTAGTAAAATCCAGAACTTGTATGTGGCCTGATATTAATATTCTCTCAAAAATGTAATTTCTTCAGGTGTTTTTACAGCAAGAGCTGTAACTCCCACTCTTAAATGTGAAATTCAGACTTCCAGAACAATATTTTCAGAATAATTTTTTAACATCTGACCCAAACTTTTCCAAACTGAGCCTGACTGTAAGGTATGTTCCTTTGATCAGTGACGACAAAGAGAACTCATTTATTTCACCAATCACAGCTAAAATGGAATTGATGAATAAACCAACCTTGAAAGCATTGAATAATTCTGAATAGCAAATCATGAAAACTGATACTGACAAAAGAGACAAGTGACACCTGACTTGTCCCAGCAACCGTGACCTCAGGTAGGCCTGTCCTAAGGGGAGCCAGGTAGAGCCACCAATCCATGGATTAACAGAACCTGTTGGAAGGAGTTTGTGGAGCTTCAATGCTCAGTTTTAACTGGTTGTGGATTGGCAGAATCCCCTCCTCTTTCCCTGTACAGGAGCCAAACCTGAGGAGGTGCAACATTTTAAGAGTTGTCTCTGATTATTTTCTGCAAGAGCTTTCAGAGGGTCCTGTGAAAAACCTTCAGATGATGGGAAAGGAGCAGTAATAGAAGTGAGACTGGGTGAAGGGAGTATGGTGAATTAATGAATTCAGAAGTTTGCATCTCCTGCGATTCCAAATATCAAACTGGGGACAGTCAATACCATCTGAAGGTATTCTCTGCAAGCTGAGGGGTTACCTCTTCACTTTTACCTCACTGTCTACTGGCTCATACTTTGAGAAACGACAAGAAAATGCTATCACAGCTTAAGGTCATTTCTGTCTCAACTTACTTGCTATAGTATGTGCTCCATTCTCTTCCCCATTTGCAGTATTCTCTCCATTTTTTGCTGATCCCTGTTGGTTGGTGGCAGCTGCAGCTGCAGCAGCTGCTGCCTGCTGTTGTGCAAGTTTATCTCTGTAGGCCTGTTGTCTTGTCTGTACCACATCAGGCATCACTGCATCTATCAGTGAGAGAGACTCTATCGGCCTACCATCAAACAAGGTACCATCCTAAATTACAGCAGAGGGAGAAAACAAACAAACAAACAAAAGACAACACCAAGTACAAATTAACATTATGAGCAAAAATTCCAAGAAACATTAAAACAAAAGTTCTGATTTAATATGATACATATAACAAATGGTGCTGGAAGTGGTATCTCATCATTGTCATGGTCAGGATTGGAATTCTGATCTAAAGTTAAGTGGCCACTATAAATATGCCAAAAAAGCCACTGCAGCCCTCTGGGAGAGCCTGTGGAATCACAAGTTATTTGCTTCGAGTTTGCTAATTCGTCTGCTAAAGTAAAAAATTCTGTAAGCTATCTATGAATATGATTTCAAACATGAGTGGCTGCAGCAAAATCTAATGGTTTGTTTGAAGAGCGAGCTGCAAACATTGCAACTCGGGTCACTGACTTGTGAAGTTATTCTATCTTATTAGACTAATACTTTCCATAAACATATTATCTGGAGAGTTGACTAGTTTTCTTCCTTTTTTTAAACAGTGCTGGCATGCTTTCAAACAACAAGGAAGAATTTTATCCTGAAATGGACAAGACCCAGTTAAAAATACACTTATACATATGCTAGGCCTTTGTAAGGATCTATTTTTAGGAGCTAGAAGGATTCCTTGCAATAAATACAGAGTCTCCTTCTTCTATTCCTATCACTTGCTTTATTTTTCTGAGGCTTCCTAAGGGAAAGGATTTGCTTGGAACTATGAAAACTACATATAAACAGCAGGCATAAGGGAGACTGGAAAGAGAGCAGAATTAGTAGAGGAAAAAAATAGTTTCCTTCTGTAATCTAACTGACATATAGAAAGGCTGCTAACCTTCCAGGCATAAATGAGGATGGAAATTGAGGGTGAGTGTCTGCAGCATCAGGCAGGAAGATACATAGCTTTCTGTACTGCTGGAATAACCATTTAAACATCAAATTTAATAGATCCTGCTCAAGATGAATTAGCCAGTAGAGGCAAAAGGCAAAGTGGCATTTACCTTCATCCCTCCTGCCACAAATTCAAACCCTCTCTTACTTGGAAACCTTGCCTTTGGGCTCTCATTACTTCATTATAACGACACATCACCCAAATGAGAGCTGCATAGTGCTCTCCCACCTCCCTACTGCCAGCCTAGGAAAATAAAAAATTAAGAGATTACTTCTCTCAATTATTATCTTATCTCACTTGTCTGGATGTACTACAACATTATATTAGGGTAAAAACTCTACAGACAACGGACCTTTAAGCAATGAGCCAGAACACCATGCCTGGTGTTGTGTGGCTGCACTGGGCAGAACCCCTACCCAGTTATGTCACTCCATTCTGGTTCCACCACTGGAGTCATGGTGAACACCAGCAGTAAGGAATCTGAAGTAAAAGTAAATAAATAGGATACAAGAAAGTTAAGAAAAAATACTAACATTCAAACTTACTGCAAGCAAGGATACAACGCTCCAGCAGGCAAAGCCTCCTTACCTCATTAATACTGACTTCTGCCTCTACATATTGCAGACCTTTCTGGATGATGGAAATCAAAGCAGCTGGTGGCACCAGAGCACCATTTATATTAGACTGGCTGATATGGCTCTCTATACCAAAGGTAAATGCTGAATGGGAAAACCCTAAAGACAAGGCAAAGACATCAGAATTGATTTACAGACAGACAACGCTATTTGCTGTACCATGGTAGGATCTTCTGTTTACAAACCTGAGCAACTTATACAAAGTTATAGCATGCTTATGAGCTACAAAAAACCCTCAGCAAAACACCTCATTTCCCTCATATGTCTCTAATTTAAACATACAAAAAGATAAAAGACGTTTAAATATGAACGTAACTACGGTACCATTGGCAGAATATCTGTGCATGAGTCAATAAAAAAATATAAAATATACAGTTCACAACAGCATTTAAATATATTTATATATTCATAAACTACATGTGTGTATTGCATAATATACAGTATTTAATAAAATCTATCTATCTCCCCAACACACCAAGACTCACTTGCTATTTTTACTAAGTGATTTAAGACCCATGAAAGCGAAATGGACCTGTACATAGAACAGAATTCAGCTCACGGTACACTGCTGTCATAATTCTGTATGCTTTGGCACCTAGAGCTACATCAGCACTGTGCACTGATTAAGAAGTAGCAAACATGTTATGGTGCAGCACTGGCAGCTGCTTGCTACTTATTTGATCACCCTGAAAAACTGAATTTAACCTAGAGAAAAATAGTTGTTTCAGCAAATTAACTTTTCTGTCATGGATTTTTTTCTTAAAACACTTTATTTTTTTTTTTCCTTTTACCCTGTCAGGTAAGTAAGAAGCTGCCTGAAAACTTTCAAATGAAGATGAAGCAATTTTGTAAGTTTGGCTTCTGTGACAAAAGCAATCTGCAACTGGAATGAGAACGTGTAATAGTTTTCAGTAAATTCAGATGGAACAGTGAGATTCTGCTTTCTTTTGACAGGCAGATACTGAAAAACTCTGCCATCCACCACTACTTCTGGTGCTTTTCTGTCTCAAATTTGGAAGTCCATGAGAAGTGAACCTGTGTTGCATGAGCCAAATGCATTTTCAAGAAGCCTGAAGCCACCCATCAGCAATCACTAAACAAAACTAAGAATCACTAAATGTTGAAACAGCAAGGTAAAATATATATTATGTATTTTTAAATGTATATATATATATACATTAATGTTGATCTCTTACACCCTTAAGACTGGAGTTTATTTTTGCTTTAATATGCAGACTTCTTTTATGAATTGCTGAGATCATATTCCCTCCTGGCAGCTGACAATCATCCCTTGTTCATTTACTAGGGCATGCCCTGACTTCCAGTCAAATCTACCCGTTCTAAATGTAGGCTGCATTAAGTAGTCAATGTCACAGCTGTGAGTAAAGATGATGTTGTCTCTTACGCAGCTTCAAGAATAACCACCACCACAAAACTCCCTGCAGCCATATGGCCGCATCTAGAAACCCAAACATGCAACACAAACTGCTGATCTGACTGGGTTTGGGAAGCTTTAAAAATAAGGGAACACTGCTGCGTTCTTGCTTGTGTTTTACAAGTACAGTCAGTTTGGATGAATATGATAGGAAAAAGGTTTCCTTTTAAGTCTGACAATATTCAACTGCCTTTTACTCCCAAGAAGCAGGAGGTTTTGGCCAGCCTGATGCCAAAGGACAAGATCCTCCAAGAAAGCATCCTGCAGGGAGGCTTTTGGGAACCCAAGACTGTAAAAAAATCTGTTCATCTCCATTTAGATTCAAGTGATACAAGCCATACAGTCACAGTTGCCACTTCTTCCTTTGAAGCACAGCAACATCTGCCCTCCCACAGTCACATTCAGGCAAGGAATTCAGCGACACAAGACCAGCCTGCAAGAGCACCATTGCTCCAAGAACACAGGAAAAAACAGTATTTTGCTGATCATCCTATTTTCTTCTTCAAGTAGCTCCAAAGAAAATGGTGCAAAGTGCCACGGTCACCCTGCAGAGAAGTGATCTCCAGGAAAATGCATTTCTAGCAATCGAGTGAGTCCGTGGCTGGTTGACTGCCATCTGAAGACTCCAAATGACTAAATCTGATTAAGTTACAGAAGGTAACTTGGCAGGGATTCGTTCTCTTGTTGAGAAGAAATACCAAGAAACAGTTCAGACAGAAGCACATGCCTACTGGCAAAATAATTAAAAGAGCCTGTGTTTGCTAAAGCTGGTTGCCGATGAAGACCAAATAAATTATGCATTGTTTAACAAACAGAATTGTAAAAACTCACCTGACTCTTGCAAGTATCTATATACCAGGAAGTTAACCTCATCACTGCTTATACTCATCTTTATTCCCAGTTAAACCATGAGGTCACAACAAAGGACACAACCCTGCAAATAAAAAGAAAAGTAGGTCAATTAAATATTTTTAGTACCTAATAGGTATTTCCCAACAAAGTGTATTTATAAACTAAGTACCTCCCTGGCAGCATAGACAATAGTTTTATTTTATGATGCAAATAAGTCTACTGGAGTCATTAAAAAGGCATTTGTCTCACCACAACATAAAGGTCAGTAAATTAAATATGGAGGGGCCAGATTTTCAAACAATACAAATTGGTATGGACTGGGGAACTATGCTGTTTAATACCAGTATTAAAAAGGCCTCATTTCACAGGTTTTAAAAAATAATGAAGTGAGTTTCATCTATTCAACATTATTGCTATGGAACACTTTTAAAACATGGAATTTTCTCTCCCTGGCTAACAAAGACCAAGAACTTGGTTTCACATTGGTATCCAAGCAAGTTCCCGCTTTTACTTTCTAATCCACTCTTATTTTCAGGTATTCCTTCTCTAGTAAAAGGGTGCAATATGGGCTACAACATGGTGTCTGTTCAAAGAAAGCCCAGTTATTTCCACTAAAAATTAGAAAACATCTCAGGGATAAACCTCAGCTTTGCAAAAGCAATTCTTGACATTAGAGACAAGCTTTAAACAGACCTTTTGTAGCAACATTTCTCTAGGCTTTCATTCAATACTTTAAAAATATTGATGGATATACACATATATACTATTTTCCCCTGATTTTATAAATGGTAAACATTTAGCAAGACAAATAATGTATCTGACTATATGTACTTTTGATGAAAACCTCTGAAAACCTGAAGCAACGAAGAGTCTTTAAAACAAGAAGAGACAGAATACAGTATTTTTTTCTAACTCCTAGTCTCATTTTTAAGAACATTCTCATGACTTCTGAATGTTTGAAAACCCTGACCTTTCCAAGTAAACAAGTAAAAACATCAGTTTCCAGAACACATTATGAAATAATGTCCATCTCCTGTTCCTACTATCCGTCCAGCACTTTTCATCAGCAAACTTTCCTAGGTTTTTTACTCAGCCACTCACCACCATAATTGCTCCAGTACAATAACTTCTAGTGGGTGCAAAAGGACTGGTAAAGGAAAGAACATTGATACCAACCCTACCCCACCTCTGCACAGCCACCAGCCATGACTAGGGTACAAGACACACCTGCCAAATTCCAATATAATTTGAGGGCTTATTTACTGAGCAGTATGTGAAATGAATGGCATTTTTAGCCATTTCATGAATTAGCAACCAATTTCACCATGTGCCGGACCAAACAACAATTTATTCAGCTATGTTTTGTTGCCATACGTAGCACAAATTATCTTTCTTTAAGATTGTTTGTTACAGAGAAATTATGTAGGAAGAGGAACAATATTTTCCTTCAGAGAAAAAAGGTAATTAACTTTTAAGAGACTCATAAAGAAACCTTTTTACAATACACACACGCATGCACAAATGGCAGTATTTGTTTCATGGGTCTGTCACTGATTTTTAAGACCTTGCTGCATCACCAAAAAAGACAGATCAAAAGGCAGAAATCAGATGAAAGCACTGTTTGCCACACAGAGAAGTCCTGAATTATTAATAAACAGAGGGCTCCCCACTCAAAGCAGAACCGTGGAGATCCCGCATAAATTCACCTGAAGAAAAAAAAAACAACTAAATTTTTTCTTGTCTGTTAAAAGTGTTCTTCACCCTGCCCAAATCAAACGAGCCTCCTTTATTCAGGGCTGGTTCCAAGTATTTTCCACAAGACTCTCTGGCAAGGCAGGAGCTGGCACCCGGCTATCAGGAGGTGGCAGTGCAGCACTGGCTGCGGGACCCTGACAACCAGAAAAAACACAGGAATGCCTTCGATAAATACATCGCCCGCCTGATGAGGACATGAAACTGAAAAGGGTGCAGAAGGTTCCAGTGTTTTACCAAGATACAGCTTTATCCATTTTTTCTGTGCCTATTTACACTTTCTGAAAGCTCGCTGCTGTGTCTCCCCCAGCCCAGGGCCAGGGGCTCCGGCAGTGCCCCGGGGACAAGTGTCCACAGACAAGGGAAGCAAGGAACTGTGAGAAGAACGAGCAACACCAAATCCATCTTCCTTCCCATCCCAAGGCAAAATGACCCATTAGAGAGGAAATACAGCAGAAGTACAGACAGGAGACGATACAGTAATTATTTCCCTTTGACAAGTTCTGAATTGATACAGTGATGGATTCTGGTTGACGGGCTTATGCTGCCAACACTCAAACTGCTGTTGTTTCCATCCCAAGGAACTGTGCTTCCTCCCCTCCTTCTCACTCACAGCTTCCTGGGAAGCACCCAGTGGGAATGACAGCAGCAGTGAGGGGATGATGGCGAGAAGGAGTAGAGGTGGGATGGAGAGGGGACACACCGGTCATGTTGCTCCCAGTGCTCATCACACACGGCCACCCCCTCACTTCAAGAAGTTACAACTTGCTAAGGGTGTCTGCCGAAGAAAAACAGTAATGGCAAAGAAAATAAACCCGCTAACCTACGAACCACGTGAACTCTGTTTTCCCTGGTGCCCCAACATGGCCACAGGGCTTGTTCGGGAGGTGACAGAGGAGATTTCTTAGAAGCGGTGTCATGTAAATGGAAACACAAATAGAGGAAGAAAGGCTGAAAACAAGAAAATTACAGGAGAAAAAAATAAATTTATCTCTATGTATCCACCCACGCCTGTACACATGTACCACAGATACTAATAAATCCAACTCATTAATGCTGGCTTATTTCCTACAAATCCACTATTTCCACGTGCAATCAGCTACTTATTTTGGGCACTTAATAAATATTAATATTGCTCTTTATTTTAGATACAGGAATTAAGTCACCAAAAAGACACAGAAGAATGATACAAAAATAAGTAGAAGTTACACATAACTCCAACCAGTCTTATATTTTTTGCCTAATTTGCAAAGGGACGATTAAAAATATCTTAAAATATTTGCAGCTGTATGTCCCAAACCCATTCCGAAAATGTAACAAGATCCTTGAGGCCCTTTTTTTCCAGCCCTTAAAAAAATTTCCAAGTCTTCCTCAAAACATTTTGTGGAATTACACGGCAAAGCATAATGCACCCACACTGCTGTTTTAGATCCAAGTCTGCTTTTAAAGGGAATCTCCCCCACTTGCCTCTACTTTTGTTTTGCACCTTGGAGCAGGCGCAGCGTATGGGAATGAGACTCCTTACTGGTAAAATCAGGATTAAATAAATAAAATACCCCATAACATGTCAAAAAAGGATGCATACTGGGGCTTATAAACCATGCCCAAATTGCTCATGGGCTTCCAGTCCCTGAGACCACACCAAGGTCGATATTCACTCCTCAAAATCAAGTCCTCTTCAGCACATGCCTTCTCAGGCTCACAACGCACACATCCCTGCGATGCTCAGCAGTGACACAGTGCCAAGGAGACTGGATTACAGTGTGAGCGACTCGTCGCCCTGTTGTCCCTCAATCATCTGAAAACACCAAGCTAACGACACTGGTTTGCTGTAGGATCCCCTTCCCGGAGGATGTGCCTGTGGTTGATAACACTGCTGTTTAACTAGAATCTGCACAGTATCCAGATATCCCAGGTAACTTTTAATGTTGCTACACAAAGCTCCTAAACTCTCAAATTTATCAGGCATTACATGTATCAGTCTATACAGGTGCTGGCCTTAAGATTTACTGAAAACCACACGTCAGGAACAGACCAGACACATGCCTGCACTTTACACAAACTGACCCGCTCATTCCATGTCAGGAATCACTTCAAAACTCTTTTGGAAGCTACTTTTTCAAAGAGGAAATGAGGTTTCTTTTCCCAGAGACAGCACATCAGCTCTGACTTTGCTCCCTAACAGCAAAACTGTGCCTGTGTTTCAGTACCTGCCTACCTCAAATCAGACAGGGCAGGTCTCAGCCCAGCACCTCCGTCCCTTGAGAACAATTCACATATTTCACACTTCAGGTAAAATTTACAAGTAAAATCTGCTAATAAGGAGATCAAATTCTACTCTCACCAACACCAGATCTGCAGGCTAATGGGTGCCCAACAGTGAAAATCTGATTGTATTTCTGACAAATCATTATTCCACTCTGCATGTTTATTATAGCTTTGTACTCCTCTTCCAGGTTCATGCCAAATGCTGGAGAACAGATGCTGCCCGATAGGGCTCCTGGCCTAATAGGGTTTTTTTGTTGTTCTGGGGTTTCTTTTCAGACAAACCTGAACTGGCAGAGAAAGTTTATAAATGAGATTAGCGCTGTGTATCTCTTAATCACCATTTGATAACGTACACTAGATTTACACTACAATTAGAGTTATTGTATCATCAAATAACAGCCTAAGAAAGTGATATTTCTGCAGTTGTAGGTGGGCTCTAACACATCCTCATTAGGTAGGATAACAGGAAAACCTGGCAGGTTGCTGTGAATAATAATCTCCCAAAACATACCAATCATTAGTTTGATACCAGATATGATAAGTTAAAGGGAGCAGCTCATGCTCTGGGTAGCTCTGAAAAATGCTTAATGTTCAGATATCGGCAGACTGCTACATTTATCCATGGAAAACAGAAGTCTGGCTACAGAAACAGTAAATCCCCTAGAACAAAAATACTGCCACTAGAGCTTTTATTTTTTTCCTGTTTTGCAAGAAATCCAGACAAATATTTTGCTAGCATGTGTGCACATAGACAGTGACACCATTTTATTAACTGTTGCTTAAGATTCTTCCTTGTATTAATGACCATGACCATTAAAAAAAAAAAAAAGCAAATTATGTGACTCCACCTGGGAACGTGAAGTCTTTTTAATTCCACCCAAAAAGCCTGAATATGCCTACAAGGCCTTTGGAAGGTTTTATTACCACTCCACATTTTTATCAGTTATCATAAAAACAATACTTCAGTACTGCATGTGAGACACAATTCCTCCTTGTTATGCTTTGCCACAAATACTGTGAGTCCCTCAGCCAGGCAAACCTGCTGCCCTCGACAGCTCTGTGATCACTGCCACGGCGACTCAGATGACAGACAATCCCTGTAGCCCAAGAAAGTGCTGATACACTGAACTCCACCACTTCTCCAACTGCATCTGGGTTGATTAGGGCAGTGAGGCACCAATGCCCCAAGTCTTCCTAAGACTACATCCAGAGAAGAGTTCTGTAGAGCCCTTTAGAAACACTTTATAAAGGAGAATTCATAAAATAAATTAGTGGTTCAAGCATGCAGTGTATGACCCATGTCCTTCTGTGTTAGAATTTATTAGACACCAATTTTGATAAAAATGAATGTTTTCTCACACTTTAAAAAGATAAAAAGCTGAGTTTTCTTTAGCTGAATCAACTCCTTGCTTTAAACACTCCTATTTGTTCTTTCACATTGTCACTTGAGAGATGGGGGGTCGAAACTGTATTGGGCACAATATAAATGATCTCTCAGGTTCTCCTACCTGATAATCTGCAGGTGGGAATTCTTTCTAACCTTCTGAATTTAAAGATAAACTTTTTTTAAGTTAGATGTATAAAGGGTTTTTTGCAGTATTTCAAAATAAAGTTCTCATTTTCTGTATTTTTACCCGTGTCTCAAAATTGCCACTATTTAAATGTGGCCTTTTTTTTAAGATTCAATAATATATGTCAAATGTGAAACTGCATTAAAAAAAATCTGTAATTCTATCTCACGAACCTTCTTACTGATTTCTCATATGATCAGACTTTGTTGGTTTTCCTTCTAGCAATTTAAACCAAGTGTTGCTTCTCACGTTCAGCTTTTAACTCTACTGCTTTGCTTTTAACCAAGAATACAGCTTAATTTCCAAATACTAAAAAAATAACTTTTCCTTTTCTCATCTGAACTGTCTTCCTTAGCTCAGGCAATAAATATTTGTATTCTGTACTTCAGCTTTAGTGACCTAATTTATGGCAACAGTCTCTCTCTTTTCATGCCAATTTGAGAGTATGAAGCATACAAAATGACAAAGCCAGTCTGAAATTTTTTGAAGAGAAAGAATTACAACCCTGAAGGGGAAGAGGAGCAAAAAACCCCAAACCCACAACAAAACAAAACAAAACAAAACAAACACCCAAAACCTTGGCTAAAATAAGTTACCGTCTACTTATCTGAGTATTCAGTCCCCAGAAACACCGATCCCAGCCCTGAGTACTATTACAAAATATGCTGCAGATAAAGCCCATTTGTTGGTTTTGCCTAGAGCAAAGTAGTATTTAATTACTGCACTCCAAATCTCCTCCCCAAAGTCATATGTTGTGTGACCCAGGAGGCTGGGATTCCGGATGTTACAGCAGAGACATGAGCGACAATATATTCAGTATCATATTTCCAGGGCTATGGCTACAAGGCTGCACATTTCTATACTTTCTAGAGTTAAAAATACATCTTCCTGGACAGCTTTAGGGCATCTTGCAGTGATTCTTGGCAGCCATATTTTGTAAATCCCTAGGCTGACTAAGGAAACAGGGATATTTCTGGTACTGACACTTTATTTGACACTCTTTATATTCTTAAACCTTTTTTTTTTTTACATTATTACAGTGCAACACCAGAAGAAATTATGTGTTTGAGGAAGACTCTCCTCATTTCCTGTAACAGAATAGCAAAGAGGTATATTAGTATTTTAAAGACTTTTCAACTTTCTGGGTAACAATGAAAATAGACGTAGATGGACTAAACAAGCTCCAGAGGTCCCCTTCCAACCCCAACCATTCTGTGATTCTATGACATCTCTTTCCAGGCACAACTTTCCTCTATGACAATTAGAACCCTGTTGAAATGGATAGTTCTGATACACCCTTCTCCAGATGCAAATATGTTACTGCTTTAAAACTTAAAAGCCAAACTCAGCTGCTCTGAATATGTACCAAATATGCAGTAAAACCACCAGCAGTAAGTCCTGCCTCAAGTCTGATTACTTCATGAAAGCCATCCCTCCCTGACTCTCCACAAGATCCGAAGCCCACACATCATGTTTGGAGAAGGCTTTTAATCACAGAACTCAAGCCCACTGATGCAGACAAACTAGGCTTAAATGAAAACTCACCAGACGTAGTAGTTCAAAAATAAAACCACCATCCTCTTTCAATACTTAAATAATTTTTCAGAACACCCCAGGAAATATAACATTATGCAATTCTCCTTGATCAAACATCTAAACTAGACCAAAGGCATTTTGATAGGATGACCTTCAGGGTTAGAGTGTCCTACCTGTACACAGGCTCAATAGATGCTTATGGCAGCAAAACTGGAAATGTAGCATTTCTAAAACTGATCAGAAAGTGATAGCTCCTGGTTGATGACCAGAATTAGCAAAGTCACCAGGAGAAGCAGCAGTATAGGTTTGTCCAGTATGGATTCCTTCAAGCTGACCTGCAAAGTCCAACTTCCAGGCTCTGTATGCTTAATATATCTAACCCTGTAACGGAGAGGGAACTACCAGACAAATGCTTGGCAATACTCCAGAAGAGACACCTGTCCATCTGTCCCTCAAAAGGGAAAATTTTCTTATTGGAGGGGCCATCTTGGGAACAGAGGTAACGTCAAGGAAGCTGTGGAGCTTCCATTCTTAGGCCATTAAAAGAACGCCCCTTTAGACAGAGTTACAGTCCTTCAGCAATACCGAATTTCAATAAATAAAGACTTTTGCAATCAAACTTTTAGACCCTGTCTCAAGAAGGCTTTGTGAAATTGCTCAATGGCTTAAAGCACTAAGCACTAAAATAGCAGCCTGGTAATACTCTCTGGATCCAGATCTGTTACAGAACAGCTGCTGGAATCAAGCGCAAGAAAGGTGGAAACTGGAAGAAGCCTTATCTGCAACATTGTTTAAAATCCCATATATGCCTCTTCGGCATGTACCCAGTTTTAAGCATGCAACTATACAACTACTAATCTCCTGCACTTCATTAAAGCCTTTGCAAAAAATTTAATTATGGATGAATGTGGGAGCACACCCATTAATCCTCGCTTGGATCAAACTGTGTAAAACGTTCTGAGAAAATAACAGATTGAGAAGAGCCCTTAAGTGAGTTAAAACAACCCCTGTCAAGAGTTTCTGCTGAGACTAAGGTGGGGAGGGGCAACATTCAAAAATGTTCTTCTATCTGTGAACACGCACCACTGAAAATAAACTCAAGTCCTGTGGTTCAAGCTTTTTGACCAAGAACCTGTAGAAATTAAACAGTTAAACGCGGTTAAAGATCTCCATACCGTGCTAAGTTTCTGCTCTCAGCTGATTTATTCTCATTTTCACTGCTGGAAAACCCACCGAATAATGTGGCCTGATAAGTCTGATCAGGAACATTCCATTTTTTCCAATACGCTGTTCCTGATGTTCCCACAATAGATCATTCAGGGCTCTAAGGGACTGTGTCAATTGAATTGAATGATGTGGTCGCCTGCTGGTACATAAATGCAAAGGCAAAGCTGAGGGGGTTTATTTTCAAAACAGGAGACATTGATCCTGTGACAGTGTTCCATTACCCCGACTTTATTTCTATTAGAGACAGTGATTACATCTACATCAATTGCTTGAGCTGATGGATATTGGTGCACTAACAGTGACACAGTTTTTCACTACACTGCTGCCCTGGATGCTGATGGCTTACAAAATAAGATTCATTCTGAGCTCAAACTAATGCTATCTATTTGTCCATGGAAAACTACTGAAATTCAAGCAGACTTCTGTAATTAGTCAGTTTTCAACTGTCTGTGGTTTTGGGTTTTTTGTGTGTTCTGTAAATCCTAGGGTGAAGTAGTGATTAGTGACCATGTAGCCTGGAATGGATTCTATTTGTTACAAAAATATTAATATATTAAATATTAAAATATTTACATTGATACCTGATGGCACTAAAAGAGCAGATGTACTTCTCAGAGGCATCTGTGGAAAGGCACTCCTACAACAGCAGCCCCTTCTTCACTAGGGATTTTTTTATACAGCTGCATGGACTCCTATTCCCTTTTCCTGTACTGTGACCCTTGTGCAGTTTCCATCCACTGCACTTGCTATCTCTCCCAAGCTGGTGATCCATCTTCCAGCTTTCATCTCTTGATCTGACATACAATCTCGAGCCTGTGGTCACGCATTTGCCCTGGTTTTCACCTCCTCACCGTGCACTGCCTACACATACTCTACACTCCTGAATCCATCCCTCCATCAAGAGAGTGATGGCTGTATCTGTACCTCCTTCAGTCATTTCTTTTTCTACGTTCTTCTTTCACTGTTTTTCCATTACAAACCATGAGCTGCTAACATTTCTCACAAATAAATTCTGCTGGTTGAAAAAAAATTCAATTCATCTTCAACAACAGTGTTTTCTAGTCCAACTAAACCCTGCTCATTTTATTTGTCCTTGTGCCCTGAGTCATGTCCTGAAGTGCCTGCAGGAGAAGGGCCTTTGTCTGACTCAGGTCAGTGTATTTACCAGAGTGGGTTCCCTCATTCTTGATAAGGAAGTGTTTTTAATGCTGCCATAACAACAACTAATTGAGTTGGAGTTACACCTGCCCACAGTAACTAAGCACAGAACCTGTCAGAATTAGCAGCACCTGGATTGGTGCAGAAACTGGGACCAGAGCACGCCTGCCAGAGGCAACCAGCATCTTCTCCTGGGACCCCTCTGCACCAGGGTCAACATCTATAATTTAGCACAAGATGGGGCACCTCCTTGCATACTGCACATCTAGAATCCTTGCATAACAAAAAGTAAAACAAAAAGACTCCTAAGTCTTGCTCTGTGGTGTCACTGGGTACTTGCAAGGCTGAGCCTGCAGGGACCCAAGCAGCCTTGTCTGGGTGTTCCGAGAGCATCCAGATGTACACCAATGAATTTTGTTAGAGTCCAAGTTCTGAAACAGTGGCCACCATTGCCTCATGGTTTTGCAACAGGCTTTTTTGTGAAACACTAGATTTTAAGGTTTTATTAAGGTTGGTATCATTACTCAGGTAATTATCCTAAATTTCTGCAGGTCTTTGGGGACTGGTTCGTGTTTCCTAGTGAACAACCAAAGGAAAACTAAAAACTAAACACATTTACATTGTTCTAGGCACAGACAGCTTCACGAACATGACCTTTTCCAACAAAGGATTCACTCATTCATTTGCCCTGCCCTTCATGTATGAGCCTGAACACTCTTGCCACAGCTTTTTCAGCACTTACAAAGCTATTTTCAAGTACAGGTGTTATTTTCAGCATAGAATTTGACAGAACTACTCTATAAATAATACTGACCACATAAATGGAGCAAGAGAAGCATTTCCTGCAGTGGAAGACCCAGAGAAAGATGCTGTGTGTGTGTGTGAGCATCTTCCCCAACTCCTACAGTATTTTAGAAAAGACCAGAGATCATCAGGCACAGAACATAACTTCTGCAGTGCTGGGGATACAAACATATGAAAAAAAAGAGACAGTAACAGAACAGGTGAAGAGGCTTTGATCTATTCTAAACGCAAATAAACTCGGCTTATTTCCCCATTGTTAAGCCTGGTCTTTTATGCCTTTCCCATGAGAAAAGAAGTTTTGGAATTATGTACTCTGGCAGCATCTAGTTTGGGAACAACAAATAATTTTTCTGAAATTCCTTTGTGAGTGCATGAAAGCTGCCAATTCTTTTCCTGAGGCAGATGTCTTGCTGAATAGCAACAGTTCTGAGCCCTGCGTTTCTGAAAGATGAAGGATGAAATGCAAAACCCCTCGGAGACAACACCACAATGGGGTGAAAAAAAGTGGAAAAAACCCCCCCAACCTAACAACCTCACAGGACACAGAGAAGATCCTTCAGTTACAATTTATTAAAATTTCAAGTCAGGAAAATATAAACTGTTAACAAGGGAAGGTAAAATTTCCAGCTTTAGTGGCCATTAATCAAGAGCAACTATGTCAGAACTTGCTACTTACCGAAGAGGAGGCCAGGCTTATTTATTTATTTTTAAATTTGGGATGAAGAAAAAGCAAAGAGTGCCCTTTGGATAGGGAAAACAATGAATTGATTATATTAACAATGCAGGGGTTTGTTGTGGTTTTTTTAAATAAAAAACCTTGAATACTTCTGGCTACTTGGAAAAAGGCCAGTACTATTCATGAGCTATGGATTGATGGCAAACAGGTAGACTGGTATTTATGAGCATTAACAGTAAAAATACACGGTGCTTTAGACAAGTTTTTCTCCATTAATCCAGATATTAAACATGTTGAGAATCTAACTAGAGTTGGACTGCAGAATTTGGTATTGAAAATATGTGCTAACATTCATCATATTTAATGTTCAAAGTTCTCTACAGCCATGAAACACATCCTAAAGCATGGAATAAATTAAATGTAAACTGACAGGTTCTTTCTAGCCCCAAGATGTTCACCTTGAAAGATTTAAAGACATGTAATTCATGACTGACTGCAGCATTATGCATGAATGGAGAGTTTTAAAGAAAGCTTAAGAAAGTTTGCCCTCAGACTAAAAACTCAACTCTTTTCTTTACCCAAGCATTTTCACATCCAGCCCTGTTCACTAAAGCAGCCTGAAACGAGCCTGTGGGACTCCGCAGGTAAATAATCATTATGAGCTGAGGATCTCAAAAAAGAAAAAAAAAAGAAAAAATCCCCACTTTTCAAAAAACCCAAATGTTATGGATAACATGCTTCGGCAATTGGTCATATGCATGTAAAAACAGAACAACATGTGAATCTACTTTAGGTATGTCTACTCTCACGCTGCTCCACTATCCCTGCCCTACTAGGCTGCAAATCTGCCAAAAAAAAAAAAAAGCCTCCTTTCCTCATACCACTCCATCAATGCCACCTACAACACCACTTTATCTTACTCCTATATGAAACCAAATGCAACATCGGTATTAAAAAGTGCAAACCACAGCTCTGGGTCTTTAAAAAGCCATTTTGGAACTACAGCACTGCAGTGTCTGAGGACAAATGACAGAAATCAGTTACCAGTGTAAACAAGTGCAAAATGGCAGTATGAAACCATCTTCACCTAGGCTTTATTTTTTTTAATTAAAGATCAATTAGCAGGAAAAAAAAATACTAAATCAGAGATTCCTCAAAAAAAAAAAAGTACTAATTAAAATTAATTTAATGCTTACAGATTTATTTTAGAAAAAGGACCACTGAAGTGGATTAGAAACCAACTGTATTTACTTTGGCACCTCAGATTTAATTGCAGGTGAACCTTGAAATTAGGTAGCTAAATTTCCCAGAAGCACTTAGATCACTTAGAAGTCTTATCAGAATTATTTCTAATGAAGAACGGGATGTGAAGTACTTGCCTCTTCTGGCTTCCTAACACCAAGACACATCTCTTAAAAAAAACATGAAATAAATTAAGAAACAAACATTGTCTGACAAACATTACTTTTGGTATTCAAAGAGGCAAACCTGCTCTTATCTGTGAAACTTAAATCAAATATTACAGTAGGAGTTTAATACTCATGATCTCAGCCCTGCTCTGGACACTGGGCATGGCCACTCCTGAGCAGGATCAAGTGCAGCTGCAGACAGCACGCAGTGATTCACTTGGTGTGACACCATCATCCTACTTATCCTGTTTTCTATTTACAACCTCAAGTAACAGAAATGTGAGACCAACGTAAAATTCCCATTTCTCTTGCACTGCACTATGTACTAACCTGCAGTACAGGTGTGACCTGCAATGAAGTAACAGAGAAATAAAGCAACAGCAACCCCAGCAACATCTTGGAGCTGCGGCACTGGCCGAGGCAGCCGAGAAGGAGGAGTGTGTGCCTGAGGCAGCCCAGAGGTGGGTTATAAGGGCTCCTGGGGCAGGTCAGGAGGGCAGAGTACTGCTTTACTGTTATGAAATAAAACACTGGGCATTCCTGGGCCACCATTCCATCATCGTTGGTCTCTCAGGGCTGTCACATGTGGTCTGGGAGGCAGCGAGGTGATAACCAAAGATCGAGAGAGAGGCAGTGCCGTGACAGGAGACAGTGAGGTGAGAAATAAAAAATGAGAGAGGCAGTGCAGTGACAAGAAACAGTGAGGTGACAAAGAAAGAACAAGAGAGAGGCAGTGCAGTGACTTGCTCAGCCCAGAGCCCCCTGTGAGACTGGACACTCAACTGCACAACACGTTGAGCTGCAGCCACAAGACCCTCACCAGGACATGGGTAGCTCCAAGAAAAACACCCTGCCCCCAGTAACTCTGCAAAAAGGGACAGATTGTTTTCCAAGCCTGCAAGCATCTCTTTCCTTAATTTATACAATTTTCAGTTTCTCCTACAGTAACCACCTTCAGTGCAGGCATTCAATCTCTGCATCTCTACATCCTACTCTGCACCACACCCCAAATCTGACGGTGGAAGTTGTCATGAGCAAAAACTATACTGTCTAGGCATTAGTGCTATGTATTTTGGCAGAAAATGTCTCCATCTATATCAGCTATACCCAAAGTTCAATGAGAAACAGTTTTGGTTTTTCCCTTCTAGCATATGTATTTGATGAATAACTCACTCATGCCTCCAAAGGTTGTCTAGACATTAAGCTGGTCCCCCTTCTGCCTTCAACATCTGCTTATTTTTTTCTCTAAATGAAGCTGTATCAAGGGTCTTTTGGCAGAATGTTAAGAATAGGATATATGCTGAGGTGATATGCCTAGAATACATGGAAAAGGCATGCAATACTGTCATCATACTCGACTAGATTTTCCATACCCTGAACTATACCCTTTCTTTTTTTTTTTTTTTCTGGGAACTATTCCAATATCTGAATCGTCAAGAGCAGTTTTTTCTTTTACAGTATGCCCTGAAAAATAAAAACAAGCTTCTTTCCTTGCCTGTAGAAAATGGAATATTTTACCTAACTCAAATTATCCTAGATCAAGGACAACTTTGAATGAATGCCAAGTTCTGGTACTTCATCAGTGCTTAAGTCTAGAGGCATATTTATACTGCTGCAAAGGAAAAATTCCCAGAGATTCCATGAACATGCCTGCCATAACACAGCCCCGGACAGCTCCTACACATTGCAAAGTCACCTGTATCTCTAGAAGCAATTGCACTGTTGATCTTTAAGATTAAAGCAGTGTACCAAATGTTCCTCTTGCTAATTTGGCACTTTACAGAGGGTCTGACTAATAAAAGGAGCCTGAACACACCTGTAGAAGAACATGCAAAAAGATTCAAATAAATACTAAAATGCTGTTTAAAAGAGCAGTATTTTTTCTGTACAGCACATGGGAGATAAAAAAGCTATACCAAAGCAGTCTGTGGTATATAAAGTTTTTGTTTAGTGAAGGAATCATCCTTCCAAACTGTATGCAAAGACTTGTGTGAGTGCCTATACCCACACATAAAAACATTAACATTTAAAGCTGTTGGCTTTGAACAGTAGAAGCAGGAGAGTCCACTGAAGAAACTCTTATCAAATGGGCTGAAAGTCACAAGGGATCCAATTAAGATAAAAAGTTCAAACCCAGGACATTTCCTCTTCTTTCTGACTGCTTAGGCCAACATTAGACATCTGTTCTCACTAATTTTTTAATTACTCCCCTCTACAGCAAACTATTCAAAACGTGACGATATATCATGTGTCCAATAAGGACCTCTTCCATTAGAAGGTGCTATTTTGAATTAAACTGACTCCTCTACTGATGCGGTTGGAAAACACAATCATAGCTTTGTGTAGAGAGAACAGTTTTGCTTAGTCAAGCTAAAACATCAGCAGAAATGGAAATACACCACGTCTTGTAACTGCAGGCCACTATTACACAGGCAGCTGCACTGAAATGATCTTCAGCTTGTCCCACAAGTGACCTCTACTCTGTCTTTTGCAGAATTAAGCAATCACAGTAACTACTTCTGCTAGTTCAGAGTTAAACAAATTAGATAGGACAGCCTTTCAGAAAAAGAAACCCACTGTCTTTGGTTATCTTTACCTTATCTCAAACACTGGAATAACAGATTCTATGCATGAAAAGTTCTGCTCACCCATTTCCAGTAACGGGAGCATTATTTGAAAATAAAGAGATGATAGAGAGGAAGAAGTCCATAACTTCTCCAGATGACATTATACTTTAATAAGTATTGCACAAATTGCTCACAACATTTTGAAAAATTTTCAGTATTTCTCAGACTCCAAGGAGCTCCCATCATCTTTCTTTTCTTAAAATATTTATAAAGCTGTGATGTTTTTACTTTGCAGAATTGCCATTTAACATTCTTGAGTGATGCTACTCAAAACTTCCTAATGCCATTTCTCCCATATAAATCTGAAAGCCCATTTTCTTCCACTCCAAGACTAACAAACTCTAATGTAAGCCTACATGCATGAATAGTGCATGCTCAAGGCATTATGCACTTATCGGGCTGGAAATCATACAGTGTGAACAGTACCATGCCCAACTATTTTAGATAAACCAATCTAATGCAACAACAGAAGGGGAAATGGCTTCAGTCTTTACACTTACTCACAACTTCCAGTACCCTTTTGCTTCCTTAATTCACCAGCCTACAGAGATTTCTCAAGCAAGGCCCACCCCCTCCCCAATATCTCCAACACAGAAAGACCTGCTGCTTGTTTCTTAGCTTGACCATGGAATCCCATTGAGAAGTTCTCATGGTAGCCCATCTCATTTTTAGAAAGTATACATAGATACAGATCAATCCAGAAGAATATTTCAATGTATTCTGGTCCCATTGACTGCAATTACTTAAGTGATGTGCTGGAGCAGAGCCAGTACAACAATACCCTGCAAGGCCACAGAGAACATCAGCAATATCCTTTTCTCCACCTTATGGGGTCTACTTGCAAGATAAGGTTTTTTAAAAACAAATTCCCTCTGTCTTTGAATGCCCTCTATAGACCTAAGACAGCACACAAAGAGAGCTTGCCAAAAACTTTACGGGAATGTGAATTAAAACCAAAAAAAGGGGTGGGGGGGAGGCGAGAGAAGAGGGGGGAGAAAAGACATCTGCTACACCCACAAGACATTTGTTAAATTACAGTAGATATTAAAAATTCTACAGATACAAATGTGGTATCAGTTATCTCCTGCTGAAAGAACAAATGCTCAGTTGTGCTCTTGCACAATACTTGAGCATGGCTGCTGGTGGACTGGTGTAGAATGAATTTTCCCTTTCTAAGAAGAAGTAAAGGTAATCTCATCTCCCTTGTAACCCCAGCCATGGAGAAGAGATAAGAAAATATATTTAAAGAAAGCATCCAAAATAAAAAATGATAGAGGGAGTGTAGTTACATGCATTTAAAAAAAATTATTGCAAAATTGTGACTGTGCAGTACATTTAAGAAGAGACAAGTAATACCACATGGTCTGAATATTTGCCCTCTGAACCACATACTTGTATTTTCCTTTAGGGTGACAAGACTTCAGAACTTGAAAAAAAGCATACTATAACCAAAATACAGTAACTTTCCACCCTTTTTTAAAAACTGATACACACCAAAGCAATAGTGACTCCCCATTTCCAGGAGACAAAACAGTTTTTATGGTGTGTTTTGACAAAAGCTCTATTTATTAATATTTCCATGCTGTGAATTGATGTGTTATATCATAATAATTCTCAACAAAATGAATATGGATTTACACATGAGACACTAACAGCTCCAAAAAGAGCTGTTAATAAAGACCATTGAATAAAAGAACACTTAATGTAAGGATTTAGTGAACTGTGGAAACCAATACCTAACAAATACTGTAAATGAACGTAATACTAAATTGTACCAAACTATCAGTCCACTTGTATGACAAATAAATAGATAAATCATTGAGTGTCCTTACCAGAACTACTCTCTGAAACCCCACAAAATTGTGATGTGGCAGCAGTACAGCCCTTGGTATTACACCACCTGTAACACAAACCATATTATGATAGTTTCTATCAATGTTTATTTTTAAAGGATGAAAAAAGGATAAAAGCTATTTTTCTACCAGTCTTTTTACTGAAAGAATTAAAACAACATTCAGTTTCCTACTGATAACAATATATGCTTAGTTAAGAAAATAAACAAGCAAAAATTAAAGACCATCTTTTGATTATTTACATGGAATTTATTTAAAAAACAAATTACAGGCACAGTTTCAACTCTATCCTCTTCTCACTGTGTTAGTTGAAAGCAAAACCCCACCTCAGAACAGAGCATTAGCTTCAAAGGAACTTCTGTTCTTTTTGTCTGCCCATACTGACAAAGGGGAACTTTATAAGAATCCAGATTAAAGTTTACAAATGGGTAAGTATTGATGCAGTAGCTTATTGCAGTGTTAGCCAATACATACAACTAAAATGATTCAACAGCAAGATAAAAATTAGGAAACATAAGGCCATGATCAAACAAACAAACAAACAAAAATTGTTTTCAAAAGTCATCATTTTTTAGCTGAATTTAACACCAAAAAAGTAAAAAGAGCACATTATATGAAATAATCCTTAAAATACCCTCATGAAGTTAATTTCTACAGGCAACTTCAAAACTTAAAACACTTCCTAAAAGTACATTATGCACCTGTGATCAGAATAATTACTGATCCTATATTTGTGTAACACAGTGATTCCCACCACCAATACTCATTACAGATTAAATCCTTAGAGAGTGATCTTACGTAAACTAACAGATTAAAAAGAAAAGGTTTGAAGGCAGAAGCACAGGAACATTGTCTGGGTACCACAAGAAAAGAATCCACATATGTCCTGCTGTTTGAAGCAGGACATACTCAATAGTAAAACAGATAAAACCCTGCCTCAAATGGAAGAGGATTTGAAAAGCAACAAGCAATTTTCTGAATACTAAACTCGAGCTACAAAGGCTCATGAAATACATTACAAATAATACTGAAACTTCCCAAACACCTCCTTAAAACAAGGATTAAAACCAAGCAAGGCAACACATGCCTTAAACAGGATGTAGCATTTCAGACTTTCCATCATCCTAAAAGTAACCACTGACCTCTAAGAAACTCTCAGCTATTTAGTCTGTTGCTAAGCTGAATAAGACTTGAAAATGTTGTTTTCCTTTTCTGATTGAGGAATCACAGGGTACTTCGGTTTGCAATCATTTTCCATGTTTAAATTCCCAAGAGATTCAAGTAAACTTCTTCTCCCCTCCCTCCCTCCAGCAAAAGCTCCAACAGCCAAATGGACATTTGTCACCAAAACCATGTCAGAAGAGCTCTGGGTGAGAGATGGGAGAATACCACATGCACTGATGGCACTACACTAATTCTATGTATAGGGATGGCAGTATTTAATTAATATTTAATTAACATCTACATATTAACAGTTCTACTTTTCAGAACAAGAAGACATAAATACACCGTTGCAGAGGAGTGAGAAATAAATGCTACAAAGCGTCACTGTGAGATCACCAGTGCACTCAGAATAAAGTCAGTTTATTCATCACTACATTTCCGAGAAAAACATTCCAGTACCACCACCCTGGACTGGAAAAGTGTCCTGGTCCTCTCTGTAACACTTACTGACAGTAGTTCACAAGATAACTGAAAAGGTCCTGACCCCATATTAATGTAATTTTAATCCTCTGCTAGGCTATCACGTACTGCTTTGATCATTTCCATGAACCTAACTGTATATACTAACTGTACTGCTAAAATTTAATTTGGAAAAAATAATCAGAAGCAAAGTTTAAAATACTTATAAAATTTTAACTTTAAGTGCAAAAGGTCATTAAAAGGGGATGTTGATCCTCCTGGCTGAATAAACAAGACGAAGCAGTAAGTTTCAACACTTCCATGGTTTGAACTTTGTACACTTTATGTTTACATTAAGTACTTTTCATTCATTTGGAAGAAACTCTGTTTCAAGTAAATAACTAAAATTACCCCCAAAATGATGCCAAACAGGAGAAAGAATCCAGAGGCCCTAAAGGAGGGCAGGGTACCACCACACCCTCAACAGAAGCTGCTTTAAGAGGAATTCCTTTCCTCTCCACAATTCCCCAGAGAGCACACAAAAAACACAACACAGAAGACCAGAAATTCACCATTGCATTAACCTCTCGCAGCAAAGCTCCTCACATTAACTCATTTGCCATGGGATGGAGAGGGCTGAGGTGCACAGCAAGAATTAAATGCGTGGCCCAACTTACCAGGGCTTTTAAGAACAACTAAGCGACAAAAGTAATTTTTCAGATGGTTCCAACAGTCAGCTACTTCTGCAGGCACTTGCAGAACATGTGACTATCAGAGAATCCCCTAAATTATATTTATCCTGAAAACCCTTTTAACCTGTTTCAAGTTAACATATGAGTAAAAGCCATTGCATGTGTGGCAGAAGCACATTACATAAAGAGAACATGTTCTTTTTTTTTTTAATCTATGTTAATGACATGAGCAGAATTTGTAGCAAGAAAAGCTTCACATACAGTGAAGGATGTAGGATAAAAACTTTGAATTTAATCATATTCCTACCAAGTGATGTGATGAAATGAAGCACATTCCACAGTGCTCACCTATAATCACAGGGCATAATTTCCCTTACTGTATCCTCACTCTTCAGATGTGAATTGCTTCATAGTTACATGCTCAGTCTTTTATTTTTCTTCCAAGATGACTATCTACATGTGTTTTAGGGAATCTGATGAGAATCACACTGCAAAACTACAGCCTCATCATAGTTTAAAAAAAAAAAAAAAAAAAAAAGAGATGAGCAGGAGGGAAAGGCCTAAGAGATTTACCAGCCGCGGGGGGAGGACAAGAACAGAAAACACTGCAAAAATGTGCATGATTTTGAGAACCAAACATTTTCTCTGATGCTAACAGGCAGGCTTAACAACTGTATCTGTTACTAAACTGCTCACACTCCATAAGAATTTGTGCATCGTGAGCATGAAATCTTTCTCACTGCAGCTTAAAATATCTATGCATTTAAAAACCGTATGCAAAAATAGACATTACTTCCCCACTGCAAAATTAATTACAGAGCAGGAGTTTCATCTCACTAGCATCAATACACGTAATGATGCCACATGTAAACACACTGCACTTGTTTTGGCAAAGGACAGCAACACAAATGGTAAAATTTAAAGGATCCTGTGAAAATGTCACTCTCTTTCCTGAAGTGGCTGATTAATACGAGTGAAGGTGGAGGACGGGAACCTGAGAAGGCCACGCTGGATTAACCTGCCACTAGAGCGTGCTCCTCGATCAGCACGGAGCCCATTCACCCATTTCATGGGTGGGGGTTTTTTCCACAACCTTTTTCATTTTGCTGAAAGAAAGAAACACAGGGAAAATGTGTCCAGTACTTCTCCAAATTAAAGGATATAGCTATCCACACTAGACTGACTTAATTTCTTCCAATGATAGCTTTGTTTGCAACTCTCCCAAGCTTTGGGCAGTAACTTCTATTAGATGTTCTTCTCTTCCACTTCTTGTAACTGAAATCCTTATTGCTATTAGATGGAGACTCCTTAAGTCCCGATTTTTAAATTAAACACCAAAAAAAATCCACAAAAATACCCCCAAAATTGGTTTTCAACAAACAAACAAATAGCTTTGTTTTAATGACTGTCTGGTGGTTTTGCCTGTTTTGATTTTAAACCATGTTTAGTTAGGGAAAACAAGAAAAAAAGTAAATTATGTGGTCATAAACAGTACTGATGGGCATTTTATAAATTGAATATGGCCCATCACAGAGAGAGAAATTATCTACTCTTAGGAAGTATTGTTTACTGTTGTCTTCCCCACCAGACCACCTGTTAACAGTATTTGATGTTGTTTCCTTTCTGTATGATGACTATAGATGAGATATCTGATCTGCTCACTACAACTCATTCCGTCTAATGCCTCTATTTCAAAGACCATCCAACCAACAAATGACACCAGCCTTAAGGCAATGCCCCAAGTGAATGTGCATCTATTCTTCTCTTCCTTATCCCCTGTCATTTCCATAATTCATCCTCTTAACGATTTAAGTGCAGAGGATATTTTCAGAGTACATCAATGCAGCTCAAAAAGTCTTATAGTTGACTGACTGCCAAGGGCACTTCAAGGAAGCAAGAAGTATGTGCGACTATTTTGGAAACAAGATGCTGAAATTCTCATTCTTTCTATTTTAGAGACAGATATTCCAATTCTTTGTCCTGATCATAATTCGCACTACTTGGCTTAAAGCATTTAAGTTTTGTAAGTATATGGTCAGTGGAAAAAAAAAAAAAATCAAACACAGGAATCATTTTTACCAAACTGGAAGGCAGAAGCATTTCATTTGCTAAAGGTTGCCCCCTCTCGTGCTGTTTCATGACTGGTGATGCAAATGCTACAGGCACTACTTCACAGACTCATTAAAAATGATCTCTGGAGCTTGCATCTCTTTTTCCTTAAAAAGCAGCCTTCAAAGTGTAAGCCACTCAAAAGCATTGTAAAGCTGGTTTGTCATTTTATCATTCTTGAAAACCCTCTATTTTACCATTTTAGAATTTGGTAAATTAATATATTTTTCTTATCCCCCCCCCCCATTCTATACAACCTCTATAAGCTTATTTTATGCCATCAGCCAGCATCACTGTCACCATTCCCAGAGCAGAAGGCTGCTGCATAGTTCATGACTGCCTCTGAATTCATGACCAGAGGTTCACCCTTCTCCACGTGCAGAAAATGAGCAGCCTTCATCTTTCCGTTTACCCCCATTAAGTCAGTGCCATTGTGCTCTCCCAGGAGAAAAGTGCAAGAGCTAAAACACCACAAGCAACAGCAGCCAAGGACACTCAGAAATCAGGTCTGCCCCTGGTGCCCTTGAACTGTGAGGAAGGAAAGAGCCAAACTGCTGGGCAGTGACTTTGCTTTGCTGGAGTCCCAGTTCCTTTGAACAGATATCAAGTAGCACTTTGGGATGGAGCACAGCCCCAAAACTGGGCTTTAATTTGCTTGGAAATGTATGTAAAAATAGTAGGGCTTGGTCTTAAATCGGACTGAAAGTAGGTTTGTATCATAATTATGTCATATCTAATTAAAGCTCACAACACTAAAAGAGAGACTCGCCAACATAGATACAAACATCACTTGACAGCCATGGTGGTTCTCAAAACCTGCAGTTGGAACATAGCTCAGGACAGGAAAGTGTAATAAAGCTACTGATTGAATAACCTGATTGCTGGAATGTAGTAGATTTTGCTTTATTTTATAGCGTTGTAGTAACACCTTACTAGAGAGAGCGACAGGTTCTTGGATTTCAGAGATGCAATTCAATCAGTATATGGAGTTACCACACCAACAGCTCTTGCACTCTCCCAGGAGACTCAAGGTAAATTCTTGGCTCAGGTTTGTAGTGAAAATAAACAGGCAGCATTAATCTAGTAACCATTTATTCATAAATTACAATAAAACCTCCCAAAACTCAGTTTACTAAGTGGCAGCCCAAAAGACTGTGAGCGCATTTGTCAGGACTAACGGCAAAAAGAAGGTGCCTGACAAAGTCTTTAACGTAGCTCTTGTAATCTGTCTATCATCTGCTTACAGAGACAAAATCATCTTGGGACAGATGGATTCACAAAGTCAACTGAACAACTCAAACCAGACTTATTCACGCCTGTGGTCCTGCTCTACAGAAAAGACTTTGACAAGGAAATAAGAATATTTTTCTTCAATTTTAGAAGCCTTGCAGCTGTGTATTGCTTAATAATTTAGTTTGTTAAAGGCAACAACTGTCAAAATCTATACAAGCTAATTTGTCGTGCAGCAATTTTACATTATTGGAATCTTGTTATAATCAGACTAACGCACGCTAGCGCGTTCTAACCATGCCTATAATTGGGTTCTTGGCTGCATAGGCCTAAAGACAGTAATCCAAAACATCTTCCAATTATGCTGAAAAAGCATAATATGTGGAAAGTTACATTACTTAATTTTCAGACTCAATGGGCCTTTAATAATATGAGAGAGAAAATAAAGTATGTTTGCAAAAGGACACTAATTTGTGGTGTTACTCAGAACGTTATGTGTTTGAGTAGGAAAACACTGTCTCAAAACCTATAAATACCAGAGCAGCACATACAGAGGTACTTATGGAACATATGACAAACTTGAATATAAAAGGTCAAAAATCCACTCAGCTGGAAGAATATATTCCATGTCTTGACATCCAAAACAAATAAGGATCCCAGCCATTAAAAAAGTTCTGTATTTCAAAACTCATGTAGGTGTGAAAGTAACTCATGAACCTCCAACACATGAACAGTCTATTGCCCTTGCTCTCAATCCTTCAGAGGGCAGCTGAAGTTCTTGAATTTATTGGTAGATCAGCAGCAGCTCAAGACACAAGAACTTGGTACAGGAATCATTGCTTCATATTTCCAGTGTTTGACAGACACTTCCTGTGTATTGGGATACAGGTAATTTTTAAGATGTTTAAAGTGTTGTGACCTGCTGTATTAGTACTTTGACAAATATGGTTTATTATTTTTGATACGAAAGATTAGCAAGTAAATATTAGAAGGACAAGCAGGATTGCCCAGATGCAGACACACTTCTTAGCAGAGGAGAAAGCACTGAAGTTGCTGCTGAATCACAGAATCACTTAGGTTGGAAAAGACCTCTGAGATCAGAGTCCAATCTTTGACCCAACACCACAATGTCAACGCTTGAAATACAAGCAAATTTCTGTAAATTTTCAATGTATTAAGGGATTTTTTTTTATTAGTAGAGAATCTTAAAATTTGCCTAAACACCTTGGCAGATTAAGAATGAATCTTGCAGTGGGTTCTCATTATTACAAGAGAAGCAATGGGACTATGTTACACAGGAGGCTACTTACAATAAGCACACGCATAGACAAAAGATTCCCTGAGTCACAGGGAACTGAAAACAAAAACATGAACTGTAACGCAAAAAGAGACAGAAAAATACACAGGGACAAAAACTTCAAAACAACCCCCTGATAGTCACTTCCAACATGGCTCAAACTAACCATGAAACAAGAGAAATTACAGAAATCATACTTCATGTGTCCTGCAGAGTTTAAACATGGGCCTCGTTATCTGCCTTCATACACAACTCTCACCACCAGTGCTGGCGAGTGTGTCAGTGGTGTCAGCTCTTCCTCAGACCACTGTGAACTGGACAAACACTACCAGTTGCATTTTATCAATGGACAACTGAACCTCAAGCACTTCTTGAAATGGTGTGAGTCCCAAGCGATGCCCAAAACACCAATCTCTCTCTCCAGCTAAAGCTCACTGCACCAGTGACACAAGTTGTTTTGGGTTCGTTCTCTGCCCAGAGATGTCCTGTGTACAACACAGTACGTAAGAGCCAGGAAAAAGAACCCAAAAAAAACCCTCACAAACAAACCAACCTGCTTTGAAATTGAAATCTTTCGATATCTGCAAGAAAATGGGGAGCAAGAAGCTTTCCTTCAAGGAGTCTGTGTATCTGGGATTGTTTGTTTCACGACGATGACTCCATGAGCTACACTGAGAAACATGAAAAGACACAGCTTTGTGGAGAGCAAACACAAAAGTTCAACACCTTTGGAAGGGTGCTGGCAGTTGTCAATTTGGCTGTGAAAGCTCCAAGTCCCACATTGTGCTTCCTCTATCATCAATAACTGTGCCTTCCAACACGCAAACAGCTGCATGCAAACTCCCACCCCCCGAAGTGCAGGGTATTAAAAGGCAAAACACTACATCTGCTTGTTGTCAGACATTTGGTACTAATATGGGCTTCTCCTCACACTTGTAACAAATGCTGAGAAGACCTTTATGCAGAAGATGCAGCACGTGGTCAAAGGGACCATGGTACTTCCACTAACAAGTGCATTCCACAAGTAACAGAAGCCAGGTTCTAATCTAACAGTAGCAAATGCTTTCTAGGACAGAACTTAAACCTCCTAGGACAGCAGCTAAATGAGTAATGTAAACTCTATAGATAGTGGGGAAACATTTTTTGTTCCCTGTGAGTTGAGTGCTCACAGCAAAGTTACACAAGAGGGACAAGATACAAAGGCAACACACACGAATTCTGCAGCAGTTACAGCCTGGGGTATCACAGCACTGTTCTACAGAGTTTGATGGAATGCATTTAAAAATGTTTGGATATGTGACAAAACAGATCTAAAAATATCAAGCATATACAAAGTATAATGCATCTCTCACATAGTCTTCCTGCTTTATTATCAATTCAATTAAGAATTCATTAAAAGGACAAGTATAGCACACTTATTAATTTACAGACAATTGCAAGTGTGAGAGAAAAGGCAGGAGGCAAAGGAAATAGGTAGAAGAGATACAAACCTGCAGAGAAGTTTGCCCCATCAGAGCAAAGAAAAACACGACATCTCTTTGGTATAGTAACACATACGCTGTGAGAAGCGATGTGCACTTGAATGCATGTTTTACTCTGATCCCACAGGATAAGGCTTCTTGTGAGATGTCCCTTCTTATTTTATTCTTCTTCAGTTTGCCCATGAACTACACACTTTCAATAGAGGCCTAAAATCTGCCCCTATGTTCTACTTTATACACAGGAAAACATAGTACTGATGCTGATTTAGGACTCACAGATGAAGGGGAGATGTAGGCAATGTATCGCTGGCTTTCCCGTTAGGCCTTGCTTCAAGAGGGAGACTTTCCTCAGTAGCTGAGGTATCATTACTTTGAAATTGTCATCCTCAAAAAGTGGTTTTGAAGAATACACCAACTTTCCTTTCAAATTTTTGATTGCAAAGGCACATAAACCTGAATATTATCGAAGCAAAAGTTTCAGAATTAAACATACAAAGAAGGATACACAGCATAGATGAATAATATATGCCTATAAATAAGCAGAAAAATAGACTTAAAATACCCACATAACTATTAATTAGTTATTAATATTAGATCACTGGTCTATTTCCCTTCAAATTAGCCACCCACTAGCAAAATGTCAATTGCAAAACAAGAGACTATATTTATAGCACAACCTACTTTGAGTTTTGAGCGACATGTCAGCCACTGCTCAATTACAATACCCCCATTGTGTGCCTTCCCAAATTAACACCTAACCTTCAGCAGCAGCAACTATACCAAAAGCCATGCTACATTTTAATAGCCTTTATTACATCACACAAGCTGGTGCAAACATTTTTCCATCTAGAAGTCTACGCAAAGAGAAAGGATCGGACACTGGACACAGTGATGCTGGGAGAAGCGAGTGTCCAGGAAATGGTAGTGATTTTTGGACCTGATTTTATTACCTCCCATCCACAGACTAGCTTGGATTGCGGGTGCTACAAGCAGTGCACTGTGAGAT
Organism: Corapipo altera; assembly: GCF_003945725.1. NCBI lineage: Eukaryota > Metazoa > Chordata > Aves > Passeriformes > Pipridae > Corapipo > Corapipo altera. The sequence continues at coordinate 5,737,912 of NW_020884895.1, read as the reverse complement.
GCAATAAAATGTACTACATCTTTAGACTGTATTTAAATGGAATAGTCACCAACAAAGCAGAAACCACCTCTCTAACAATATATCCTATCAATCAATGGAGGGAAGTGTCTGCACCTGCATAAGACACTGCACAAAACCACACTAGATCCAGACCAAGCCCAGCAGTGACTCCCAGCTAACCAAGAGAAAGACACATTCCATATGTGGCTACCTGCTGACACACTGAGGTCCTGCTAAGGCCTCTCCTGTTTCTTCCCTTCTATCATGGAAAATCAACAAGGAACACCCCTTCTCTGAAGCTTTTGTGAATGATGCAACTGAGGACTTCTCTGGCAAAACTAGAGCATAGGCTTCAGAAAAGGTGAATTACATTTTTTACTATTACGACCACCGTTTTCTTCTGTTTTGTGATTTGCCCTGAAAACAGTTTGCCTCCCTTTCTCGCTCCAGATGCCTGACACTATCTGCAGAAAAGAGGAAAAAAAGAGCATCCTGCCGAGGTTCACTGAAGATGGAGAGCTGGCAGGAGAAACTCTGCCAATGCACACTAAATTGCCTCAAGCCTTCTGCTGAGAGAAAAGCAGGAGGACTCAATTGTTTCAGGTATGTCTGCCATGGAGAGGAAACAGAAATGGAGACAGAATTACATAGAAACAGTTCTCCAAACAAACTTAAGCCTAAGGAACACCAACTCCTCAACAAGGTGACCTGTGCTCATGTTTCAGTGGATAATAATCTATTTTTACAGTTTTATAGCAGATTAATCTGGAATGTCCAGAAATGTTTGAAAGATAGACTTGAAGAGAAACACAGTAATCACTGCTGCTCAGTTTTCCCCTTGGCATAAAAGCACATCACTTTCCATCAGCTTGCAGGAGCACATTCCTCCTAATAATGCCTTTTACTTACTTCTAAAGCTAGCTCTTTCAGTCTTGTAAAAAATAAAAAAAAAATCATCCTCCTAGCCTAAAGATTTACACAAAACCAGGGGCCCTATGCCAGCTGTTTAATTTCTCATGTATTTATGCATACCAAAGTACTTGCACAAAGAAATCAATTGTAGTTGTAACTAATTTTGCACGTTGCCAATTCACCTTTAAATCCAAGGGGAGTGAAGAGAATTCTGAATTATTAAGAACATAATTTGCTTTCTGGGAACAGGATTGTCTATGTTTTTCCATTTCCTAAATTTTCCTTTTATCTTAAAATTCACTAGAACACTATAAACATTAAAAACTAAAGGAGTCAAAATTGAGAAAAGGAAATAAGACCTGCAAGAAGAAACAAAACACAAAGCTATCTGGGATCCAAAGCCACTTTCATCACATGGGATATTTTTATATCCATTGTACAATTTATTTTTTCTAACAACTGTCACACTTGTAAGCAGAAAAGCTGCAAGGTACTTGAAAAGGAGGTAATAAAGAAAAGATGACCTTGGTTCCATCCATCCCTTGATGGGCTTTTCCTTTATGTATACTGAAAGCATTTAAACCTTAAGAAGATCATATAAAAATTTTCAGGATTAGGGTGGCCTTGACCAGCTAAGTGGAAGTCTTCACTATCAGCAAATTTCATTGAAGCAATGGTTTTAGGAATCCACATGTCTTACAGCTGGAAATAAAAACTGGAGCCCAGCTATCAATAAGTGATTTTTCCCTCTGTAGCTGTACCACCACATTCAACCTCAAACCAGCTGCTTTATATAAAACCAGCACCAAGTCAAGACCTAGTTCACATTTTCTGATTTTTCTCCTATTCCAAATCAGATTGCTCCAACACTTACCTTAAACATGCAAACACTACCAGCAGAAGGAAAATATTATTTTAATTTTAATTCTTTTTTTTTAGTTACCCTTACCCCAGGCACAGCTGGCTTTAGAGAGGGAAGGACATTTGACATTATTTTTTATTGTTTAGTTAATCTTAACAGAAACAGGGACAGAATTTAGAGGCTTGGGTATGTTACAGAGATGAAGACAAGTGGTTTTCTAGGAAGTCCTGCCTCATACAGATCATTCGAAAAAATCCACACCAAAAACTTCTTCACGGAAAAAACCCCAAGGATATAGTGAACACTTAACCCCTGTTGCTGACAGATGAACACCTTTTTAAGTACTGTGTTTTCAGACTATTATTCCATATCCCACATGTACCCTGCCATTGCAGAGGGAACCAGACAAACCACAGACTTCGTGGGCAGTCCATGTGGATCTCCTGGTAAGAGGATTCCCCCTCAAAGATGCCAGGGAAGCTGCCTTTCCGCTGAATTTAACCTAACTAACTGAAATTATTGTAACTGAATATCCTGTTACATAACCACAGAAACAATAAATCCTTTGCCATCATATTCTTCACCTGAATTGCAGTTTAGAAGAAGAGCAAAACCTGATAACCCCATGCAGCACAGCAAGAAAGGCAGACAGTTATTCACTTACACAACCTCTGTGGATACACCGAGGGCAAACGTGTGATCCACGCCTTGGAAGGCAGGTAGAGGCAGAGGGATGAGGCAGCACTGTCAAGTGATCATGGACTTTGACTTTGGCTCCCAAATCTGCTAGAAGTGTTATTCAAAATACACCAAAAATGTTGTATTCTGCCTCAGGTGAAGCAAACAGGTCTGTCTGTTCAGAATAGCAACATTCAGATGAGAAGAGGTTCATTGTAGATATGCCACAGGATGTATTATTGAAAAACAAAAATAGCTCATTTTGTCACAAAGAAAACTGAGACCACTTGCAAGTAGTTAAAGGATTGTAGGGCTTTCTAGACTTGTTGCAGTTTAGATTTACACATAAATACTGTAATTTAAGAAGTGTTAGAATAAGTTAATAGCAGATCCATTTTTGTTCCCTTTTATATTGAGAAGCAAACAATTTAAGCATTAACTACCCTTGACAATGCAATTAAAACCTGACCCAATTTCTAAGACACAAACGACCTGCATTTTTCACAGCACAGCCGTATGTAACCAAATTTACCTCTGTTTACCCTGTCCCTCAATTCCATCTGTAACACTGAAACCTAAGGGAAAAAAACCCCAAGGCTACCAGAAATCAGTGCCTGGGAGAAAACCAAGCAGGTACAGGAGCAGGGGGGGGATTGCCACCCCCACAGCTCTGCTTCTGTAACTTGTAGAGAAGGAGAAGTCAAATAAGCCTATGGGTAGAATTTATATCACTGCTTTGCACTGCAAAACAGACAGCAAGTGAATTACAAGGCTGCAAAGCCAGGATTATATAAAACCAAGAAACCTCTGGTAGTCATCATCTTTACTATTGAGTATAAATCACAACATGCACTGATACAAACCCTTGTAAAAACTCTGATGTGGTTTTATACACAGATAAAATGGAGCAGTACAAAAACATCTACAAAACAGACAATTAAAAAGCAACACATGCAAGGATCATGGGGCCTTTACTCATTTCACTTAAAAATGTTGCTGCTCTATTTCAGGCACATCTCTTTTTGCTCAAGGAACCTTCACTACAACTAAAACCAGACATAATGAACATCATTATTATCATTTGTTTGAATAACAGCAGCATCCAAAAGACCCTTTTCTAAGGTGAGGGCCCCATTGTGTTAATGTTGCATAAACACATAGTACTTCATTCCTGTGCTGAAGAGATGTAATTTAACTAGACAAGGTCAATAAACAACATCAAAAGTCAACAACAAAGTTTCCTTTCCAGGACTTTCATTTTATTTTAATATATATGCCCTTAGACCATCTGCTGCTCTCTCTTATGGACCAAGGTTCTCCAGAGAGTCAGTATCACTGTTGACTGTCTGTCCTCCTAGAACAACTATTAAAAAAAAAAATAGAAAAGAGATTCCTCCTCTGTGGGAGACAAAATACACTGAAGAGTCTTCAAAGATAATGAAAGTGTTGAGATGTAACATAGCTTTTCTAGACATTTGTGAAAGTGCCAGTTGTTTCTGACTTAGGATAAATACAATGTTGAATATTGCCATCTTTATCTAAATTCAGTAACCTCCTTCTCTGACCAGTGGAATGAAATATTTGTAGTACTGAATGAGGATTAAATGCTGGCCCTCAGTTTACGTGGAAAAAAACTAGATAAAGAGCTAGGTAACAAGTCCATTCTGTGTTCAGAAAAAACAATCTATACAGTGAGAGAATGTGATTTCTCTCATTTTCTAACCATACAGCAAACAGTAAAAAAAAAATAATATATATATATATATTCCCTGGTCTAAGGGAATATATGTTAAAACAAAACAACAGCCAGCATAAACATGGGCACCAAGCAAGACTAGAGCCGAGTAGGTAGGGAAGTGTCTTGTGGGAACAGGCTGAGAGAGGAAAGGAAAAAGCATCACAGGAACAGTCACTTTTTCTGCTCTTGGCTCTGGTTGCTGGGCTGAGTTAAGGAATGCCTTATTAAACAGTTGAAGCTCCAGAAATTTGCAGCCATTATCCTGGTGTGAGGTAAAGCGTTACACATGCACTTCTGCCTGGCTAGGATTTTTTTCTTCACTCACCAAATATTTAGTAGATTTAAGATTCCTAAAACAAAATATTTTTTTTTAGGTGTTACTAAAAAAATCCATACACCTCACTTAGAATTGGTTAGAAGTGATAAAGAGATGCATCTCCCACAGCGAAGTCTGCACTTTACAGACCCTACAGTCTCCTGTACTAAGATGCAATGAGAGAAAGACAAAAAGAAGCAAAAATCCTTCCTCAAAATGCTTTGATTTTGGAGGATTTTTTGGCATTCACCTCTTAGAACAGAATTGTCCTCCTCCCCCTTTCAGTATATTCCTGCTCTTTTCATTTAACTCAAGAGAAGTATCATGAAATTCTTCTCTGGAATACACAGCGAATCACAGTACACTTTTCCTTTTGACAAATCCACTGCACTTAAGGAATGCAAGTGTTTCCTTCACCCAGTTCTCCAACTGAGCTTCCTAATTATAGCACTCTTATCACAGGATTTCAACATATGCTGGCAGAGGGACTGTATAGCACACTGAATTCAAAGCTGAGAGGGCCACAAAACTGCTCTTCAAGCCCTCTAAAACCATGCCCATGGTAAGATCACACTGTGCTGCCTCAACTCTGACACAGTGTGCAGCAAGCTGCTTGTTGTGAATGAGCCACAGCATTATCCTCCAAATGGTCCTAACTTACACTCAGTTCCCACAAACCACCCAAGGAAGGGCTGTGACTTCACCCACTTCCCAAACAGGCCCTTTCAGTTGACCTCTAGGCAGTTTTCATGACTGTAGCCAGAAGAGATGTGCGAGGCAAGGCTAGATTTATTTTATTTTTAAATATATGACTTCTCTGACACACATTAATTTTCTGGTGAAAGATTCCTGTGGATATAGCACTATTTAGAACACAAACGACACGCTGCCAGGGCAAGAAAATAAGGAAGCAAGTGTGTTACTCTGTGACCTAGATCTCCTCCTGGAATCCCCAAGCTCCTTTCCCTACTCAGAGCACTGTGCCTACAAACCACTGTGGATTTTCCACCGGATGAGTTACAAGTCACAAAAATATGTGGAACAATTGACTTGGCTTAAGCTGCAATGCCTTTTCTTCAAAAGCAAGCAGAGAGGTTCCTAACTTATGAGTCCTGCATAGTTGACATCTTTTTAAGTTGATGTCACCCACCACAGCTGTAACTTGGCGCTTCTAGTAAAACTCTGCTCAAGCTTTGCCTTTCCCTATGTTTCTCCACTAATCCATTATGCAAAAAGTCCCACATCTATCTTGGGGTAACAACAGAACCTTAGGAACCCCAAAAATGAGTATTTTTTTTCCATAGGTTTGCTATGTATAGATGCCACAAGTTCTCTTTGGAATGCTTTAGAATTTACGCATGTAACACTCCTTTTCGAAGCATAAATTTAAAGATTTATATAACAGATTAAACTGCTTTCCAAATCAGACAAAAAATGAGTCCAAGACTTATGTGCTTCCGAATTCGCTGAAGTAAAATGTTCACATTAATTATACTGTTTTCTCCCAGGTGACAGTTTTTGTCCCATGTTCTCAGTTCCCTCACAACCCAACACCAGACCTCCCAAGAACTACAGACACAGGGACCCCAGGACTAAGGCATTTCAGAGGATGACAGTTATGCTATGCCATGTAACACTTGATCTTCTTCCAAATATGCTACAAGCCACATCTGACTGCAGATGACTGAAAAGCAGCCTGATGAAAATGAGAAGCTTTAACAGGGGCAGTCCGAGTCTAAGTCAACATCACTGGGGCAATCCCTGCAACTGCCTCTACACGGGCATACTGCAAGACAAAAACTGGGATTTTATTTACTTTATGTTACGATGAAAAGGAAATTCAGTTGAAACACACAGACCACCATGCAGACAATCACAGCATGTGTGAATAAAAAGAAAAAATAATAAAAAACCCCCAGCCTTAAAAAACACACACACACAAAAAAAAACCACACCAAAAAAACCCCACAAAAAAAACCCACAAAAAAAACCACACACACACAAAAAAAAAAAAAAAAAGAGGGAATGCTTGTTCCTGTAGGCTACAAGGAGGCCAATATGCTGAGAAACTTCAGTTTCAGTCAACTTCAGCAAAGAGAATGGTAAAACAAAACTGGATGGGTCAGTGAAAGCAACTTTGGTCCACGACAGCCCATTTACCACAGCTCCCAGCTTGAGCCAAGAATGAGGATGGGCCAGAGTCTGTCCATCCACTGGGGTGGACTTTCAACCAGGAATTTCATGAACTGCAACAGCACAGGGAATATCTTCGTGATAACCAAAATTGAACGGTTCAGCACAAAAGGATTTTGTTTTTAGAAGAAGTTAAATATAAAAGAAGCTAGGAATTAGGCCAGTGGAAAGGTATGTCAACAATCTCTTCTAAGCTGCATTCACAGTCATGAACTCAAAAACATACTAGTTACTTGCTTATCATAAAAAGAATGAAATGTGCATGAGAAAAGGTAGCAATGATCTTGGCTAAAGAGCAGAACATCACCTCAGGGGTGCCAATGGTAGGAAATAATACAATGTATTTTATCTTTTATTTAGAGCAAAACCCCAGCATCCCTAATGTGGTTTCCATTTGCAATTTACATAATTAAGTGACCTCCTCACAGTTCAAAGGTAAGGGCTCAAATATCCTCACCTACTCCTCAAGTTACTTCCCATTTCCCAGATGGTCAGTCTCCAGAAAACACCTTCTGAGCCTCAGCCACTTGTTGGTTAAATCCATTCTGACGGCTCATTAGCAGAATAATTTATCAGCTGTTGCAAGAAAAGCTGTTACAAATTTGTTTTCTATGTAAATCAGGTTCCATGAACTAGGATGGAATTCTAGCCTTTTCAAATGCATTTTAATGTGAAATGCTGACATCGAGTCTTAAGTTCATTTGATTATTTTTTCTGTTTATGTTATTAGCAACCAGTTTTTCTGGCACTCTTTTCTGTTCCAGTTCAATCACTCGGTTGAATTACTTGAACTCTCGCTGAACTGCACCAAAAAAAGGAAAATTAACTAATGCCTCATTTGATCTTGTGACCATAAAACTTGTGTTTTCATTCCCTCTTTAACCTTTGACCATCTATTTTTTCCCTTAATTTGTGTGTTATGTACCTGATACTTTTAAATTTGTTTCTTTTATTCATGAAAAAAGAATCTGCTCTGATTGTTGATCTGCCCCCTGTTCATTTTAACCACTGAGTTCATTAATAAGCATACACTTAAAATCATTTCTTCACAGTCCATCATATATATATATATATATATATATATATTATCTGACTTACTGTATGCTCTTTACCAGAAGTGCATGGCTGTTTTCACAAAACATGTCAACTAAGCTAATAGAAAAAACAAGTTACAAGAGTGAAATGGCTGATTTTGTAAAAGCTCATTTGCCAGTTTATTACTTTATTGAAATCCTCTCCCTTTCATATTGTTATGATGGACTTTAACTTGACCTACGCTACTAGGCTTATCTTTTTCTAAAAACAGCTGTCAAACGCCTGAACAGATCATAAAACATCATTAAAACACATGCAGACCTTAATAAAATATGGTCCATCTACAGCCAAAAGAAATTAAGTGAAAGGGGAAGATTTCATGAATACCATTAATGAGGACAAAGATTCCAAGTGTGGCTCACATTTGACACCAATACCCTCCATTTCTGTGAGTATTAAACTCATGGATGCTGATCCTACACACATATGCTCAGTACCACCCCCCCCCCCCGATTATTCAGATCCCTTGACTTGAATAGTTTCTTATATTTGTTCACTAAATTACAATAAGAACACCACACATGACCTTTATTTACAAATACGGGTGCAATAACCCACTGATTACAATTTCTGTTTCTGTTAATTTGGTGAACTGGAGACTTGGCATCCAAGTACAGCTTCCAGACCTGCCATCCCTGTTGATGGCCATGAAGACACAGGGTCCCTGGTCTTCAGTGACCAGGTCACGAAAGGTCTCAGCTTCTCCTAAGTAAATAAAAGTCAGTATCACTACTGTCATTCCCCACAGCCTGCAGACTTCCTGTTGTTTTGCAGCAATATCCATTATCTCCCAGCATCAGCACCGCTGAGACTAGGGGAAGCTTTTACCTTTGTTAACTTGAACTTACAACAGCTTTCTGCTGACAAGAAGGAAACCAGGATCAAGGGCTGATGGTACAAGTGACACATTAACACAGTCTTCCGCGAAACAAGCCTTGCTCTTCTCCAGATGGCAACACTCATGAGCTGAGACACAAAAGAGCCTGTCCTTGAGTTTTCTCTACGACATCCTACTTCATGCACACCTATGATATGCAGTCTAATTTTTTAACTACACAACAAAATTAGTCAATGTCAAGAAGATTTTACACTGTATTTCTAGTTCTTTCATATAATAGAGCAGGAAAAGGGTCATTTCAGGTTACACGACTTCACCATGGGCATATGGCAGTGAACCCAGAGCAAAAACATAAAATCTCCCTCTCCTCTATAGCAGATGGCACACTGATCAAGTAAGATATAATCTAATGCTAACTGCACTACTATTGCTGCCATTATCTATTGAACAAAACCAGCATAAAGCAGTAAAGACAGAAAAAACCCAAGGCAGGAGAGGTGAAGCAGGAGGAAGACAACAAGGAAAAAACCAGAGTAAACCAGCTGTAAGAGAAGACAACCCATTGCACCAGAAGAGGCCTCTTTTCAGGTACATTTAAGATTTAAAATGTATGAATGGCAGTAGACAAGGAACAGCCAGTGGCCCTTATCCTATTTTAGAGGATGTTCCCATAGAGCTTGAGATACTGGCCCAGTTCCCTCTGCTCTTGCACAGCACTGGGCACCTGCCAGGGGCTAAATAATCCCGGTTGCTTAGATAATTATATATTTATGATTCTGCCGAGAATTCTTAGTCGAAGCTTACTTCTGAACTGTAAAATGCTTAGAGAACCAGTGTAGAAAGTTCTCTGACAAATGTTACTTCAAAATGGAGCCTCAACTTCTTAATTTTTTAAGGACGTTCCATTTCGGGTTTAGTTGACTCATTCCATGATGACCTTTAACGGTAGAAAAAGGGGAAAAGGGGTGTTTTCCTTCTGAAGCAGAAAGAGATCTTGCTAATGTGTTTAACTTGCTTTCTGTAAAGAAACAGACATTTCAAAAACCCTTCCAAAAATGGTTCAGAATACAACGTACATACAATTTTTAATGCTTATCACAGTATGCCCCCTACCACACGACACAATTTTTCTTTTGTATCACATTATTAGCATTTCCTCTTCCACACATAAACCACTAGATCAACTAATTCATGCTGATCAAAGAAATAGAACTGATGTATAAACATTCTGAAATATAATTTCTCAGCCATAACAAATTATCAGACAAAATACATTGCACTTCACATTCCTTCATTGGTAATAGCATCCACTGATTTCAGAAGGAGCAGAACAGTCTAAAATTTCATGTTGTCACTTACTTTAGACTATTTTAGAAACTGCTAGAAATATATTTTTTTTTTTCCCTTTTAAAGCTGCACTCCATAAACTGTACAACCAACAGCCTCAACAATAAATTTCATGGGCACTTTTAGGCCCTACTGTTCAAAGTGCTTTCAAGCCTGGTTAGCTTTATGCATGCGAGTGCTCCTTATTTATATCTCAAAACAACTACTCCTACATTCAAAGTTATATGTATGCACATGCATTTGTATTTCATAGAATAAGGGCCTTAGTCTTGCAGGGTTATTTATTTTTAAGCCAACATCTTCAGCACTGTCAAGTTTCATAAACTCTTGAAAGCAGGGGTCCCTGTGCTCAGTATAATCACAACTGACCTTCAGCTCTACCACCTTACAAAGTTCTGCCCATCTCCAGATACTCCGTCGTATATACTTACACTGGAGAGACGCCACTCAGCTCCTCTTGAAACAAAGCCAATTTTGCAATTCCAGTGCAAAAACCTTGGAGCTGGTGGCACAGACCTCCAGCTGTCCTTGGCAGCTGCCAGCAGAGGCAAAACTTCCACACCAAACCCCTCCAGTTCTGGGTGCAGGCTCCTGCCCTCTCCCTCATTTGTCTTCCTCTGCATGAAACCATTTTAACATAATGGACTGGCAGAAGGTTAATGGCAGATAGATCAGCATTTAGATGGGTTTAGCTGCTGGAGAACCACAGGTTAATATTCATTTATTCCTTCACCTCTCTTCTAAGGAGTGGTAGGGTCACAGGACAACCTAAAGGCACCATAGAGGGGTTCAAAGTAAAAAATCTTGCTCCAGTCTTGGGGGAATTTCTGGAGACATATTCCAATCCCTTCACTGAACGGCCTTTTTTCTTTGGAGTGACTTATCCTCCCTATCTCCTCCAAGCACTCCTGCTGTTTCTGGGCTAAACAAGTTGGGTAGATAATTACACTGAAATGTTGCACCCATGGAATTTCCCAGCCCAAGACATTTAGCACCTGCAGAGTTGTTCTATAACATCTCTTACAGACAGGAACAGTTGATGTAACAAACAATAGGTGTGTCGCACCTTCAAAACACACTATGACGGCTTTACCTAAAAGCAGACAGCATTAAAAAGAATGGATTCAAATCACCTAGTTTGTATTGCCCCCAAGACTATGTGGACATGCATTAGCTTTTGATGACACCAGTTTTCTGGAGAATAAGTAACACAGGCTCACTGCCTATCCTCAGACTTCGCCTGTGGCAGTTTGTAATAAACAAGAACATCCCCTATTCTTTTCTGCATGAGACCTTTTCAACCGATGAGGGTGCTGATGTTTGACAAACCAGTCATGTAGTAAAAGATGGAGCTAACAACCCAGGCACAGTGTTTTCCAGGATGCCTCTCAGAAGGCCACCATGTTGCCTTGCTTGTTTGATTCCTTCACAGGCCTTTTTGGGTGCAAAATTAAACCCATCACAGCAATCTGTCATGTAAGAGCCTCAAACTGTACCTCCCACCTTTCTCTAAGTTTCTGGGTTTTGCACAGTCCTTTATATATATTGAGATGCACATATACGTGCCTGCATAGATACATGCACAGATAAGCACACTCCTATTGCCACACAAATTTATGCACACACAGAGACCTGCTTCAGTAACTTGCAGAAGACAGAAAGACAAACTGTTTTGCTTCCAAAACTCACATCGTACCCTGCAAGGTACGATGGAAAACCTCTCTTGGGCAAGCTACCTGATCCATCACATAAGAAAATTTATTTGCTAAAGCCTTTGCTGAAATCCTGACATCATCTTTTACTTAGACCAAGGCTTTAAATTTTTATTTCCAACACATCCATTAATCCTTGTGACTGTGGATTAAGTGCCCAGTTATCAGTCTCTAAATGAACCTTCGAAATCCTAGAAAAAGTAGCATTATACACTTATTTTCCTGCACTTAACAGGTCTTTTTCGTTAAGCCTTTGCATCTTTCCTTTGAGAGGGTGAGGAACATTAAAGCTGACTGAAGAATGGGAAAGAGAACTTACACCCACTGGACACAGCCATATCCTCTTTTAGCAGGCTATATCACAATATAAATATTTTATTTTTTAAAAAATTGCCAACAACTACAATGTATTTTTAAGGAGTAACTGGAATTTTACCCTATTTAGTTATCAGCTATGTATCATATATCATGCAAAAAATAAGCTTCTTTTAATTACCTCTAAAACAGAAAATCTAAGGAAAAAAAAAGAGGATGTGTAAATTGTTTTACTATTTTTTTTTACTATTGAGAAATGGAACTGACAATCAGGATTAAAAAATGATCCAAAATGCTACTACCATTTCTCAAGGGAATCAGAAATTAATTTCTTATTCAAATACATGTGTTGAACATGGGCAGCCAAGCTAAACCAAGTCCTGTTTGGGAGATGTACACAAACTGCTTTTTTCAGCAACCTCTGGCCCCCATTTTGTTTACACACATCAGAGAAAAAAATATCATAGTAAGAACCTATAAAAGCCTTTTTTACTATACTGATGAAGTTATGATTACTTTTGGAGTGATGAAGAATGTGTCTAACTTGTCTCTTGGATGTAAATTCAAACTATTTCAAAGTTAATTAGAGGTGAGTAACTGTTTAGAAATCTCTTGAATAATAAAATACAATAACTTATAGCACAAAAACAACCCTTAAAGAAAAGAGCACTTCACTACAAGTAACAGTTGGGCATATTTTATGATCACTGTAACAACTACCATGCCCTGGGGACTGAGCAATTCTGAATTTCTAATATAATTTGTAGGGGGAAAATTAGGACAAAATGCAGCAACATTTCAAGTACAGTCTCTCAGTATTTTAAAATTTTATGAAGTATAAGGACTAGGTTAATATGAAATGAGTCATGTTTTTAAGAGAAGCAGTAATACAGATCAGTATCTTAAATCATAACTAAAATAACACTCAGTTACTACAAAATAAAAAGAAATCAGAGTAGCTTTTTACTGGAAGAAGGTCAACAACAACAATGAAAGTTTAGCAATACTAGAAAAGGCTGAGAACACTGCTCATTTCAGGTTTGAGAAGCTGAAATACCAGGTTAAGTGACCATATAAACACGATGCTTTTTCACTCAACAAATCTGAATCACCAGCTGAAATTCATCCCAAATCAATACAAACTCTACACATTATCAACTCTGAGCCTAAAAAATCAGACTATTAAATGACATACACATTTGGTGCAAATCTGCTGATTTCAGGTGTGTATTTGCTTTACTTAGTGCCAAATATATTACATTTCACTCCATGTCATCTTTGGGAGTGAACAGAATTGCTTACTGCATTTCAAAGTAAAGTAGTTACAGCCAAGCAAACTCTCCTGGAGTGTCATTTTCCTCACAGGGCAAAGACAGTGGCTATTTACACATTGCTTAGACCCATGCCCACACACAAACCAAAGGAAACAGCTCTAGGATCCAAAATTCAGGTTTCAAAGCAAGTGGTCCAAAATATCATCCCTTTGACTTCTGTACTCAGCATAATGATCTAGAGATGCTTCAAATATAAAACTCAGGCTGGCACTTTATCCATTTATTTCTTTAGGCTGCAGTTACCATTCTTGTACACCTCAACTGTGACAACACAAGAACCCAAGACTGCTGAAAAAAGACTATTTGATCAAAGCTGAAACAGTAAGTTACAGTCCTTCCCTTCAGACCTCACCTCTGCTTTCCATATGCACACCTACCAGGAATCACCAGCAAACCATGAAGACAATCTGAAAATATAAGCTTCCAATAGTCTGTAACACTGACTAACATTCCAGAGATGGAAAGACTGCACCAACCAATCCCTTTCCTACAGAAGCTAAGATTTTAACTTCACTGGTCTTGCACTGACAAATGGCCTGAAGCAAAATACACCTTACACTGTAGAGTTGGGTTTTTTTAATAGGAGAAGCTGTTTAATATTGAAACAAACTGCAGAGAGCACCCAAGTGAGGGCAACAGAACACTCAGCTCGGCTACAGCTTGCCCCAAACAGGCTTTTGGCCAAAAGAGGAAGCAACACCAGCTACCAACAGGATGAGCCATGTTAGTGTCAAAGTCACACTTCTCGCTTCAGAATTAACACGCTGCCCTACGTTCCACAGGATAAAAACCAGGTGCGACTGTAACGTTTCTGTCAAACAGCATAATGGTCTAGAGGTTCTTCAAAAAAACTACAATTAGCACTGTGTGCTAAAAAGTAATTATTCTAGAAAATACGATTTGCAATACAAGTCTGCTAATGGCGCGTGAGCAGGAAGGAACCACACCAGCTTCAGTCAATTAAAAAGGTACTTACCATTGGCAGTGCATTGATATGCAGAAGTTTTCCTTTCGAGCGCCTCTTGCCACAGAAGGGTGATGCTGACAAGGAAATAAGGAGACGAAACAGGACGCATTAATATTTATTATTTTGAAAATGGTGGTGTTAACACACAATAAAATGTTATCAAATATGGGCCTTGCAGCCTGCTCTGTTCAGGTTGCTGAGTGGTTACCACTGAGTTTGCACAGCCTGGAGCAGAGCACAGCAGAGCTGGGGTTTTGCATATCCTGTCACTCCCCACATCACACATCGGCTCCTGCGGGGAGCCTGAAACACAGACCTTTGAACAAACAAGCCTGGTGAATGAACACTTGCACCATTAGACCTCTAGACGGTCGCACCCATTCAGCAGGAGCACACACAAACAAAACAACCCGGGTAGAAAAAATCCTGATGTCTGGATTTTGCCTTAACTCTCTGGAAAAAGCTTCGGGAAGGCAACTAGGCAACTGACAGTATCTTCTGCCCATGCCAAATTTCTTCTGGAAATAAACCTCAGCTACCAACACCTAAACACTCTGAAAAGCCCCGAACAAAAATCAACATTCCAATGCTTTGACTTCCAAAATGGTTACATCCACTGTGAAGCAGTAAAAAAAATAAATATCTGCTTTTCAAACACATCTTGCGCTAAATAACTCTGTTTATGTACAGAGGTGTACCCATGTGCCCAGACAGTTACCAACTCCTGCAGTGACCTCAGTAATTAAAAAAAACCAGCTCATAATAATTGCTGCCAATATTTGACAACATGTACATAATAGAAATCTTCCTAGCACAATATTCAAGAGAAATCTAGCCCACGTTCATAACCCCAACAAAAATATAATCCAAACAAATCCACACTCTCCTACATTTCAGTAATTCTCGCTGCATGTCAATAATAATTTTATGCATCTAAGAATGAAATAGTTCAGTATAAGCAAACAGATTCTGATGTCCATCCACTGCAACATTCATTTTTATATTCGGCAATGACAAATGATTTCTGTTCACACCAATATTCCTGAGCGACTGCCCTTCACACAAATACTTACCAGACGACTTTTCTTTAGGATATAATCTAATCGCCCACTCAAAGAGCAGGAAGGGTGACAGATGGACATGGGTGACTAATAAAGTATTATCAGACTATTTTTAGATTAAACTCTTTACAAAGCATCTGTAACCTGTGCTAAAAAACTTTTACTGTGACTAAAGAATAACTATGGGGTTTGGGGCTCATGATCAACACGAGGTTCTCAGGTACAATTTTCAAGCTCAACAAGTAGGAAACAAATTATTATAAAGCCATTCTTGGACCCAGCCAAAAAAAAACCACAAACAAACAAAAAAACACACAAACAAAACAAAACCAAAAAAACCCAAAACAAAACAAAAAACAAAACCAAAACAACCTGCAGCATTTGGGCTTACTTTATTCTTAGAAGATCCCACACAGCAGGTAGAAACGTCACCTTCACAGTGCAAGCAAGAGGCACTGCAGAGGATGCTGAGGAATGCTGGGAATTGAAAGAATTTGCAAACATGCTCTTATTTCCTTGCTTAGTTGTACTGGGGCAGCAGAAATTATGTAAATAGGTTGAGGAAAACTATTCCTCAAGTGGCACCGTATCCTATGCAAGGCCACTCAGAAAGTCTGCTTTTTCCACAGCCAGAGCCACAGACCAGCACAGAAGGGAAAGCTTTAACACATCGCTCTGCAGACCCCATTAAAACGTTACTTGCTTATAAAAAGAATTTTCCTTAAAAGCTGAACAAAACACCAACTAACCAACGAATATTCCTTATGAAAAACAGTCTCAATCATTATAAAAGCTGTGTGCAGAGAAAGGCAGAGGAGGGCCCCGCTGCCCTGTTCCAAATGTGACGCTTGGTTTGGGTTATTTCATTTGGGAAGGAACACGGCAAACGTAAATAAAAGGATGATTGCACAAACATAAACCATTTTCGTCAACGAAAAAAGGCCTTCTTTGGTACATACTGCCCAAACTGTCTCCTTCCAACACCTCTTTGCCCTTGTGCAATCTTGAGTGCAGTACTTATCATCAGAGCCAGAGAGGGAAACCTTTCCGCCTGATCCGTGGAAGAGGCTTCTTGTCCTTCGCTTTATATCTAACAGGGCAGTGACACGGAAAGAAGCTGGAAGCAAAGACTCAAGAGAGCAGAGAATGAGAAAAGAAAGGGCTCACTGACTTCATTCCTCACTCAATGTTAATTGGTTGTAAGTTCCAGTTTTAAATAAGGGCGCTTGAAATGACACATAAACATTTAGAAAACTCTGCGATGTCCTTCTTCAGAATCGAGTGCTGAGTACAAATGCCTCATCAGCAGCTTTTCTTCTTTCCAAATTTATCCTATTGGATTTTGGCATGCACCTTGAAACAGTGCAGGTGACAGTTATAATTTATTGATTTTAGACTATCTCTTGCCTTTATATTCTGACCTGTTATGGTGATTTAAACAGGTGCCCAGGCGCAGTAACTGCTACACTATGTGACACTTAAAAATAATCCACCAGATGCCCTTGAAGTTGATAAAGCACACCTGGGGAATGCACAGTAGCTTGTGAGTTTGGATCCTTCATCTTGGAGAGGCTGGGAACAGTTCACCACTGCCTGATGACTTAACACACTAAACGTGGCCTGAAGACTGCTCCCCTCGACTTAAAAATAAAGAAGATTTTGCCATGTGTGCAGTGACCTGCTCACAGACAGCACTCACCAGCCTTGCCCACACCAGCTCTTTCTGCACAGAATGGCACACTTAATGCCCATGTCCCTCTGGGACACTGTACCCAAACAGTCAGTACACCACCACACATCATCTCCTCCTAAAGAGCATCCTGAGGCCATAAACTCGAGGCCAGAGCTTGCACACAGAGGTTGGGGCAAACAGGTTGCACAAGACAGGCAGTTCCCACCTGCAGGGCCAAAAACGAACACACCAAACCAACTACATCAAAGAGGCAAATAAATAACAATCCATGCTGATAGCACAGACAGGGCTGCTGCTATCAACCAAGTAATAATCATGTGGTACAAAGGAAGCCACAGATAAAAACAGCCCTGGAACCACACAGTGACAAATCCAGTTATAAACACGTAGCTCAGATGTACACTGATGTTATTCCTTACCTGCTTCCAAACATAATCAGTTCAAAGCAAGGATTTCTCTACAAGCTATTGCAAAAATCCTTAGCCATTTTCTTCCAGAAAGGCCACCATTCAAGTTACTTTCTCCTCTCCAGCCATTACATGGTGTTTGTGCCACGGCTAAACCCGCGATTTTTGCGTGAGCTTTGAATTGCTCCTGTTCCCCCTGTGAACTTCTGCACTTGTGTTTCTCTTCTAATCCTCTTAGGATCACACTGTTTATACTACTTTCTGAGATTTTGGTGCTATTTGAGCCCTAACAACAAATTTAGTCACTAGATGTTGTGCTTTGCGAATTACAAAAGCCTTCTAAGGACATGGTATCTTTTCTTCTAAATTATCCTCAAGTATCCAGCTTTTATCTGGATTCAGTATCTGGAAAAAGCGTCCAAATCAAAACAGAATTAAAAATAACTACATCCTGGATATTCCCCTCAGTAACTAGGTTGTAAAAAGCATCAGACAATAATTTTAAAAGCCTAAATTGAAAACTAATCACTCCATTGAATCCTTCCTTTCATTTGGTTAACAGGCACACACAAAACTAGCGGTGATTATACCACTGCCATGCTTGGAACATAAACAAGAGAAAAACAAAGCTACTTCTTTTAATCACAGTTCCACAGCAAGGTATGGCAATTCTTTTAAGCAATTTAGCATGTTGACAATAACATCTGCTTTTCAGATCTAACAGTGACGCTGAACTGAGATAAATACAAAGTCAGAAAATTCAGGAGAAACAAATACATATAATTGTGGGGAGGAGGAATCAGCACCACACACAAGACATTGTGAAAAACTGTCATTACTTGCAAGTAGGAGGTAGCAATAGGGATCCTAGTGACAAAATAACACCCACAGACTGCTCCAATAGTTCATTCTGGGAGCAGGGAGTGGCACAGCACCGGGAGTGTGCTCAGATGGAGAGGGGCATCACAGAGGGTATTTTACAAGAAGCCTCATCAGCGAGCACTGAAAACATCCCAAGACCTGCCCAGAGACAGATCCACCCATATTCCTGAACTCTGTCTGAAACAGCTTTTCTCTGTCAATTGAGAAACTTTTATTTCCTGATCTTTTTTTCCATCTTTTACCTTTATTACATCAGAAATATAGAAAAACCTGACGTAAGCTGACTTTCTGGATGTTTCAGAGGTGAAATTTTTAACTTGTATATTCATATCACATTAAAGTTGCCCAGCTTTCCACGTGTCAGAAGTATTCTTTCAAAGAACAACTACCTGTCTGTCTGAGGACGTATGTAAGCCAACAATCAAAACAAAGCAAGGTATCTGAGGGGATAAAGAGTAAGAACTGGGTAAGCAGACAGCACTGTTATGGAAAAAAGATCATCCATATATAGGAATCACTCTTCAGAAGTACACAGAAAGAGGATTCACTGTGCAATGAGAAACACAGAGCAAATCAGACCAGAGAAAAGGAATACTGTAGCAGCTATACACAAGTTTAAACACCAGTTTCTGTAACAGTCAAAAAATTGAGGCACTCACAGAAAACAGCTCACAGCCCACTGAAAGAGAAGGAAGCTGAACTGCTGGAGAGGAAACCAACTTAGCCAGCTCCATTAAAAACCCATAACGCAGCCCAGTAATCTTGTCAATACCAATCAGCTGGTACCACTGAGATGGAGGAGGGTGAGTTGTGCTGCAGCACCATTTCACTTGCAAGGCATTTAAATGAAATTCATTAGTAAGTAATCCAATTCGCATAAACTGTAAGTTAAAGGATCCTAGAGAATGAAGTTAAACCCAGTCTAGACTGGGAAAGGGTATGAACAGTTATTACTCAAAGCACTGAGTGTTACATGAAGGGACTCTGGCCTCTGGAGCAGTCACAAAACCCCACCTTCACAGACTGCTACCTGCAGGATGGCAGCCCACCTGTGAAAATTCCAGGTAGTTTCCAATTTGTGAGGTTTTCTTTCTGAAAATAGTGGGACATGACGGTTGACTAGTGACATATTGATAATAACAGCAGCATACTGACAAATAATTTTTTGGTGATTTTATTCTAGAACTGAGTTTTAAATTTAAGATTAATCAGAGAAAATAGCCTGTCAACCTGAGTGCTCTCAGCAGACTCACCTCAAATTGGAAAGAGAAAAAAATTTTTCGCTCTCTTAAAAACAACAACAACAAAAAAATCTACTTTGTAGCATTTAGGGGCCACTCTTTCTCTCTCTATGTTTACTACAGATTTCAAATACACACCTAAAAACTGAACCAAGACAGAGACAAAACATACCACTTTAAAAAAAAGGAAAAAAAGAAAAAAAAAATCAGATTTTTTTTCCCCATTCCCTTCCCTCGAGGTTGGAAGAGCCATGTTTCCCACAATACTAATCCAGCCTGCTCCAGGTTGCTAAATCAACTCAGCCGTGCTGCTGGGTGACAACCCTTCCCTTCCCCACGCAGAGCCTGTTAACTCAGATGAGCCTTCACAGCTGAACAGAGGCAGCACCTCCTTTTGTCAACATGGAAATATGTTTGTAGGGAACTGATACTTCCAAGGTTGCTGGGACTTTTAGATTGGTCTCCAATGCTGGGATATGGAACAAAGCTCAAACTGTTTCCCTGGGAAAATCACCTTCTTCCCTTTCCCTGCTGCTTCTAACAGTGCCAGCCCCATCTGTGCCTTTAAACAGATACTGTGTTTTCACAGCAATATATTCCTCTGCTTTGAGATTCACGGTGGCCTTGCAGAGGAACATAGGTAGATTGTGGCAAGCATCAGAAATCATTACAGTGGGACAAAAGCACAAGAGCTTAAATTATTAAACTCATTTAAAACTGTCTCAAACATGCCATGCTTAGGGGAGGTGGGATCCACGTTTTACTCAGACATCACATTTGGAACTAGGCTCAAAATGTTTAAATAAAGAAATCTCCCAAAATAAGAAGAGGATGTGACAATATCATGTTATTTTCAACCCCAATTAATGTAACCATCATTCAAGCCCTGGCTGTGTTTCCCTCAGTATCAGTAGCGCTACCACCCTTACTTTTTTGGGCACCCAAAAGTCAATTCTTTCAGTGTAAAAGCTCCATCCACATTTTTGTCAAGCCAAGCTAACGAGCTGCTGAGGACATTGAAACAATGCAGCAGGACTTGGGTTCTGCTGCAAGACTTGGGTGTTTGCAGACGGGTTTGACGTCAACAGGCTCAAGTCGTCCCGCTGTGGCCACTGACCCTGAACATCGAGTACACCCAGTGGTGTTGAAGTTGAGGCTCTCTCCCTCTCTGGGAACACAGTAGGAAGGCTGGTTGCCTTCCGTCTGCCCGCTGCAGGAGTGCCTCGCAGGATATTTGTCCTCGCAGCAAAGTATCGGGTTTAAAAAACAAAACAGATTCCAAAATGTTCTAAAAAAAATCCACCTTACTTGTGATATTGGGCATGTGAAAGCAATAGCACAGGCTGAAGAGTCAGGATCCAAGAAATCTTTTAAAATCGCCCTCAAAATTATGAGTTACTTTTAATACTCAAAAGCACTTAAAAATCCACAGGTATGAAAACATTTTTCTGAAAACTTTTAGTCATACCAGAGGTCAGAAGTAAAGCCTGTGGTGGAGCTTGGGCTCATGTACTCCAGATGTTCCTGCGATGCAGCTCCACTAAAATAAGGTGTTTATAATGTGTTCCAGATTCTTCCTAAAATTATTACTACTATTACTACTTTGTGCAAAGCCAGAGAAAAACATAAGCCTCTCACTCTGTTGAAAAAGGTAACACTGATTGCCCTGAAATGATACATAGAACACATTGAGAAATAATTATTTTTTTTTTTCCTAAAAATACTGGCTATCAAAGGCTGCTGCACTTCTGCTTAGAGTCCCCTCTCAGTTCACCAGGAACTTTTGAAAACTGAGTGACATCTGAGGCACAATATACTTATGCAGTAGCAACACCTTTCTATAGAAATACTATGCCTTGGTGATCGTTTCACACAAATAACCATCAGATTATCTTATTTCTGTACAGGTAAACCCCATGACTAAGCAGCAGACAAGTTGTCCAAGACCAAGCAACACAAAGGTATTTTCCCTTTTTCCAAATCTCCACTACCTCCCATCAGTAGGACATCATCATTCCTACAAACCTCTTGCCTCTACCCTTCTCATTTCTCCAACAGGGTAATTTGCATCCTTATGTGAGGGCTCTGACTCACAAGGAGTTAAAACCTACCCATGAGGGCTGCCCTTGTTCATGCACATCCAGCCATCCCTGCTAAAAGGACAACTTACACAGCAGCTACTGAGCTGTAACAAATTACAGATGAGGGTGTAGGAAAAAAAAGCCTGTGCCTCTCATTACCATGAAAAGCTTTCCTGCCTCACAAGCAGGTAAGACATCCCTGTAGCAGGGGCTGAAAACATGGAAAGCAGAGGGACAGCACACTTGTTCCCAAATCAGCTGGCTAGTGTCCATAAGAGCTCAGAGGTGTGGCTCACCTGAAGGCTTTGGTTTAGTTTATGCTCAAGTCACTCCTAGACAAAAACCTAATTGCTATTGCAAGGGGAGACCTCAGTACCCCTCATCTACCCTCTGCCAGCTGGGTGCACTCAACATTTCCTTTCCTCTAAAAAAAATTAGTAGCTGTCTACCACCCAGTTCCTGAAGCATCCCACTGCAGGGTCAGAAGAGGACAGAACTGGCTCAAGAGAGGAAGAGGGAAGGCAGTCCTGAAAGGGAAGAAATGCGGGAACAGCACTGCCTTACAGCTCCATCATCAAAATACATCTGTTTCCAAGGGATGCCTGGTGCCCTGGATGGTAGTGGGCATTACAGCACAAAAAGCTCACAGCAAACATGGAATGATGTACAAGGTATGAGTCATACCAGAAACAACAGAGACATTAACTGTATAAAATATGTATCTATTATTCTGTTGTCTTTGCAAACCATTTACAAACTAGAGCTGTTTATCTGTCACACTGACTGAATAGCAAAATAGTTGCATCAATATTAGACTTGTACATGGAGTAGGACACACTGAAACCTGTTCCAAAGAATAAGAAGCTTACAGTACAGAGAAACATAGCAAAA
Organism: Corapipo altera; assembly: GCF_003945725.1. Classification (NCBI taxonomy): domain Eukaryota; kingdom Metazoa; phylum Chordata; class Aves; order Passeriformes; family Pipridae; genus Corapipo; species Corapipo altera. The sequence continues at coordinate 5,715,349 of NW_020884895.1, read as the reverse complement.
TATTTACTTTAGCACTATGGTCAAGGAGAAAAACATTTATTAAATAAATGGACTAAAGTCATTAATCAACAGCAACATTAAACTAATATAATAATCCTGCTTGTTCTTTGCTTTTGTTTTTTTGTGGGTTTTTTTTTGGTTTTGTTTTTGGGGGGAATGGTTAACAGCAGGACTTAAGCATAACCAAGGAAAACATATATTTGTTTCATCAGTGACAGCATATTCAAAAGATCTGATGAGCATCAGGAAATGAAACCACAGTAGAGAGGTCTCACAAAGATCATCACTAGGCTATGATCAATTGGTAAAAACCTAACAGTGCCCTTATTCAAGTCTGTCCTAAGCAGTAAAGAGGGCTTAGCTACATGTACAGAGTGGAGCTAATAAACTATGTACCCCCCAAACAGACCCAGCTGGTCCATTCTGAAACTAAAAAAAAAAAAAAAAAGGCTTTTTCTAAAAAATACTGTTCGCTACATTAATTAACACTTCAGTTGTGTTGGGTCTTCCTACTGGAGGAAGAGGTCTCTCCCTATTAAAAAAGAGGGTAAAAAACTCTAAGCAAACGCAATTTGTTGCCAAAATGAGTGAAGTCAGTGTTTTTGTTTCACTGGAAATATTTTCTATTGAATTTCCTGCGGTCATTGCAACTGTATAGCTCAACTTATACTCCCTTTGAATTAATGTATTACAGGTACAGAGCAACACACAGAAGGTGTTTACCCTACAAACAAGTGGAAGTGTGATTAGATAACCTATTACACCCCTTTGCAAAGAGTTAAAAAGGTGGAAAAAGTACTGCTGATGTTAGTTAGGGGATCAGTCTCAGGTACAGGTATGTAACATCTTGAGCAGCAGAAGAGACAGCGTGATTTCACAAGAACAAATGTCAAGGGTAAGAAAAGATTTAGGTTTATCCAGTGAAGATTGGGTAGCTGGAAACACATTTTAAATAACCAGGAAAAACTTGCCCAAAACAAAATCATGCAGCTGAAGACTGATCATGAGAAACAGCCTGTGCCATGGGGCCTCTTATTTTAAGCAAGAGTAGTAAGGACTCTGGAAGGAGTAATTCTGCCTAAGGAGAAAGATTAGTGTATAGCGTTTGATCTAACAGGGCTTTTCCCTTTCTTTACTTTTTGATTCTTATCTTGATTGTTTCACACCAGGAATGTGAAACTGGCTGAGCTGTGCATCCTGCAAATCTCGTTCAAACTAGAATAGGCTGGGGATAGGATTTCACCATTTGGGAATTTCATTTACAGAATTCTGCCTCTGCAGCCGCCTGCAGAATTCTTTGTAACTGCTGTCAGGGTTCACAAAACCGGTGGGTTTGGGGTTTTTCTTTTTTTTTTTTTTTTTTTTTTAAGTCAACTCACATTTATCAATGTGATCTACTAGACTGATTGGAGAAAGTAACAAACTCAAGTCCTCTGTTCTTGGTCTTTGAGAAGGAAAACTTCCTTAATTTTGCAACTTGTGAAAGATAGAAAATTTAGCCACAGTTTAATTTTAAGATACATCAGATAGCTACCATCACTGAAATTACTTGGTCCATGAATGGTTTCTGCTGCTCTGAAACAGCTTCAATAAGCATCCACAAACTAGCCCAGCTTTCACTTCTACAAATAAAAGTGATGAATGTCTATGAATTTTAAAAATAAAATTAAAAAAGGCTACACCTGTTTTCAGTTTGAACCTACAGATATTTAGTTATTTTTACTGATGGAGAACAAAATGAAGATTTTGCTGTTTTCTTTTGTGGTCATGCTAACACACACTGGTTAACCAAGGAAACAACCGGTGAATGCTGGGATGAGGAGTATCAAACACATTTCTCAAAAATACTCCATCTGGCAAAAGTATTTCCCCTCAGCGTCAGAGACATCAAATATCAGGGTCTGGTTCATCTCCAAACAGAACATTGTAGGTATTATCTTAGTCACACCTAGTCAAGGACTTTTCTTCCCTGTTTTTTTGACAATGCTTTTTTACCACACTTTTTCAAGTCAGCGGCAGAATGTTTAAAAATGTTAAAATGGAACAGTATGATGTATTTAGCACTAACAGATACACAGAACCTATACAGCACACTGTAATAAATGCACAGAACTTGGCAGCCCGATAATGATGCATCTTCCATCAGCCACAAGTAATAACAACCCAGCTTTACAAGCTGCTGTGCTTCAGAAGAGACTGTTTACCAGATCAGATAAAAACAAGGTTCAATATATATATATTTTTTGTTGTATGACACTCTACAGCTGCAATCATTTATCAGACTTTTTCTTGTGCCTTATCATTCTTATCACTGCCTAAGGAAAAAGCAAAATCTTGGAATTACAAAAATGTCTCAAACACAAGCACTTCTAACCCATTTAATTTATTTTTTTTTCCACGCCAGCTTTACCCCGAAATAAATACACTTGCCATATTTTCCTAGGAATATTGCTACTTCACTGGTTTAGACACCCTTTCAGAGAAGTCCCATTTGACCCTTCTGGACTGTTGTAGCAGGTTGGGTGTGCTCACCACAGACACACTGACTGGCCGTCTCCCACAAAAACAAAAAGGATACAGTTTTGCTAGCAACATTTGCAGACTAAACACTCTAAGTTTAAGAGTAATTAGCACTATTTGTTCTTTTATCAAGTTAAGATAATTTCCTTGGGGCATTTTTACCTAAATAATTTGTTAATGCAATGATTCAGAAAATTTCACTAGTTTTATCTTGTTCCTAATAATATCCTCCTGTAAAGTAGTAAAAATGGATTTGAAACTACGTTCATTTATTTTAGTCTACACATGAAGTTACTTTTTATTACTTCAGTGTGTAACGACTTACTACAAAATTCTTAAGTGACTTGGACAATTGCCAGTCCTCAAAACGACACTTGCCAAGTACTCTTACCAAATTTTGAAGATACTGGCTCCATGGACCAGCCAGAGACCACCCATGGGCTCACAGGGCAAAGATGAGTGTGGGTGAAGGCATTCAGCCACAGGGAAGTGCAAATGTTTCATGCCAGAGAAGTAACAATAGTGTGAAGTGTTAGTAACACATGAGTGACAGGGATCTATGAAGCCTCCTGTCACTGCGTGAAATTCCACTGTCCCAGACATGCTGGGAGAGCCATAAAGGGTAAGGTAAGGAAATAGCCCTGGATTCCAGCAATGTGGTGCAACGAAACAGCTTTTCACTTTTGCTGTACATAACGACACTGCCAAGGGGGCGATGTGATTTCACGTGGAACTCTCCACGTAAAAACCTCTCACGTGGCACATTTTAGAAAGAGAGGTGTACTTGCAAAAACATTAAAGCCAACATTTGCATTTCTTTTGATTAACAAACCAGAAAGATACTACTGAGGATCCAAATGGTCTGCTCATCCTTAGTTACCAGAAGACTTGACCTGGTGAAGTCATTTCAGCAGTCCTATCTGAGGCACTCCACCCAAACCCTCCTGGGGGGTTATTTTTCTCTTTTAGATTAATCATTTCTCACTGGTAACTGTGAATTAACGATGATATAAATCAAGTTTAAAGGACAGACATTTCCTCAGCCTCCCAACAGACCGCTGGCCTTGCCCCATAATCTGAGTGAAATTATCAGGATTCAGATGGACTTGTGGTTGCTCACAGCCTGGACGTGTACAGGAGCATCTCCAACACACTCTTGCAAAGAAAAGCTATGGGCAGTGCCCAAGATGAGTAGCTGAGTTACTCATGGCCAGAAGGACCCAAAAAGCCAGACCTGAGGCATGGCAAACTTAAAATTCCTGGTAAGGAACACAGACACTTCCACAATATCAATATTAAATATGATTGGAATTATCAAAGATTGAAATACAAACCCCTAGAGATACCACATAGTAAATTTTAAACCACACTGCTTATTCTTTTAACCAGCTAGAATAAAACAAAACTAAATGACGGTGCCTGAAGAGAACTGGCAGCAGGATCTCCAGTTCCAGCATAGGCTGCATCTCCAGCCCAGTGCCACTGTCTCACCAGGCAGTCATGGCATGAGGGCAGCAGAAAAGAAGAGGGAATACCACAGAAGCATTTGTTTGTTCTTTTTAAAAGTGTTTATTTTGGGTTTTTTTAACCTTTGCAAAAAATTTCTATTAAAAATATAATAAAAAAGTCTTTCATTACTCTTTAACTAAAATTCATCAGTGTTCTGGCAACAGAAGCCACTGCAGCATCTTTGGTATGTGCACTATTATTTCCTCAGTAAAAACAAAGCTTTTACAGTTACACAGTTTGTCTTGGATAATATAATTTTAAGGTTGAGATAAAAAGACATTGGTTGATATCAGCGAGATATGAGAAAGAGAAATCCAGAGGTGTCACTGATGCCCCACAACAGCTGAGTCAGATGGAGAGGGTGAGGGTGCTCTGGTGTACATTTCTGTAAAAGAAAGGCTGCACTGAGCCACACAGGAGATCCTTGAAGCATAGGAAAGCCTTCAAAACTCAGGGATGCAACACCAAGTTACAGGAAATCACACCCGGCTACTTCCACTTTCCACAGAGTAACGGGTGGCCAGAGACACACAGCGAAACTAATTCACAAACATCTCTCTTGCATCTCTGACAAGTAAGAAGTTGAACCTGGTGTTTCAAACCAACCAAACCCACACACAGAGCCAGTGCACTCAGGAAAACGCTGCTCCATGTGCTCTGCACTGCCTGAGATGGCACTGCCTTGACCCCCAAGCCGGGCACAGCTGAGCCCCAGCAGCAGGAACAGCACCTGAGGGCTAGGGTGTTTTCTATGGATATACCTTGTGTCGAGACTGAGCTTAAATTTTAACTTCAAATTAAATTTAAAATCTTGCAAACTATACCAAAATCTGACTTAAACCACTAAAATAGTTTCAGATAAATGAAATATTCAAGCAATACATTAAATTTTGAAGAAAGCTAAAACACCGATGGAACTGTTGGAAATCACAGACAGTGTTCACAAAGAGCATGTTTTAAAACTGTTAAGTGGTCAGCTTTCACAGTGGCATAGAAATTAATTTTAATACCCCAACTAGTTTGCATTCAACTAACTTCACTGCCTTGTATGTATTCTGGACATTCAAGGATAAGAAATTTATTTGCCATCTATAAGACAACAAACCCCTACTAATTCCAAAATGCTGAAGAACAAAATCAATTCATTTCACTTCTTTTAAAATAGTAGTAGTTCTTCCTAGTTTTAAATGCACAATTTACACAAATAGTCCCTCTTTATCCAGTACACTGCAAGAGGAAAAGTAAGTGAAGATTTTGTGCAACAGATACACACATTCATCTAAATGCAGCTTGACACAATAAATAAGGAATATGTTATGCATCAACTTGCAACTTCATAAAAAGTCATAAAAACTTAAATAATCTGTATAAATGAAGGTTATGCACTTTAACAAAAGCAGAGCAAAGCAGTAAATCAGCCTAATTAGCAAAATAAATACCATTTTTACTACAACAACTCAATCCTAGTAGCAAATCGAACATTTTAACAGACTGCAGCACAGTTATTTTCTCGACAAAGTTTGATTTCTCTAAATCCAAAACAAAATTACAATCAATTACTTCAAACAAGGGCTTCTGCCTGTTGATTAAATCGTCTTCACTTTGATCCACCCTGGGCCTTGCAGACATTTCTTCTGGTATTAAGTAGTCAAAGGTGTAAATTAAAGCTTGAAAGACCTCCTTAAAGAAACATCTAAAATCAGCCTTGATATTCAAAGAGCAGTTCAATACTTTCAAAAGAAAAAGATTTTGAATAGGGCAGCAAAGGCAGGCAACAGATCCAAGGAAAACCCTAGCAGGACATACATCCTGAGGTTGTTGGTGCTCCTTTGGAGGTAAAACAGCAAGCACCAAACAAACAAATAAGAAAATTTAACTACTCTTTTCTGGGTTGCTTTGGTGGTTTTTTGTTTGTGTTTTTTGTTTGTTTGTGGGGGTTTTTAAGTTTAGCTTTATCACTTAATTGTAAACCAGGAAACATTTAAATAAACTACAAAAGTGTATCCAGAATATAGCAATCTTCAAGTAACTACCCTGAGAAACAGGAAGAGAATAAGAGGGCAGTTGCCACAGAAAGTCACATATCTTACTGTGCCTGCAATTATTTTTGTATTCACTATGTAATCAAAACTAAGCTTTTTGCACTTCACTTTTGTAATTTGCACACAGCAGTGCCACACTTGCTCTTCCTTTTGCAGGCAAGGGTTCCCCAAAAGTTCACTTTGGAGATCAGAAAATCTCAGCTCGTGGACAACTAAGTTTTTTTTGCAGTTCCTCCTCTCTATCCCTTCTGGAACATCTGTAAGAAACACCAATGACTGGAACAAGAGGGCTGATTTTAACTACAAGCAATGTCAGAAGAATAATAAAGTTGTTCCCATTTGTACAATGGCAAATGAGGAATCAATAATAACATAAAATATACACATTATAAAAAAAGAAACCTCAGAAACCCCCTTCTGAATTTATATTTCACTGTCTTACACACTTCAAAAGCATTAAAGGTCCTGAAAGATCAATACAACAAATAAGAATCTAAGGTGGAGAAATCAATAATTTTATTTTTTTTTAAAAAAATATGTTAAATTGTATAGTAGCAAACACTGACATAAATCAAACAGATCTTCATATAACAAGCAAAACAGGTTATAAATCAAGAATTTCTAAACCTCCCATATCTTCAAAGAGGGAATGTGGTAAAAAGAATATATGACAAAAATTGGTTTCTAGTTGCTATTCAGGTTATTCTCATTTCAAGAAAAACTTTTATTAAAGGAATGTGATTTCTAAAGCTTTATCTCTGGGCTTTTTCACCCCCCAATCTTATTAATTTTTAAAGAGCTTTCTGAAAATTCCCTTTACATTGAGTATCACTGGTTGGAGACGCCAAAGGAGGAGGGGAGCGAGCACCCTTTGGTCAGCAAATACAACCCTTTCTGCTAGTTTTGGATGGATTTCACTTAGAGAAACTGTAAAAAAAACCCTCTTTAGATCATAGCACCAAAAATCTCATTTCAGATCATTCCTAGAGACACTGGGGATTCGTGTTCTGCCGAGTCATTCCTTCTGTGAAGCATACGAGCGCAGTCACTGGAGTCCCTGAGCAGAGTGTGCACAGAAGGATCCAGCAGGCCAGGACTGGCATCTAATTGCCACTCTGGCTCCATCAACTTGCTGTCGGATTCAGTTTTATTCAGTTCAGTGCCTGAGAAATTTCCAAACAAGGCAGAATGAATCTGCCAAACCCTGATGTACATCCACACCACAAGGACACTTACTGGACTGTTTCTAAGAATGGGACACCATTTGGGAGAGCTAAGAAAACAACTCATTAGAGCACTGGGAGAAAATCCTTTTCTCCTAGGACACTGCTGTGCCATGGAATAGAAAATGCTATTAAACAAAAATGATCGACTGCAAACAAACACGAATAATCTGCTGAACAAAAAATATCTTGCAGCTAAGAGACAATATAAATTACCATATGTAGACAACTAGGATGCCAAAGGGGCAGGGGGCTCGCAGCCCAAAAAAATAAATCAGCAAATGCAGAAAGACGGTTACTGACTATGTTTTGATTTTAGCAATAGAAATCTAAAATAATCCAAAATTGAGGATGTAATTGCCAAAAGGAAAAAACAAACAACGCAGAAAAAGAATAATCAAGACTAGAGAAAAACAGATTATCAAAGGCACCTGCTATCACAAGAATAGAAATGAGATCTTTAGAAGCCCTGAAGGACTCCTTACGGAAAAGAAACAAGAAAAACTATAAAAACCCCAAGAAAGTGATCATTACCAATTTGATCATTTTAGCATACAAACAGAGATGTACTAGAGATGGTAGAACTGCCAAAGGGAATAAAAGAAAAAAAAGGGGGGGTGGAGGGTGTGTATGTCCTGTATTCCTCCTGCCTATTCCATGACAGACACATTCCCTGTCTTTGCTGCCACATCCAAAGCCCTGCAACCTGTTGGCTCTGCAGCAGCTGCATCGCTCCCACACTTCCAGACCACAGTGTTCCGGGAAAACAAAGGCACGGGGGTGTAAACATCTCTGTGAGACTAATGTATCATTTCTAAAAGATTTCTACCGACTGCACTGTCGACGGCCCCGGCCCCGAGACAGCATTATTTCTTTATTCGGAGCAGAAAACGCACCACATCAAAACAAGACATGAGGCTCTCTGTGCTTTTCCACTCCGACCAGAGCTGTTTATTCCATCCTTCTCCCTGGCCCACCCACGCTACAGACCCCTTCGGCTGCTTCTCTAAAAGATTACATTCCCAGATTACAGGTTGATCAAACATACTGAATGCACTATTGACTCCTATAAATTAAATCTGTACCTCTAAATCCTAACAATTTCTCTAACAATTTTACTCACAGAACATAAATTCCCACAAAAGGAAGATCACATTTGATGTCTGAGTGCTCTACTGTAGATGTCAGAGATACAGTGTAAATAATGCTTTAAAACAAACAGAAATTCTATACATTTCTACTCATTTGCAAGATGATCCAAAACAGGTGAGAAGTTCTAAGGAGAGGGTTTCAATTTTGTTCATTTACCCCCTGCATCTACCAGCTCCTTGAATTCCCACAGGAGCTCCCAAAGCCTTTGGAGAAACTAGAAGAGCCTGCTGGGAAGGGAATGGAGAGACTGCACATTATTTAATAACCAGAAACTATGTATGAGAGACCTTTCTGGTTTTATTTTTAGCACAACTTATCTGCTGGTAGAAAGACTGTATTTTAACACTGAGAGGAATGTAATGGGAAATTTATTTTAAGCATACAGTTCTAGCAGGTCATAAAGATTGTATCATTATCCTCCTTGGACAGTAATTGGCAATAAGAATACATGCTCTTCTCTTAGTTTTTGTTTCTTTGATGAGTTGTGAGTAAAGACAAATGCTGTTCATCCAACATGCTGTTTATTTAATATTCAGTTTTCTTGAACTCTTCTTATGCAAAGCACAAATCCTGATGATCAATTATTTTAGCAATCCTAATTCAAGCTCAAATTTTACACTCTGTAAACACATTATCATGACCACCACATTATGCATTTGAAAAATTCCAGTTGCAGCAACCCATACAAATGAGCACACTGCATTAGGTTTACAGTAAAATCCTGTTTTGGCTAGACATACAAGGGGTTTTTTGAGAACACTAAATGAATGCAGCAGACATAAATGCTGAGTATTTTTCTACGCAGTGTACAAGTGCACACATTCATACACAAACACCTGCTTTAAATATTAAATAAAAATGAAAAATATTTATATTGTCACTAGCAAGAAGTTATTTCAAATACTAGACTTCACGTTTTTAAAATTAAATTATCAGGTAAGATAGAGAAGTCAGAGTAGAGCTGTTGCTGTCATTTTTGCAGGAAAATTTCCTGTAAGCTTCATCAGGTTGATGACAAGAACTAAGTTTTCCCAAAGCAACCAGTAGCTCTTTGGGAGCAATCTAGAACGCCCTCACACACAGTGGGTGGCCTAATACATCCTGAAATGTAAGTCTATAATTAAATAAAAATTTGCAAAATTCAGTTTAGACTTCTTATGGGAACACTTAATGCACACATAACCGGAGTGTAGCACACACGCTGCATTGCATTTCACTGATAAATCATAACTTTCCAAATCAACATTTCGTCAAAACGCTTAGAAAAAAGTCTGATGTTTAACGCTGCAAATAATAGCAAAAGGCTAAACAGGGGAAAAGTAGGCCCGTTGCTGAAGGAGGTGGATGATTTAGTGACAGCAGATGGGAGATAAGGCTGAGGCTCATATCAGGGATTATTTGATACAACCTGACCCACGGGACCAGATGGGCCATGTCCAAGGGTGCAGAGAGCCAAAGTCACAGCAAGGCCACTGTCACGTCAGAAAGCACGTGGAGACTGAGGGGTCCTTGATGGCTGCAGAAAGGTAGATTTTCTGCTACCTTTAAACAAAAAGGGAGAGCAGCAGAGGCTATTACCCCAACCTTAGTGAGGCTTGACACTGCCTGACACCATATCCACATATCCAACCTGGGACGTTGCCAGCTGGATGAAACACCACCAGATGGGTGGAAACATGGTTGGATGCTTGGGCTCCACAGGCAGCAGTTAATGGGTTCTTCAGCTACCGAGAGGAGGCCACAAAGATGCTCAGAGGGATGGACACCTCGGCTATGAAGACAGGCTGAGAGAGCTGGGGTTTTTCAGCCTGAAGAAGAAAAGGCTTCAGGGAGACCTTAAAGCACCTTCCAATACCTAAAGGAAGTCTACAGGAAAGCTAGAGAGGAATTTTGTACAGGATAATGGGAACAGCTTTAAACTGACAGAGAGTCAGTTTAGATTAGATATAAGGAAGGAATTCTTTACTGTGAGGGTGGTCAGACATTGGAATAGGTTGCCCAGAGAAGCTGTGGTTGCCTCATCCCTGGAAGTGTTCAAGGTCAGGTTGGACAGGGCTCTGAGCAACCTGGTCTAGTGAAAGGTGTCCCTGTCCATGGCAGGGGGATGGAATGAAGTGATCTTTGAGGTCCCTGCCAACCCAATCCATTCTATGATTCTGTGATTTTGCTCACACTGATTCTGTGAACTTAGAGGCCAGTAACATATGGGATACTGCAACCATCTCTCCTGAGACCTGACCTATCCAATGTCTCTATCTGTGACTTAGAGAACACTCTCATTAAGCTTGTAGGTAACACCCAGCTTGGGGGCAACCAGCAGCCCCTTGCAGGCAGCTCCTTGGAGGCAGGGTTGCCATCCAGAGGGACCAGGAACCCACTGCAATTCCACAGGGAAAAGCACAGTGTGTTGTTCCAGGGAGGGAAGAGCCCTTGCATAACCCCAGGTTGGGACCCATGGCCAGAGAATCGTTCTGTTGAGAAGAGCCTATGGGTTGAGCACCAGCCAGTGGTGGTGTGTATTTGCTAAATGTCTTGGTCCTATAATGGTTAATTCTGTCTATTCACTGCCTTTGGAATATTTGACGACTTTGAAACCTTAATAACACGGTTTTGGCTGTTCTTTTATAAAATAAAGTAGCCCACCTCCATATCCAGCAGGTACTGCTGGTTGTGGATTTTTTTGTTCCGAAAATGTGCACTTTGTCTTCAGAGAGAGCCAGTGTAGAGCCTTCAGCAAAACAACTTAAAATTGTGATTCCTGTGTCTATAATTAAGCCACAATTGGCACTTTAAGGGGCACATTCTACAGTGCATGCTGCTAAAGTAAATACTATGTGCATGAAAAAGCGCCGCATGATGAGTGCAATGAGCATCTTTGCTTATTTGCCAAAGGAGCTCCTTGAGTTTGTATTTAATTCTAATTCGTTATCGAGCATCTTAAAAGTCAGGCAACTGCAAAGTCCCATAAATATATGTGATTATTTGAGTTTTCATTAATACAGCACTTAACACGCAAAGCCAAATTAATTTGTTTCCACACGCAAAAGCCAGAACGAGTTGTAGAGGCAGCGCATGCTCACAGGGGCTTGGAACTGAGCAAACTGTTACAAATTTACTGGAAAAAACTGTATACTGGGCATATGTAATAGGCAATTTGTGAGCACATAATTGCTATTTCTAACCTAAACCAAAGCAAATCTATCCAAGAGGCATGTTCATATAAACACTATATTTGATATGTATGTATATTCGCACAAACACTTTTAAATATTTTATATAGAAGCACATTTTTGAAACAAAGTATGCTGGGGGCATACAGAGCCTAGCTTCATTTCCCCTAGACACCAAGGTTGCTAAGCACGTGCACCCACACTGTAACTAATGTTCCCTCAAAGTTATCTTTTTCCAGGAAAAAGAACAGCAGCTGCACAGAGAGGAAAGCTGGAGGTTAAACTGTGAGCATCTGGGGGGAAGAAAAAGAGGCAAGAAACTTTAACATGACTGTCTCCCCAAGCACGTACAGCAGCGCTGTCTCCAACCCACCCCACTTTGCTAATATTCAGAGATGTAACATTCAACCACTCAAGGAGGCTGAACTAAGTGGCATATTTTAATTTTATGAGCACAAGGCTTCTAATTGAACATTTATGTAGATAAAAAGAATCAAGTCCATAGTTGTTAAAAGGAATTTCTTTAACCACATTCTGAGGGTTAAAGTAGATTTAATTTGGCAGGATGATGTTTATAGTGCTCCTAGAATTTTGAAATACCTGCAAAGTTCTTCTCTTTAGCTAAATATCTGCTTAGTAAAAACTTCTTCCCACAGTAAAAAAACGAAAAAAATGTCATAAACATTCACAAATTAAGGTTAAACAAAAAAGGCCATATGACATATCTGAGCAATACTTGGCAGATTCCAGGAATATTCTAGGAAAAAAATACCTGTTTATTTTGGACATCACTTTCTATTTTCACGTGGTGCCTTTAGTCTTTGCATTAGAGTAACCACAATCTCATGTAATGATCACTTTGGAAGAAAAAAGGATTAATTAAAGCACACAGTCTGAATATTAGCTGGGAGGCTGACATACACCATCATTCCATTTCCACTGCTCTTCAAAGAATCCTTTAACTAAGCCTCTGCAATCAGTGTATCTACTCCTTAAATAATCACAAAGAAAAGCAAGACCATTTTACTTCTGCAAGTCTCAGTGTACATTCCAGGGCTCCTTATACTTTGAGTAAACAGCAATAAAAAACAAAGATATTCTTATTTTTAAAGTGTTTCTGTAGGCTTAGAGACTGTGACTGTACATCTTCAAAACACTCAAGTACATACATACCTATACATTGAGATGCAAAGTGTTGCTCAATAAAAAACAAATTTTTTACAGGTCTATATGCCTCTATCTTTCTATAGACTATAGATGTAATTAGGTTATATCTAAATTTTGCAATTCTTTCTGCCTAGCACTTGTAAAACGTGGCCTATTCCATCCATCCAACTGAAGTTCTTCATTACCTCCCACCTGACCTGGTGCTGGTCCTGGAAAAAGCAAGCTTGCCCCACTCATATCCACTTAAAATCCTTCTGAAGAGATGACTGGCTTTTGTCTTGCCACATCTCTTTGTACTCCCTACTCAGCTTCACCTTCGAACACATCACACTTACCAGGCTTCTCTAAATAGCCAAGAAGGGCCTTTGCACTTTGCTTATCACTCATTTGGTACCAAAGAGCCAACTTCAGCTCCCTCCAAATGGCTAATGATGCACTTGATGTATTTTCTGATGAACATCAGCATGCTTTCTCACACAGTGCTCATTATGAGAGCTGCTCCCAAATTCACAAGACTCCCCTCAAACCCTTTCAAAACTCTCCTTTTCTATGTTAGCTCAAAAACTGTGTTCAGTAACTCCAGGTGATTTTTTTATTCCATGAATATACAATGGTTTTCTGAATTCGCATAAACTTTTAGCATTACCGTGTTCTGAGGCAAAGAATTCTGTAGGAATATTCTAGGAAAAAAAATACTTAACTGTTGTTTATTTTGGATATCACTTTTTAGTTTCATTTGATGCCTTTAGCCTTTGCTAGAGTGACAACAATCACTCCCTGATTACCTTCACCACAGTGCTCCCCAATTTACAAATCTCTCCCAACACCTCCCTCAGCTGTTAATGGGTTCCTGACACAAACTGGAGACTACTCGACTGTTTAATGAAACTTTTCCACTGCTGATTCTGACTGTGGGGATGACCCGACTTGTGAACCTGAGCAGACACCTCACTAAGTTTCCAGCAAAGACTTAAAAAGAAATCAGTTTGTCTTCTCATTAGCAGGACAGGCTTCTGGAATTGTTCTACCTCAAGGACATTCGATGCTGAGTCCAGTGTACAAAGAAAGTTGTCAGCACTACTAATCTCTGCTGCCAGGAAAAGAGAGATGTTCCCTATCACCCATGGCAGCAGAAGGGAAAGGACAGCAAGGGATACTGAGGATTACCAAATCCTTCCCCGGTTGCTCTGGTTATTCAGCCTCCACATCTGATATCACTACCGTGAAAAATGAATTAATTAGATTTCCTCTCAAGGGCTGAACTTTACTGGGGATGACAAGGTGGCTGTGACGAACCACAAACCTTCAGGGAAGCCACAGACCTGGTTCCCCTGCACTTGGGTAGCAACTCTAACAGAACTGTTGTTAGAGCCTAATCTGCCTCTGGTCCAATTCCTTATTCTGCAACAGCAGGAAAAAAGTTATCAGTTCCTGCCATAGGCAGCAAAAGGGAATGGCTGTGTAAGGAAGTTCAACACACATGCCTCCATTAATTCACTAGATGAGTTAACTTCCCCATGATACCCACAGCACAGCAGTAGTGTCCTAATAAATTCATATTTTTAAGTCAGGAAATGCATTTTTGGTACATATTTGGAGCTGACTGAGACATAAATTAATGAGGTTCTCTAGCAGTGGTTTTATTTCCTTTGAGGGAGAACCTGTAAGAACTTGGGTGAACACACTGAAAGGTTCTATAGTTTCACTGTTTGATGGTTAAATAATTTTATATCCTCCTCCAAGATGTCTCGCATCTGTTTACAGAACCACTGCCTAGTGAGTTACAGATATTTCCAAAGCCCCAGCCACACTCGACCACTGTTATTTTTCAGCCTCCAAAAGAAGCAAGATAATCATTAACTATAGCAGTAGGGAAAATAAAATCCATGCTGCCTCACTAAGTTAACATTACACATCCAATAAAAATAATCATTTCAAAAATTATAAAACCATTCAAACAGTTTTATCTTTGATGTCTCCCATAGTTTCTCTTACTACACTTAGCCATTTTTTCACGTTTCTTTTAACAAGGCTTGCATGAGATGACCTAGTTTATTTGCACTCCTCCCAAACTGTGAAGTCGAACGTGTTAACACAAACCAAATGGTCCCAGTCATTTTGAAACAAGCTTCTCCTCTGCCAGCTACTCACCTCTGTCTACTGCCTTGACACTTTCCAGCCATTTTTTCCTCTCAAGGCTTTGCTGCCATCTTCTTTGTTCTCAAATTTTGCCACACCAAATGCCCGATACCTCCTGGCTTTTTTTTCCCCTAAGGTGGTGACATGTTTTTCTCCCTCCCAGGCCAAGCCTTCAAGCCCCAAGCAGTCAGATTCACCCCTCGCAGTCAATTGCTCCTCACCTCCAACATCACCAAACTTCACTATGTGGGGATCACCTCAAGCTCCTGTGATGCCAAGAGCTGCTCACCAGGCACAGGGTGTTTGGTTCTCCCTGCTCCTTAACTGGACAGAGTTTGCTTCCCAGCCGTGCCATCAGCAGCAAGAACAGCCCTGCAGACACCACTGGTAACAAACTGCTCCCTGTGAACGTGTCAGTGCCATCCCTGGCATAAGGTATTACTCAGGTTACTATTTTCATCTTCACTAAAGCAGTAGTTGTGGTAAGGTAGCAGCCCAAAAATTGCATAATATAACATGAGGGGAGAAAAAAAAAATTACAAAAAGAAATAAACAAGTCACAGCAGTGAAGAAAAGGCTTTTAAAACATTTGAACTGTTGTGGCTTTGTTCTGCTATTCAAAAAAAAGAATAACACTAAACAACCTCGCAATAAGGTGCCTGAAGCAAGCTATTTTCGAGTTTCCTCTAGTTTAATGACTCCTCATTTCCTCACTCCAGAGGCAAACCTGTAAGTGCCACAGGCCAGAGAGGAGCAAATAAGCACCTGTGGTAGTTAGGAGGAGAAAATGCAGTGAACACTCATCCAGTACGTGCAAGCCTGAAGGACAAATTGTGAACTGCCAACAGGGGATCCAATGAGGAAATCATATGGAGATGTAAGAGTCTGCCACTCACATAAAATAACTTTCATTTCTTTAAAATTACCTTAACTGCACACTCCTATGTGAGAAGTTCACATCCAGAAGACATTGTAGAATTTATTTCTTTATTAAGCAAACTCCCTCTCGCTTATCCTCAAGTTTGATGGAAGTTGTTTCAGCTGTTGGAAGTTTCAGAGGACACCAGATAAATTCTCAGGAGCCTGGAGTTTTAGAGCCTGGGACCATGGAGTACCAGCATGGTAAGAACACAGAGGAACTGTACCTAGTGTACATGACCCATGGTTGTGGCCATAAAACACACCTCACCCAGCACCCTCATTAACAACACAAACCCACAGCAGTAGATTGGACCATCGTGGTGGTACTGCAAGGACAAACTTCAACATGCTTTTTCCTTCCATGTCTGAAGACTGAAAAGCTAGAGAAACATACTGGAGATGTAAGTCTTATTGCAGAACTGGTTACCAGAGACCGTTTCTCCTCACATTTTGCACTGCAGTAATCTGAAATTTTTACAGTGGCAAATACTGTTCCTTGTATTGCAAGGGTTTGGGGCTTTTTTTGCCACAAATGTGAACCTTTTCCCCCCCTCTCTCTGCGACCACACCAAGGACTCCCGCTGAAACAGGTCAAGGGCTCTTTCAGCAGAACATGGAACACCAAAACAAAATCACCACACAAGAGAGAAACTGGTGCAAAACTATGTTGCCAGGTTGAATTTGCACAAAAAAAAGGCCAGAAGGAGCAGCTGTGATCTGACACACTCCAGGTTTGATCAGACACTAGGGCTCCTCCAAAGGCAGTGTATCCGTCACATCATGCCCTTGCTGATTTCCTAGAAACAAGACAGTCAAAAAGCACAAATACAAAATAACATACCCATTAGCGTGAACATGGGAGTTCTGACCTAAGGTTAGTCTTGTTTGGGTTTTTAGGCAGTTTAGGTAACTTTTCTAAGTCTCCATATCAGACTGAAAACAGGACAGAGAATGCAGATGGGATTGCCATTTTCCATTTGGCCATGTACTAAGGGCAACTGTTGTTGGAAGCCTCAAATGTCATGTAGATATTTGGGGTTCTTAAATACCTGCCCTGCTCTCTGAAACAATACAGCTGTCTACAGATGTCGCTCAGGACAACAAAGAAATGCCAGAGTCTCCCAGTGCCACTCAGAGTTCATCATTTCCAGGAATACACAGCCCAATAAAGTGCAACAGAAAGTCATCACTGATCAAGAAGACATCCTGCCCCAAATCCAACCACAAAGTGCTGCACAAGACACTCCAGAAAAAAAAAAAAAGTCACAAGCAAGGAAAACTAATTCAATCCCCTCCATACAAACACATCACTTCATGTGCTGGACTGAACTACTCAAAGATTCATTGTCTCTCCTCATTACCACATTCTCCACCCACTACCCCTCTTAATTCATTGGGTAAACTGACACACCCTCTTCCCCCCAAGCCATAACTGAAAGTTACAATTAACAAGATGACAATAAAGGAGGAGGAATCTGGTTTTAATCTGTATTAATTCTTGTGTTCTTGCTAGCTGAGAAAAGAAGGTAAATTTCATTCTGAGTTTTCCTCAAATAACTGCAGCCAGTCAGCATGGTCTCCTGAGATTTTGCTTTCACTAGTGCCATCAAAACCCAAATTTCCTAAATGAAAGAATAAAATAGAGGAACGCTCTAATGAAGGGGAGGCCAAACTGCCATAGCAGGTAACCAGGATAACACAAGATCAAACTGCAGGCTCTGAATCTGCTCTAACTTCCATGCAGCTTGTTTCACACTTTTTAGGGGAAGAGCACCAAAAACCGCTTGCCTTTGCACAGAAGTATAACTCTGACCACATGTTCTCTGCAGAATCACAGGTTTGATGTGGGTAGGTCTGAAACTAGACAGATAATGACAAATAGGCAATGATATATCAAATACAAAGCACCAGAAATGCTCTCCCAAAAACATACACGCGTATTTTAATCTTCAATATATTGAAGGGTGTTACTGTGACTGTCGATACTACATTTAACTGTTGGAGGCTGCTGTTGAATAATGCAATGCTATCAAAAAGGATTACATTTTTTGCCTTAAAATGTAACCATTTTGTCCAGCTCAACAAGAATGAGGACAATGAGAAAGCCCTCAAAATACAAACAAAAATTGCCACCACAACCTACTGTCTCCAGAACATATTTCAGAAACAGGTCCCTCTACAAGAGCAACTTTGTCTCACAGACTGTCTAAAATTCTGACAAATGGGCAACCAGTCTTACACACAGCCTCTGACAGAGAAGATCACGCTTCAAAAATCCACTCGTCCATGCCTCAAGGTGGAACTACAGGGTAGCCAGCACACCCATGCTACCCAGTGTCATCTAGAAATTAATGAGGTGAATTAATTTAAGCAAATATTCCTGTAGCTCTCGACAGTTTTCAATGAAATCATTAAATGATGTTCTCAGATGAGTCCACTGTGAACATACACAGTGCTCAAAATCTATCTTTCCATTCCCAATTTGAAACCTGTTACTTAAGTAACCATCCTAGACCATTCATTGCAGCTAAAAACCCCCAAACTGGCTAAAAACAGACACACCCACTGCAATCCAAGAGGACAAAAAGTAACTTCCTTCAATTGTGGTGCAGAGATAAGGTACCAGTAAGAAAACACTCAAATACAATTTATTTTAATGAAAGCAAAATGTTTCACATACCCTCCAGCTATAACCCCCAAAAGATCAATCTTCACAGCCTTTACTTCAATAGTTTCCCGCTCCAGGGCTGTTCCCAAAGCCAATTCAATTCTTCCCATGAGCTGTCTTCCCTTCAATGATACCTTCCCTCTCCATGCTTCAAATGTACACCAGCTGTATTTCTGTCAATTCCTACCTGACCCACTGATGAAACATCAGAAATCGTCTCTTATCAGATCTGTCCCCAGGCCACCTAAACCATTACAAGATTTTCTCCCAGTAAAGGCTGGGATCAAAGCCAATCTCACTGTCAGCATGAACTGGGACACGAGGAAGTCAGTGCAAGATGGGACGTCTCAAGCTATGAAGTACAGCCCAGCATCACAAGCGATAAGTGAAAACAGAAGTCCTTTCTCCTCTGGGAGCCACTTATTTTCATAAGACGTGAAGTCTGATTTTGAATTGTTCTGGGTCACAGTCAGATCCACATTTCAATGCATGCAAGATGATTAATATCAGTAGAGAACAAGGCATTATTTTGAGCTTCTGAAAACATAGCGTTGTGAGGAAACTGGACCTGGAGACACCCAAGAAAGGCACAGATCTGGTTATAGCTTAATATCTTGCCTCAACAAGGATCCTAAAGAGCTTTCCTTACTTCTCTGTGTATCAAAACCCCAGTGAGAGTTCAGTGTGTAACTCAAACCCCACCTCAACACTGATTTTGGCATCCTCCTCACTGAGCACAGGGAGTGGAGAGGCAGCCTGACACGGACAAGGAGTCCATCACCTTTCTGACCCCAGCAGAATTTACAGACTTAAACCCTCTGAGGCCTTAAATCCAGGCAGCAACGAGAACAGTATTGTCTAGGTGTTCCTAAAATCCTCACCATGGCATTACCAGAAAGACAATCCAGGTCACGTTTCTAATGCAAAGAGTTGCTCCAGTTGACCCAAGTTCCTGTTAAACTTCACATGGGACAACCTGAGAGCAGGACACAGGCAAATGCAGCTGAAAAACACCATTACAAGGACTTCACTTAGGAAGACTGATGGGGGTCCAGGCATTTCAATTGCATTTAAATAATTATTTGCATATAATTTATTTCAATTATTTTCATGCCTATCATAGGAGTTGGGGTTTGCCTATTAAAAGGCAAAATAAATACCATTTCATAGAGAGCAATTTTATAGGAATCTCACAGTGAATTAATTTTAAGTCAATATAATGAACCACGAAATAAAAACTGCCCCATAAATAATGAAGTCTTCCCATGCCACCCTATTACAGTAATCCTACTGGTTCACTAAATACTACAATAATTTCCACCATTCAAATTAAACAAAATGCAACTATTTCATTTACACACAGGGGTGTCTACAGAACATGAAGGCATATCCATCCAGCCTGCAGTCAGAAAGTCTCTGAGTTTTTGGGTCTGTTTGGACAACATTCAAAATGTTACAATTTTTCTACCTCAAAATACATATTACAAAAAGATATCTTTGGAAAAAAAAAAAAAAAAAGGTTCAAACTAGAATGATTCGGGGATCAAAAAAAGTATTGCCCTGCTCCTCCTGAGCTGTTCCAAATTGATTTTTATTATAAAATTTCTAAAAATAACCTTAAAGAAAATAATCATACTAACAATAGGGTCAGAATGTATAAATTTGTGGATGCTCCACAGAGAATGTGGGTTGGTGTCACACTTGGATAAAGCTGAATGGGTTCAGGGAGCTGGTTGTTAACTGGAAATGGATGAACAATGTGTTTTTATTGAGGAAAGCCAACACAAGAGGGGGAAGGGACAGCTGTTGAGGTAACATTGCTACCATCAGAACCAATTTTGCTCAGGCAATAAAGAGGAGTGGAAAACAGCACAGCATTATTTTATGGTTTTTTGCTAAACAAACAAAAAATCCTGAATACAAATTCAGGAGATAAAAGAGAAGTGCTGGTCAACAGAATAACTTGCAAATTTCAAGAGACAAATGCGGTAGATAAACACTGAGCAGAATAGATTGAGGACAAGACATGTGAAACCGCCAAAGAAAAAGTTAGGTCCACCTAATCAAAAACCAAGCAACAAAAAAGCCCCAAAACAAAATAAAAGAGTGATCAGAGCTCTATCAAACCACCCTGAAAAATGCCTGATGTAATTTCTAAATTTCTCTTTATTTCGACCCACTTTGTTATTAAAAAGAGAAATACCGGCATCTATTTGTGGAACTACACTATGTGGCACTCATACCTTCTATTTTATTCTTGCTCCAATAGGTAAAACCAGTGATCCTGCAAGAACTTGGTCACACAGGGGACACAATTACCTTGTTTAGGTAGCCAGTGACCAATTTTGAGAGATTTCTGTCTACATTTTCCAGTGAAAGTAGTTCCAAAACATTCTTCAACATATTGGGATTTTCTTTGCTCATGTGTAACAGGCAGTAAATTACTTTTGCTTTTGAAATTAAATCTAGACTACAACTCTGTTCCTTAGTAGCTTAGAACTGCGTTACACAAAAACAGTGGTTTTTTTCTCATTTTCAAAATTTTATTGAGACGCATTCACTGCTAAAAAAAAAAAAAAATCAAAAGGCCACCAAAAAACCCAACTCCCACTCTACAATAAGCATTAACAATCTTTCAAGATCAAATCCTGCAGGTGTGTAAAGAGGAGACAAAAACCTTCTACGATTTGGGAATCCCCCTATAACTGTCCCTAGAGCACAGGGAGCTCCCCACTGCTGGGACAACACTTGCTCTACAGATGCAGTTCTCACTTCCACCAGTTCAATACACATTCATTACCTAAATAAAAGTGTAATTAATGGCCTGATGCAAGGAGTTCCATAGTCATGTTTAGTCTGCCCTGCCCTTTCAACAAGTATGAGGAGATAAAATCCTACAACACTGAATATTGTTATATTCAACTATATACAGCTACCTTCTCATGAAAATAAATTCAAAAACTCTCCCATGATTCCATTGCCACTGCTCATTTCATTTGCCTTGCTTCTACCCCTTGCTCCACCACTTTCCTTCCTAGCTCTGGGATTTATTAACTTGAGTAAATGTGATTTCAGTATTTCTTCTACAGCAATGCTCAGCAGATGTCTCCCATCTCTATTTATACAACTCTAGAACTGGTAATAAACATGATTTTCCTATTGCCACACTACATTTTTTAATGAGACATCATTCCCCGTCTCTGTTTACCAAGAATTACGTTGGCCACAACTGAGTCCTCATCCCACATTATTACACCACATCACAGGAGTCTGGAAGGCTGAGTGGAAACTCGTCGCTGTATATGAAGGAACGTTTAATGGCCGAGGATTGGAGCTCCTCCTCCTCCTCCCCGCGCCTGCGGACAGTACAGACACATTCCTGCCAGCCTCTGAGTATCTGATGGGAGGGAGATGGCATCAGGCATAACACACTGAGACTTCAGAGCTTATTTCCACCTAGATCCCAACCCCAGTGACTTTCACAGGACTGTGCCAAAGACATTTGTCCAAGACCGAGTGTGTGGTTCCTACAATGACGTCAGATGCCTGGGCAGTCAGCCAACTTCCTATGGAAGTGGCTTCAATATTGCTGAAGTTCAACCTAATTGTATTTATCATATGATTACTTATGTAAGGAGCCAGCAGCTTGTATAGGTAACCTGTATTTTTGAATCTAATAAAATAAAATATGTTTTGAAAATACAAAGAAAGAGATAGATTGAGCTAAATAGAAATCATATTAAAGTTTCATGCCTTCCTCTAAAGTCAATTACTCCAGAAAGGAACAGATGTTAGCCAAGACAAATTCTATCCGTGCTCAACTGGGACTTGGAAAGCCTGATGCAAAGTAGAATATTTTCTCACCTGCAAATTTACAATTGTTCCATATCCATAGTTATACCCTAAGTGTAAAATCCTGCCCCTTCTACTCATACTTCATAACAGGTTCTCACTGCCCCAAGGCTTTGCACGAATTTTTTTATTTATTCCCTTTGCAACCTTTCTGTAACACACAAAAAACTTCATCCAACAAACCAAAAAGCCAAACGAATTTGAAGACAGTGGTGCCACAGGTACTAAAGTGACCATTTCCTCTTCCTGGACGTTACAACGCCATGCACACTTTCATCTCTGAGTATGCATTCCCTACTGCAGCATTTTGTCACTGCAGTTCTAACCACACACAAACACAACTAAGCCCCGTGGTGTGCCCAGAATGATGGATCCCTGTCCCACAGGTAACACACAGTGCCACGTCAGGTGGCAGTATCCTGAAACGCTCGTGATCCTCACACAGTTCTTTGCTGACAGACAGGACTAGGAAGCTGGTGAAGTTCCTACCAAGCTAAAGCAGCACATTGAACTTATGTCTTCATGTAATCAGTGCTCAAAAGAGAAGAGCAAGAAACACAATTACTGCCACTGCTCCCCCTCCTCTATGCTCTTAAGGCCCTGGACTCTTCTTCCAGTCCTCATAAAGGAAATATGCATTCACACACCCCAGTTCAGATTTCAGATTTTGGCAGAGCATTTCCAAGGTCTCTGCTGCCCTTTCTGATCATCCTTCTCTCCTAAATAACAGTTCGGAAGTTCAGTGACAAACACCAAGAGGAGAAGGACAGCAGGAAAGGCCCTGTCCTTCAGCAGTGCCTTCAGGGTTCACCATGTATGTGAAGGACCATACCAGCCAGGAACACTGCAATCTCAACTTTTACATGGAAAACTCTAATTTGTTACTGTAAATTAAATTTAGATCCCTCTCTAAAAACATAAATAAAGCAGACAAAATAATATTTTTTAAAAAAAAACAAACAACACACACAGACCCAAATTTTTACCTCTGTGGCACTTTTTTGCATAGGATGTATTTACACCACTGTCAATCACCCATCATTACAAAGAACATTGTGCAACGAAGTGAAAATGTTCTGAAATTCTGGAGAAAAACATTTGTTAAAAATGTTTTGTCATAATTTGTTAGGTATGTCACAAATGTTGGATGAACATTAATGCATTTTGTTTCAAAGATTATTCTGCTATCTTTACCCTTTTGCTTGCATACCAAATAATACCATTTTGTCACTTAAGGCTTACTAATAATATTACACACAACCTCTCCACAGTAAGTGGTTCACTCACCTGAACAGCGTATTATATTAGAAATGCAAAATGTCAGATTTGTGTTCTACGGAATAGCCCCACCAACATAAAAAAAAAACAAAACAACAAAAGAAACCCAAAACAAAACCAAAAATATCCCTTGCTGACACAAAGGTCACAACTTTGCCAAACTTCAAGCACATGTTGTCGAACAGGAAATAAAGCTTTTCAAGAAAAATTTTTAACAGGTAAAGAAAACAACTGACTCATTTTTCTTGTTGCTGTTATCGCAACAGCTGAGCTATTCCAACTCCTCTGGCAAGAGAAGGGAGCCTACTCAATACCAGCCTTATCACGAAATGTTTTGGCCTACTTATAAAAAAACAAATGTGATCCAATTTCCCAAGCTTAGTTGTTTTTACAAAGCTTTTCCCCTCTGCAACTACATTTCCACTGGGATCATAACCAGAAGTGATCACGTAAACAAGTGAGTTACTGTGAGGGCCGTGACCCCACTTGCAGCTTCCTTGTCCATCCCAAACTACCACCACCACCTCTGTGACGGAGGCACAGGGATGGACATCCCTACACCCAGGAACAAAAAGTATCTTCAAGTTTTGTCAACAATTGACAAGATTAGGCCCAAAACAAAGTCCCCAGAAAAAAGCAAACCCCCAAAAAAGCAGCAATCAAGAGCTACGATTCCAGACCGGCTTTTGCCCATGGAAAACACAAGCTGTGACAAGCCTCACTTTGGAAAAGCCTTAACACAAATCGCCACCTCTGTTTGAGCTCACATTTATTATTGCAGTTATTTGGTGTTGCCAGTGCTTGTGTGTGGAGCAGCTCACACATATATTTATTGTCTGACTCCTCTGGTAAATTAGTGTAAGTAATCTCTATACAGCGAAACCATCTTTTCTAATAAGTATCAACAAATAGGGCTGCAGAGGATTCCACAACACAAAAATAGGATAGCAGATGAAAATACAGCTCTTTTAAAACACTTCTTGGCTAAACAGGAAGCTAAGAAAAACAGGTCATGAATATAGCCCACAAATGCTGAACCACCTCACAACAGGCACACAAAAGACGCTTCACAAATAAACACAGAACAGCAAGCATTTCAAAAATTGTCCAACTTGGTTTATAATTGATTTTGTTAAGCCACATTCTGCTTTTGACTTCATGTATTTTGGGACCAGTTACACGGGCGGAGGGGGGGAAGAAAAGTCATTTTTAGCAATTTATAACCACACAGACACACTCTTCTTAAGAGCAGGCCCAGGGCTGTGTGCACAGATCTAACTCTGCTTTCTCCACACATACATTATGCAATACAATGTGATAAATATGTAACCATGGAGGCACACACTGTATTGCAAACAGGACACAGAGCTCCTCGGTGACCCGGGAGAAGGCAGGCTACACCATGTTCTAGCTGTGATTCCCTCCCCCCCACTTCTTTTTCATAATGGTCCAGCACTTATTCTGCAGCCTTTTTATACCATCTCCTCTCTGAGGTATGTAAATAATTTAGTCAACAGCAATGCATTATGCAATTTATTTTCAGCCAACAGCACAGCCCTCGTTAGGTGCAATTCATAGGAAGAAGCAGTTAATTATGGTAATCCATCTGCAGACCTAGGTGAGCTTCTGCTATCCTACTTAATATGCATATGCTGTGTAAGAGCAGCTAAATGGCAACTTTCAAGGCTGACATCCCAAACCCTGATTCCATAACAAGCTCTGAACCTGGGCTTTAAGGCAGAGCTACAGTAAACACGGCTTCTGGGAGGCGAAGGAGTCGATTTACACAAAACAAATTGCAAGCTCAGGGTTTAAGGTAGTCTGGTGAATAGACCTCTACAAGATCCTAGGAATAATTCTATGCTATTGTATTGCACTATTTGTGGAATGGTATGTGATCATATAATTAGAGATCATATAGTATATTCACACAAAGAATACTTTAGGGCTTGCCGGGTAGGGGGGAGGGGAGCTCTTTTAAGAAAGAAAATTACATTATCTGGAAATTCAGAGCTAATCTCAACAACTCAGAAATGCTACCACAGAGCTTTTGCTTCAGAAACTTCAGGTCTGATTTCTGCCTGAGGAAGAAACAGTTCCAAACAAAGCCAGTTCAAGTTTTGAGTCACTAAGATGTTAAAAGCCTAAGTGAGGAAAATAAACTGAAATATGTGCAAATATTAAAAAAAAAAAATAATTTCTAAACTGCGGCTCTATGACTGCAATGACAAGGGGGCAAAGATGGCATTTGTTTCAGAAGCAACACTGAGAGAAGTGCTCTGGACAGGTGCAGGAAAAATGCCATCGGTTTGGTAGCTAAATCAGAGGAGAGGAGGGAACGAAGGGCAGGTCCCAATGGGCACAGGAGGGTGGCACTTTCCTGGAGAAGGGCTGTGCTCAAGCACAGTCTAGTTACCCCTTCTGTTTGGGGGAAGGCTCCAGCCTCTTCTCCTGTTGACCCCGGACAGAGGCCATCTGGACTGTCCTTTGGGGTGACCCCCTGACCCAGCGCCCGCTTCCCTGGGCACCTCGGCGCAAGCCTTTGAGCAGCCTTGAGAGAAGAGTCCTTGATCGTGGGGCTCCTCTTGGCTGCACCTCATCTCCACCCTTCTGAAGCCTGTCTGCAGCCTTCAGAAACCGATTGCTAAATGGCTCAGCTTGCATAACTTCGAAGAGCACACAGCTACCGAAGGACAGTCTGCTGCCAAATCCCTGCCCTCCCCAGGGAAGCACACGAAATCCTGCAAAAATCACTGAACCTCCACTCGCTCTGGAGAGCAGGTACCCAACTCGAGACAGGTTTGTATGTGCAGTGCTGGTCTTCAGCCACAAACCAGGCCTAGAAACCTGCAAACCCCTCCTCAATTAAAAGATTAAAGTCATAAAAAAAACTTGAGATAGTCACTGCTTTGATGACAGAAGGCACGGAATTTTTACATGAGCATCTTGAATGTCTCAGTGGAGCACAGGTCCAAGATGCACGTGCCCATCCAGCTTTAATTTTAACCTCATACAATTTGATACAGCCGCAGGACTAAAACATTAGTGGCCTCTGGTTTGTTTATGACTGACTACATAGGCTAGAATGTGCGTTGCCAAAACTCATAGTTAAAACAAAAACCAGCGTTCAAACAGCACAAGACTTCATAAACCAAATAAACAACACATTGCAAATATTTAAGGCTTCCAAGCAAAGGCTACTTCTGTAAATTCCAACATTTAAACTGGCAACAAAACATTTTAGACACTGAGACAAACGACTGGCTAAAAAATGCTACCCCATCGTCATCATAATTTCAAACAGTTCATTTTTCTGTTCCCCTGAAATATGCATGGCACTCAAATTATAACTGAGCAAATGTACATATCCCTTGCTATTTAAAACAAAACAAAAAAATTGGAAACATTAAATTTAAATCTTTTTGTTTAACCCGGGACTAGAAAACTGTCAGCCCTGAAAATTAGTTTCACAGAGCCTTAATGCATCTGAAAATGGCTTATTTGCTACACATGACAAGCAAATTCTGAAATAAAGGGAAACCCTTTCCCTCAACATGCGCACTAATATTTTTCTTTCCTGAAGGTTGGATCATTTCCAGAGAACCTGAATTGACTTCCATGGTGTGATAATACATTTCTTACAAAGAACACAAACTGCCTCAGAACACGAGAAAATGGTTCAACTAAGAAAGGGCTTCAATCAGCTCTTCTAAATATACACAAGGATCACACTTAAAAGTGATAATTTTTAAACAATTAGGGCTTGACTACACCAACAGCTATATCTGCTGATATATAGATATATATTACACTAAAGAGGAATTAAACACTTTCTTTCTGGAGTCATTCCAAACAAAAATGTGAACATACTGTAAATTCCCACTTTTAAACTTCAAGCCATGCTGCCAGCAAGCGTAAATACATTTTTGTAAAGTTTAAGGGATTTATTAAAGTGCTGGCAGGACTTGCTTTTCAAATTAACCAGAGAATACTTCTCAGAGTAGAATATGGTGAAAATAAGAAAAGTCACCATACAAAATTGCAATTTACAATAGGAAACCCCAAAGTACTATTCCCAAACTGAAGAAATTCCCAAAAATTAAAACACTCCCAAAAATTTCATTTTCCAGCAGGTGAAAAACAGCCAAACAACGGGGAGTATGTGCTCATCAGTGTCACAAGCACAGCTGTGACAGCCAAGACTGAAGTGTGTTTTAGGAGACACCAATACTGACACTCACCTGAAATCAATGCCCTCAGACAAGGAAAACAACACTGTCTCCCAGTAAAGGGCATTAAAAAAAGATATTTATACAAGCTTGTGCATTTGCTTAACTATAAACTTATAAACAAGAATCATTTAGGAAGTTATAAAGAAAGACTTGCCCAAATGAAATTGTGAGCACGTGACAAAGACCGTGTCACCATTTATTTTTATTTTATACACGGACAAACCCAAGCAGCCCAGACGGTTTGAGTCATGCGATCCTGCTGGCTGGTGTCAGACTGGGCTGAGCTATCAGCCACCCCACTGCAGCCTGGGAAGATTCTGTCTGATAGCAAAGCTGAGATAAGAAGTTCACGGCCCACCCTCACCGTTCACACCTCTGGTTAAGTTAGAGTTTACCACCACCTTTACAGCAAAAACGCAGCAGTTTGTGAGGTCATGCTGCAAACTGGTTCAGCAAAACTACCTGGATTTTAATACACACATCCCGCTCCCAAAATAGCTGTTGTCTTAAACACATCCTTACAGAGATGATGTTTTTAGGAGTAATAAGCCTCTTTATCAGCAGAGCAGAGGAGACAATAGAAACTTTTTTGCATCTCTGCTCCATCAAGAACAGGGTCAGCTTAAGGGTCCCCAACACCTCCCTTCCCACCCCTACTGCTGAGTTAAGTGGCTGCTTGGGTAGCTGCTCTCCAAAAACCATTCCTCAAGTGGTTCCACCACAAAAATTCAGCTGCCAGGGTCCAGAAAAAGCACAGGCGTCTTAAAACTTCATATAAGGTGGCATTCCCACGTTACTAAGGACACAAATACGATCCACTTTATGAACCAAGTAGCTTGATTTCAACATGTATTGGCACTATCAAAAAATATTTCCAATGTGAAGAACCATGTTTTGTCTAACATAAGACAAAACTAAAAGACACACACAAAAGCAAGGAATGGAGCACTTGCCTAAATTGAAAACTCCAAGGAAGCAGAGGATGAAAAATGAAACAAGAGCCACTTTACACTGCCATGCAGCCTTTCACCAGAAGGTCTCAGGGCACTGAACAGGTCTGAAAATGCTCCTGGTAAGAATTAAATCACTGGTGCATGGGTAAATTTGTTAATCCATTTGCTAAGGTCACACAGTGGCAGAAATAGCAGATAATCCTGACACCAGCTTTCTGTCCTAATCATTATGAGGACAGAAAATCTTCAGTGATGCAAACTAAAGTAAACATAGTTATCTGTTACATACACGTATATTAGGTCGACTCAGAAAAGCAAAATTTTGGGTGTGGGGACTGGAGGTGTGTCCTTGGGAATCCACCACAAAGCTAGAGAGGCCTCTGAAAATGCAGAGAAATACTTTATAACCAGAAAGTAATTCCATAATTGCCTCTATCAAGCTACGACAGTTTCTACCAGCCTGAAAGTTTCTACCACCATTCGTGACATTACATATGAAAGCATCTTGATAATACCTGCTATGGAACTCTAACAATTCAGGACCATTTTGGTGAATGCTCTTGTTTAGGTATAAAACACACCACAAGCACAGGTTTCCAAAGAGGAAAAAGCAAGACTACGAGCTGACAAAAAGAGAAAAAAAAAAAACAAACTTATTCTACAAATCAAAAATACTGGACCAGACAATGAGCTACTACACTGGCATTATTAAGATGTACTAAACACAACAACATAATAGAAATCACTGTAGGCAGGGAAGAGTAATCTTTCTGCTCTTCCTTAAGCGAAACTCACAGCAATTTCAATGGAATTCTCCCCCAGATACGGCTGGATGACTACATCCACAGCCTCCACGTGCCAAGTCTGCTCCTGCAGCCAGCCTCTATTGCATCCATCTTAGTTACACTACACATATCCTGATTACAGGGATTTATACATGGCAAGAGTAATTTAGAGGTGATCCACAAAACTGTGATCTCAGTAGAGATGAGGTTCACTATTATCGTCTCAAGTGTCAACAGCTTTGAGGTAAAGGACCTACACCTGAAAGACTTCCAAGCAAAAATCTTTTCCTGACTTTTGAGAAAGAACATCTTGTGCTCTCTCTGTCCCAAGCACATCTGCGCTTCCGAGCCAGAACACAAGCCTGCTATCCATAGGTTTCTCTAGACAACAAGGTAGGAGAGAGTTTATGACTCCCTAACCACTTGTGCTTGTTTTCTTAGGTTTGGGACGACAAGACACCAAATAAAAATGCTGCTTAGATACCAAGCAAGAGGTTATTTCGTATATTACAGCAGTTTCTAGCCGTGAAGTCTTTAAAGACAATCTTTCCACTCCAAAGTCACAGTTGCACACACTCATCCACGACGGGTAGGACGGAGGCGCCTGTGTGCACGTAGTCGCAGCTCCCAGCCTCAAAGCAGTGTTTGTTCACCCAGAACAATGGGGCATGTGACTTGTCAACACTACCCACAACAAAAACAATAAGATAAGGCTGCCACTGATTTCGGGATGACTGACTTTGTTTTTGCTAATTTTAAGTCACAACGTCAGTGAAAAGCTTATTGCACAAAACCCCTTATTTTGAAAAGCCCAAAGCCAACCTCACCTTGCGCTGAGGTTTTCGCTCAGGCTTCCTCAGCTCTTCGTGTTCGCACTAAACGCTCGCACCAACTCCCTCCAAAGCCTCCCTCTGACTTCATCAAGAGTTGGATCAATGCTTTATGCCTAAAGCCAAGATTACTTTTATCAAATAAAGCACTGCCAAAATTTGTCCTCTCTGTTTCCTGTGTGCCTGTCCCAGCCACCCATCTGCCCACAGGCAGAGCCCTCGCTCACCTCCGCTCGCTGCCAACCCGCAAAATGAGACTTCCTCAGCAGCACCATCCAAACCCTTCCAAGCCCTCTGGTTCAAGAGGGCTACCTACCTGGGATCAAGCCCTACACATAAACTTAACTAACGCTATGAGAAATGGGAAGAAAGCAGAGAAAACCCACAGAACAGAAACAAAAAGGCACCAATTTAAAGGACTGACAAGAACAGATGAGGAGAACACAAAAGAAAAGTCCAAAATGACAAAGAAGAGAGAGAAAGTCCAGGGAAAAAAACAAGTGGGGAAAGATTAGAAAACTCAAATAAAGCCTCAGCATGGGGTAAGAATAAAGTGATGGAAACTGCCAGGACGGACACAAAACACCTCGGTACACAACATTAATTTACCATATTCACGCTACATCACAGACAAGGAAGCAGAGCCAAGAAGAGGACCAGGCACAGCCACTCTGACCCTTGGAAGGGTAAGTGTCAGAAAGAAAAAAAGCAGTACAATCTTGCACCACTTGTCTTTTATTATGAAGGGGGAAGTTTGGGGGGTTATTTCAATCACACAGAACAGCAGTAGGCCCAACAGCACCAGATTAACAAATAAAACTAGGCACCAAGAGGCACATGGAAGTACACTGCAGTTCCAAATTTACAGCATTTACAGGAACATTAATGCAAATGAAATCTGACTAACCTGATCTCTGAACGTGTGTTTTTAAAACCAGCACATTTCTTTCCCTTCACCTTGAAAAAACTCTGTTCCGCAAGCAGGTAGCTACAAACCACAGCTGGGAAAGCAGGAGGCACATCGAGCAGGCAAATTAGATTTTACATATTCTAACACCATCAGTGGAGCTTTCTGGAGCTCTGCAGCAATGTCCAACGCACACAAGCCTTACTGCTGGCACAACAGAGAACCTCAGCCTACGTAGGGGACGTACTCTTAGCTGGAGTCTGCCACTGCATTTCACATACCCTCCGAGCCTCATGTGTGAAGTCATCCATAGCATCAAAAAGCGAGTCAAAACACATCGAAAGTGTTTTCCCTGGCTACCTCTGAAAGTTTCCATCCCTTTATCCTTCATATATTTTTTTTAAAGTTCTTCTTACCAATTCTGTCAATACACACAGGGTCTCTAAAAGTCCAAAGTGCCCCAGTACATACAAGCAGACATCATCTCTCCAACATGGGGACCCCAAGCTGTGTCCCAGGCACTGGGACAACAAGAGGAGACTGACAGGAGTATTGAGTTTGATGCTTTCACAGCCAGCCCCCAGAACCACACAGAGAGCAATTTCTAAGTTAATTTCTAAGGCAAAAGCAATGCCCATGCATTCTACTGGAAAATAATCCCCCTGGGAGTGCTGTGGTGCCCAGGCACCCTAATGGGATGACGCAACAATCAAGGGGGTGTTTTGTTTTAATGGAACAGACTCTTAGAACTTAATTACTTATGTATTTACTGTGTATGAAATGCACTGTAAGAAAGACTCTTACAAAGAGCCTCAATGAACTAGGAATAACTAATCCATATCAAAATAACCTTGCATGTGTAGACAGCAGAAGACCCAACTAACATGGACTTTGCCAACAGTAAGATAAACACATTGATATTTCTAATATAATCCAAGGCCCTCCACAATCTGCCCTGGAAGACAGTCACAGTAATACAAAGCAATTTTCTCACAATTCAAATAATTGTGACAAACATTTACTATAATGGCAAAAGCTGTTAAAAAAAAAAGTTGGTTTCTATTAATCAGCTACATTTAGATATCCGTTCCTGCTATCAGATCAAGCTCACCAAAACTGCCTACTAGGCTGTTTCATTGTATTTTTGTTCAAGTTTTATTGTAATTCAACATACTGAAGTTTCTTATTCAAGACTTTTTTTCATCCTACCCAGTGCTAGATACTTACAATCTAAACAAGACACCAGATTGTAAAATTTAGTTGTGCATTTGAAATAAAGTGAAAATTCAGGTCCTGGGTCTGAACCAGCAAAATATTCATGTTGTTCAGCGAGTATGGACCCTACTTCTCTAAACCCCACATCCACTGCATTAGCCATTTCTAGCACAATTTATTTGATGTCAGTATTAATAGATGGTTTTGGCAACACGGGTCCCTCATTTTCCTCCATCCACATCTGTGCTAACGCTGCTTTCAAAGTACACTAAAAAGTATTATATCTGAACAAACGTAACCCCTAAGTAAATACGTTACAGATTCACAAACATCATCATGGCAAAAATCTGTATTTTTACAAAGCACTTCCTAATTAAAATTTATCTCCAAGAGTATTTATTTAGGAATGCATGTTTGTGTTAATATCCAGGCAAAAATTTCTGCACTAGAGAAGAATGTGGACATCCATACAAAAATTAGCAGTGATTCACTGTTTAACAGTTGTCTTCCCTTTACAGCACACTGCGGACTGAAGGACACGTTGCCAAACTGAGAGCACCAATACTTCCTTTAACCTAATACAGGACAAATAAATACACTTCAACAGCTTCTAAATCTTGCACGTCCTACTTTTTTGACCCAGATCTCTTGTTGTTTCCCCCATAGGTCTATGCAATATCAAAACTATTTCTTTCTCCACAAATTTAAACATAACCTAAAAGAGGAAAAGTCCTCATGATTTCTTTGAGGTGGAGAGACCAGGAAGCAGAGGGGAGGGGCAACAGACTCATTCACATCTGTTAAGATCAATTGGTATTTTAAGGTAAGATTTTCAGCCACATTTAACACTCTCCCAAGTGCTCAAATTAATGGCAAAAATGCTCATTTGTCCAAGAGGACTCTAAGTTACGCCAACATCAATAATAAATGAAAAATAATTGAATCTTTTTATTACTATTTTTACAAAGCAAAAACACATTTTCAGAAGTCTTGCTGACAATCGAGCATTAATCAGTCTGTCCAAAAACCACAAAAGAGCTATGAAACTTATTATTCCTCTCCTTGGCCAGCCTGGGCAACTTCTTGCAGGAAATCAAACTGCTGCTTCTTTGCCTGATACTTTTAGGGAACCATCAGGAGACTGAAATCCACCTCGTGTGTGCTCACCATGCAGCAAATTCCCTGCTCAGTTTGCCGGCGATAGGCCACCCATGTGAAGAGCCCGAACTTTTAACATCGTTAATGTCAAATGGATGCAACTTTTAGGGCTGGTTCTATTTAGGGCTCTAGACCTTGACAATTTCTGTGGTTTTGGCACTGGGCACAATATTTAGCACTACATTTTCACAAACAGTAAATATTTGACCCTTAACTCGTAACCTTGGAAAAATGCTCCAGGAATAGACTGCAGAGAGATCTTTTCTGTGCGCTCTCTGGTCTCCACCAGCAGGCACGTAGCTGTGTACAGAGCAAGAAAGTTTCCACAGGCACTTTCACAGTCCCAATTCATAAAAGTCTACCATCGGCCTGACGTCAGTGGGGTTCAGAGGGAGCTCTGCGTGCAGCTGGGGAAGTGACTGAACCGTTCCCCGAACCCACAACCGGTTAAAAGGAGCACCAGCATTAGCTGCAGGGTGCTCCTGCTTCTTGTCTGCCTTGCCAGGCTGGCAAAACTGGGGGAAGGGAAGGCCTACTACTAACACCACACCACCTAAAACTTCCAGTAATGCGCTTCCAGCAATCTGAAATGACACTCAGCATGTCTGCATATGGCACACGGTTGTAGAGAGTGTGTCTGTAGTACACTGACATTGAACAGAGATTGAACTGAGCCTGAGATCATAAAAGAAAAACAGAAAAACCACACAATTGTTTTTTCTCTGGATGATTCTGATTTTTTACTGCTAGACATTACTAGTAAACAAGATTGCTCCTTTGCAACATGGAGACTTCAGAATTACAACAATAAACACAAGTCAGAGTACACAACATAGCCTTTTACTAATACTACTCCCAGGAACAGAAACTACACCCTCACGGGAGTTTGCAAAAGCCAGCAAACCACACACAAGAGTTGATTTTTAGAAATGCTAAGCACACACAGAGACTGCCAACTTCACATGCAACTGCGGGGACTCAGCATCTTAGAAAATAAGACTATTAATATCTTACTTTACAGATGCAGATGCCAGTTTATACTCTTCAGAGGAGTCATGTTTGCACCAAACAGAACTGCAGCACAAATCCAGGGGACTGATCCCCACTCCCACTGCACTCTGGAGCACTCAGCTCCTGGAGCCACACACGGCACACAGAGCACCACGAAGGGCCACGGGCAGGCACTGAACCACGTAACCAGGTTGACACCCAACCTGCTTGCATTACTCATCCTGAAAAAATGATGTGTTAGTCTGATAGCACACCCAGGGATGTTGCTTCTGGTATTCAAACCCACATATTGAGAAGGACCTTAGTATGTCCTCGTAGCGCTAAGGCCACATACGCGTACATTCAAAGACCAAAAAGGGACTCTTTGAATGAGGTCACGCACATTGGCCAAGACAATTCCATAATATTCCTCCTCATCGCTTTGGAGCTTCTTTCAGTAGGTTTTTCAGAGAGCTACACCAATTCCCCAAACCTTTGGATAACTATTTCTATGGGTAAGGAAATACACTCAGAAGTCTTCCCTGCAATCAGCCCATCCAAGAAAGAAAGTGAGCAAGGGTGAGGTGCAGCACCAGCATTTCACTCCTTAGCTAGCCAAGACAGCAAGATCCTTCACACCTGATCAGTGCGTGCACTTATCCCTGTAGTTAAATAACCTCCAGCTTGGAATGACTGCCTATTTCTTATCAAGGAATGATTTTTTTTTTTTAACCATGTAAAAAGGAAAGTCCAAAGGATGTCACAGAAAGCTATGTGGTAAAGTATTAAAGATCAGGGTTTCAGAGTGTAAGCTGAGTTACGACTCTATAGATCCTTCAGAACCAAAGGAAAATTCAATGTGAGCTCAAACAAGGCCACTGAGACTCCAGGGCATTTTGTATCAACAAGTTCAGCCTTGTTTTCATTACAAGAAAGAAGAAAAGGGCCTTCCCATTCTGGATTTGACATCACAAGATGAAATCCTAAGGAGAAGAAGTTGTTCACAGTTTTCATACAAACTGGCAGTGTGATTTCCAGACCAGATTTCCGAACCTTTTCACTCAAGCAATCAACCCTCCCAAAGTGACAGCTATGCTGCCTCATCTTCACTGCTTCTTACCTCCAGTTAGCTAATTCAATTTTGCAAAATTAAAAGAAAGCCAATGTATTCCCCTACAATTTCATATCAAAAGATATTTCTTATTCCTCATTTCATTGTCATACTTTATCTCGGAGGAAACCAATTACGAGACGAATAAAGCAGTCTCCATCTACTCTGCTCAGGATCACTGGATGAACCTTTTTCTAGTAAAGTCACTCTTGTTATTAAGTTACTTTATAGAAATTAAGACCATCTAATTTCATACTGCAGCACTTAGAAAACTGCACATGTTTGGGAATGGGTTAGCCAAAGCAATAGCAGGAACATAGAAATGGTTTCTTCATCACCTGTTAATTTGAAGCTACTACATTAATGCTGCAGTGAAACTCCAACACTGAAAAGAGCTGTCAATCATAGTTCCTAATGGGAAACTACTGACACCTCTCCACCAAACACAAACACTTAAATTTGTATTTAAAAATGAGCACGCAATGAGTATATTCTCACAGCAGTTACTTTTGGTAGGAGCCAAACATGCATAATTACAGTGTGCACGCACACACACTTTCACTTCTCTCCCAACCTGCAGCTACTTGCATGAGCTGATGTTTAGGGCATTAAACACAGCCATTATTACACCCTAAACCCTGTGTGCACGCACGCCCAAAGACACGCACAGGGAGGATGGTCAGCACACAGAACGGCATCACACCACTCCATATAAACAACACGAATTAGACTGTGAATGAGTCACACTTTGGTATGATACATTTCAGTATCACAATATTGCAGCACGGACACAGCAGCACACCCTGCCCTTGCACTCCTCTCCAAAGCAGGGACCAGACCACTTCATGACCTCCCTATCCCAGTTCAGAAGGGGAATGGCTGGCAGGAGGTTTGTGTCTGCCTCTTCTCCATTTGCCAGCAGAGTGTCCTTGCCAGTAAGGTGTCTGAATTCACACAGGCACCACAATCCCCAGTGGCTGTGGGACTGGGGGGATGGAAGAGAGGCAAAGTAAGCCAAAACTGGCGGGGGTTGGCTACTGCTTGGGACTCCCAACGTGCAGTGGAACAGGATTAGTAATGGAAAGGTATCACACATGTCACTACTTCAGCCTTCTCGAAAACCCTTAACAGCCCTGTGATATCAAAACAGCATCAGTATAATGAAAGATTCACATCCTACTGCCCACCACTAATACAAAACACACCCAGCTTCTGGGAGCAACTTCACAGACAGCTGCAGAGCTTATTCAGCCGAACGAGATCACTAATGTTCACAAAGTTGTGTTTTTTACAGGACTTCCTGACTTCTGCACGATTACAACCTTGTAGGATGCGGGTCTTTACTGCCACTACAAAATTTATAACAGTAAACACATTCTGACTCAAATGTGAAGTCCACGTTCAACTAAATTCCAGACTAAAATCAAGTTAGGTAAAATAACTCAGTTTGCTTTACATCATTCAGATCTGTTCTTCCTAACTAAAAACTATTATCTGAAAACAACATTAATCAGCAACTTTGACCATTTTCCCTAATCCATCCAGAGCCTCTTTATGCTTAGGGCTGTAGCACTTTTTAGCATCAAACTCTTTCATGATGGGAAAATGACTATGAAGTATTGCTGTTGGGTACTTAGCGCTTATACCCTGCCTTACAACTTCAAAGCATTATACAAACATCAATAATTACCATATATAGAGTAAAACTGAAAGAAGTATTCATATGAAAAAAAATTCACAGGAAAAAAAAATCTTAACTACCTGTTTGAAGAGGGGAAAAAAGCTTGAGCAACACAATCTCCTGTAATTATTGCATTCTTCACGCTACGCATACGTGTTATGGCTGCACATATTCAAACAAACATAAATAAATAAATAAACTCTTGAACAATCTTAAAAATAAACATAAAGCCCAAAAGCCAAACACCAACTCTTTTCATACATATAAATTACATTTCCTACCCCTTTCCTCATGGAGTGAGAACCAAGTGTTTTCCAGGTGTTCCCAATAACAGTTTAGGAGGCAGGCCACCAAGTTCCCAAGACACAGCACCAGAAGACAAATTCACCTTCCCTTAAGAAAACTTAAGGTAACAACAGTGTACAAGCTGAGGTGATCTTAGGCAAATACTACAGTATGCTGCTGTTCCATTAGACCTCAGCCAAAAGCAAAGAGGAAAAAATCACTACAAGAAACCACAGAAAGCTTGTCATGATCATGTACTGGGCACCACCTGTGCCCTAAGCACCATCACCAGCGTGGACCCCTTACTTCTATGAATAAGGGGAAAAAAAGCCTTTCACATGCTCAGCCACATGCCCACTTGCTTAAATACAGGGGCACACACAAGAGTTTGGAGGTTCAGTCCTCATTTGAAATATATTCCAAAAACCCTGCTAACACGTGTCCAAAGGAAGGCCCAAAACCCAGAATGAGCCTCACACACATCAGTCTTCAGGCTGCTCAGAGCAAAAAGAGGGCCCAAAACTGCCCAAAAGCTCAGGCACAACTCAAACCCTAAAGTTCAGTTTTGCAAAATGGTGCCTGCTCTGCCAAAGGGGCACAACTTCCAACACCCAAAGGGTAGAGACCACCAACACCAAAGAACCTCAGTTAATACATTCAGCATGCTCAGACATTTATTTTTGTACCACAGGACAGCAAAGCAAGTCAGACAAGCCCAGAATAGAATACTCCTTTTTTTTTTTTTTACGCAACAAAGACTTGGTTCTCCTGATCATGCCTCCCATGCCTTAACAATAAGGAGTATGTTTTGTGATCCCCTCCCCCCATAAATCAGTTAGGAATTTGATTTACACAGACAGGAAAACGAGGAAGTTGAGCACACTGGAGAATAGTAAAAACTTCACCAGCAAACTTCACTTTCCTACACAGCGACCTACAAACCAAACTTTCCTCCAGACTCACGTGTCATCTGCAGCAACCAGCCCCTGCCATAAAGCACAGACAAAGTTTTGCTGTTCTGGGGATAAAGACAAGCTAGGGGAGACTTTTATTCTGTCAAGCTGCCTTAAAAGGAAATTCGGTGATGAAAGATTAAATTCACCTGGAACAACACGATAGATTTTAACCCTTTCGAGGGTACAACAATAATAAGCCACATATTACAGGGCTTATATCCTCCACCAAGAAAATGTACACATTGCATCAACGTGTGAGCCCGTCTAATTGATGCAACACACAATTTACACCAGGGTTTCAGACAGGGATAAACCCGGAAACAGAAAGACGCTGTGAAGTGGGGGAAAAAGCTTATTTTATGCCCCAAACTGGGCCAGCTCGCTGCGACCGCGGGGTATTGCATGTTCCGCCCCGAACTTCGCAGGAAAACTGATCAATAACTTGGCTCGCGACGGGGGGAGAAACATCGGGAATGGCCCGGGGGGGGGTTGGGGGAGGGGTGTGTATCCCCTTCCAAGGAATGGCCGGGTCGGGATGGGGGAGAACTCCGAGCAGTGGGGGGAGGGGCAGGGCCTCCCCTCCCCCCTTTCCCCTCCCCCCCTTCCCGCATATTTACTTATGGGGGGGAGGGGAAGCCGCTCTTCCACACAAATCAGGCTAAAAATAGGCCTCTCGCCATGGCTCCCGTGTGCCATTCGCTGCCGAGTCCGGTGTCCCCCCCATCGCCCCATCCCCCGCTCCGTTAAACCCTTTTTTCTTAAAAAAAAAAAAAAAAATTAAAAAAAAAATGAAGGCGGGTGGGGGAGGGGAAGCCAGCGGCGCGGAGTGGGGGAGGGGAGGGGGGTAAATATATATATATTATACACACATATACGTGTATATATGCACATATATCAAAAAACAGGGGGGTCACAGGGGCGTTCTGGTCCCATCCCCCTCCCGCCTCCACCGGCACAAACAGGGCGGCCGCCCCCCCATCCCTATCCCCGGCCCCCTCCCGCCCCCGGGGCTCGGAGCCCCCCGGTCCTTACCTTGCGAGCGGCTGCTCCCCCCTTTCCCAGGGAATGGAGGCACGAGGAATTCACCCTGGATTGTCTCTCCTCCTCCCGTGTGTTTTATACCGCCGCGTGTATATTATACGCGCACATCCCTGCGTGTGAGTGTGTGTGTGTGTACACGCGTATAGGTGTCGATAATATATATATATATATAAATATCTATATATATGTATTTTTAAGGTGTCCACACCGAGAGGAGGAGGAGAAAAAAAATACCAGGAGAGGGGGGGGGGAGAAAAAAAAACAAACCCAAAAACAACAAAACCACCACACACACACACACACAGGAGGAGGAAGGAAAAAAAATACCCAGCGCGTAGCGCTGTGATATTCAATTATATCCGAGCCAGGGGCCGGGGGAGGGGAGGGTGGGGAGGGCGAGGGGGGGCTGGAGATTAAGTCCCGAGGAAGGAGGGGAGAAAAAAAAAAAAAAAGTAATATGTGTGTGTGTGTGATTGAGATTGAGGAGGGATCGGGGCGGAATGTGGGAGCTGTTACTGGGGGAAGGAGCCAAGCGGCGCGGAGCAGCCGGCGGCCCGCAGACACTCCGGGTGCCCGGCCGCGCCGAAATGGGCGCCGGGGAAGGGACGGGAAGGGAAGGGAAAGGGGAGGAAGGGAGGGAAGGAAGGAAGGGAGGAAGGGAAGGAGTGGAGCCGGGAGGCGAGGCCAAGGCGAGGAGGAGCGGGCCGGCCCGGCCACACAACCCCGCCGCCCTGGCAGCGCGGGGGTCGGGGCGGGGGACCCGCTCCCGGATCCCTTTCCTTCCCTGCCTCCCGCCCGCCCGTCCTTCGCCGCCGCTGCTCCCGGGGAAGCGGCTGCGGGGAATGGGATGGGAGGGGAAGGGGAGGCCGCTCGGGCATGGCAGGCCCCGGGCCGTGGAGCTTTTCTAGGAAAGCCATTAAACTGCGCTGCCAACAGCGCTTATGTAAATGCAGGATGTAACATGGTGGTTTTTTCCTTCTCTCCTCTCGCAGCCCGGTTGGCGATGGGCACCGGGATCCAGCGCCGCTACCGCCTCTGCCCTCTAATTTCATTTAATGAAAATAATCCTCCGCTGCAGCAGTGTAGTGCCCTACCTGGGTTCTGCTCGTTTTTAGAATTGAAATGCTGTTTGCCATCTGTATTGTTTGTTTTTGAAAGCGAGCTTTGTTAATCAAAAGCACATTCGTGACCAGGCAGCCCTTTCCATCTTAAAATGGTTTTGCAACAGCATTTCACACTCTTGGGCGATGGTCCAGCACTCTCATGTCCGGTCATTGGCACTGTGCAGAGTCACAATGACCACAAACCATGCACGGATCCGATAGAAACATCCGATGTTATCCCTGCTCGTTCCAAAGGCTCGCCATGGGCCCTATCCCAGGCCTGGTGCTGCTCAAACAGGGCCTCCACATCACCACAGTTCTGCAGAGCTTGATTTCACTGCTGGCAAAAGAGGATAAAGAGATGGGCCACGAATTCAGTGCTGCTTTTCCTTTTTTTTTTTTTTTAATGGATATTGCTCGGCATTGTTGGAGAATTACGGTCGTAAGGCAGCAGTTCTGGAGTTAAGAGTGGATTTTACTTTCAGCCTGGGACATACCATAGGCAGATTTTACCTACCTGAGCATCCTCTCAAAAACAGATGAGACCCAACCACTCCACAAAGTCTTGGATAAGTGGGTGTCTGGGTGTAGGATCACCTCACAGTGCTCATTTCCCTCAGGGTCAAGCCCATGCATTTTTCCTTCTTTTATGAAGAAAAATATTAAAATACTCTGAGAAAACAGATTTTTTTGCATTGCAAAATCATACAATTCTGAGAAAACCCTAGGCCTTCAGACCATTTGCTTGAAGAGGGCAGAGTTATATGAGAAAACTAAAATCTCTCTAGGAAGTCAGGAAGCATATTTGTAATTGCAAATCCCTTGATGTCCAATATTTATTTTTGCAATGGTTTCGATGGCCCAAGTGGGCAACTTTCTCTTCTCAGTGATGGTGTGTAGGTTATCTGCTTTAGGTATGTAAGAAGTGATAATTTTTGAAGACCACAACCAGTCCAATTCCAAAATTTGACCACTTTGATGAAAGTTGGGAAATTTAAATGGGGCAAAAAAAAGTGCAAAGGAACTCGTTAGCACTCGTTAGTTTCTGCATTATTATCTCAGATCTGACCATGCTTCTAAAGGAGTTTAACCTCCTTGATACTCTGATTTACTGAAAGAAGATAAGCAAAAACACTGGGTGGAGGAAGGGGAATGGGAATACACACGTAGCCTAAGGCAAAAGGAAAAGGAGCTCTTCTAGGGGAGTGGGGGACACCGGGGCCTAAAGAAGGATATGGGAGGAGCTGTGAGAAAAGTCCATGAAACGGGAATGAGGGGTGTAACGTTCAGAAAGCTTGTGTGAGAAACGGGGGAGGGAAAATCCCTGGAGTGTGCGTTGTTTGGCCCTCAGGAACTACAAACACCGACTTCCCATCCATCTGCTGAGCAGCAACAACGTGCTGAACTGAAGTCATCTGGCTGGAGGTTTCCGTGGTCTGGCGTTCTCCAAATGTTCAGTCATGGCTCCGGGGTGCCAGGCTCTCGTTTTTAACCTGCTGACGTGCTGGGCAATTACCCGAGGAGACGTTCTGCTCTGCAGGATCTACAAAGTGTGCTCCGGCAGATTGATGCTTTAATAATTGTACCCCATCCGTTTTGTTCTGGTTTCCCTTTCTTCACGAAGGCGAATACCCCACAGGACTGCACAAAGGCCTTTTGCTCTCCACGATGAGCTTTAGACTTTGTAGTTCTTGTTGCCCAAATGCGTAGCTGGGCTCAGAGCTACCAGAGGCCACTTCCTGAGCATCTGGGAGGGAGATTCTCGCTCTCAGAGGTTTCCAAGAACGGATGTTGGGTAACACAGGGCAGTTGAGCAGGTTGTGGTTTACAGCAGATTGTTTGGTGAGCAAGCTGAGCTTGGGCAGTCGGCTTTGCCTTTAGCTGGGAGAGGCACTCTAAAACAATGACTGTTGTTATGTTTCCTTTCACAGAGTAATGGGAAAGACGGGGCAAAGCTCTGACTTTTGGATATGTAATTGGAGCGGTTCTGAGGTCTTGGTTCATACCTGTGTTTGAATAAAAGCATGCCTCCAAAGTGCTTCAGTGGCCCAGCTGTTCATGGCCCATGGCATCCCAGAGACTGGCAAGTCTTCTCACAGACATATTTTTAAGACACATCCTTAAAATAGCTGAAATTACTTGTAACAGGGAGTGCTCAGCCTACCAAGCACATATAAGCAAATATTTGCAATAACTGGCCCAGTGTTTGCACAGCACCAAGCACATTGCCTGGACTCCATAAATAATAATACTTGGCACTCACAGAATGGTTTCCATTTTCAAAGCACTTTAGTCATAACCCTTGACACCTATATGGCCTTTTACATCTTTACAAGAATTAATTAATCCTCACAATGCCCTGTGAGATAGGTATGCACTGCGATAATAACAATAACAACAATTAATAATTCATGCATTCTACTCAAAAATCACTTCAGGGATTAAAATGCATCTGTAATACTTGAGGTTTATTAACATTTTCCAGCAAATAATAAAACCCATGGTATTGTGTTAAATCTATATAATATCCTTCCATAAATCTTCTGCAGATCGAGGCGATACTGAAGGCCCAGTGAGGCACCAGTACATCAGCAGGAAGTGTATGACTGACTCCAGGAAAGTTCAAGCCCAGTCCACACGTAATCCAGGTGCCAGAATGGAACTTGCCACGCATGGTAGTGCGTAAATAAATACCAGTGAAGCAGGAAGGCTCTTTGTTCTTTTTAGCTCTTGTTTATGCAGAGGACTCCCCCAGCTTGGGCATGCATGACCCCATCCTACACAAACACAGCACCAAGAAAGTGCAGGCGCTTACTGGGTGAGAAAGGGCAGTGACTCAGCACCGTGTTGAGCAACAGGGACAGCGGGGAGGAGCCTGGACAGCACTAGGCAAACACTTTCCCTCAACACTTTCCCTTGTAAAAATTACCATAGTGCCTTTGATATGCAGGCAAGCCCCAGTTAAACCTGATATTTAAACCAGCGGTACTTAAACCCTGTTGACTTAAATAGAAGAACCATCAGGCTCCCACGGGGGAGCTCCCGGGCTTGCCAGGGTGGAGGAGGGACTTGGGTGCTGGAATCGGGCTCCCGGCGTGGACGGTCCAATTCCCCGCAAAGATGCTTTCGTCAGTTTGCATCCCAAAGTGGATTAACATAAACCACAGGGGCACTTTAATCCTAATGAAC
This sequence comes from Corapipo altera, assembly GCF_003945725.1. Classification (NCBI taxonomy): domain Eukaryota; kingdom Metazoa; phylum Chordata; class Aves; order Passeriformes; family Pipridae; genus Corapipo; species Corapipo altera. The sequence continues at coordinate 5,671,272 of NW_020884895.1, read as the reverse complement.
AGGTACACCCACACCCTAACAATTCCACCGTGAATTCCCTGTGGCTGCAAGCCGGAAGCACTGAACAGTTAGGGCTGGTGGCCTTCATACTCTAAGACTTTAGTTTTCTCCTTAATTTGAGGCAGATATCAACTTAAAAAAAAAAACACAAAAAAACCCCCAACAAAACAAACCCAAACCAACCCACACCTGTAAACTATTTGTCTTTGTATTGTGCTAAGAAAGGAAATGGAGGTTTCACCAGTTTGAAAGCACTGGTTTTATTCTGAGTCTGCTGACAATGACTGCAGAAGATGACATGCTGGAAAAGGGCTTCTTTCTGAGTATGGAGCATTTTTTGGCCATACCTTAGTGTACAAATTCATCAGTAACTGAACAGTGGACATATATGGTAAAAAATGTCTAACATTAGTCATTAGCATACCTGTAGCACTAGTTTTTATCAGATGCTTTAAAGTATACACACAGAGATAAAGTTGTAGAACTCCATAAGGCAGGGAGGAGTCAATCCCAAAACAATCATCTCATTGATACACTTCCCAGATCGATCTCAGAGGCTTCTGCTTCCCAGAATAAACAGCAAGAGCAGAGGCACAGCATGACCAGGTGAATAGTCCCTCATTCATAGGCAGTTGATGGACTGTGTGATCCGAAGCCATGAAGTGGCTCTTTCAGAAGTTTCAGGACACAAGTTATGCTGCTCAGAGCACATTTTGCCCTACATTGGTGTTGAGGCACAAGAACCTGTCAGCATCTCCCTGCTGTACAGAGCTCCAACAGGGCACGGGCTGCTTGCCTCAGCCCTTCTGCACAGGGCCAATTTCACATTTCTGATTTTAAAATCTACCAGCAGGCCCCCAAAAAACAGAGGGGGTGGGGATACTTACCGAACCGTGCCATTGGCCTTACTGTGTTATTGCTGCTGACTTCCCATCCAGAGGCCCAGCATTCCCTGAAGTCTTTTTAACAGGAACAGAAATGTGTGTGTGAACGTGTTGTACCAAGGAGAGCTTCCAGATCAGTGCCAGAGGAAAGGATTTTTAAAGGAAAAGTGGAAGAAACAGAGAAGAGATGCCTGTCGCTTGAGCCCCTTCAAGCAAGGGCTCCTGCACGTTGGCTTCCTGCAGGGAAGCAGCTGCTCCCACCTGGGCACATTGTCCTCTTTTTTTTTGGAGAAGAAAACCAGTGGGTTTGTTGCTGCTGTCCCAGGGCCTCTGCCCACAGAGGGCTGATACTGAGGGCAAAGGATGACACTGTCCCTCCCCGGGCTCCCACAGTGGGTCCTGGCACAAGAGGGAGGACAAAATAAAAGCCGAATATCATCGAATATCATCCCTTGCGACCCAGAATCCGGCCCCAGGAGGACTGGTGGATATTTCACACAAGAAGGGGAGAAAAATGAGCGAACAACACAGAAAGGTGCTGACACAGACCTGACTCTGGGAAGTGGCACTGACTGACCTCAGCGGGTTTAGTTATCACAGGTGCAGCACTGTTGCTTTAGCATGAACTGGGGTTGTTGGAGGCATAGGAACACATTTATGTTTTGACTTTAATCACTAAGGATTATTTTAAATTTTTTTCTTTTTTTTTTTCTTTTTTTTTAGTTGCATATGAAAATATCCACATTAAGATGGAAAGAAAATGTTACTTCTCAAACAGAAATACTGAAGGGGTCCCTGTTAACTCTGTGGTTATGGCAAAGCTCCCTTCACAGTGGGGTTGTAACTCAGATGTTACATCCTACACTGGCTGAGCAAATCCAAACCTGTTTTATTTTAACATGGTTACGAAAAAGGGTGTGTACCAGCTGCTCTCACACACCTCTGAAGTTTCAAGCAAGACATATCTGGCCCTCGTAGGAGATCAAACAGATTATCTCACAGGGCCAGGATGTGGTTGCAAAAAAATTCAGTCTTGTAAGCGTCATAGTGATTCATAATATAATCTACATTACTCGGTATAATTACTGCAGAGTAAATAAAGGCACAAGTACAAAAGGTATAATATTTATTATTTACCTTGATTTCTGTCACATACTAATTTAATATTTCCTGTCAGTTCAAGAATCCAGCCAACCTGAAGAAGATTTCTCTTTCTTGCCCATGCTTAAATCCTGCTTTCTTTTTTGTTATACTGACATTGTTCCGTTTTTTATGTGAGGAGAGGACAGACCCAGGACTGATTTGCTCCATAATCAGAGTCCTGAAAGACTCCTCATGTGGCCTTCAGCAAGCTGTTTATTATCAGGGCATGAGCTTCCATCTATAAAAAGAGAGGACTAACACAGCTACTAATGGTGATTATATTATTGTTAACACATAATTATCTATCTCACAAGTAAATTGGGAGGGTAAATTAGTGTTTATGGAGTATTTTAAAGATGATGATAATATTATTTATTTGAGGGGTATACTTTATGTCTTGAGGACAGCAGTTGTTGAAAACCACCTTCTAATTAGGTTTTGCTAATGATGGTGTCAAAAAGGTGTAGAAAAACATCAGTAGGTACACTCGAAAGACCCTGGTTTTGTTTCTTATATTATTTGCATCAGCTGATTTCCTGCAGACAGATATGCCATATCCATTTATACAAGATGTTAAACATTGTTTTCTGGCATATTAAGCATAAAATGAACGAAGTAGATGGCAGTGCCAAAGCACACCCTGCAGTGTGTTATTAGACAACTTGCTCCGGTGATTAAAGCCCTTGAAGTCAATAGAGGTTTTGCAGTTGTTGGGTTGTTTTTGTTTCCCCACCCCGCTGGGCAAGGATTTCATCCTGGATCTCCAGCCTTGTCTTTCACTGCACATTGCTTATGTGCTTAGCACTCAATTAAAGCACACCCAGGATTTATTCCACACAATCCCTTAGTGAGAGGGTGACTGCAGGTACTCAGAAGGAGCAGCACAAGTCCAGCCAGAAGGATGATTTCCCCGGGGCCTCCTGTATTTCCCCCTTTTTTTTTGTCGATTTTCTACATTTCTTTGAACATCCACTTCTTTCAGTTTTATTCTTGAGGACTTCTGATAACGTATCAAACTTCCCCAAGCTGGCTGTAATCTTCACCCCCTCCGACATGCACCGCCGCGACAGTAACTGTGACTGGCTGCAGCAGATTAAGCAGCATATTTCCACAAAACATTTCCAAAATGAGACCAAATTTTGTGAGCTGTGTGAGCATCCTTTGTAACATTCTGAGCAGGTTCATAAAACACTTCAGGGTATATAGAGAAAGAGAGATTTGACTGTTTAGAGCAGTGTATTAGAAACAGCTCTCCATCTTTCACGGTGCTAAATGTGTGCCATAACATGAGACCGAAAAACACACACACAGAGAAAAAAAAAGGGACAGAAAAAACGCCCAAATCTCACAGTGGAAGAATGAACTGAGAATTATTTCCTCAGCTGAGCCAATATTTCCTACAACACGGCTTTCTGTGAGTCAGCCTTTTTGTGCCACAGAACTTAAAATAGCAAAAGTGAGATAACAGTAGGCTGGTTGGAAATAGAAATTTTCAAGGGATGCAAAAAAAAAAAAAGCTACAGAAAAAACCAACTTTTGGACCTAGAGAGTGGTGATGAGCATATTAGTTATCTGCTGGTAATAGATTATTGTAAGAATATAACAAACAATCCTAAAAAACAAAGGTGACACTTATCTGAGATTGTAAATCATGGAAAATCCCAAGTATGCAGGAAGCCCACCAGAGAGATTTCAGCCACTCCCCAACCCTCCTGCAGCACTGAGGGCAGAAAGCACAGCGCCCTGACTCCTTTCTTTCTCCCTCTCCAATAAGCAGGAGTGGTTTCATCCCAACCCCAGCACCTCCTTTAATTTTGCGTACACTGCTGAGAAGCCCTGGGCCAGCAGAGAGAAACCTCAGGCAAATTCCACACTGATTTCACGTAGTTCAGGACATAGCTTAATAAATATACATAGAAGAGGAGAGAGTATGTTTCTAGAGGCAGAGTCAAGCAGGGGATGGGCTAGCAGTTAGGCAGACTTGTTGGCCACATCCCAGCCTTTGGTGGTTCTTCGAGGGCTGTACCTGCCAGAAACAAGTCTAAAGCCCTGAAGAAATGCATCTCCCACCAAACCCATCAGGTTCCCTATTTGCTTACCTGATGTAAGTGCACCCACGAAGAAGAATTCCCACTGGGAGCAAAGAATCACACACACACTGGTAATTCTGCTCCATCAACTAGACAGACGTGAATAGCACGAGAAGGGGTGGAGCCCCACTGTGGCCTGTATGAAAATTAAGATCATTATTAAAATGCACCTAAAAATGAAAAAGGCACCCCATGCACCTCAGTTTTTTGGCAGAGTTGGGGTTGTCTCTTTCCTCACTTGCCTAATGAAGTCTCCTCTTCAAGCACTTGTCCACCTCAGATTTCATCCACTTGCTCATGGTCCATGTGAATAATTGCCTCCGTTCCCCTATATTTAGGTTCAAAATCTAACATTTGGCCATGAGGCATTTTGCAAAAGAAGTGGCCCCACACAGGTCCATGGGATTTATCCTTTCATTTCTTCCCATAAAATGCAAATCCTGTTCTGCAAGGCGCCGGGCAGGAGCATCTGCGCCAGATGTGTAATGTAAGCAGAGCAAGCAGAGGGACTGCTTGGATACTGCCTGGATTTACACAGCAGGTTATTTTTGAAGCTGAGAGCAAAACCTCCATCTCCTGTGCAAGCACCTTCTTCCCCTTCATCGCTCAGGAATTTTAAAAAGTCTACGAGGACATAAAAAACTTTTCATTTCCCACATCCTGTCATTAAGCAGCTTTACTGCAAACAATGAATGATGACAAACCAAAGCAACAGTTTTAACTGAAGCAGGATTACACTTGGCATCACTATTTGTTATGTGGCTTACTGGACAGCAAGACAAATGTGTACTTCTGCTGCCCTTTCCTGCTGCCAGCTCTGTCCCTTATTAATACATAATGGCACTACTGGAGAGAACACTGTAGCAAAAACAGCTGCAGGATGAGACCCCAAAAATCAAATGATGTCTGGGCCAGCAAGCGCTGGTGGTCTCCAGTTTTGGATGAGACTCTTGGTTCCTCTAGGCTGGATTCTCATCTCTGGCACTGACCCAACACTATCTGATGCTGACGCTTCAGCAGGAAGGAAAAGACTGGACAAACCTTCTGGTCCATGAAGTTCTCATATACACACAGGGAGACAGCTGTCTTGCCCTGGGGGAATCAGCTCACCAGAGAATTTTAACTAAAATCCTGCCTTGTTACATTGCATTATTCTCCACCGAGTAAGGTGAAAACATAACCAACCCACGCCTGATTAATTATCAGACAGTACTTTGAGAGGTTTAAGTAATATCACACTTTGCTCATGCATCCTCCAAAGCCTTGCTGGTAATGATGATACATGGCTGTTAGCAGAGATGCCATTTAGAAACTGGAGGTATGAAAAAATTCGCTGAGGATGCTGCCAGCTTTACACAAGTGGATGTGAATGTATAATCACATTACTGTGCACCAACGTGGTACTTCTGAAACAAGAGGCTCAAGTTGCTGCACCCAGCAGGGCAGAGAGCTCCACCCGGGCAGGAGGCTGTGGAGGGATGGCAGCCCCCGTGCAGTGAGCATGAGCCCCTCGAGGGGCTCAGTCCAGCCCACAGAGCTGGTCAAGCTGCAGGCAGGACCCTGCTCACACCACCTCCTCCCCAGCACAGCCCCAGGCTGGCACCCAGGACCCCTCCTGATGTCCCAGCTCACGGTCTGGGACAGACAATGCGAATAAAGTGACATTTAGCAACGTTTGCTTGGAGTCATTCTCAGGTCCTTCTGGGCCATCTTTCCCTGCAGACATAAGGCCCATTCAGCCCAGGTCGTATCCGCAGGCTATCAGGAGTCAATGGGATCATTCATGTTCCGAAAATCGCCAGCACATTCAAGTTGTTCCTTTGGCAGTGGCCCGGCCTGACACTGCTTCCAGCCCCCGTCCTTTCAGCATTCACACTGTTCCACCTCACTGAGGTCCACAGGGCTTGGGTAAACATAAATAATGGCAACATTATGGCCCCATTTCACGTCCAAGATTGCAAATGGTATTTCTATTTACTATTGAGCATCTCTTTATTCATCAAATGCATTAGAAAATCCATTAAAGAGGAAATTAGGGATCTAATGACCTGCACCATCATTCAAGCCCGGTGTTTCAGATACAGGCATAGAATGTAGTTCAGTGCTTGCATCTCCTCCTGGCCGATGACTCACTGGAGGTGGGAGCAGTGCGATGAGACAGCCTTACTCACCCTCCACGCCGGGAACAGGCTGGCAGCACATACGGTGTGGGGATGAGCACAGATGCCCGGCGGGCAGGGGAGACCGTGGGACTGTGCCAGGGGCAGAGTGGGAGGAGGGTGAGGGCAGAGAGGGCAATGAGGGCAGAGAGGACAGTGAAGACACCAAGGGCAGCGAGGGCAGCTGACTGCCCACTCACAACCGTGCTGCTGAGAACTGAGGTGGGTGCAAAGGAAGAGATGGCACGGATGGCTGTGGCATGGCTATATGTGTGTGTGTAGAATGGAAATATTTAGAAAACAGGAGTGAACTGCAGCAGACCTGCCTTGTAGCTCTGTTGGTGCTGCAGGTGCAGCAGGGACAGTGACTTACCTGTGGCTCTGCAGGGAGTCACTACTCAAGGGCAAGATGACAACAGCAAGTGGCACTTCACTGTAGCCAGACCTGAGGTTTAAGCAGCAGCTCCACTGACCTCCCACAGCAGCTGTGAGTTGGCATATCCCCAGATCCTTCATGTTCTGCCATCACAGCACTACAGCAAGGGCAGCTTTTCTGATAGGACTTTCCATCCCAAATCTCCTTCTAACAGCTGACAGCAGCCAGGCTTCGCAATCTTAAATTTGCAGTGTGCTCCATAAATTGTTTGAGTGCCAGTGTTGTATATATAAATCTATATGTGAACTGTGTCTTTGTGCTGCTCCACTTCATTAAACAAGCTGAACAATTCAGTAGCTGGTTTTATGCCTCCAGGCACTTGGGTCATCTCTGATTTTTACTCATCTCAGAGTTCATGTTTGCAATGAATGGCTTCTCTCCCTGGTAGGACAAGAAGATAAAGCAAATGATAAAATCTTTCCCACCAGCATGGAGTAGGGAAGGGGCAGAGCTGGAACTCCCCTTGCATTGCATCCCTCCCTTTGCCAGCCTCTGCATCTGGGGAGGATTGCACCATCCCCAAATCTCCACCCTTAGTTCAGTGTGACAGCAGAAACCAAGACAGAATTTGGCACTCCTGAACACTGCTACATCCTTCATTCCCCTTCCAGAATTATAACAAAGTCCTTTTTTCCCTTGGCTGCACAGCAGCAGCATTTGCTTCCCCCCCACCCCAGCAAGGAAGATTTTGCAGCCTTTAAATGAACTGAAAAGATCTCGACCAGGAACTCAGCTCAGCAGCTTAGAGCCTGTCAGACATCACATTCCCATCTCTTTCAACTGAGTCTGTGACTGTTTTGCAAGTGACTAACACAGAGCTGCAAAAGATTTAAAGCTTTCTAATAAATGCCATGTCCCCCCTTCACTGCACGCAGACACACACACACACTGCATTATTCTAATGCCCTGCTAAGCTTTCTAACTCCTTCTTACATCACACAACACAATCAGCCATTTGGCCCTGAGTCAGTGTTTCCATGAAGCAGAGTCAGTGTAAAAAGCTTTCAAGGCACTGGGATTGTTTTTGCTTCTGTAATGCTTTAAAAATGCTATATCTTGGGACCAAAGACTATTCAGTGAAAACACGGCATTTCTGGATGCCTTTCAGTTCTTGCATCAGAAATGCTGGCGCTGGGAACCAAATTGTTCCCATATTTGAGCTTGGTACCAAAACATCAAGTTTTTGTTTGTGGAGTTTATAAAAACAAACATCTACAGACCTGAATATATTAATCACAGGGAAACGGAAGCAGCCCAAGAGAAGTGTCTTAGCCTCCTTTGTACCTTAGACAAACAACAACAGGTCTCTGCTTACCCGTGGCCATGTTTTGGGCCGTACCAGATGAAAGCAATTGGAATGGCTCACATGTGTGCTCAGGACTCAAGGCAGTGTCAGTGCATGGCTGCTTGCTGGCCAGCGTGGGCTGTGTGTGCAGACACACAGCTGCTGCTGGCTGTGCTGTGCTCACCCAGGAACATGCCTGGGTACCTTATACTTGGACTGCATATGGAAGAAATCTCCATTTATACAAGGTATCTGCCTGAGAGCTACCAGATTTTCCAGCTTTGGCCATTCTGGGGGAGCACATGAGCACAGTGCCTGGCAGGCAATGCTGGCAAGCACACGAGTGCTCATCCCAAGTCCACTGGGATGTGATGAGCCCAGCATTGAAATGCCAGAGCCCATAGGTGGCAAAATTCAGGGTGATTTAGATTAGATATTAGGAAAAATTTCTTCACAGAAAGAGTTGACAAGCATTGGAACAGACTGCCTGGGGAAGCTGTGGTGTAACCATCCCTGGAAGTAAAAACGTGGATATAACACTTGAGGACATGTTTTAGTGGTGAAAAAGGTGGTGGTGCTGCATTGATGGTTGGACTTGATGATCTTAGAAGTCTTTTCCAACCTTAATGATTCTATGAATCCCTCCAGGGGTCCTTTGAGGATCCCTTTAGGGATCCCCTCCAGCTGCTCTACAGGAATGCACTCCAGCTTCTCAGCACTTTCCAGCACCCTCTCCTTACCCATAACAACACTTAGCTGCCATCAAACGTGGTGTGGGGACAGGGGTGACACACTGCCCATGTAATTTGACCACTGATACATGTATTTCTCATCCCTACTTATTACACATTATTACTCACTGCTGCCCATGTTTATTTTGCTTTCCAAGGGGAGGAGCAGTGGAAACGCTGTCAGACCAGCAGAAGGGAAAGCAGCACACGGGCATTTTGGTGTATTTATGCCCATTCTTAGCCATCCTCTTCCTTCTTCTGTTTTTAGAAGCCAGGGTGCAACTTTTGCACTGGTTACAAGGATTGCATTACACCAGTTGTGACTCCTGACAGGTTTAAATGTCATCTGAGAAAAGGAGTGGTGAGGAAGGCTATGGTTTGAATTTTAACAGGGAGCAGGAGCTGGTTACATATTGGTGTTTTGGGGGATGCTTAGGGAAGGAACAGGAGGTGTCTGTTCTCTGAAGTGATGCCTGTAGCCAGGAGGTATAATGTTTTCTGGAAAGAAGGTAGGTTTGTAACAGAAATCTTTAGAGACAGGCCTGCTGTCCGATGGAAATAGCAATTCTTTTCCTAAAAAAAATGCTTCCTTTTTCCTCATGGGGAGAGCTCCCAAACCCAACCTCATCACCATGATCGGGAACATCTTAATTCCCACTTGAGAGAGCATCCCTAGGTGACACAGGACCTTTGTCTTGGCCAACAAAACTACCCAGCAAGAAAATCTCCCAATCAGAACTTTAAGCCTTGAGTTGAAAGTTTTTTGACCCCAAATCTTCAGGTTTCAACTTTTCAGTAAAAACTACATTCTTTGGCTTTTGGGTCGTTTTGTTTTGTTCTGCTTGTTTGTTTGGTTGGTTTGGTTGTTTGGGATTGCTTGTTTGTTTGTTTTTAAGTCCAGTAGAAAGGATGTTTAATAATTTCTGTTTCTCCTCAGGGTAGGGTTGAGCCATGTGCCATCTCTAAAAAAACAAATAATAGCCCCTGAGTTTACATCTAAAAAACTTCTACATTTTTTGGTGGTTATTATTAAATGACAAGTTTTATCTGTCTCTTACCATCTCAGTGCTAAGGGGGAAGTTGAGGAGTTTTCTAAGAACTTCTTAAACTGCCAGTGAAAACCAGCATTAGAGATAAACCACGATATCTGAAAATCAGAAAATAGCTTCTCTCCAGCTGTGTTATCAAGCAGCAGCACAGGGCTGTGAAGTGCAGTGACTGCAGAAAAAAAATTAGGGAAAACACTGGGAAGCACGAGGCGTGTTTTGGGCGCCTATTGATGTCCCCAGCCTTCATCTGAGAGAGGAAAAACCCCAAACTCTCAGATATATCAGGATTTCTCCAGATTACCTTAATCTAAAATTGGAAGAGATTGAAAAGATACGTTTTTTTATTTTAAAGCAATGTCTATCAGAATTCATAGAAGAGCACTTGACTATTTCCAGGGGATATCAGGGACCAGCTGTCCATCTACTCAAGGAGGTCAGCCCAATGGTCACTGTGTGCAACACAGCAACCCTGATAGTGTTTTCACTGATAATTTCCACGTATATAGAATCATAGAATCATTTAGGTTGGAAAAGACCTCTAAGATCATCAAAGCACCTTTAAGATCGTCTAGATCCAACCCCCCTTGCCATGGGCAGGGACACCTTCCACTAGACCAGGTTGCTCAAAGCTCTGTCCAGTGTGGCCTTGGACGCTTCCAGGGATGGGGCGGTCACAGCTTCTCTGGGCAGCCTGTGCCAGGGCCTCACCACTCTCCCCCTGGACTACTGAAAAAAATCTCGGGAAGGATAAATATTTGACCCCAATTCAGCCCTAACTGGGCACATGTTATCTGTGGCGACAAAGCAGCCAAAGTTTTACATAAACCTGTAAAAGCTGTTTCCAGCCCTGGCAGCCCAGGGAAAGACAAAAGGTTCAAGCACCACATTTAACAGCAGCCTGAGCCCACGATTACCCAAAAATGCTTTGGAGGGAGGCTGAACTAAAGTGGTGAAGGAACAGCAACCTGCATTGCCAGCGGTGCACAGGGAGGCTCTGGCTCCAACCCAGCTGTCCTTTGTCCTCCAGGGAGGAAAACAGCCAGATTTCAGTGGGGGGTTAAAGAAAGGTTTGATGTGAAGGCACAGCAAGGTGCCACAGGCGTTATCTTCACAAAATCACAGAATCAAGGTTGGAATAGACTTTTAAGATCTTTGAGTCCAACCATTAATCCAGACCACCCTAATGACCCCTAAACCATATCCCAAGTACCACATCCAGACATCTCTTGAACAGTTCCAGAGACAGTGACTCCACCACCTCCCTGGACAATTTATTCCAATATCTGATCGCTATTATAGTGAAAAAATGTTTCTAATACCTAATCTGAACCACCTCCTCTAGTGGAAATTTTTTTCGAATCCCCAGACTAAGGTTTAGGACAAGGGTGGAAAGTGTAGGCAGGGACTGTGGTGAGGGCTTTTTGGAAAACACTGCTGAGAGAGAAGCTGTATTTATTTCGGTGGAGTTAGTTTGGAGCTACAGTAGGATAAATGACTCTAAGACCTAGTTTAGATGTTAAAGGAAATGTATCTGACACTGACTTCAATAGACTAATTCCAGATTTATATTACACTGAGCTTAGAGCCAGTGAATACACAGTACAGTGATAATTATAGAGAGCAATATAGAAAAACAAATCACCGTATTAAGAGAAACAAATAGATCCTGGAAAAGTGCCATGTTTTTAAACTGGGCCACAGTGACTCGGGCTGGTCGGTGCCTATTAGATCATCCTCGTGTCCAGGCATTTGGTTTCTATATCTTAATCATATTGAGAGGCTCAGGCAGAAGAAAGAAAAAGCAATTATCTTTCCCTTAAGATAATGGAGTGTTTAAATAATAATAAGAAGAAAGAAAGAATGCTGGGCCAAATAAAAACCACAGCAAAATCAAGGGAAAGGCAGATTTGATCCGACATGACTTTCTCAGGCTTTCAGAGAGCATTTTCTCCTGCACTGCAAATCTCCCTCCCCCTGCCTCCCCAGTCCACACAAAGCGAGAAGTTAAAGGTAAACATCTGTTTCTGCTTGCTAACCTTTCTTTCTTTCCTTAGGAGGCTCTTACTGCTGACAAGGGCACCGCACATATTTCACTCCGAAAGATCAAGCGAGGATAAAGGGAGCGGTTTCCTGCTCCTAAAAGCTGCCTGTGCCAGCACGGTCATGCTGCTTAAGCACGGCCCTTCGTCATCGCCTGCATGAATGAAAAGCCAAGGCAGCCCTGGGGTGCAGCGGGAAAGATCTCTTATAAATCAGGACAGCGAGCTGACCTCTGGCATTGCCACGCCACCATTTTTGGCCTGTTTGTCATCACTTGGTCCTCTGGGCATGGTCTCTGCGAGCCACAGTGGGTAGAAGGCGTGGGAGCAGAAGGAATTCCCCTGAGAAAGGGTTCTTACCCTGCACACAGCAACACATCACTCCCCAGCCTGGCTGCATCCCTCCTGCCCCTGCGGCTCCTCACCAGGGGCTCCAGTGCTGCCCCCTCTGAGCTGCTCCCCAGGCCCTGCATCAAGCCCAGTTATGCAACGCCGAGTGACATTTTTTTTAGGCTGTTTCAGAGGAGCAGAAAGAAAAGATGCTTTCCAAACGCCCTCAAGCCATACCCTCTCCCTGCCTGTGCAGACCCCGTGCCCCCACCCCATCGCCCTCCTTCCCGCGGCTCCCGCTGACCCGGCACACCCCTCGCCCTCCGAAACGTTGGGAGAGATGAGATCATCCAGAGCAGCTCGTAAGACAAACATCCTGACAGCCCTCACTAACATTTTCCACAGGTTTCTCATGCTCCATTAGCTCTTGCGAGATCGTATCGCGGGGCAGTTGCCATAATTAATGGCTTGTGTACTTTTGCACACCCGGGTTCTTATAATCCTCCCCCCCCCCCCTCCTCTCTAAACAGAGTCAAAATCACCGGCCCAAGGCAGTGGACGTGGTCAATCCATAGCCTGGCAATCACTTATAACCCGTTCTTTTGACAGATTTCCCTCTGTCCTCCCACCTATATGTATTACTGAAAAAAACCCCCTGTGGCCACGTCTCTTGTAAGGGGTGAGGTGTGAACAGAAGGGTATAAAATGAAGTCATAACTCAACTAAAAACCTTCATCTCAATAATTTGCCCACAAGGCTTAGGGACCAAGGAAAATAGACCCGGACTTTCTTGCTTGGATCTAACCCTTGCCTAGAGCTGTGATGAGAGAGAAGTGATGGAAGGAAGAGGAGAGGGGCTTCCCTATGCAGACAGGGCTGAAAAGAGAAAGGTGAGGACCAGCACCTCTCCCTGCCCCACAGCAGCATCTGACCACAATCCCAGCACCTGCACATGCTTATGCTCCTGGTGGTAATAAAATCCTGGGGGGATGTTAAGGGGCACATCAGCAGCACCAACAGAGTCATCATTGCTGGCACCATGGTTCAGGAAAGCATCACTGATATTTACAGTGGAGTACAGTGGTGGTTTAAGCAGTATTTGGGTTTAGGAGCCATTACATTATAGTGAAATATGCACACTGTTGGTGGATGCTTAAAGCGCTGCTACACTGTGGCATAAACTCAGTATTAATTTTGGCTCCGTAGAGGAAATTGAAAATGGTGCCCTCGAAATCATTATGCTGAGCGAAATTCAGCAGCAGGGGAAAAGAGAGAGCCTGGAGGGAAATAAGAGAAAATTTACTTCAGGCAGCCAAAAGATCCTGTGGGACTCGCTCAGCCTAGGCCCAGGGATGCAGAGGAGGTTGGGGGCAGTGTGGTGGGATGTGTGGGGCTCCATCATCAGAGCCCCACATCACAGCTGTGCCTTAGTCCCAGCTGGTAGAAACCCTGAGAGCCCCTGGGGATGATGTTCCGCCTGTGAAGTATCATTTGCTCTAATTTTAGTCCTGTTTATGTAATGTCTGTGTGGGGGAAATGTGCAACATTCCTGGAGGGGCTGTGCTAAGGACAAAGCTTGTGCCCCCACCCCTAGAGCAGGACTCCTGTCTGCCAGGTCCTTCTGCCCCAAGCACTGGGTGCAGGCAGCACTTGAAATGCTACCTGAGTCTTACAGGCTATATCCTGACAGGCATTATATATATATAATCTATAATATCTATAATATATATAAAAATTAAGCCCACTTCAGCTGTCACCCCAAATATCTCCCCTGCTGACTCCACATGTCCTGAGCTCTCTGGAAAGAGCCGTGCAGAACCCAAATGACCAGCCCTGGTCTGTGGGAGCAAGGGATTCAAAGTCTGTTTGAATGAGCATCAGAAATAAGTGGGGTATATTGAACTGAGATAAATTCTTGGATCTCATCCACGTAGAAAGGAAATGCTCAGAATTCATCTGAGATTTGACTCAGACCTGCCCTTTCAACCTCATATCCTGACATTACAACCTGTCTATAAAAAAAAAAAAAAAATAAAAAAAAAAAATCTCAAACCTCTGCTGGGGCTTCAACATATAGCAGAACTGAGCCCAGAAGAAGAGGAAACAGAAAACCAAAACCCTTGAATAGCTCCATGGGAACCACTGCTGGTGTGTGCTGTCCTTCTTTTTCTCTGGCTTAGGAGAGCAAAGCCCTGCAGCTGGAGCAGAAGTGAGGACCCTGCTCTACCTGGGCCCTGTGGGGCTGCACGTCACAGGCATTAGTTGGGGGATGACAGAGGAAGCAGCTGTTCTCTCTCCTCTAAATCCTGTGATGAGCTGCAGGAATGGCTCCATCACAGCAGCACCCCTGATCCCCCCCAGCTCATCCCCACAGCCGTCGGGGTGCAGACCATGGAACAGTGCCAGCCAGGACAGGGACTCCCACACTGGAGGTGCAAGTCCCCACCAGCTTTTGGAGGAAACCTGGGAGAAATCAGGGGATTTTCTCATTCTCTCCCAGGATTTGCAGGAGCAGAGGTCTGGCTTGGTATGGCTTAGATTAGTTTTCATATATATAAAATTCTGCTGGTAACACAGCTGCCCTTTATTTAATGCAGATTGCTCGCGCTCCCCGGGTAGAGCAAGCATTACCTCACCAACTGGATGTGATTTCTCAGCTCCCTGCCTTCAATAAAAATTCTAACACCTGCAAACTTTTTAAACAAATTATGTATATTAGAGCAGAACCCCCCTACACGTTCTCCTGGACTAGCAGCCGTGCATCTTGAAACCAAATCCTCTCCAAGACATCTGGTCGGCGCTGGTGTCGTTATTACAACCTCTCCCCTGCGGCGCCGGTGGCACAGAGCCCACGGACCTGCTCCACAAAGGCTACTCTGTAGCTGGGGCTCCCTCTGCCACGCTGAGCTCCCTGGGAACCTGATGGATTGCTTTCAAGGGTGACTTAAAAAAGTTAAAAAAAAAAAAAAAAAGAAAAAACCTCTGTTTGTAAACGTGAAATGAAATGGGGGAAAGCGAAGAGTGAATCCTCGGCTCACTTCTGGTGGTGTGGATGTTGATGTTAGAGGCTGGAACACATCATGGAGGCTTTTATCATGGATCTGTGTACAGGGATACCAGGAAAAGTGTTCAGGCTGCAGAGACCAAGGGGTAGGGGAAAACAGAGGTCTCCACCTTACATTTCTGGGTACAATCCTCTGAAAATCTCCTTTTTCTCCTCACTCCCAGCAATAAAAAGTGTATACTTGAGCTCCTGAGCAGCTGCTAAGAGCCAAGCATGTTTTCACCAGAGCCAGTGCCCAGAATTGCTTAATTCAGGTGTGTGTAAACAGATTAGATATAGCAGGTTCCAAGAAAAGGCTCGTTCATCTAAAGAAAATCAAACCTGTTTTCTTTTCGCCCAGACCTTTGGAGCACAATTTCCTTCCCAAGGATAACCTGAAAGAATGAGAAATGAGCTGCAAAGCCCTACATCTCCCCACTTCCCCGTGCAGCAGGAAAGCCCATGTGCAAACCTGATGAGCAACCTTTGTTCTGGTGACATTTCCAGCCCAGTCACTAGGTCAGAGAGAGCACGGACAAGTTTAATTAAACATCCAGACTGTCTGGTGTTGCTTTATTATCACCTGAGCCTTCCCACTGCTTCTCAAGTGAGACCTGAGGCACATAATCTTGACAACGAATTAACAAGTTTATCTTGGTTGATTGACCCAGACTTTGGAGCCATAGGAGAAAGAACAAGGTCTTGAAGTTCAGCAGAGCTCAGTGCCAGGTATCACTCCTCAGTGACAGCCCAGAACTCAGCAGGAGCAGTTTGACTTTCCCTATCCAAAGTCCTGTCACCAGCAGCCTGTGCAAACCATGCACATGCTGCAATTAGTATCAGAGATAAACCAGATCCATTAGTAGATGGAAGGGGAACTCAATCTGTTTTACAAATGGAAATGAAGTAGCAGCCTCAATTATAGGATTTTTAAAAACATGCAATTTAGCAAAATGTTGATTTCCTTTTCGTTTACTTCGTTCTTTGTCTTTCAGATACTTCAGCTCAAGTAGCAGGCAGTATATTAACCGACCAGATTTTGGCAATGTATTTAATAATCAAGCTCAAATAAGTGCTCTTAGGAAATAATTTTATTTACAGTTCAGCTGGGAAGAATATTAAAGCTTGAGTATTTGGCTAAAATTATTATCCTACAATAACATACTTTGAAGGCATTTGGGCCATAGATGACTTGTACTGGTGAGTCAGAACACAGCATTTGACCTTTCCAAAAATTCATCATCTATTTGGGACACAGGGCAGGATTTGCCCTCCAGCTTCCCCCAGGCAGGGCAGGCAGTCACCACCACAACAGCTTTAGTACCTCTCTCACGCCTCCTGCACCCTGAGCCTGGGGCTCAGCAACCAGGGAGGTTCTGGGGTTCAGGAAGCAGCTGAATCACCGTACAGCCACCAACTCCCTCCTCCATACAGTTGCTTTATGTGTAGATATATTTTACCACATATTCTGCAGCAAGGCTGAAGTTTGGGAACACTGCATGAAGATATTTCAGTGTGTACATGCCTGTATAACAACTTCTTTTTTTTAATTGGTCCAGCCCACGTTACTGTTTAAATAATTGAAGGTGCTCGGCATTAAACATATTTTGCCATGCTTTCCCCATGGCACCTTTCCCACTCCAAACTGTTTGGAATCTGAACAGAGACTAAGCATTAACTAATTAAATTTCTCAAAACAAAGGTTAATTAGTGTGTTTATTTTGGATTATGTATGTATTGAATTATTAAACACTATATGGCACCATAAAAAAAAAAAAATAAGAAAGAAAGAAAAAAGGCAGGCTGAAAGGAGGAAACATTCCTAAGCCCAGGGAACAGCTTCTCTGGCTGCCTTGCAGCTACATTAACCATTTGTTCACGACTCCAGCTTGTGCTTGAAAAAAGCAGGGCCTCTTTTTATGGCTAAAAGCAAAAGCCCCACCCCCAGTCCAAAAGGAAGGTCCAGCAGCCTTGAGCTGTGACTTTAGTATATTTGTGTCATTTTAGGACAATGGATTAGGGGAGCTGCAGAGATCCCCTTTTTGGCTCAGGATAATGTTATACTGGACACCTCATCCAACACGCACACACTCCTCTTATAGTCCTGTTTGCTGTGCCAGACACAGCAGCCACTGAGGACAGGAGGTCCTTCCCAGGGCCCCTTGGACAGCAGCATTCCTCTTCTCCCTTCAACCCGCCCCCCCTTTCCCTTTTGGTCCCAAGGTGGAAAGTTTGCAACATGCAGCCTGTCTTCCAAATACTGAATTATACAATTATCTGTCTGCAGGCCAAGATCATGACTGGAGTCCAAGAGCCAGACCACACTAAAAGAAACAAGCTGGTGGAGATTCATCCAGATTCCACTTTTCACCTATATGTTGGCCCTTTAACAGTAGCACCAATCACACAGGATATATGGATAAACCACTGGCAACACAGGAGAGGTAGGAAGATATAAGCTAATACCAGTCACACTGTAATTACCTGACAGTGTGCAAACACACCTACCTGCCCTAAGAGGCACACAGGGCACTATTTTCAAAGCGCAAAGGAATCTGAAAAGCTTGCTTGCCTTCTCAAGCTTATTATGTAAAGCAACACTTCATACATACCTGGCCTACAGCAACAGGAACAGTGTCACATTTATCTACTTTAGCATTTCCAGCATGGTGGGTTTGTGATTCATTCTGTCTGAAGAGTCTTTTGACAGCTGACATGAGCACCTTTCTTCATCTCCAGAGTAAGTCTCTGTATTTCAGCTTTCCATTTATTTTCTGTACAGACAGGAGTCCTGAGTCACTTACAAAACACATCTCTTCTTTCAAAGCATCCTCCACTGCTTCCGTGAGCAGGAAGCAGTGTGATAGCCCAAACAGCAAACAAAAATCAAACTCACAGGCACCCCCTCAGATGAGAGATGATCCCTGAGTTGTGGTTATCCAGAACCCAAGCAACACCTATAAGAGTTTGCCTTCTGCCCACGTAAGTATAACATAAATTCCAATATAATACTGGAGATGCAGCTTCTGAGGACTCTGTCAGATGAGCTCTGCTGACACCTGAAAGAGGGCTGAAGAGGACAGTTCATTGAGGATAGGCAAAAATGGGTCAGTTCCTGCTTTATCACCTTGTGATTGCTGGAGCACTATCAGGAGGCACAATCAGAGCTGCAGCTGACACCTTCAGAGGAGCCATAAGTGGCTTCAGCTGCTTGTTCTCATTCTTATGTCCTATTCCCATCCCTCGAGGTCAGGATTCCTCCTCAATCCTGAATCTCTGCTAGATTGCCATTTATCTGTCACCAGACTTTTTTTCAGATTAATTACCTGATTAGGGGACCAAGGTGGATAAACTTATTTTACAGCCATTGCTTATGCAGGAATGCAAATAAAATTGCCTCTCTGGGTTTTTTTCCTCCCCTCTACTTATCATTTTTTCAAATGCATTTTTATCAAGGAAATTCTTTCTGCAGATCTAGGAAGGCAAACCTAATTAAAGTCACTTTATTGAGGGACCTGATACGAACACTTGCTTTAAAGAAGCAAGTTGTTAAAGCCAAAACTCCTTTCTTTTTTAAAGTCAAATATTTTTGTTCTGCTGTAGAAGAGAAAATATATCTTTGAATGACAGATATCTCAGAAATCTGCTTTTATTTCCTTTTTCTCCTTTCCTGACGATCTTAGGTTTCACATTCATATCCTTTGGGAAAATTGCCTGGGAAACTTTTCTGATGGCACGTTGAAGGTCATCTACAGTAAATGTGGTACAAAGTGAACCCAGATCTCAGGCTTTGCAAATGTTCATTATGTAAATTACAGGAGCTGTGAAGATGGAAATGAGGCGTACAGATGCTGTTGTGCACAGAAAAGCAGAGGGGAAACTTCAGATTTCCCTTCACTACAGATGCGGGTGGTGTCTGCAGGCACCCTCCTTCCTCACTGCAGTATTTCCAGCATGAAAAGGTCTCAGATTCTCTGTGGCTGTTGGTTTAGAATTGACTGGTTCTGTGGTCCTCCCTGTAGGTCAAGTACTGGGATAGATCTTTCAGTTCATCACACATCTGGGGAGAATCACGGGCCAAATGCAGCTGCAACCTGGATGGGAGGAAATGAGGAGAGTGCCTGTGCAGGGCAATTGTGAATGCCTGTCCACAACCCTTATTTCTGGGATTAGTCTTTTTGACTTCCTTAGCCAGGACTAGACCCGAGGAGGAATGTATTTGCATTGTGAATTATAGTGCAGAGACGCACAAGTGCGGGAGATAAAGATTCAGTGCTTGATTTCCTGCATCCTTGGGCACATCACTTAGAGGCCAGATTTTGAAAGATGTTAGAGATCAAAGGATGAAGAAAGATAACCACCTTCATTTTCAGATTTATTCCTGGGCATATCTTTCCTGCACATTTCAATAGGAAATAAGCACCTTTATGCTTTTCAAAAAAATATTACTAAATGCCTTTGAGGAGCTGGTTTCATCATGAGGAGCCAACATACATTTAAATGGCAGAACTTAAATTTCACGTTGTTTCAGTTTCCCACCTGAAAATAAAAGTGTGAATCCACCTTTCTTTGATTTCTCCTAGGTCTTGCTCAGGTTCAAAGCACAATTCTCTAAACAATAAATACCATTAAAGACACTTCATGCCTGATTTTAAGCAGCAATCAGTGCTCAGCTGCTAATGGGAACTACTGGTGTTTGGCCCTGTTGAAACTCAGCTGCGCTGCTTGAAGTTCAGTTCCTCAAAAATGAAGAAATTAAAAACTCGAGGCTGCTTTTGGTATTTTTGGCTTAAAAGGTCATGAGGGAAGCTGTGATGCAGACATATTGATGATGGGGTGGAAGGACAGTGCCGAGTCAGGTGCTCTCCCATCAGGAGACTGGCACTACCCAGAGCAGATTGAATGGGTGAGAAGGGCTGAGCCTTCCCCCCAGCAACCTCCTTATAGATCTGCTCTGACCTGCAGCAGAAAAAGCAAGAAAAAAAGGAGAGGAGAAGTAAGACAACACTGGAAGGGAAATTCCAACTCCCTGACCTTGGGACAACCTCACCCTGCATGTTAACAGAGCAACAAAGAGAGGAAAAATGATGAAATTGCCTCAAAATGAAAAAAGAAACGACAACAACAAAAAAGAGTTGTTGAGTCATCCAATAGTGTTCACATCAAGATATTTTCTTAGCAACTGTGCTAAAAGAGTGAATGTAACACATTCTGGTTTGGCTCTTCCTTCAGCAGCGAGATTGATTTGAATTCACATATGGAGATCTGGTTTACAATGAGGTTCTCCAGCCCTTTCCTTTCTTTCATTGTTTCCATCACGTATCTTGGATAGAAAATTTGCCTTTGTGAAAAAACCCACACCAGACAGCCATGGGGCAGACCATGCCCCACCATGCACATCTTTTCTTCGAGAGGTTTTTTTGTATGAAAGGCCATTTTGAGAAGCAGTTTTGCCCTTGATCCCACCGAGCCCCTGCACCACCATCCGTGCTGGGTGTGGGGAGACTTGCTGCAGGAGGAACTTGTCCTCCACCAGCCCCGAGTTTCACAACACACTTAGGAAACATCTTGCACTGGCCTTGATTTATGCAGAAATGTTGGCTAATCTCTTTTATGTAATCACCGATAGCTGTTTCTAAAGGCTAAGTCCTCAAAATGGAAGGAATGAATTAAAAGAGACAGATGGGGTTTGGCTGGCTCTGCATTCCCATCACAGCCTCAGAAATGGCCCATTAGTTCGTGACAATTTAAGCAGGGGTTCAACCACACCAGCAGGAACACTCAGGCTGTTTGCTGTGCAGCCCAGTTTCACAGTCTGATCCTGCTCACACCAAAGCCACTGGAATCACTCCAGGGCTATTCCATTGAAATGCGATCAAAGTCCAGTCAAAAGTCACAGAAGACTGAGTTTTTGTTTACCCCAGATCCCCTTGCTTGGCACCACTGCAGGCTCTGGGAGCTAACAGCAAACCATTCCCACGCGGAGCTGGCTGCCTTTGGTCACCCAGAATGACTCAGGGAAGGCAAAAGCTCTAAAGTTCCTCCTACAGCATCTCTGAGTTCATACTCCAGGTTTGAGAGCTGACCTGAGCTCAGTGACCCGCTCGGCCAACGTGGCTACAAGTTGCTCCTGTCCACAGCTACAACAGCATCTTGAGGGAATGATATTTCCACCACATCTGGACGCCTGTGATGCACAGACCATCAAACAGGCATTTGGGGGTGGGCAGAGTGTGAACAAGCCTGGTGAGAGACTCAGAATCCTGGGAGAAAAGAAGATACAGCGTCTGCTCAGCCATCCCACCTTCCCTGCTTAGAAATAACGATGCCTCTTGTTTTAGGGATGGAGCCATTGCCTGGCTCACAAACACTGATGGAAGACCTTGCTTGTTACTTTTGCTCCCTGGAAAAATACTGCTGAATAGGGCTGCATTTAAATTCTCTTCCTTCACCAAAGGAAGGGGTGAAGCTACTTCAGTCCCACAAGTCTTAGAGAATTGTTTCCCAGTTTATGTAAACTGAGCACCAGCTCTCTCAAAAAAGGAAAGATTTATGCTGGGCAAACATTTCCAAGGAGCCAGTATTTCCCCGTTACTTACTCGTGGCTTGTGAATACAAACCTCACACAGCTGATACCTTCGCTAATGATCCCATTACAATATGCATTGAGCTGATACTCTGTGATATCTCATTGAGGTATTCATCCATGTCAGAAAGGATTTGTCCATAAAAACATCTCCTCTCATACCATCATAGAATGCTGCATTCATTCCTCCTTCCTCTGTCATCTGATGCTGCCTAATCCCACTCACTGACATCAATCACAGGGGGAAAATAAGACAATTAATTGGCAATTAATTAAATTATAAACTGTAAGGAAGAGCAGAATATTTGTAAACCTTAATAGCCTTATTAACATGCACATTACAAGCCAGTTGCACAATCTTGCAGCTAAGGGTATCTTTGCACATCCATGACATCACACAGACTTTAATCAGAGGGTTCACCTCAGAGGGCTGCCGGGCCAGCCTGGAGGAAGGACAGTACAGGTAGTTTACACCTCCTTTCCTGCAGAAAGCTGGAGTGAAGGATCAACAGAGCACATGGGGAGCTGCAGCATCCCACCAGCTGTGGCTCCTGGAGTGCCCATTCTCCTTTCAGGCCAGAACGGTATGGGGATGGTGATTCTCCACAAACTTTCTGCACAAAACAGGCATCTCAAGGTGTGTGGAGGCAACAGAGAGCTCTACCAGCCCCTGGGCTCTTTGGATGAATATATTGACTTGCAACAACTCAGAGGCCTGAAGTGACAGCCACCTGGACCAGGGCTCTCTCTGGGATGGACCTGACCAGCAGGACTGATGAGCCTCGGCTCCTTCCCATGGTCCCTGCTCAGCCAGGTGGGCTTTTCTGCTACGAGGGCACACGTGTGTTGGGATAGGGCCTGAAAACCCACTGGTGACAGTAACAACGGATTATTGTTATATAACACACATGCAATGTGGTTTTGGTTAAAGCGGTTTCCTGCGGGACTAAAGGAAACTAAGCGGGAAGCAAACAACGGCTCGGGTCAGGCACCTCCTGCAACGTCACAGCGGCTGTTGCAGGGCAGTGGCAGGGCTCCATCACTGAGGAATTGGGCTCAAAGCTTAATGCATCCAATACAGTGCCAGGCCTCTGTTTAAATGTCACAAGAGAGGAGAAAACACTCAACCCAGCCCACGCAACCCATGAGTGAGAGCATGAAGCCACAGCCAGCCCCAGATGAGGTACCAGGACATGCAGTGCAATGGTCATGTTGCCACAGTATCACTGCATGGTCCTCAGGTCCCCTAGGAATAACCTTCACACAAAACCCTCAAGGTACTTGCTCTTTTCATACTATTTCTATACTGTTTTTGTCCTAGAAAGGTGACTGAATCAGTCCATCCAATATACACTAAACTCTTGACTTTTTCCTAGTCAATTTGTTCCAAAAGAAGTACCATGTGAAGCAGGAGAGTGACCTACTAAAGCAGGGAAATTAGAGTGTAGAAGATGGATTGAGCTGTAAATCAGGTTTGCCTTCAAGAGCAGATATAGCCCAACCAGGCTCTGCCATCTGCCCTCTCTCCAATCAGCCGCATCCCAAACCTCAGCTGTGTTAACTCTGGTTCCAGTCCAGTGTTATTTCTGTAACACGTGAACTGGGATGACATGCACCCAGCCCGTTCGTTTATTTGTGGAGTGTGGACCGCTGACTGATGGCCAAGTGCTAATAAAAGCAGTGTTCCCTCTCCTGTGCCATTCCACATTGGATACCAGCGGCAGGCTGGACCTCTGGGCACACGGCGCTCGCTGTGAGCAGCCAGGGGTTGTCAATGAGCAGCAGCTTCAGGTTTTCATTCTTAATTTTGATGGATCTGCAATGCCCCACTGTTTTCCCTCCCCGTTCAGCTCTATATTTAGGCAGGGATTCTGTATTTTTCAGCGAGGTTGGTAGCTAACGCTGCTCTGCTGTCGGTACGCCTTGTCTCCCTTGTCAATGCGCGGCTGTTTTTGGGATGCATGAGGCAGTCAGATGTGACAGAAGCTGAGAGGTTTCTTTCACAGCTAGGAAGGGAGAGGAGGGAGCCAAGCATTTCCATATCCACCCTAAGAGCGCCGGTCCCTGGGGAAGGCTGGAATCTGGTGCCGACTGGCGCTGGGAACACCCACGTTCAGCTAACCTGACTGCAGCGTTCACTACAGGGTAACTGGCTCTGAGGAGGCGTTATACCAAGAAAAAAATAAATTAATCAAACAAGATGGGACATCAGACATTTTAAAAATAACTCAGGGTGAAGATCCAAGAAGCTGTGATGACCAGGAGGCCAGATCCAGATTCCCTCAGCCCAGCTCAGGTCCAGGGTAGCACTGACCTCAGCGGAGCCTCCTGGGCTGGCACTGAGGCCAGTGAGATCAGAATCTGGCCCAAATCACTTGGCCTCCCGCTGCACCCCATGTTGTAACTATCCATGATGTTGACACATTCAACTTGCCACTCGTTTGTGGGACTAATTACACATTCGCATTTGTCTGCGCTCGCTCGGCTCCTAGCAACTGCAGTCACAGTCCTAATTAAAATAATAGACTGAGATTGGTAACATTACTGATTTAACAGGAAATTAGAAGAGTTACGTTCACAGAGTTTAGGTAATTGACACCAACAGCTCTTTCCTTGTAACGTGCGCTCTGTGATTGATTTTGTTCCCCAGTCAGACCTAAAAGCAGCCTGGGAGCACATCCCACCATCAGATTACAGTGCAGGGGAATTAAATGGCTATTACACCACTGCCTGCTCTAGAGCTGGGCTCGAGCAGGGCTTTGAGCTTCCAAACCAAACATTAGCCCTAGAATTATAAGCCTAATGCAAAACAAAACACGTTCAGCAAAACATGCTCAGTTCCCCTTGCAAAGAGTCCCTGCATGGCGCCCATTTGAGCACTCTTGCCTGGGGAGGGGGCTGCAAGCAGCAAAGGTGCAGCTCCTGCACCCCTACATGCCTCAAATACCAACTGCCTTAAAACAGGGCATGGACTGAAGGTACTGCAGGTTCCCATGGGCATATGGAAAGGCCCCTTACCCTGACCACTGACCCTGCAATGCACAGGGACACTCTGGGCACACAGTGGTGGAGCTCAGAGCAGATGGCAATGAGGAATGTTCAAGGCGTGCAAAATTTCGTGGCCATGCTGAAGGGAGAAGGTTTTGCTGTACTAAACCCGCAGCTCACTCCACACAAAAAAGTCCTGTGTTGGGATAACATTGCAAGGCAGCAAGTTTCCCCTTCTTATGGAAGGGGAATTAGATTTCTGGAGATGGCCCTGCTCATTCTCATGGTGGTGTCAGTCAAAGCAGCTTCGTATGAGCCTCAGAAAGATGAATCAGTGATTCTGTTGAGGCAATTTCTGACTCAACAGTCTTCTCAAATGGTTTGGGTTGGAAGGGACCTTAAAGATCAAGCAGTTCCAACCCCCCTGCCATGGGGGGTTCACGTATGTTATTCATGAAATAAATCGTGACATTTTTGACAAAACAGGCTGTAGTAATGGAGTAATTGCCTCAGAAATGAGGTGGACTCTCTTGGTGTCAGTAGTTGCAGCTGGGTCTGGTATCTTGTGTTATCACCTCTCTCCCCCACAGCCTGGGCCCACAAGGGCAGATGGGTTTCTGACCTCCTGAATGTCACATCTCCTTCAACACCCTCCAGTTACAGGGTTGAGTTGTCTAGGAAGTTCCTTGCACTGTGCTGTGCTGGGTAGTTTCTGAAGGTCAGTCCTAAAAAATGAGGAAAATGAGAGTGGACAGTGCAGGCAGATCTCAGGGGTGAGGATGGGGTGGGTGTCCAAAGGGTTTTACACCACTGTGATGAGGTGTGACATCTTATTAGCTCCACCCCCATGGCAGAGCACCTGCAACACATTTTGGGTGACCCAAAACATTCACTGGGGTCAACCAACGATTTCCTGAGTAATGCCACACAAGATACTGAATAATAGCCCTTATTTACCAAGAAATATCATTTTTATCTCTACATCAGTAGATTGAGACACCTTTTCTGGAAGTGTACGTAAGTCTGCTTCTGAAGAAATGCATTGCCTGTAAATTATTGTGAAAACACTCTATGAAATGCCAAAAATTGCATCAAGTTGCAAGACTATTAGTCAATAATCACCTGCTCCTGTGGGCTCCTTTTCTATTTGCGGACTCGGAAATGTGCTGGAAGAACAAAGTACACGTGGTCTGGACTTTCTTATCTGATATTAATCCCAGCACAACAGGGCTATAAAATGTTTTCATGAACATATATGTCTTCTGCAGAGAGCTTCATGGGGTAATACTGCTGAGAGAGCCGCAATGTAGGAAATACCCATACACGGTTTATAAATCCTATCCATCTTGGCATGTCTTGGGGAGTATTATCAGGGCCCTGGAGAGCTACTGCAAATGCTACTCTTGCAGCCTGCATGGATAATTGTTTATAAAAGTCTTCCTTCTCCTCTGCTGTGCCTGGGAACGATTATATCCAGAAGGCATTTGTTGTGTCCGTCTTGTTTGGCTCCAGCAGCTCCCAGAGGTATCACACACGGGATGCTCCAATAAAGCCCTTACCTTCCTGTTGGGCATGGACAAGAGGATTCAGCTACATTGCAGACATTTTTCCCTGTGCTTTATCCAGCTTTCAGGTGGCAAATGACAGCCTGTGCTTTAATCCCCCACATGTGCACTGAAATGAACACCGGGACATTTGCTTCTGGAGCGTTTCCGTATCTCACAGTTTAAACTTCTCTGCTATTAGCAGATATTTGATCCCATAAATATTGGCCACGTGCTCACAATGAATGCACACCGTTTGCATCACGCCAGCCTAAAACTTAAGTGCCATCATCTTCTCCCTGTGTCCCTCATTTTGCCACCCGTTAAACCACACCAACGGGGCAAATTACCCCCAGTGCAAGCAAATCCCACTGCCACGAGGGCAGGGACCTCCATCCAGTCCTGCTCGCTTGGAGTCCATGGGGAAGCTCTGTGTGATCCAAACAGCACAAGGAATTTATATCCTATGGGTCTGGGTCACAGCCTCAGCACTGTGATCCCCCCATGCTCTCAGCTCCCATCACCAGCCATGGAGTGCTGGTAGAAACAGGACTGGAGTGCTACAGGCAGAGACTGATTCTTGCTTAATCCTTTGCTGTCATAGAATCATAGAATGTCCTGAGTTGGCAAAGACACAAAAGGATCATCAACTCCAACTCCTGGCCCTGCACAGGACAACCCCAGGAATCACACCATGTGCCTGAGAGCATTGTCCAAACGCTTCTTGATCTGAGCTGAGGAGGGAAACGTGTCCCACACCCAGCAGACCCTTCCCATCCCTCTCTCCCAGATAAGGAATGCAACTCTCTATCTCAAGAAGGTTCCAAGCATGAGTTTCCAGCTCTGAGTCTAAGGCAGTGCATGGGAGGAGGGAGCTGGGAAAACACACTGAGGCACCACTGCAGAGCAGGACACACAGTACCCCAGCTGCCTCACGCTGGCCATAAATCCTAAGCCTCATGGCACAGCCAAGCTGGAAACACATGAAAAAGCTTAAAGTGGCTTGTTTGAACACTGAAGAAGTAGGTGATAGATTCTGTTTGATCAGGAATGAGAGATGGCACCGGCACAGTGCAACAGGCCAGGAGAGTGGGAACATGGCAGGTACAGGAGAGTGGGAACAAGGCAGGAGTGTGTGTGGGGATAGTGGGGTGTGCGAGGGTGACGTGGTCAGTGGGATGGGCAGGGGACGACTGTCCCTGTCCCTGCACCTGGGATGGAGCAGGGCAGGCTTGGACCTGTCATGGTGAGAGAAACAGTCTGTGGCAACAATTGGGAAAACACCGATGACCAGGGTAGGAGCTGGGCAGGAACACGGCAGAGGAAGCTGTGGGAAGGCCATCGCAAAACACCGTGCGTGCCTTAGACACCCCCGGGGCACCGCCTGGAGCTGCCCAGAGACTTTGACACCAGCCAAGGGTCCTGCTTTGCCAGCTGCAGCAGGCACTGAGGAACAAGGATAGGGATGGGGATGAGCTATAGGGCTAAGAATGGCAATGGGGAACAGGGATGGCAATGGGGATGCAATACGGATGGGAATGGGAAATCGGGGTGGGGACTAGGATGCACATGAAGTTGAGGATGAGAATGGGGATGGGGTCGCCCCACCGCCTGCAGACACCGCTATTCCGCTCAGCACTACCCTCTCCCGAGGGCAGATGACGGCCCAGCTTCGCCCCCCCTGCCCGCCTCCCGCCCCGGCGGGGCCGCCCCGGGCCCCGAACCCGCGGCCCCCGGGCCCTCCCGCCGCCATTTCACGGCGCCGCCGGGCGCGGCCCCACCTGCCGCCTGCCCCTCCCCCGCCGCCGCCGCGGCCCGCGCGCCCATTTGCGCCTGGCCGGGCGCCGCGCGCGGCCTCCCCGCCCCTCCCCCCGGCGCTCAGTCATTCAGCCGGGCACGGGCAGGAGCGCGCTGTGACGTCACCGCCGGCGCGCGGGCACCGCGCGGGGCTGCCGCGAGGGGGGGGGGCGGGGCCGCGCCCCTGGGGGGGGGACGGGGGAGACCCCGCGGGAAAAGGGCTGAGGGAAAATGGCGGCAAAGGGGGAGCGGGGGGAGAAATGGGCGAGGGGAGACCCCTGAGAAGTGGCTGAGGGGAGACCCCTGAGAAGTGGCTGAGGGGAGACACCCGAGGAGAAATAGCTCAGGGGAGACCTCCGGGGGGGATGGCTGAGGGGAGACCCCCAAGGAGAAATGGCTGAGGGAAGATCCTCCGGGGGGGGAGGGCTGAGGGGAGATCCTCAGGGAGAAATGTCTGAGGGAACACTCCCGAGGCTCAGGGGAGAGACCCTCGAGGAGAAGTGGCTGAGAGGAGACCCCAGGGGGAAGTGTTGAGGAGGGGCCGCTGAGGGGAAACCCCTGAGAAGGAGGCGGCTGAGGGTCACTGTGCCCATCCAGGGGGGGTCTGTACCTTCCTCTCCTGCGGCCCCAGGTGGTCACAGCCCTCTGACAGAGCTTTCCTGCACTCCACCATTTAAACACCCTCCTCCACCTCCATCCTTCCTGCAGAATGAGGCAGGGAAGGAGGCAGGAGCCCGCTGGCACAGGAGCGGGTGGCGGGCCGCAGGCCGTGTCACCCACAGCCCCTCACTGAGGGGCCCTGTGCCGGCCACAACCCCCAACAGTCTGAATAAAGCCATGAGATACCGTCCTGAGACTGATGGAGGGACCTCAAGGCTGAAATCTCAATAACATCAATAATTTTTCCTAAATACACAGTCCGTATTTAGACTCGCATTGTCTGCGCTGCCCAAGCCCAGAGAGGGAGGGAAGGGCGATAAAAGGCATCATCAGGCTTTGCCTTCCCATTCCTATACCAAAGATAGAGAATATTATAAATTTAATAGATCTTCATAATTCATAGCTTGCTTGTGGAAAAAAAAATCATAATAGCTTGGTGTGATATGTCAGGCATCTATAATTCATGGCACTGAGATCACACAGCCACCATACAGTGGGAGTTCACAGAGTGAGATGTTTGTAATTAATCTGTGAAAAGAGAAACAAAGGCAATAAACTAGGAAGGACAGTAAATGAGGGACAGATCCTTCCACCCACACTGATGTGGGATAGAACATGGCCACAAAACATGAATAATCCCTGGCTAAAATCAGTAAAATTAGCCAAGAAAAGGCTAGGAAATGTACAGTAAATGGTAAGTTTTTCACTGGCTGGTTCCTTACAGCGCAGGTGGACATGGGCTGTGCTGCCCATGGGTAGCAACCTGCTAAAAGCAGGAGAGTGGCCTGTGCTTAAACTGAGCTTGGGTCAGAGTACAGGAGACAAGAGCTCTTGAGTGAGGTCTCGAGGCTGTGCAGGTGGTGTGAGGGAGCACTGAGGCCACTCAGTGGGAACCAGGGGACTCCCTCTGCCTTCTCCGTCCTGCAGGCTGGGAGATGCCAGCTCTGGGAAGGCTGAGAAGCTTGTGATCCCCTTGGAGCATTTGCATCAACCTCATTGACTCCAGCAGCACTGGGGCACACGCTGAAGTGCTTTGCTGAACAGGGAAGTTTCTTGAAACAGAGCCTGAGCGAGGATTCAGACAATTTATGCTGCTCACCAAGATTCGCTACAGCAGTGGAGCGAGCTGAAGTTGCTTCCTAATTGGAAACAGCGAGCTGGAGATCTCCAGAACCCCCTTCCTCTTGCTATTGTCTATTTTCATCCCGGTGAAGCTAAAGCTGGTAACTGTGATGTGACAGTTTAAAAACTCCCTGTGGTTTCTCACAATAGGCCAACCGTCTATGCTGGTTTTCAAACGACGCATGGAAATCTTGTAAGACTGCATGACCAATCAAGGAGGGGGAGAAATTAATTTCTTCCAAAGTGGAAGCTACAAGGAAAAATGAAAAAATAAATCCTTGTCCGTCTGGGAGTTTGTCTGTGGCTTTAATCAAAAAATACCAGTGCCAGGTCCATCAGGGAAAGCTGTGTGTCACAATTAAATTGTTTTAGTCTGAGCTAAACAAGCCACAGGACAGAGGGACATCACGGTGAGACTCCAAGAGGAAGCCCGGGCCTTGCTCCCGGGGAGACATGATAGTGCCAGTGCACGGATGCTGGAGGCCAGAGGCACTCATTGTTTTGTTTACTCATTCCTGACTCCCTCAAAAAATAATTGGTTTTCTTTTGTTGCTTGTTTGTTTGCTTGGCTCTTTGCATTCTTTCGATTCAATTTCTCCTGCAATATGGCCTTAATTTACATTGCAAGTATACATGTTTATTTATGCATTTATTCTGCTCTTTTTTTTTTTTTTTTTAAATTCTAATCACTCCTACGCTGCTGTGAAAGGACATCGGCCATGTGGTGATGAGGAGGACCAGGAGGTGTATCCCAAATCTCCACTGCCTGTACAGCTCCTGTCCCAACCCCAACCCCAACTCCTGCATGATCTGGATAGTTGCTGTCTGGAGTATGTGTAGGGTGGTGCCTGTAGGCTCCATATAGTGTAAGCAGTGGAATCCATTAAATCTCCTCTTTAGAATCTCCATGGCTTGGTGGTGCAATCCCAGCTGAACTTAGGCTCTGCAGGTCTCAGCAATGCCCTCTGGTGACACAGCACCACTGGCAGCACACGGATCCTCCGCCAGCAGGGCCACCTTTGGTGGAAAACTCACCCAGGAGGGCACTTTTCCTGCTGTACAGGCCCTCAGGGAACAGTAAATAGAAACTGGGAATTTATCAGGTTCTCCAGCTTCTCGCCTCAGCCTGCTAATCACTTTTCTGCCACATGAGTCCCTGCAGAATCCTGGTGTTTTTCAGCATCTGGGAAATAGCTTAAGGGAATGGCTGAGCATCCGCTGCCTCCTGCTGAGGCTGTGAGCAGTCAGGAAAAGGGCCCCCGATCCATGGATTAAATGCCCTGATGAGCTGATCTGGTTATGGCGCAGCAGGACATACTGGAATGAATGATTCTGACCTTAACTGGCTCTAACATCGCCATCCAAAAAGTGTGTGATTGTGCTAATCCGCCCCAAAGGAGCATTGCGAGGCCGGTTCATTGTTGTGGGTACGGCGCTGAGAGCTCCTGGCACAAAAGGCTTTGTGCAAGTGCAGAATATTTTCTCCCCTTTTTTTTTTTATTGGCTTTGCCTAGGAGCCTCCCGTGGTGGAACAGAGCAGCCTGGTTACCTAACCCTCATCCAACCACGGGACCAGGGCAGTGCTTACACTCCTCTCTGCTGTTGTTTCTCCTGTGGCGTTTGCGTGGTAATAGTCTGTGAGGGAAACGCTACAGAAATCCAGTTATAAAAGGAAGAGTGGACAGATGCGTAGAAGAAGAAGAAGACTCTGCCATGACAATCTTTCTTTGTGTCTACAGCCCAACAAACACAACATAAGCTCGGATTGAATTACCCCAAAACATCATATGTGAGTTTGCCTGGGGTTTAATGCCTGGGATCCACAGTGCCTGCACAGATCACATCTAACAGCGGATGGCAAGGAGTGCAGAGCAGCAGATATGCTGCTCCAGTCCAAACCCAAGGAATCCCACTTACATCTGTCCACCCGGGCTTCACAGCATGTGCAGCCTTAAAATGTGCCTTTAAGCCTTACTGAAAGGATTGATATTCCAGCCTTAGCCCTTAAACTCATGGGGAAAGGCCAAACACTGGGCTACTGTTCCCTGACTGGGCTTTCTGGCACCTCTGGGGCTATGGTCCTCATCTTCATCCACATCTTCTCCTCACCTCAATCCCAGTGGGAGGGGCACTGCCTCATGACTAGTCCAAGACACACAGCAATGTATGGTAGTTCTGGTGTGAACTACAGAAGAAAATTCCCTTGGCTGCATCCAGGTGAGGGGAGGGACAACAGTGTTGAAAAACACCTTTTGAATGTTCACAATCCCCTTTAAAAATAAAGGAGACAGGCAGGCAGAGAAAGCTGATCCGGGTGTATAAATAACCAGTAAATGGCAGGGTGTTCACCCTTCCCACACTGCATTACCTAACATGTTGCATCGCCTGCTATGGCTCAAGATGGGGGAGCTGCCAGCAGAGCAGTGCTGTGCCTGATAACCAGAACAGCCCACAGGACTGGGAGCAGGCATCCATGCTCCAAACGTAAACAAGGCAGAACCACCTCCTCACTGCTTCCAATGCAGTCACCCCAAATCCTGTTGGGGTGGAATAGCCCCCTGCCTGAGATTAGCCAGGCCAAATCTCTCCTTTACCCAGGCAGCCAGGGCAGTGCTGGAAAGGCCATAGCAGAGGGCTGTAAGCCTTGGTTTGGCCTCATGTGGACACAGAGCCCACACCGGGGCTCCTGACACACATCTGCCCTCTGAGCTCAAAACCTCCCACAGTGCCTGCCTTCCCAGCGGGATGCTGAGTGAGGAGAGAGCCAGCAAATCACCGCAATCGATAACAGTCACAATGGCACCTTCCATCCAGGGACCTCAAAGCACTTGGCAAAACCTAAACAACTACTGTGACTCCCCTCTGCCTGCTGAGGCCAGAGAGCTGTGTTAGGGGGTGTAGGGGGTGAGCAAGACCCGAGATGGGAATGACACCTGTGTGGTGACACAGCAGCAGACAGCAAACAGCACAGCAACCAGAGCCTCAGCAGCATCTGCTTATGATCACTGATCATTTTGAGCTGGCCTCTGTTTGCGAATCAGTTGCCAGGCTTTTGATGCTGTGAGTCTTTAAATAGAAATCGGATGAAGGCAGGCAGGTTTTTTGTACCTGTCCCCTTCCTGCTTAGGACTCATATCCAAACTTCTCGATTTAACCTTGTCTTTATGGTCTACTGAAATCAAAACGCTCGTGCGAACAGCCTGAAACACCGGGGATTTTCAGCTCAGATCTGAACTTGAAGCTGTTCTCCCAGGCTGTACAGCACTTGCTATTTTTAGCTCCATGTCAAAAAGTTGAAGCAGCACGTGGTAAGATGTTATGACTCTTAAAATTACTGTAAGAATGTTCCAGGGAATGGTACCAATTCATCAAAAGTAAGTTCGCTGCGTGAGATAACTCTGCGACCTTTGATGTTGCACCGAGTTGTTGGGTCACTGGCTATTAACGCTGCTGCAATTTGTTGAGCAATAACCCAGTGATTACGGAAAGGGAAGTAGCTATTAATATGGTAAAAGGCACACCTAAGTGAGGATGTTTACTCGTCTAGGCTGAGAGGGGGAGGGCTAGACACCCTTCAAGATGTTTCTGCAGCTCTTTTTTATGATACTAAAGATAAGGAGCTGTTCTCCCTTCCCCCAAGACCAGCAGAGTGTTGCCGTTTGGAAACAGTGTCCTGGCATTTGAAGTGAAGGATGTGAAGGCAGATAGCAGGTGAAAAGAGGCGTCTGTTTTGGCTGTAAAGCCAAGGCAATTTGCTCATAACACAGAGAGGCTGCAGGATGACACTCAGATGGCTCAGGTCTGATCTGTGCTCCCAAAACCCTCACAGAAGTGTCCTGTAAGAAGTCAGTGATGGTTTCATGCCCAGGGTGACAGTGGCCCCAGGAAGTTCAGGGCAAGGGACCCATCTCTGTCTGTCACCTTGTCTTACCTGCCAGTTGTTGCCTCACACAGAGATGTCTGTAAGCCTCACTTCCATGCTTGATTGTCATCAGTGGGACCTCTGTGACTAAGTTCAGCATCTGGTTGTGACACTGGGATACCCCAGATTAGATCCCTGATGCTACTGAGATGAGCATGAGCGTCTTGCACAGGAGGAAAGGGCAGGAAATTGTTCCCAGCAAGAAGACAAAAGAGAGGAAATTGCCCTATGAGGGATGGATGGGAAGAGGAATTTAAGGTCAGAAGCATTTTCCACAGCACTAAACAGAAGTGCATGTCTCTGCAGTGAGGTTGTCATCTTCCCACACCCAGGGGTGGTGAGCAAAGGTAACCAGCCACATCCAGGTGGACTGCACTTCATTATGCTTCATTTCTGCAGGAAGGTCTTCTGTTCCCCCTGTGAAAACCGCTGTGGTTAATAAGCCCCAAAGTCTGCAGAACAGATGACTTGCTCAGAGAAGCACTGCAAAACACAGAGATCTGGAAGAGGGGTTTTAGTGGCCCAGCCTCACCAGTGATGGGAAGGAAACAGCCACAGCTCTTCCCAACAGAGGAGGAGCTCAGGCATTTGCTGTTGTGGGTTGCTAATAAACCCCACCAGTCTCAGGCTCGTTAGGAAGGTGTAGTGCTACTAAAACTGTTATCAGCAGAGTGGGCTGATCTATAGTGCCACATGCAGTTACAGCTTAATGATAACAATAAGGATGGTTCTCAGGCATTCCAGCACACTACACCCACATCACCCCGCCTTTGCTAAATTTGCTTCTGATTTACATTCACATGAGCAAGCTGAAAATCAGTCACCTCAATTTCTAAGAGGGAAAAAAGAAGAGGGCAGTTCCCAAAAATGGCCTGAGTTTGCCTCTGCCTGCTTTCAGAAGTGTCTATTTTGGAGCTCCCATGGTTAAGTGAGCTGTGAGTACAACTGTCCCCTCAACTTTGTTGGTAAATACTGAACTCCTGCCATTCCGCCTGCTGAGTTTTGTGAAATTCTGTTGGTGTAAAGCTCCTCAGTTTATTTTTTGCTGTGTAACTGTTCAGGTTTCTGGGATTATTCCCTGCAGGAACACCCTTCTGCTCTTAATTTCATCTCTCACAATACACTGCTCAGTTTCTTCAGCCCTTTGCTCATAAGCACTTTCCTTCCAAGACGTTGAATCTCAGCCATATTCCCTGTGTTTAGTTCACAGGAGAGCTGAGTGCTCAGGGACTGCTCACAGCCAGGCTCTCAATTAGCTGTCCTCAGCTATATTTTCCCCTGGTTTGGACATGTGCTCCTGAGAAACCCGCAGGGTTTGAGAGCCCGTGGTCCTGAGCGTTACAGCAAACACTGCGTGTGCTTGTCCCATCCACCTTGCAGGGCTTCACTCACCCTCTGGGACTGATGTGGGGAAACCAATTAAACATTTATAGCTCTGTAACCTGCTGGCATGTGTGTGAGGCAGCTTCCCACGTCTGACCTACACAGAGCGTGACTTAGCTGCATTTTGTCCGTCACCTTGGCGTGACCCACAGCCCACACACTCAGCAGCAGACCTGCCTGTGTCCCACACCAGTGGGATAAAGGCTTAGAGCAGAAGCCAGAGCTGCGTGGGCAGGCATTAGGTGACTTAGGGCTCTTGGCAGCCTGGAGTCAGCTCCATATGCTTCATCTTGCTGTGGAGACACGGCTTCAGATACACCCCAGCATTAGTGATCCCTGGTGCTTGGTGCCACTACAGGCAGCCTGTGCTTTGGTGCTCCTGAGAAGCCCATCCTGAGGGATGAGGGGCTCCCAAGCCTCACGAAGGGTGGGTTGAGTGAACTGTAAGTTTCTCATGGAATGCCTTATCCAAAGCTACTGAATGGGGTGTTTCAGGGGAAGGCAAAGGGACAGTGGCCTGCCTGTGGGTTGGTTTTCCACCTCGAGATGCCTCTATTCTCCCCTGCTGGCATTAGCAAGGAGAGCTCTTGTCCCCCAAGCAGCAGGTACAGCTGAAGCAGGAGATCTGGATGTGCTGGTAAACATTTTGAAGACAGAAAATAAATCCATCCATCTCTGTAAGAAATGCTGCCCCCAAGAGAAATTTCTGATCATAGGCAAGACTAAGTGCAAAGGCACCAGCAAATTCACCACCAGCATTGATTATTTCATTATAAATTGCTCACTTGCTTTCTTACATTTGCTTCTGAGCAGAAATGAAACATTGGCTACTGAAAATAACAGCAGCTAATACACAACCAAAAACCTGACTTGCATATGAAAACACTGGATTTTCCACAGGGGCTTTCCCACTCTTTAAGCTCCTTTAAACTTTAAAGTATGAGCTCCATTAAGATTATAAAAATGTACTGCCTTAGCTGCTGGATTTTTCACTGTGCTGAGAGGAAGGCAGCTGCTCAGAGGCTGAGTGAGAAGAGTGATCTCAATATTAACAAACAGTCCTGTGCTGACACTGATGATTGATGGCAGATGAGGATGTAGATGGAGAAATCAGGGACTTTCCAAATTGTAAAATAGGGAAAAGAAACCAGTCTGCTTTACCAGGGCTGGAGCTGGTCAGATGCCTCAAGATGTCCAGCAATGGTCTCCTCGGTGACACTGAAGTCACGGGTGGCCTTGTTCGTGTCTTGGAGTAGTTGTTTAGTGGAAAACGTTGTAAAGGATCATTTCACAAGAGTGTTTTGCACAAAGCACATGTGCTTCTATATACATGGCAATAGCTGGTGTTCAGACAGCAGCAGAGATTATTTTCCTTCCTGAGGCTGAAAGGAGACTGGAGAAAGGCAGGTGGACACTGAGTGAGGAAAGTGAGAGTGGAGAATGAAGAACAGAGGAGAGAAGCCACATTGGTCCTTGACCCCGGGAATTAAGGGGGCCTGGGCAGCTCTCATCTTCTTGTGTCTGCTACCTGATGGCTACTACAGTGGCTGGAGGCCAGCAGAAGTCCTCAAGTGCCATTACACAAGTCCCAGGAGCATTAGGAGCAGGAGACAGGACTGGTCCTGGAAGAGCTGTAGAGCTCCTTGGCTTTCCACCAGGGGTGTGTGATCTTCTTCACCCTCCTGGAGTGAGTAGAGAGAAAGTTGTGTAGAATATTTGAAGTTTTCTCAGTACAGAACTCATTGGACTCATTGGTTTCTTGGAGTCTTATCTGGTCTATAAGGAAAATTTCTCTATGACTCTGTAATTTTGCCCTGTAGTGTTTTTAATTTTCCTGCATCCTGAGCTGAAGATAACTGGAAGAAAAAAAGGCTGTTTAGGACTGTGACTAACAGCAATCTCTGCACTGAAGCTGAGCCAGGGCCACTCTAATGGTGCAGAAAAGACACTCCCTCCAAGTCAGGACATTTTCCTCTTTGCTGTCCCAGGGCCTCTTGCCCATGGATGAGCCATGCACAGTGGCTGACAGCACAACTGCTGTGGGGCTGGAATTACACCGTCTCATTCCCTGTTTATAGGTGTGATCCATCTTCGGAAACACTGCCTACTGGATGCCATTAGAGGAATATTGCCCACAGTGGCATGCTCCGTTGTTCATTGCGACCTTTGATTTCCTGGGTGACATCAAATGATGGGAGTGTTTTTTTATGATCACCTGTATTTGTACAGACAAGCACAAGGATGGGTAGGTAGATGCGTAAAACCTTGTGTCTCATTCTGCAGAGAGAAGGAAAACAACTCCATGGAAAAAAAGAAAGTAGGAGATAAAAAGGTAAATATTTCCTTTGTCCCTAAGGCACAGTCAAGAAAAGCCATCATCATTTTGCTCAGACAGTGGTATAACCTCATGTTTCCCACAAAACATATTTCCCTGGGATCAGTTTGCACATATCAGGTTTTGCCCATGAATACTCATGAGACACAAATCAGTCCCTTTAATCCATGATTAGTATGTCACCCCACGCTCTGCGGTTGCATCATGATTTGGTGTTATTGTTGAATGGCTGCTGTGCTATTTAATTGTTTTTTGCTTAGTGATCTGTTCGCTCTGCTAATATTTAATTCTCTTTTCCCACCCCTCTTTCTACCCCCAAAAGGCCTAAAGAATAGGAAAACATCTTTCATTTTCTCAGGCTTCATGTGCTATTGTAAGAAAATACCTATTCATAATCTCCTGTAGGTGATAATGATGATATACAGTCATAATCCTGGAATTCTTAAGTGGTGCCAATACTGCTTTATAGCTGAGAAAAGAAAAAAAAAAATTGACCTGATTTGAAATGTAGCAGGTTAGTATGCAGGTTAGTGTGCTTTTTTTGCCTTTTCCAGTGGTTTGGATAATGAACAAATTGTCATCTCAACATCTCCTCTGCCACATTCTGAGCCGAGAGCTGCACATGAGCCTGAGTGACAGCAAACCACACGCTGCCCGGTGCCTGCCTTGCTTTGCAGGGGTGAATTCATGAGGACAAATTACACCTTTGATTTATCCTTTAAACAAAAAGAAAGGAAAACAGTAACATTAATTGCGACGAGCTCTGGTTGCATTGCATTTTTTGTAGCGATCAATATTCTGGGCATTGTAAGCAGC
Organism: Corapipo altera; assembly: GCF_003945725.1. Classification (NCBI taxonomy): domain Eukaryota; kingdom Metazoa; phylum Chordata; class Aves; order Passeriformes; family Pipridae; genus Corapipo; species Corapipo altera. Next base: position 5,632,930 of record NW_020884895.1, on the reverse strand, counting down.
AGCTTTACATAATAAATAGCTGCATTATATAATGCTAGTTAAATTTAGAAATGGTTATTTTATTACCTTTAGCACACATAAAATAGAGAGTGATAGAGCTGCTCAGAGCCCAGGAGCTGTCTGAGGATGCAGGGAGCAGCTGGGCCTGGCTGTGCACCGTGAAAATAAACCCCAGCAAAGCCAAAGCCACTCAGTGCTCTGGGTCAACGTCAAACATTTCGGGGGGTTGGGGGTGGCAGGGGCGGGCCCTGCTCTGGAACATGGCATGCTCAGGAGCAAAACATCCCTGCACAATAAAGATGGAAGATTTATTATGAAGGAATGAAATGTGCTACTTTTGTTCTCCCTGGTGTCCCCATAAAGCCTTTGTTTGACAGGCTCGGTCGGGCTCTGGGCAGCTACAGTCCCTTCCGTGAGGCTGCTGGCTGCTTTGAGACCAGTTGTGTGCAGGCTATAGATCAATTATCTCCCTGCTAGGGATAAACAGTGTTTCCCTTTTTCCTCTTCAGTAGCATTCGCTGTTAGCATAGGAGGCCTTTCTTTCCCTTCCAGGCCACACACACACACACACACACACGCACACACACACACACACACACACACACACACACACACACACACACACACACACACACACACACACACACACACACACACACACACGCACACACACACACACACACACAGAGTTACTGGAGGGAGGGGATGGAAGAATTCAAGTTTGTTGCATTAATCTTCATAGCCTGATCCTCTTGGAGCCTGCTGCTGCTAAGTTAGTGTTCGGCATGCTGCCCATTTGCAACAGGCTGGAAGGACCAACCCTTTTGTTACAGATAATTACAAGACATCTCAATCTAATAAACGCCCTGAAATGAGAGCCTCTGGAACCGGGAGTTTGGAAAAATACAGCTGAGGAAAGGCTGAAGTTGTGAAATCTTTAACTAAGCAGGAACAGTGTTGTTTGGCTGTTTCCTAATGCACAGGGAGCTCCAGGGTGGGAAACGAAGGGACTTTAATTAGGACATCAGACCTTAGATGTTCCTTCTGCTTGCTGTGGCTGGTACCCATTTATGGAGGGCTCAGACACTCTCAGAGAGGGCTGGAGCTGGAGCCAAACTGTGGATGGAGTTAAGTGCTCTCTGCATTGCACTCTCCATTGCAATTAGAGGGCTCCGAATTAAAAGTTAATCTAAAGCACCAGCAAACTTAAGTAATGTTCAGTTCTAGGTCACAGTTCTACAAGGAGAGCCCATAGGTTCTTACTGGACTGAACCAAAATCCTGATTTAAAGGAGCATCCAGGGGCGCTTTTTTAAAAATATGGATTTGGGCCCATATCAGGAGTATCTCTACTAAATACATGCACTTGATTTTTGTCAACTGCTGTTCACACTTTTAGTATAACAAGAATCCTACCCAGCATCTGTTGTGCATGGAAGTTTCCAGACTACTGAGCAGCACGTAGCCACTTCAGAGAAATCATTAGAAATCCTTTAGCTGAGCTGGTGTGAGAGACAAAGAGTTAAAGCCAAATCCCATTTTAAAGTAAACTTTGCAAAAGCAGTGAATTTTCTCAAAGGCTGACTGCTCTTGATTTGCAAGGATGTTCCTAGTCCTGATTTCAATTAAAGAGAAATCCTCAGGCATTTCTTCAGTTCGGCGGTGTCCTTTATTCCACATGGTTATATATTGAGTAATAAACAAAACAAACAAAGACTGTATTCTGCAATGAACTGCACAGGTCCCGTGCAATCTCAGGGAAATCAATAGGTCAAGGTCTGGCCTTGGATTGCCTCAGTATCAGTTGTCAATAATTCCCCCAGCTTCAGCAGAGTTTACATCTGTGTAAGTAAAAAATAAATGTGGAGGTACAAATCTGTCTGTGTATTCCCTTAAAAAAAAAAAAGAGGAAAAAAGTAATACTGAGGTAGCCAGCATTGCAAGCTCTGATTTATTTGCCAGGCCCCCCGAAATCATGAGAGTATATTTTAAAGAAAACATTAAGCCCAGCTTTGGGATCTCTTTCTTTGCTTTCTGTTGTTGCATCCCTGGCTCCCAGCTTTCCCTGCAGTTCACAAGGTCCAAGACCTTGTTTGTACAGTGGTGGCTGAGGCTCACACAACCGTGTGACTGGGTCTTTAAATAGTAGCGATGATGAGGATGATAATAATAAAAATTTTAAAAATATTGTTAACAATTTGGGGTTTTTTGCAAGTGCTGAATTACAGATTTCTTTCATCCTGCTCCTGATAATATTTTAATAATGGTATGTTTTCCACCACAGCAGGCAGCACCAAGGAATGCCAAAGCTGAGATGGACACGGGGGAAATGAGTTAGGTCTGTGTTTCCTCCCATTTTCCTCCTGCCCCATGAGCCCCAGTGATTACCCTTGGCACTGGACAGGTCCTGCTGCTGCTCAGGGCAGGTGCTGAGCTCTTTGGATGTGGATGCAGAGCAGCTTTCGAGGTTACACACCTGGGTTTGTATCTTGCTCACACTAGAAAGGTTCACATGGAATTTGTGCTGGAAGGGGGTGATTTGTGTTCCATCTGTTAATTAAAGCAAAGGAAAAGGAAGGTGAGACAGGGGCCTTTGTCACCCTATAAGGTCAAAGGGACAAGACCCACATGTGATTCCCTGTTCTGGGAGGGGAAGGAGGCAGAGGGTGGTGGTAAAAGCACCTCAGCAATGGCTGTGACTTCCCCACAGTCCCACTGCAACTCTGTGACAGAGTGGGCAGTGGAGTGGCCTCAAGGTGCCAGGGCTGTGGCACCGAGGGCAAACAGTCAGCCTTATACCTCTGGTTTAACACTTCCCTGGAGTGAGAAAGTACTTAGATTGGAGACATTTTAATGTCTCCCTCTATCCTGTTGTAGCTGAACCTTGTTTTGAAATAGATCAGATTTTCATTCCCATTTAAGCCAGCATAAATCAGGAGTTAATCTAGGCAAAGTCACCCAGCTCTACTGAAGCCTGTGGAAATGCACTCGCAGGAGATTGCAGTCAGGCCTTGTGCTCTGAGAAAACACTCACTGCACTGGGAGAGCAAAACTGTGCTCTGGAGCCACAAATATCATTACCCACCTTTTGACATGGGCTCTTCAGCTCTCCCATCCTCTGGTTCAGCCTGGCCAGAGCTTGCTCGGTGTGTGCATTACGGTCCATATGCCCTTTAATCCTCCCCATGTGCGTCTTCCCAAGTCTTCATTTGTATGCACACATTTAGTAATCACTCACTCTGACCATAAAGCCTACAGGATTTTAAATTGAACTGAAGTCCCAAATGCTTAAAAAGAATTTATGTTGCATAATTGTACGTGTTTGCCTGAAAACAAACAATGATGTATGGCTAAAATACTCTCCTGGGGAGATGACTCAGATCCTTCCTTATGACTTAGACCTTGCTGGGCTGCTGGTGGTGCAGCTTGTAATCTCTGCTCTAGATGCAGGGCAAGGGAAGGCAAACAAAGGAGCAATGCATCGAGCAAGGGGCAGAAGATCAGAAACCATGAGTTATCTGGAGCTTTTGTGCAGACAGCACAGGACACACCTGTACCAGTGGTACTGGATCCGGAGTGGGGGGAGGGTGAGTTTCCCACCCCAGGGTGCCCTGCAGTGATGAGGCTTCACACAGTGCCAGTTTGGGTGTTTTGTAATCCACGAGGGTTGCAGGCAGGTCCCTCATGCCTGGGTGTCTCCTGCCAAGCGCTGAGCAGATGATCCTGACACATGGGCTGCTTTGTCTGTGCCCTACAAATGTTCTCGCCATCAAGTCAAGAGTTCATGTGGGTTTTTGCTGTCACTGTTTTCACTTTAAACATCTTCCTTTACTTTGTTTTCAGTAAACATGCTGTATGTCCCAAGGACGCAGTCTGACTGTTGATAATTAAGTCAGTTCTTCAACCAGGGCTCAAAAAGCTATATGAAAGTTTTACTTTGTGGATGTGATATTCAACCAGTGCTTAAATGTCCTTCAGCTGTGATGGCCACCCCCAAGAGTCCTAAACAGGTGTGGGAAAGATCAAAGAGACCTTAATGTGTTTTTAAGATCTGCTTGGTGCATACATAAAACAGTTTCCAGTGGTGGCTTTGCAGATTTGGGGATTTTGCCGTTTTTCTGCCGTTTGCAGATTTGGGGATTTCTGTTCTGAGCACGCACTAAACCCGTGGCTGCCTCTGTGTGTGATCTGGATGTGGCCTCAAGTGGATCTATCCCCTTCTCTCTGTCATTGCCAGCTGGGCAGGGGATATCTCAGGGTCTGTAGCTCTTTGTCAGTGCTGGAAGTTCAGGGCACACTCTGGTGTAACTTGATGCACTTGCAGCTTTGCAGCCCTGGCCAGTGCCCTCCACCCTTCCTTTCCTAAACCAAAAACATCAGGTATGAAGTTACCATTGCGGAGCAGACTCTGCTTTCCATTCCAAGCAAAGCATAGCACAGCAGTCTAATACCATCAGTTTGCAATGAAAGAATATTAAAAATAGGAAGAAAAAAACAAACAAACAAAAAAAAAAAAGGTTGACTTCGTGGCAGAGAATAAAATAAGAAACTTTTTTCTGCAGGCAATGCCAAGCATCGTCAGGGAATATATCAATTCATAACAGCTGTGGGCAGCTATTTCTGTCCCAGACTTCACTAGTTTAATGGGAGCAGCATGGTGAAAGTTAACAGATCTGTGTCCAGCAAGGTTAATTCCGAGGTTACCAGATTATGATGCAAAGAAAATCTGCTGGTGTTTTTCTGTCTCGCTATGAATAGCACAGTTGCATTATTGCTACCGGAAGGGTAGTCAGCTCTTCTCAGTCTGTGGTCTCCCGCTGTGGAGGGAGGAACTTGTGAAAAATCGGTTTCCTTTCCAAACATACCCTTCTGCCTTTCTCATTCAGTGCCTACGTAACCAGAATGCTGAAGGGGTGGCTGCTAATATCACAACTGCTTCGGATCATGTTTTGCAAGAGTCATTATTTTCTTTAAGTCCAATCAGTAAGTTTTGTGCTCTTTATTTTTTTTTTTTTTTAAAGAGGTAATAAAACCCAGAAGAGTTTTAAAAAATGCTTTCAAGCAATGTTTCTGCAAAAATGCTTCTGGTTTTCTCTTCCACCCTGTCACATCTCCTGTTCCAATATTATCTGTGTGGCCTTTCCACCCTGTAGCATCAGTGGCAATGGCAGCAGGAGGCCACTGTGCTTTTTGCAGATGATTTCCAGTCTAAACACACCCAGCAGCCTAAAAGAGGAGGAAAAAGACAGGCAGTGAGGAGATTCGCAAACAGCCCCATGGGAAGGTGGTGGCAGAGGAGAATCTCTTGGCTCCTGCCATGGTGCTCTGTCCTGTTGAGGGGGGGCTGCAGCCAGTTTGTGCTGCCCAATTTGACAGACAGCGTGAAAACAGTTTCATTTCCTGACTGTACAAGTGTAACTCACAGAGGCCGATTGGCAATGATGGTTTAGAAGTGAAATGAAAAACTTTCCAGCTCAGCTTTAGACACATCAGTCCAGAATAGAGCTAACCATATACTTTCATAATGTGCTTTGAGAAACTGGTCAAGGTACTTGAAGAAGTGCTAAGTACCATTAATAGAGCTGACAGGATAAGTCTGAAACTCTGCTGATAAAATACCTACTTCCATCAAAATGCATTCAAAATTATTTGTGTTTTCCAAAGGCTGACCAGATTTAAAAAAAAAAAAAAAAAAAAAAAGGAAAAGAAAAGAACACAACAGTGGCCTCACCTTGAGTCCTGTGTGCAGGTTTGGGCACTGAAATGTAAGAAAGTTATAAAGCTACTAGACAGCATCCAAAGGAAGGACATGAGGATGGTGAAATGCCTCAAGGGGAAGCCATAAGAGGAGTGGCTGAGGTCACTTTGTTTAGACTGGAGGAGACTGAGGGGAGACCTCGTTGTACTTTTCAGCATCCTCACAAGGGAAGCAGAAGGGCAGGTACTGGTATCTTCACTCTCATGACCAGTGACAGGACTCAAGGGAATGCACTGAAGCTGAGTCAGGGGAGATTTAGGTTGGATATTAGGAAAAGCTTCTTCACCCAGAGGGTCATTGGGCGCTGAACAGGCTCCCCAGGGCAGTGGGCACAGCCTGACAGAGTTCAAGAAGCATTTGGATGACACTCTCAGGCACATGTTGTGATTCTTGGGGTGTCCTGTGCAGGGCCAGGAGTTGGATGCCATGATCCTTCAGGGTCCCTTCCAACTCAGGATTTTATATGATTCTATGATATTTTTAACTCTGGGAATTGCAACCCTGTTTTATTGTTTATTATATACTGTAATAATAGAAAGTAAAGGATTCTCAATAAAAATTAAATGCTTTAATCTATCCAGAATGGTCTTGTCTTCCCTTTGGTTTTGAGGAGAGTTTCAGCAGTTTTCTTCTGAATCAAAATTAAACCAGACTTGAAGCAGTCAGGCTCTGCAGTGAGCTGGAAGGTGCAGCCCCAGCATCCCAGTTCTGCAGTACCAGTTTGCTGTGGGGCTTCCCCAAGGATCTGCTCCGTTGCTCAAGCACAGGAGAGAGAAGGTGCCCCAGTCTTGCATTCACAGTGCAAGTCTGAGCTGAGCTGCTTTGTGGTTGCTCCAAGGAAAATGAAGACTAGGTCATGAACTTAAAATAATGCTCTTTGATTCTCTCAGGCTATATATAAACTGCCTGGAGGATTCATGTTGCAGCCTGCTCCAGCAGGATCTTGGTCTGCTAAGTGTTCAGGGAAGGGAAGGGAAGGAAAGGGAAGGGAACTTTACTATCCCTAGTTTTTGTCAGAAGGGCAGTGGTGTGCAGCCAGGCCATTGACCCAAACCTGCCTGTTCAGGGCCCTCACTGCTCCCTGTGGCTGCACTGTACATGGGACATCACCGTGAGTGTCACCTCCATCCAGGGAAGAGGGAGTAGAGGAGCCCCCTGGTTCTCCTGCCTTCACAAAACGCAAAGCAGGGAGCAGGGAAGAGCCTTTCTAGAGCTTTTTACCTCTGACCATGGAAATGCAGTCTCAGTTCTCCAGCTGTCACTGGTTAATCAGCATCTTCCCCAGAGCAGAACAAGGATCTGACTCATGACTCAGAGCCACATCCCCACGCCTGGTCTCCTCCAAGGGGAATGCTGCCCTTTCCATGGGGATGGTTAAGTCCAAAAGCATGAAAATAGCAGGGGTTTAGGGTTGCTGGGCTTAAAATGGACCTTCAGAAATAGTTTAGTCAGATATTACCTTGAGCATTTTCTATGTGTATTCTTGCTAACAAGCTCTTGTTAGAATATTTCTGGAAAATAAACTCTGGCAAGACATGAGCAGAGCCAAGAAGACTTATTTAAGACAAGCAAATATTTGTGGGAAAACTTGTGTCTGTTTGTGCTATGCACCCAACACTATCATTCAGCATTTTCCTTGAGATACTTTTTGATCAGAGGAGAGATCAATTACCATGTATCCATTTCTGTGTTTTCCAGCTGTGAGGCACCAGTAGAAATGTCAGTATTTCCTCCAAGAAGAATTTGGGTTTGGCTCAGAACTTCACTTGAAGAGTTAACATTTCTGGAGCCATGACCTCAAAACCACAAATAGAAAGAAAAATAACGTAAGATAGATGAGCACAGAGTTCTGGAAGCCCTGAAGAGTGAAAAACAAATTTCAGCATGTTTTGTAACCATCCTCTGGAGTTAGGAAAAAGGACATTTTAATAAAACTGCACCCTAGAGCCCACAGAAGTTTGCCTGATAAATCAAAAAACGCACAACTCAATGTGGGATGAAGGCTGGGTCTGCAGTCCTCTAGCTCTGAAAACACCATCCCAAACATAGGAGCAGGAAAGCTGGTGTTGGCCACTAGCTAAGCCACTGGTTGCTGGACTCCACCAGACTCCCCTGAGCAACTCAATAATGGTATTTTTCTCACTGAAAATCACCTGGTGATTTTCTGCCAAATCAACACACCTGATCTGTGAAAAGAGATCCAAGTCCACAGCTCTGACCCCATCTCCAGGTTAACATCCCTGCCCCACCAGCCCCAGCTGTGGCACCACTGTTGCTGGGTTAATGGTAGGACTTGAGATCTTAGAAGTCTTTTCCAACCTAATTGAGCTTCATTTCAGGGGAGTGGAGTCCAATGGTCCCAGTGACCACATTGTCAACGAGGATACAAAAGACTTTGTGAAATCTGTATTGAAGAGAGCGGAATGTCACAGTCACTGTTCTCCTTTCCATGTGTGCAACTCCTCATTGGAGTTATTTATCCCCCCTCCTCCTCCTGCTTCTGTCTTTCCATCCATTGCTTTTCAGGCCATTTCCTCTGTCCGTTGTCTTCCTGCTTACAACATTTTGTTCTGGGCTGACGTCCCTTTGTCATTTCCCACAAATACGCTGTACAAGAGGGCGTTATTTGTCTGCACCCAAATAAAAGGATGGAAGAAACCAAAATTAGATCAGTAAGTCCACATGTGTAAAATGCCATGCAAACAACTGCCAAGTTTGCCCAAGTCAGAAAAGAGAAGGGATAAAATCAAGCAGCTGTGAAAATCAGGAATGATTTCACAAGCTTCAATAAAGATATCCAAACATGGGAATCCCTACACTTGTGTGGAGAGCTCTGAGTTATTGATTTCATTATCTTATGAGATACATCTCTTACAGCTCAGAGATGTTGCTTCTGTTTGCAGCTTCAGTGATGGTAAAAAAGGAGAATTATTCCAAAAAACATCTCTCCTGACGCACACTGGCTTCTGTTTCTCTACCACTTAAATGAAGGTGGTTGCAGTTGAATAAAGCAGATGGGAAGGGAGGGAATGCCCATGTAACACCAAGCAAGATGGAGCAAGACTAGAGGGCATCATCCATCATGCTTTGTACCAGGTGTCCCCACGTCCCACCCTCACTTGTAGGGTGGTCACTGTGCTGGGTGGTGATGCTTTGTGGTAAAAAACAATTTAATAGCTGGGTATCTGTATATACTCAGATGATTTTGCTGTGGATTGGAATCTAATGACTGGAAATGGGATCATGAAGTGCTGTGTCAGACTGGAAGGAGCGATGTGCCATGGGGGGTCTGTGTTGAATCCAGTTTCAAGATAATGCCTTAGTTAATGGGGAACAACACTGCATGAATGATCTCAGCAGGTGTTTCTGAATTTGAGGAGTGATGAACAACACAACTACTTGGCAAATAGGGCTTACAAATTTGCTTAAGGAAAAAAAAAAGTGAGAAACCCCATCTCCTTGCCTGCAAGCATACAGTGCTTTGCATCAGCAGTGCTGTGCACACTCTGCTCAGGGCTGATGGGGCTTGTGGTATCCAGTTGCAGTCGGATGAAAGCGAGGGGAGACAAAAATAGCTCTGCAGCCCACACCCCACCCACAGAACAGCACAAGTCACCCAGAGCAGTTGTTTGCTGTATTGGAGGCTGCTGGAGCAGCGTTCTCTGCAGTTGCAACCTTCTGGCAGGTTAAAGCTGTGCTTGGGGACAAGTATCACACTCTCATCAGCACCCAAACCTTCATGCAACAGAGGATTTGCTTTACTCCAGGTGGAGCTGGAGCCATGTTGAGAGCTGGCCACTGTTGCCCACCACATAGCCAACCCTCAAGCAAGGATCTTTTTCCCACATGCTCCCTGCTCCAGTTTGGCCAAAACAGCCTTAAGCAAGGGAATGCAAGATTAATCACCCACTTTTCCCCAGGCCATGTGCTGTCCTTTTGTCCCTGTGGTTTCTCATAGAGTTTCTAAGCAGGAGAGGTGTTGCCTGGAGGCTGTCACCGCACTCCCAGGCAAAGTTTCTGGTGCTTTGGTTGTCTTCTCCATCATTTTAGACCTTCAGGGGAGTTTCTGAGAGGACAAAAGATGATGCTGAGACTGACAGAGCGGTAACGATTTGAGTTTCTCCATCCTGCATATGAAACGTCAGCAAAGGCAAAAATTTTCTTGCAATATAAGGTAAGCTGTCTCTCATAAATCCCAAAGCTGCCTCTCATAAATCCCAAACTTGAGTCCCCACGGTGACATCTCTCTGTCCTGAGCCTCTTGTTCAGAGAACCCCAAATCAAGCCAAGTTGGGTGTGGTTAGGAAGGGGATGGTGTCACACGCATCTGACACCCAAGACAGAATTCAGTGGCCCAGGAGAATGAGCCAGGACTTGTTTGTCTTTGGAAGAGAATACCATCTCCTCAGAAGTTGCTCAGTTCTGTGGTTTCTCTCCAGTGATCCTCAGCATCACAGGGCTATCATGGTCCTGCTTGCCAAAAGGAGGTGTCCAAAGGAGGGCAATGCAGATGGTGAAGGGCCTTGAGGGGAAGCCTTGTGAGGAGTGGCTGAGATCATTGGGTTCAACCTGGAGAAGAGGAGGCTGAGGGGAGACCTCATTGCAGTTACAACATCCTCATAAGGGGAAGAGGAAGGGCAGGCACTGATCTCTGCTCTGTGGTCACAAGTGACAGGACCTGAGGGAATGGCCTGAAGTGGTGTCATGGGAGGTTTACGTTGGCTGTTAGAAAAAGGTTCTTCCCCCAGAGGGTGGTTGGGCACTGAACAGGCTCCCCAGGGCAGTGGTCACAGCACCAAGCCTGGCAGAGCTCAGGAAGCATTTGGATGATACTCTCAGGCCCATGGTGTGACTCTTGGGGATGGTCCTGTGCAGGGCTAAGGGTTGGACTCCATGATCCGTGTGGGTCCGTTCCAACTCAGCATATTCTGTGATTCTGTGGGTTACCCCAGCTCTGTTAGTCCTTCTGTAAGCACTATGGATATTTTTGACTGTCTTTTTCAATTCCAGCTGAAGTCGATGCCACAGGCAGCTCTCTTAGTAGATTGCTTTCGTGATTTATGCAGGCCCAGAAGAGTCCAAGGATCATTTATCTTCAAACCAGGAGAGAGATGAAAGAGTCATGGTAGTAAAATTTCCTGCAGAGCTAGATCTGAGCATCAAAGAGGGGAAAATGTCATTGTTTTACCGAGACACGACGACGTGAGGCAGGTTTTAATGCTAGGGGATTTTTTTCTAACTGCATAATTTACCTTAAAATGAAAAAGAAGTTTTGGGAAATGAAAGAAGGGCAAAAAAGCTTGGTGAGCACTGCTGGAAAGAGCTCTCTTGGAGGGGAGTAGAGCCTGAGGGGCATGTTCCTGGGATGTGGAGGCAGCACTGCCTGTGGTGCCTGCATGAGGCCACACGCCTTCATGACACAGGTGTCTGCCCCAAATCCTGATGGGCATGTTCTGGATCTGCACAGCAGCGTGAACGTGTGCGTGTTGTGCTTTGTCCAGAGAAGTTGTGGATGTCCCATCCCTGGAAGTGTTCAAGGCTGTGTTGGATGGGTCTTTGAGCAACCTGGTCTAGTTGGTGACATTCCTGACCATGGCAGGGGGGCTGGGTCCCTCCCAACCCAAACCATTCTATGATTCTGTGAAAAAGAAAGTTCCTGATCTCAGTGAGTCCAGCTGAAAATATGGGAAACATCCCTCAGCCACACTCCTTGACCAGCTCCTGGGCCAGGGGTTTGATGGAGCATCAACCAACCACAGCAGCAGGTCCTGCGAGGTGGGGACACATCTCCCCTCGCCCTGCCTCAGGAGTCACAACCAAAGCTCAAGTCTTGGGAAATCTGATCACATCAGAGGGCTGGAAGGAAACTGAAGGAAGGAGAGGGCTGGGAAAGGGTCTGTTTACATTTGCAGCAGATGCTATCTAGAGGAGGAAAATACTTTTATTTCCCCTGTGGACTGCCTGTTGATTTTCTTGCGGCAGGCACTAATGGAAAATAATAAAACCCATTTTAGTCAGGCTGTATCTAGAACACTTACAGGTCAAGCCAGTACTCAAAACAGACCGTTAGGGAACATAACACATTAGTTTGTCACTGGCATCTACAGTGGCCAGGGGATTTTTACCATTTGAAATTGAATTTTATAGGTCAAGGCCTTTCGTGGGCCCTGAAAAACAGTGTGTCTCTGTAAAGTTAACATGAATGTGGAGGCAGTTACTGGGCGTGGAGATATGCACTCTCTGTGTTTGTTAACAGTGAAAAAACCCAAAGGAGACCCATGGTGGAAACTGTGATACGGCTGTAAACCCCAGAATACCCTCATTAATTGTTATGGACTCACATATTTCAGTATCATCTTCCAGCCTCTAAATCAAACCCACAAAATGCACAGGAGGTGTCTTTCACTGAAAATTGTGTCCTCTTAGTTTGTAATTTAAAATTCACTGATGACTGTAAAGGAAGCTTGGCCACAGAAGCCTGAGTTTCTTAGAAATGAGTCAGAAGTAGATAATTTGTTTAGGGGAGATAAACTCAGTTCAAGATTCAGATAACCTCAAACGTCTTCCATGTGGTTTTGTATTTGACAGAATAAATAAAGCTGGGACATGAGGTGGTGCCTGAACTGCCACACACACACACACAGAAATGTGCACATACACTAATGTCTCTTTTCTTCTCCACCCCTTTCCTTTGCACAGCCCTGTCCTCACAGGCTGTATAAGGGCACCCAGCACTTACACAGTGGCTGCCCAAATTAGAGACAAGGGCCACCAAAAGCCTACCTGTGAGCACACTGGAGGCTGAGGGTGGTTCGTGCACTGTGCCCACAGGCTGCCCCCATCCCCAGTCACCTCAGGGATGAGGGTCCCCCACATCGTGCTGTGCCCCAAACCCAGGTGTTTTCCATGCTAAGAGCTCCTGGTACCGATGGCCTCATGGTGGTACCAAATCCAAGTGATGGGTGGGTCTGGCTGCGGGTGTCCCGGGGACTCACTGGGGTGATCTCACTCACCTCACCTGGTGATCTCCCAGGTGGGATGGGAAGCTTTGTTTTTGGACTCTTTTGTATGACATTCCTTTCTCTGCCATGGCCAAACAGGTCCAGGCTGCAAACCCCACTCTGAGCTGAGCAGACCCTCATATGAGGGCCATGAGGGTGAGGCCATTTGCTCACCAGAAGCAGGCACGCTGTGCGCATTCTCCATTCATCTCAAACACGGAGGAACAAAGTATCATTATCCCCATCTTCCAGAGAAGGTGTTTAATATGAGGCTTTGGCACCATGCGTGGGAACTCCCTACACGCCTTGTGTGCGTCAGAACTGCAGTTTATTAGTCCTTATCTGAACCGCACTTTGCTTTGCTCTCACTCCCATTGTATTTTCTCCATTGCTTCCCTAAACAGCATCTCCCAGGAGGAGGGGGCAAAGCCCCATCCCTGTGCCGAGGGGCTGTACAGAATCAACCCTGCCCAGTGCCTTTCTTACCATGCTGGTGCGTGTGCCAACCTCACAAATATCACTATGCTGTTTTCCCCTTCCTTTATCTATTTTTAACCCAACCCTAAATGTGCATCTCAGGAGTGAAGTGTGTTGTGTTGCCAGCAACTGATGGTAGGTGGGAAATCCATACGGCCACTCTGTTTCCCAGTATATCCACTGAAATCTGGAATCACTATCATTTCTGCAGGTTTTTCCTGTGATTCAGCTCTGGTAAAACCCCCTCTTGGGATGGAATGAATTGCATGGTGTGGCTGTGCTAAGTATTGATCGACGTTTTTGTCTTTATATGGAAAGCTGCACAGGCTGCTGGGCAGGAATCTGAGAACAACAAATATTAAAGCTGCTGATGTTTAGATAGCAACAAAGATCTCTGGTTCCTCATGCTCATAATGAAAACACTTCTTCTGTGCCACATGAGGAACTGGGGTGGACAGTAAGAGCCTCTGCAGAGAGGGTGGCAGCATAAGCCTCTCATGCAGGTGGAAACAGAAGGGACAGAGTAAGAATTCCCAGGGCAAAGCAGCACAGGAGCTAGAAATAGCACTTATGTCTCCAAATTACCATTGCACAGTGCTGCACAGTACATGAAAACCCCACCACTTTTCTTTTTCTCAATGCTTTTATTACCTTAAAGCTTCTAAAACCTTCCTTGTCCATGGAGAGGAAAGATTACCCAGTAAAATCCAAGGATATAAAACTTGGGGGAAGGGAAAGAAGAGATCGGTTTAAAGAGTGTGTGAATGTAAGAAATAACGAAGTTCAAGTCAGTAGGCTGCTTTTGCTGACTCTGGCGAACTCTCATCTCAGGGACCTGTGGTTTCCCGCGGGTCTGCAGTGCTGCCCAACCACGCTGCCCTGCTCTACCTGCCAGCAGCTCTTTGATCAGCCCCTTCTCAGATGACAAAAAAATTGCATGGGCTGTCCAGATCTCGTCCCCAGCTGATGGTGGTTTTCATGTTGAATCAAGCACCGAGCTCCACGTTTTTGCTGAGCTCCCTGTCGTGTCCAGCTGATCCTCCCTGCTCAGTGGCAGCAAGCAGAGTCCAGGAGTTGCTGTCAGTGGAAAGGCCTTGGGGACACGACCCAGACAATGAGATCCATTTGGATATGCCCTTGTGGTGTTCATGGCCGTGTTGGAGCCATGGAAAATCACAGAAGGAAAAAGGCCTCTGGAAGATGCAAAGTGTTTCTGTGCACTGTCAGGGAGAGATTACCCAACATGGAGAGAGGAGTGACTTTTAATCAGAACAAGTGAGTCTCAGTGCTGTAAAATGCAGTGACCCACAACTCACAGCAAGTGCCAGTGGGAACCACCCTGGGTGCATGTTGGGTGCAACCTTCCACCTAGTTGGCAATTTCACCCGTGTTGCAAGGTAGCCAGCTCGGGGATTTCACTCCCATGAACGTTAAATGTATGCAAGAGTTTCAGGATCAGACACGCTGATTTTTTCCTCTGCTGCTACGAGCCTGTTGCACAACAACATGCCTCCAGTGCAGAGCAGGGATGTCCACTTTCTGCATAGCACCTGGGCCCCCAGGCTGTTCCATCCAGGACATACTGGCACACAGTGCTCACCTCACACTCCCATTCCTAGCTCAAGTATTTCAAATCTGTATGATTCCCTTAACTTTTTTTTTTTAAAGACCCTGCTATTGCTGACTCCACAAAGGACTGCATGACATAATGAGAGAACTTTTCTAATGACCCAGAGACTTTTAAACTAAATGTAAAATGTTTATTGCAGAGACGCACGCCCATACATTATGCATCACTGTTTTAATACAATAACATAATTCTGGTAGAAATTATCCATGTGAGTCGCATCAATTTCAGCTACTATTCTTTGCATGCTTGACAATCTGGTCATTCAGCTGTAGAAAAGTGCTTTTACTTGATTACTTATGCTGTTGATAATCGCTGTGGTTTTTTGGCAGTGCCAAGACTTTATTTTGCTGCCTGAAATTGCCACCACTCTCCATGGAGGGACCGGGTGTAGCTGTGGCTGCTCTGCCAAACCCCTGTGGCTTCACCCGACACCGAGGAATGCACAGACTCCAGCATAACACTTGGAGACTCATTTCATCTGTGTGGGCTCTCATGGGCTGCCATCAACCCGCCTCATGCAGCCAGGAGAACAGCATTGTCCTCCCTCTGGCTCCTGGGTCACTGCTTGCCAAAGCCCATGGCTATGGCCCTGGTTGGATGAGTGGCAATCACCATTTTGCTGATGCATCCCCAAATCCTGTACTCCCTTTGCTGGAGGGGCTTTCAGCAGTCACCCATCTCTAGCAAGTTTTGCTTTGTCTGCAAAAGGAGTGTGCCAGGGCAGTGGAGGTGTGTGCTGTGCAGGACAGAAAAAAAAAAAGAATGTTCTTTATGTGGTAAGAAAAAAATCCCAAAGGGGAGAGCTGCTGAAATCATAAGCTCACAGTACGGATATGAAGAATGGGAGGCATACGATGTGTGACTACATTTGGGCGGTTATTATACTACTATCTTTCTTCCTGAGTTTCGTCAGCCTGTGTTTCAGAACCAGAGAAAGATGCCTAAAATAACGGTGAGCCTGAAGGCTGAGTTAACCTCCTGTGCTCAGGAATTCCCAGAGCAAAGCAGGGCCCTCCCCAGGCAGGGCAGCAGCGCTGGTCACTCTCCCTCCTCACAGGAGTGTTTGCTTGTCCTGCCACTGCACGGGGAAGCTTTGGTCTCAGCCTGGGGATGCCTGGTGAGCATCAGCCTGACCAAAAGGCTTGTTCCTGCCCCCAGAGAGCTCACAGACCTCCCTGGCTGCAGCCCACAGAGGGGGCAGGTCCCGATGCCACCCTGCTCTTGGAGTCCCACTGACATCAACCCAAGGTGTCACCCCGTAGGCGAGAGAGGAAGTTTCTGCCCACGTTTGGCCACTGCTGACTTTAGGACAAGGACTTATAAATCAGAGCGAGGGCTGACGCTCACAGCTACCAGCCCTGGGCCGCGTTGGGCTGATTTATTTTGTGTGGGAGCAGCAGTAGCAGTTTACGCCTCTAGTGCAGATTACAAGATAAATCTGGCTTTCAACGAGACCCACTGGTGACTGACACTGACAGAGCTTCTAAATCACCACGGCTGCCGGGATATAGCCATGGGCTGGGTTTGGCCCTGCAGGTCAGGTCTCTTTTTGGCTGGTGTAAATCAGCAGGGCTTGGATTGAGATGTGATGTCAGGTTCGAGCGCTGGGCTCATTTTTATTTAAGTGTCTGTATGGTAATTCCAGCTCAGAGGGACACCTGAGGGCTGCAGCCCTTCTCTGCTTGAACTGTCAGCTTTTGCTATGCTCAGATCTACCTTTTGCAGTGCAAGCTTTAAGGATTGACTAAAATTTTCCTTATGGGTGCCACACAAATACTCTTTTTAATACCCACTTCATGCTGCCAAGGTCCATCTGTGTGAAATGAGTATCCTCCTCAGCACTAATTTCAATTACTAATATGCTCCAAAAACTTTTCCGCTGACGTTGATGTTACAGACAGATTGTCAGCCAGTAGAAGCTGGCTTGGGCTCCTTGAAACAGCCAATGCTGTTTGTTTCTGGAGATGTTAAAAACACATGAATGTGGCAGTAATGAACACAGTGGTGCTGTATCAATGGTTGGACTTGATCTTAGAGGTCTTTTCCAACCTTAATTATTCTGTGGTTCTGTAATATTCTGATGTGCATAAACTCTCCAGCATTAAGATCCTGCAAACAAGAGGTGAAAGTCCTCACCGTGCTCTGACAGCACTAAGTTCTTCTGACGCATGTCCTGCTGCCATCAGCAGTGTGGCATCGCTGCCAGATGTGCTGCCACCACAGCCAGGGAATCTCCTTGTGCTCTTATTGGTGGGATCGATTCCATCTTCCCATGAGCATGCACCCAGAGCAGGGTCAGAGCTGTAGAGTGGGCAGGGCCACTCACCTGCTCCATCCGTGGAGCTGATCCTTGTCCAAGCATTGCTGTTTGACATTGTGGGAGCACAAGTGCATGTGATCCTCTATCAGCATCATACCCAGACCATAAGGTCATTTCTAGACAGGTTTTATCTGGGCAAATTACACCATAAATGGAATAACCCCACCAACGTACAGTATGTCATAAAAACAACCTCTTTTTGAAGTTAATTATGTTTTGCTTTTCTCTAGCTTTTTGCTAAGAAATTTGGTCTGGGACACACCAAACCATGTGGCAAGGGTCCAGTCTGGGCCAAAGGTGGAGAACATGAAACACCAACTCGGTTCAGAGAAAGCTACATGTCTGCTGTATCCCTCAGTATCCACCTGCTTCCCAGCCTGCTGCCAGCTTGGCACAACTCACACTTAGCTAGACATACATTGTGGGTGCAGTCATCACAGAGGGTCAGTAAAGTCACCATCAGTAAAACAGATCCATGGAATTTTGAAGACTATTGTATTTTCTAGAAAAGTCCAGCAGTTCTGGAGACAGTCAGGGATCAAAGTACTGCAATACCTCCATGATGGGCATGGAGGTAACATGATGGATATGGACATGGACATGAAGCCCAAGGCAAGTTTAAAGCAAGAGAGATATTTTTCAGAGCTTCTTTACATCTTCACGAAATAAAAGCTAAACCACAAAAGCACTGTTGCTCCTTCTTGGCAATGTTCAGAGAGACTGGAGATACTGAAGTGCCTTTACAAGTGGAAGGAAATATCCTGTGGGTTTGGGGTGCATGTAGTTATTTATTCATTTAGCCTTCATTCTGAGGAATTCACTTTGCCATACTTTAGATAAGCAACCATTTAAAGCAGAGTCTTCTATAGTTGTGAATTATCTCCGTGGCTTTCATTACTATCCTGATTAGACCCCTGAGGGCAAAGCATCAGCTGGTGCAACAGGACATCGAGCCACTGATGGGCCTTACAGCAATTAGTGCTGGTTGCAAATTTATCTCTCCATGTAACTTAGTAGCTAGATGGCACTGAAGGTATTTTGTGGCATCTACTGTCTCAGGTATGGCAAAGAAATTACTAATTTGCCTGTGAGTGGCAAATAGTTGCAGAAATTAGTATTATTCATTTTTATTGCTTTTGGACCAAATTCTGGCTGCTACTGTCACTGTCTGAAGTGGGTGTTGTGACAGTAACATCTCAGTGTGATAAGCAATTCAGACCCCTCACTATCCAACCCATCACATCCCAACTCCATAGACAGCCAGTGGGAGAACTGATGCTAACATGTGTTAGTCATCCAGTACAGATGGTCTGCAGACCACTAGAGACTCCACATAGATATGAGGTAAGGCAAGCACGAGATGTGGAGTAATCTAAGAGAAGAGTAGAGAATATTGAAAAAGGCTGGAGGCAGAAGAAATCGCCATTTCTGGGGCTGTTTATAATTTGTGACTGACTTGGCACAGGGCTTTCATTCCTTACCGCAGAGGGGAGTTGCCAAACTTGGGAGCAGCTCGGGTTTTCAAAGTCTCATGATTTCATCTCCTTGGCTGCTGGTACAAAAGCGTGGTGCTCCAGGACCCTTATTTATTTTATGATTCAGGCAGAAAGTTCTCAGTCAGAATCACAAAATCATTACAGCTTGAACAACGTGTTCAGTGATTCAAGACCATTTCTCACCCACGTTAGCGCTCCCTGCGCTGCTCCGCTGACTCCACCACAGTTCCCCTCAGAGTTTCTCCATCTTCAGAATTACCTTTTGGCACCACTCCTGGTGAATGAAAATAGGAAGCTGGATTGCTTCACTAATAATCTTCTTTCCAGTTTGTTTCAATTATGCTTCTTTTCCAGTGGGTGTTAAACAGTTGTTCTGGTCTCACTGGTTCAAGGCATGTAAAATATGTACATAAGGTTGTATATAAGAGGCTCTGCAGAGAAATAAAGGAGCTGTTGCCCCACCCGCTGAGGACAGGTCTGTGTCAACTGGCCCAGCACAGATTTGGGAAGGAAAACATGCCCCAGTGCCAGTGGTGCTGGAAGGCTGTGAGACCCTGAAGTAGCACATGGTGCTGCTCCCACAGGGATCAGGCGCCAGTGCAGGCAGCTGAGAGGTTCCTGGGTGCCACCAGAGCAGCTCCTCCTTGTGTCTATGATGTCCCTTGCAAGCACAGCCCATGGCAAAACCCTGCCCAGAAGGCAAATGCAATGAATGGGGTATTTATAAATGTGGTTTACCTGTGGTTAAGTCCAGACTGAGATTTTGGGGGGTGTTTTAGTTCTCACCTTCATCAGCCCCCACCTGAGAGCCTGTTTCACCCTCAGACCTGTGCTCAGAGACCGCAGTGGGAGAAGGGGACAGGGATGATTTTCCTGATATCCTCCTGATTTGGAGAATATTTCAGAGCTACCTCAGTGGACCCAGCTGCCTGACAGGAGATACTTCTGACCTACTTGACTGTGCAGAGTAGTAGGAAGAAAGAAGAGGGTTACATTGCTGCATAAAAGGAACTGTGCATCTGATTGACCTAATTTTGGTCTTTCTTACACTCTTTTAACTCCACTGGCTTCAGCAAAGGAATGCTGATTTACACCAGAAGAAGCTGACCCGATTTCCATGGCCTGCATTTGCCGTGCATTGGGGCCATGGTGACATTTCTGTCATCCACTGCCCCATTTTCCCTTGGTTCAGGTTTCTGCAGCACAGACTGAGGAAGCATGATGGGTCCAAACACGGACACAAGCAAGCTGGGATGTGGGGCAGCAGAAGCCAGGCAGCCCCTGCAGTTGGGCAGGCATTTGGCAGGTGGGTTGTTCTAACCTGGGGTTTTTTTTCTATCTCCTTAAAAATTCACAGAGCCGAATCACAGTGAGAAGCCCCTCCGTGCGATATCAGGGCTGTAAGAGAATGAAAGGGTGAGCTTGGCCAGGTGGGGGGGGGGTTACTCAGCCCCAGCCTGCTGGAGGTCCATCCCCTCCTGGTGCCCTGAACCACCACCCCAGCTGCTGGTCCTGTGCCTGGCTGCTGTATCTCCGTGATGGCAAAGGACCAAGGCATACGAACATCCCTTCCCTCCTCCTCCACTTTGACTTTGAAACCCTGTGAGGGCTGCATCAGAGGAGCCTCAGTGCTGAAGTTTGTTAATTAATATGCTACATTTAACTGTGTCAAAAGCTCTCCTCAGATCAGGAGGAGCTGCTCCTCACGTTTCCCTTTGATCAGAAGCAGCGAGTGTGTCAGCGGCGGGGAAAACATGACAGAGCGGGCACCGCTTTGGGCAGCAGCTGGTCAAGAGCTGCCCTTTCTCTAATTGCATATAAACCACGGGAGACACACCAGCACTGCTCTGCTGTTCCTTAATATCATCAGGTGTCCTCTGATAACTGGGTGGGAGCGGTCCCGCCAGGGCAGCTGGTGATTCTTTGGGACCATTTCCGATTATTTTCAGGGAATAGCAGCATGAGGTGCCTGGTGGGCATCAGTGAGCAGCAGCAAAAGCAGGAATGTCTCCTTGCCTTTGCTTTTATCTAAAAACTGCCTAGGCAGGCTCGTTAATTCGGGCTGGGTTCATTGGATGGATCTGAATGAAAACACCTACGAAAAATACTGGAAAGAAATAATAATGCTTTATTTCTGAATGCAAATAGTTATTATTTCTGAATGCTAATAATTTGAAAGAATCAGAGATGATCACAATTAGGCAGAAAGAAAAAAACCCTCTAAGGAAGGTGTTCCAAATAACTGGGCAAAATAAATGCGGAGCACAGAAAGCTGCTAGTTTTTCCCTGCTCCATGTCAGCCCTGGCTCTCCTCCTTCCAACATCCTCAGTCTCTCAAGTTAGCTCAGCAAACAGAAATTTTTCACCCAGTCTCAGCATTAAAGCCCTTGTGCCAGTTTGGCCATGGCTGGAATGACCACAAAAGGATGCAGGATCTGCTGTTCCATGATAAAATGGAGGTTTAGCTGTCTCAGGGTCATCGAGGTCTGACCAAGTCAGGTCACAGGGTTGAGGTTTTTGGCTTGGGTAGCCTCATCTTACAGCTCCTGGTGTTAGGCTCAGTTTACAAACCGAGTGAGCTGCATTGTCTACATTTTCTGAGGTCAGTCTGACCTCTGGCTGGATATATGGCCATTTAACCTACTAACTTGGTGGAAAAACTGAGAGCAGTGTTTGGTGCTGGTGCAGCGCTGTCTGGCTGTATGACATTCCTCTGTGCAGGTATCAAGAGTGCCTGGAGTCAGACCGTCCTTTTGCTTTCAGGACATACATGCCCAGTTTTAAGGGTTTGAGTGTTGTAGGAGAGATCTCCTCCTTCCTGCTTCAACCTCAGCCCAAAGCCATCCCCATTTGTCTGTTGCAGAAATACAGCAAAATGAAAATGTTAGTGCTGTCAAAATTCAGGTAAAAGTTAAATTTCAGGCCAGGAAGGAGAAAAATCTCTGCTTCCTGAGCCCCACACCTTGAGGAGAAGACCAAACTGGCTTGGAGGGGCAGAGGAGTGGATGCTGCAGCACTGCAACATCACCTTGGGAGGCATTCCTGCATTTAGGCTGGATATTAGGAAAAAGCTCTTCACCCAGAAGGTGATTGGGCACTTTCTCAGGGAAGTGGCCACAGCCTCAAGCCTGCCAGAGCCCAAGAAGTGTTTGGAGAATGCTCTCAGGCACACGATGAGATTCATGGGGTTGTCCTGTGCAGTGCCAGGAGCTGGACTCTGTGATCCTTGTGGATCCCTTCTAATTCAGAATATTCGATGATTCTATGGTTTTCTGGCCACTTCTGCTTCTCCTGGTTGACAAAGGCAGAGTTCTAAGTGCTTTATCTGCTATAGCCGTGCAATGGCAATCCAGGGATCTCAAAACACCGTTGTTCTCCAAAGAGAACCCGAGGAGCAAGGGAAACCACGCTCGCGCTTGATCCCTCAAGGAAACGGCAATAAAATTAAGATTTAACAACAGCCCTGAATCATTGGGTTTCTGCACAGACCCTGTCATTGGGAGTGAAGATAAACAAAGGGAATTTCTGCCCCGTGCACCTCACCCAGATGAAACAGCCAGCTGGGCTGGGCGTGCGCTGAGATCGGATCACAGGAGTTTATTGCTGCTGGCAGCAACCTTGGCAGCCCCGGAGCCTGCAAACGCCTGAAAATATCTGCTTGGGGTTTTTGGAGCAGATATGAGTCCTTTTGGGGTTGGCTGAATTTTGTGGCTATAATCAGACCGCCTCCATTACTCATTTCTGCTTTTTCCACCCAAAATGTCTGACAAGTTCAGCTGCTGAAGGTAATCTGTAAAAACAAGGGCCTGAACTGTCAGATCACCCGAGCATGGCCTCGTCTCTTGCCTCAGCACTAATAAGAGACAAGGTTATGCTGCCAGACGCCAACTGACCAGGGAAGGGAGGCAAAGGAGAGCTGAAGTGATAAACTCCTCCGTTTAAAGTGATGTGTTCTGTGTGGCCGTCTCTCAGCTCTGGCAGCCTTTGCAGTATTAAGAGATGCTGAGAGCAGGGGGAAAAATAATAACATCCTTTGCCTTGCCTGATTCTCAGATGTCTGGTCCATACCATTGATTTTTAATACTAATGTGACATGGTTTAATGTGCTGTCAATTCAATTAACCTACCCAGTGATGTAGATGGAGCATGAACTGAACCCCCAGGTGAAAAAAAATCCACCCGTCCCAGTGTTTTTCCCAAACATCACCCTGCAGTGGTGGACACGGACCAGCTGGGTGCTGGGTTGGGCAGACTGGGGGAAGCACAGGATATGGCCCTTCCCCATCCCAGCATTGCCTTTATTTACTTTCCCCATGTGCAGGGAAAGCACCACAGGGAGAGTGGCCCCAGCACTGAGCCGACCTCTCGGCTCTAGTGTCATGATGTGGGTGAAGTGGGCATGAAAATCTGCCATATATAATTGAGATGATGGTTTTGAGTTGTCCTCTCCCATGTGCAGTTTCTCAGGGAATTTTGCAGGAATTCCTCAGGAAATTAGGCAATGGAATCAATAGTAAGGAAAAAAAAAATCAGTTTGGTTCCCACACAGGCTCAGTTTTAATATTACTGTGAAAAAGCAGGATCTGTCTCCACGCGGCCCAGATGATGGGTGTTTCAGGGGACTCTATCTAACCACAGTGGGTTTATTCCAAATCCATCCTGTGGATGGGCAAGGTCAAAACCTCTGTTCCCATGGGGCATCTACAAAACCTTCCTTGTCCCAGCAGCACGGTGGGGCTGAAGCTGCTCAGATCCTTGTGTGCTGGTGTGTGCAGACACATTGGGCATGTTCAGGAAGGGCTGGATCTGTATCTCCACCAATTAAGAAAAAAATGGTCTCCAGGGCAGCCAGGCAGGCCTATTTCATAAGCACTAAATCAACATGCAGGAGGCTCCTGCAGGACTGCCTCTGTGGGGAAAAATATATCCATTGCACAAGTAATCTCACTAATAGACTTAAAAAATTCAAGCATTTTGCACAAAAAAATGACAGACAGCCTCCGAATAAATAACCTCTCAACATAAACACACCAAGAAAAATTCATTAAGTGTCTTTTAGAAGCATTGGATTTGACTTAGCAGATCTTTTTCAGATGTTCTTCTCGAGCAAACCTAAACATCAAATAATAATTGTGTAAAGGCAAGTGCTATAATAATAATAATAATGCTGAAAATGCATTATCCATCTTTTCCTTTGATAAAAGTCTTTGTGCTTTTATGAAATGTTCATTATCAGTACTTTCACTCTGTATCTGAAGAAGAAAAACCAGTGCTTTAAAGTCTGAGCTCTTCAGCATGAACAGCAGAGAACAGAGCCAACAGGGCATTATTTCTGATAGACTGATGCTGTAAAACTATCCTTCACATTCCCTGAGAAAATATTTCTCTTATTTATTAGAAATTAAAATCAACTTCGAAAAAAATTCCTTTTTTTATAACAGATTCAGCTAACATTCTGTTTTCTTATAATTTATATTAATACTGATTGCTCTAATCTTTTATTGTATTTCAACAGTTTCAGCAGGTTTATGGGGTAGGATTGTTATTATTTACCTCAGTGACTGGTTTTATGGAATAACTGCAGCTTTTCATGGAGGTACATCAAATGCTGAAGGGAAGGAAAATAAAATATAACAGCAGTTCTCACTGCTAATGTAAGAAGCAAAAAAACAGAGGGCAAAAAGGACAGGATATATATTTAAAATATTAGTATACGAGTATTAATATATAATATACTTTATTTAGGCTGACTGGACTGATGCTTTTTCATGGTATTTATAATAGTTCTGGACAAAACATGCGGGAGGTCACATCAGGGAGTGATCCAGCACTGATGTCCCAACAGGACCCTTCTCTCCTCTCTCTACTTCCCCATGGTGTGATTTTGAGGATAGCCTACAGTTTTTAGCTCTTACAGCACTGACCACAAATGTGCCTCCTGACTGAAGCTGGCCAAAGCCTCCTCAGAGACTGGAAAACAGTGCAGCAATTTTTATCCTATGGAATGGCATAAAAACCCCCAAACAACCCTCATGAAAGTGTCACAGTCCATGGGGCTGGCAGGCTGGGACAGCCCTCCCATCCCTGGCCCAGCAGGAATGGAGCTGTGGGAGCTCTGAGTCGCTCCGGCACTGGAGCTCCAGGAGCAGTCAGGGATCCCATCCAAAGTCCCATGGAGTCAAGGGGCTCTTATTAGCTTCAAAGCCAGGAAATACATTCTTAAAAGCTGAAACCAGTTTTATAAACACTTAGGCCTAAGTCTGGAAACCTCTAAAAAATGTATTTGTTTTATTCTTACATGATAATTGGAAACATGTGTGCCCTGCTCCCACTGCGTTTTGGAAGCATCTGCCCCAAGATGAACAAGTCCTGCTGCTCGCCAGGCTGGAAACGCCCCAAATCTCCAAAAACGTGGAAAAGTGAAGCCTAAGAGCCAGAGGGTTTCGGGAGAAGCAGCCCCTGGTTTATGGCTTAAAGATGACAACTGCCAAGGCTTTCAGATGCCAAAGGATTTGGCAATGGGATTATCATGGCAGTCAATGACACATGAAAAAGTGATCACAGAATGTGAGCTCTTCTTTCCCTGTTTGAAGATTTGCTGTGGTCAAAACATGACAGCTTGTATCTTCTGACAGAGAAGAATTAAATTTTTTTCTTGCAATAATGAGGGTCTTCAGTGATTTCTCAGATAATTTCAGGTATGTGAGATGAGTCACAGCAGGTCCGATACACCACATAACACTTCTCCTTCCTGAACAGCAGCGTGGATGAGCACTGCAGAGTGCAGGCCAGGGATAAACACCTTGGAGCTTCTAGATGCTACTGAGGTTTTAAGTTTGAAACATAATATATTGGGAAAATGTGGAATAAACCAAGGAATTTTCCTCCTAAATAATGACCCTCATTTTTCAGTCAACTTGAAAGCTGGCTGAAAATATTCAAAATATCAATTCTGAGAAAAAAATTCAGTGCTCCCTGGCTCCTCCCAGAAGTGTTTGCTTAGGTGCACCAAAATGCAGAAGTATAAATAGAAACCAAATACACAAAGAATCCATTGAAAAAAACAAGCTTTGTACTTACCAACACAGTTGAAATCGTTTCCTATGTTATCCTTGCAAAAGAAATGCTCAGAGCTAACCCTTTGAGGGATTGCTACAGACACCACAAAGGAAATTGAACAGTAACTTGGAAGGTTTGTTGTTTTTTTTTGTTTATGATGTTATTCCTCAGACACTTAAAAAAAAAAAAGGATTGTTTTTCTTTTACAGAAGCACTAGGACAAAGATGGGATGCAAATAATTCTGTGTTCATGTGACTGTCATCATTTCCCCTCACACAGCTGCAAGATTTCTGCCTTTGGCACCCATTACTCCTGATAACTACACATTTTTGATGCTGTTTTTCAGCAGAGAGCTTACCATCTTCAGAATTAGTCATTGCAGAAAAATCCATGTAGTGGCGGGGATGATAAAATAAAATTGTCATGAGAGGGGATGAAAAACCTAACAGCCTGAATTCAGGTCAAGAGCATTGCTGATTATTTTGAAAGAAGTCCTATATTTATAAATCCTTGGCAGTGCCATCCACTTGTTTTGTGTCAGACAGTGAAATCAGGATTTTCTCTTTGATGAAGCTCTGATCCCGAAGGAAAACACTGGCCTGTAGATTTAGTGCCTCTCCACGCAATGGGTCTGTGCACTCCTGTTGTAACTCAACCAACCAGTTGCAAAATTGTCTTTTCCTGCCCCTGCTCTGCCAAACCTGGCTGCTGCTCACGTCTCTGCCTGCACTGAGCCCTGCAGGATGGGTTGCTTTGATGTGATCAGATAAATCAGAAGAGCCCAGGTACACCAGCTCTCTCCAGAGCTGTATTTCACTGTGGGGCGCATCCTCCCGGGGCCTCCTGCAGTTCCAGCCATGAACTCGGGGGTTTCCAGCATTTCCCCAGAGGGAAGGTTTCACAACAGGTTGAAGTTCAGCCTGAGGAAAGGTTTCCTGGTGCACTGCCGCATTTTGTTTTGCTCAACACCAGCCGCCTCTGTCCAGCCACCTTTTTTGCCCCTTGGACATTTCACTCTTCCAATGTGTTCAGGCAACCCTCATTGCCTCCTCTCACCGTGGGCAAGCCCTTCTGCCCAAGGACTTCATCATTTTTCTTGCTTTACCCTACTTCTGTCCAGTTTGGCAGCAATTCTGAGCTCCTGAGCTGCCCAGAAATACAAGTCTGATATTTTCAAAGCTGTCAAGGTTGATATTTTCAAAGCTGGCTGCAGGAATTGGGCGCCTCATTTCTTCTTCTCTCTTCTTTTTTTTTTTTTTTCCTTTTCTTTCTTGTGGGCATTAAAATCTCCAAGACAACTCTGGAAGCATCAGCCTATGGATTTAGAGGACAGAGACATGGGTGAAGGAAGGGGACACTGTTGCTGTAGGCTCAGCTCAGCCCTTGGGGTGGCTGTGCTATTCTGGCACACAAGGGATGGTCCCCCAGTTCCCACAGGGCTGCACTCAGATCCCAGCACTCCAGGGCACGAAAGCCAGAGAAAACAGGGCATTGCCATGCTGACATCACATGCCAGGTTCATAACATATGCCACATTCATATCACACGCCATGTTCATATCAACCCCTTCCCATTATCACACTGCATGTAGGACACTTTTTGCAGGTATTTTCTGGTAGTGAGGAGGGGCAGAAAACACACAAAAAAAGTCTTTAACTGAAGAATTAACTTTGCTTAAAGAGGTCGTGGCAAATCACATTTCTCCCTACAAATCTCTGCTGAGCCAGGATCCTCCCTTGTGTAATTTCTGACTTCAATAGGCAAGGGCTGGTCACGAACCACAATTAGAGCTGGCCAGGAAACAATGGGTTTGTCTCATGGCAACTTCTGAGGTTTCAAAATCTGTTTATGTTCTGCAGAGGAAGCAAAATCAAAACATTTCTAATATGAGATGGGAGTATGTCAAAATGTCCATTTTCCGTGCGGCGAGGTCCTCGTTCCTCCGTGGCTCTGCCCCTGCCCTCCTCCCCGGGGCCGGGGTGCGGGGTCTGCGTGCAGCCGGGAGCAATCACGGGGTGGATACGCCTGGGTGCCAAAAGCCTCGATGCTCAAAGCAGCCCATGTGTTTTGATAAAAATAGATGAAGCTGAAAACACCGTGACCGCTCTCGCCCGAAACGTTCGGCTTGTTTGGGATCACGCTGACCTGGTAACGCACCGCGCCAGCACCCTGCTGGGGCAGAGGCCGACCTGAATGTACACGCTCCTCTTCTCTTCAGTACATCTGTCTAGAAACACCTTAAAAATGCGATTTTTTTTCCTAAGGTCTAGCAAAGACTTTGAAAATATCTGCTCCGTGGGGATATTAAAGGCCCGATGGCATACTTGGCAGGAGTGAACGTCTACCTGGGAATCGCTGGCATTTCCTCTCCTGCCCCACGTGCTTGCTGACCGTCTGTGCCTCCGCTGCTCTCTGTCCCAGATCTGTGTCTCCACTGCTCCCTGTCCCAGAATGACTCAGTGCAGCTGAGTGTTCTGTGTGCAGCTCATAAAGCACTTTGCCATCCTTCCCTTGAAAGCTGCTAATCAACTATAGCTGGATAGTTTAGTCCTAATGTCGTTGTGATGATGAAGTGTCCTTTGACACTGAAAGAAGGCCTGGATGCAGAGAGACTTCCCAAAGCCCCTGTAGCCCAAAACACTGGGGGTTAGCTCATGGGTTTGACTGGCATGTGCCCTCCCTCATCCCCAACTACCTCAAAGCCATGGGAAGGCAGGCACTGCCATCGGTGTCCTGGTACACTGCTGCATCTCAATGCATCAGAAAGTGTGGGGAGACATCTGCTCTTCTGTCTCTCTCTTGTCCCTCTTCTACAAGTAGTCAATTGACTTCCATCTCTGCTGCATCACTAACATCCCCAGCATCCCACTGACAACAGTGACGCTTCTGCAGGAAAACACAATTCAAGATGACAAAAGGGCAAGATCCCTGACTCAGAGTGTGTCCGTACTGGCTGCTATTGCAGGACTAATGGCAGTATGTGAGCCTAGGAAGAGAAAGGGTGAAGAATTTGAACAGAGGCATTTGCTTCCCAATAGCCTGAGTGCCTTCCTTAGCACATTTCAGACTTAAAAAGCCTTTCTCCAAATAGCTTTCTGCTGGTTTTATCACCAACAGAAAATAGCTTTATGGGAGGAAGGTGGATTTCTTCAGCATGCAGACACAGGCATGTCAATACTGCCCTGAGTTTGTCCTGTCCTCACTCTCTTCTCTATCAGCCTGGCTCTCACTGGGAGCAGCAGCTATTCCTGGGCACTGCCCTGGGCACTTCCCAAAACAGAGAGACAAGTCACAGCACTGCAGGGTGGCAAACCAAGGAGCATCATCTGGGTGACTTTGAGTCATGAGTTAGAGGAGATGGTCGATAACAAAAGGATGAGAACAGGAAAACCTTTCCCTAAAGTGTATGTATCTGATGCTAAAGAGCCTGAAAATTTCTCAGAATGCTTCACTTCTTTGTTCCAGACAACGTTTCAATTATGTTAACCCTTAGAAAGATTACCTCCAATAAGCTCAGGCTCATAATCCTTGCTTTGCCATTCTCTTTCAACAGCCAAACACTTACAGACAGCTCTACTATCACAGGGAGACAGGTCCCAGCTCTGCTCCTTCACATCCCCCAGAATAAACCAGTGTGTGCAGAACTGGAGACCACCCTCCATAGCAACTGTGCACTGTCAACACGCCCCTTCTAGAGACAGGCTGAGAACAAGATCCACTGAGTCCATCAAGGACTTGTTTTAGGAAAGAGCCAAAATGTCAGCAATATGCAAGGGATGCAGAGGACACGCAGCGACCGCCAGGCTATGGGACCTGTTGGAACTGTGGGTAAGTCAACCAGAAATGTCGTGTTCATTTTATCTGGTAGCATTTGGTCCATTTATTTTAATTGCAAATAAATGCAAAGCAGAAAGAATGGGTTGTAGTTATTGTTGGAGCAGAGAAAACATTTTGTGCTAAGAGAGGGTTGGTCTTCAACCACCGGAGTAAAACCCATTGCCCAAACAATAAAGCTTAAAAGATGAGCAAATTGCTGTTTATGGGCTGTTCCTGTACCATACCACTCAGGATGAAGCCAGGGCTGAATACATGAGCAAATTTGCTGCCTAACTCATTAGAAAAACAAGACTGGTGTGGGATTTGAGCCATTTTAAATTATTCACTCAGAGCAAAGAGGAAAGGCCAGAGCAGCAGCAGACGGAGCAATATTAGTGCGAGCATTATTGGTTCAAATCTGCAAACGCTGGTGCAGGCAAAATACATGTGAAGGCCACAGCATTAGTGTAGTTGGCTTGTGGCAGCCTGAAGAAATAACCCAGACAGTGCTGCAAGCCAACCAGCCCACCTCAGGCTGGGGAAGGGGAGTGTTTCCCCACGCACATTCCAGTTCCTGGCCCGGCGTGGGCTGGGAGACATTTGCTTGTCACCCTTCTGTGTGCTGAGCAGCTGGACCAGATTTTGGAAACTCAAGCTGCTTTGGGAAATGCAATGCCTCGCTGGCATGAGGCTATTCAAGCTGGTGCCTATTATGTCGCTCATATTCAATGCTATGAAAACAGGCGTCCTGCACGGAGGGGCTGAGCAAACCTTGTTACACAGTAATTACACAATCAGGCTACAATCTAATTTCGGTGGCTGGGGTGTGGAGGGCAAGTTCTGGTTCCTAGATGCTTGTAGGGGTCTCTGCAGTGAAATATGCATATAGACGTATTTACAGCCACTGGCAATAAAAATTCTGAGCAATGCTGACTATACTGAGATTCTGCAGTGTTGAGAGTGACTTACAAAAGCCCCATGCATCTGGTTAGGCTCAAAAAGACTCTTTGACTCAATAGTCAGACTTTCTGCAATTGAAATGCTCTGCAATTAACAGCCCCTTCTGGAACAGGGTAGGAAAGAGCTTTCAAAACCCATCAAGGTTTTGGGTTTGGTGGGGTTTTTTTAGATTTTTGCAGCTCTTCCCCTGAATTTGAAAGGAAGCCAAAGCTTTTCAAAGCTTCTCTAAAATAAACAAGCAAAACCAAATCCCCTCTCCACCCTCCTGGAGAGAGGAACACCCTGGATGAGCAAATCACCCTTTACTAAGATGCTTCCCTGGTGGTGAAAGTCCCACAGGCAGAGTGAGAACTGGAGTTCGTGTTTCTTGCCTCCCCATTTTTTTCCCGTCTCTGGTCCTCTGCATGGTTTGAACTCAGTTGTTTGCTGTGATGAGGTACAAATATTGCCAAGAGGAAAATTTTATGGTTTGAGTCTACTGAGAAACAGCCCCTAAGAAAGTCCAGTCAGGATGGGTGTGTTCCTATGAAAAGTTTGACTTTCCCTGTATCCACA
The DNA here is from genome assembly GCF_003945725.1 of Corapipo altera. NCBI lineage: Eukaryota > Metazoa > Chordata > Aves > Passeriformes > Pipridae > Corapipo > Corapipo altera. Next base: position 5,601,858 of record NW_020884895.1, on the reverse strand, counting down.
ATTTTTACAAAACAGTGCTAGTGGTAGAGCTCCCTTTTAGTGTTCCTTTCTGTGGACACACAGTCTTGTGGCCATAGGGGGCAGAAACTTGGATAGTCAAAGCAGAGTCCAGGATTTCTTCTATCTGATGGGCCAAATTCTTTGCCAGTATAAATAGATTGAACTCTGCTCAGTGGGACTGTGGCCATTTATTCCAGCAGAGGACTTGGCCTGCAGTCATAGCCTGTTTCTTTTTTTGAAATCCAAGAGACATGACTCTCATCGTGCAGAGGCAGGTCCAGGCCCCACCTGCCATCACTTTCTAGGCACGCAGGGCTATTTTGGTCATTCTATACTTCACCCTGTGCCCAGGAAACACCCAGGGGGATGAGGGGATACAGAACAGTCTCAGGTTTGGAGAGCCCACGGACATCCCCGTTTTCTACCATGTGTCAGGGGAAAGACTGTCAGGTGTTGCAGCCTGGATCAGCCCAGCTAAACCAGGACGAGATTAGGAGTAACTTTGGATGAGATCTACACAAAGGGCTGTGGGCACGTGTCCCAGCTTGGCTTTTCACATTGCAGATGTTCATGGAAACTGCCTAGAAAGGACTTTCTTGGACATTTCTCCTCCTGCACCACCTGCTCCAAATTGCTGCATGTTGCAGCTCTCTATGCCTTCCTCAGCCACCCCACAGCAGGTCCCCTCCACATCCACATGCAGAAATTGCTCCTCACTGCTTCTTCTCCTCTCCTAGGGATGCAGATCTTTGGTCCCTTGGCAGAGGGACCCTGGGGAGTGAAAGCAAGGAGCTGTGCTGTGGCTTTGAGGGACTGAACACCTGTGTGGGGTGAGCATCGGGGCTGTGGGTTTGGGCTGGCATCACAGCCAAGGAGGTTTTCTCCCACTCATGAAAATGCACTTTTAAAGTTAATTGATTCATACATCTGGTTTTTACAGGGTGTTTTAAAATAGCAACTCCTGATCCTAAAAAACAAAAACCTCAACCAACGCACAAAAGAATTAAATAAATAATTCAAGTACTGTATCCACAAGCACAGCCATGTCTAACCCTTCAGCTTCTGCCTTTTAGGGTACATGAAAGCCAGAGGTTGCCATCACCAACCAGCTGAAGGCTGCAGACCATGGCCAGTCATTGCCCCTTTGAACCAGCACTGCACAGACTCACTTCCTGACGCCCATCTGTGGAAAATCACTTTTGCTGCTGCCTCTGCAAAGGTGTTGAGGGGAAGCTCACCTGACCAGGGCTGCTGGCACACAGCACTCCCCCGTGCCCTCCCCAGCCTATTTTTAGGTTGGTTTTCTCTTAAAATAAAGCTCCTGCAATCGTGCTGGCTGTGTTGATGTGTTCCTGGCTGCCTGTCCATCCACCCTCAAATGATTTATGCTTCCCTCAGCCAAGCTTGGTGATACTGATGCCAGCAGGATGAAGGCAGGCTCCTCTTCAACCCTTCACCCCCCAGCCCAGGGCAGCGCTTGTGCTGGGTGGTCCTTCCCCTATCGGAGATGCAGCCTGGCAGGGGAAGACATTTCCACTCTCACCCTCCTCCTTTTTTCCCCTGTGTGACATTTTTACTTCCTAAAAAATTGCATGTGCCCTCTGGACAAGTGATTAAATTAGAAGATCAACAATACATGAAGAAGGAGTGGGATCAATTCACAGAGAAGTGGCTGAAAGCAGTTTATTACATCTTTCATCTTTTTTTTTTTTTTTGCTGGGAGATCATTTGCCAAATCATTAAGAGAAAAATCAAGTGAACAGGAGGACAAGCAACTAAAAATTGCCTTTCTCCTAACAAATTGATATGGTTGCAATACTCTTTTGAATAAAATAATAATAATTAAAAAAAGATAAATTGGCTAAGATTGCTTTTGAGGTCAGATTCTGGTCTCAGTTACCCCAATACTGTAGCAATTCAAGCCATCACGTTCATGTTTACCGTCAGGACTCTTATGGCAGCTTGTCTGATGATAGATTATATATGTGCACCCAGTGACTGCTTGCCAAGCCTTCAACCTTTTCCCTGCTTTCACCCCTAGATCAAAGAATATTGTCCATCAACACAAGCAGTGTTACAGTGCTTCTTGCACCTTACATTGACACCCACTTTCACCTCTTTTTACACCAGCAGAAGTTCAGAAAGCAAGTGAGAATAAAGTTGCTTTTCCAAAAAATCTTCCAAAATGAAGAAGTTGCCAGTTTTTATCAAACAATAATTTCCAGGTGCAGTGAGCTGTCAAAGCACAAGATGTGCTGCACTGGGCTGGGAATAACATTGCTGAAATCACAAATCCCAGAGAAAGAAACCTGTAGAGTTCCAGGAGGGGCTATAGCCTTGTTGCCTTATCCTGATTTTCTCTTGCTCTGTTTTAACCTTATTTGAGCTGCTCGTAACTGGCAAGAGCATTGTCTTCTTCTTGAATCTGTCTGGGTTCAGGATATACAAGCCAGAGAAAGATTCAAATCCTGTCAATTATCAGCAGACAGGAGATGATAATGCTCTTGAAATAGGTCCAACATTTAAAAACCCTTGCCATAAAAAGGCAAAAGCTTGTTCAATCCCAGAAAACAGCAGTGCAAGACCTATCAGAGCTGGGTCACCATGTTTTCATTGAGAGCTGGATCTTCTGCTTTCGCTCCATCATCTGCTATTCACATGACTCCACTTAGTAACTGTATCTGATTAGTCTTTGTGTGCAGGGCACTATTATTTTTTGTTTGTTTGTTTGAATTAGTGCCTCCTGTTTTTTTTCCTCTATTTCCCAAAATATAGCTGAATTATCTCCTTTACCCCAGAGCTTGGGTGCCTGGTTATTCCCTTTTTGCACGGTAAAACCGAGCAACCTCACTGTTGTCATTTTATGGCTGGGATGGGAGAAAACAAAACTCATTTTCATGCAAATCCCCACTGTCTATCAGACATCATAGTTGTCAAGCAGGTCATTAGAGGCCTACTGTGTAAAATGAAGATTACTAATTAGAGCTGAAGAAATAATTTGCAACAAATAATTTATCCAATGAATTTAGATTTTTTTTTCTCCTTGTGGAGTCTCTGCAAGTAGGTTGTTACTTCACCAGAGTTGGGCATTATTTGAAATGTTTTTAACTCATTATGCTCATGTTTGGTTCAGATTTTTCATAATTACTTTTCTGAGCTAGGATGGTTAGTTTATGTGGATCACAGGATTTGGGATTTACCTCCTGGCTCAGGTGCCAAAATATGGCAAAATAATAAAGACCAGTATATGCTTAAAAAGTACATTCCATGAACACTGATTACTGTGAACATCACAGCTCCAAAGTAGTCTGGAAATTTTCTGTTAAAATACATTTTTCTAGCAAAAAGCTACTGCAAAATCTATAATTTTATTCTGAGGAAATCTCGCATAAGGCAAAAAGTGCCTCCAGCCTGTGGTGTATTATGCAAGTCTTGTGAGTGAGTATCACCAAAAATAGGAAAAACAAGGAATTTATCCTGCTGGGAAAAGGGAAACAAATGTATCCAGCTGCTGACATTCCCAAAGGCCCTGTAGGACCCTACACACATCCATTGTGGAAGTAGCTGCAAATGAAAACTTATGTGTCATGATTCATAGTCACAGGAAAAAGGATTTAGCAAAATCTGACCAGTTCACTACAATGGAAAATGTCAAAACATGGATTTTGGATAATTTTGATTGAACATTTATCTTTGACTCGTGACACATTCTGTTACTTTGGCTCAAAATGTTCATGTGATTCAGCCTGAAGAGAGAAACTGAAAATTTCTATTGATTTTCATCCTGTTACAAAAGTCGGTTTTTGCAGACATTAATTCCAGTTGATGCACTCTATGAACACTCAAAAGAAAGGTGGAGCACGAAGAAAGGAGCAAAATTCACCCAGTGAATTAATTCCAGCATCCAAGCACATATTCACAGGAAGCCTTTTGCAATATTTGCCACCTTTATGGATAACATGGGGCAAAGTGACACCTCTGACTGATGCTACAAAATCCTGGATTGCAAAGAAGCAGCTTCATTTTCAGCCCTCTAATGAAGCATACAGAGAGCAGCCTTGGAGGGGGTTAAGGGAGTTTCAGTGAATTAAAGTAAAGACAATTTGTACCAGACTTTTCAATCCCATCTGCTTCCTATCTGGAGCACTCGGTGTTCCCTGAGCTCACTCGCTCACCTTTGTGTTTGCAGGCAGGAGAGGCAGCGTTGGTGCTGAGGAGGGATGGGAGATGGAGAGATACTCAGCAGGAAAGGGGGAGAAAACAGAAAGCATTGAACACTCAAACCTTGCTCGTCTAGTCTAAAGATCTCCCAGGGCAAAGCAGGAAAGGCTGATAAAGCTGCCAAGAGGGGAAAGCTGGCTGGGGAGAAATGGTGAAGGTTTTTTGCTTTGTGGACCTTCCAACCTTCCATGTCAAACCTCGGGGAAGTCAGGGCAAGATTGTGCTGGGACCTTTTACACCTTCCTTGACTATGGGCTTGGCTAAGAACAGTCTTTGTTTGCTGTTACCAAAACCAAAGATGACTCAATGATAACTGCAGAGTAGAAGGGGAGATGGTCTGGGATAAAAGGAGGTCTGAGGTCCAGTAGCATTTATGCTGATTGAATAACACAGGTGACAAGGAGACATGGTGACCTTGGGGAGGGAGAACAAAGCAGTGTTAGGGACATTCCCAGCTTGGCCACCACTGCTGTGTGCAACCCTTGGTAGGCCTAATTTCTGTCTGTAAATTGGAAATAACCGCTCTTCTTTGAGAGGTGCTTCAAGTTCCCTGGATAACACTTTTTATATAAGACCTAACTTACTAGTTTGGCACACAGATGAAAAGCATGCATTGAAAGGAACCCAGATCAACCACCAAACCAAGGAAAATCTCATTTTAGACATGCCAGCCCACCTCTTCCATTCACTATCCCTCTCTCATATACAAAATGAGCGCAGCCCAAGCAGTATTTGACTCCACATCAGCCCAGTTGGACCCACAATGTCTGGGTGGGTTTGGAAAGAGGTGAAATGGGCTCTACCAGCTTTGCAGCAGAGGCCATCCCCTCTAACCACCTCCCTGTGGGAATGAAGCCTCTCACAGAGCTGCATTGCCGCTGGGGAGACAACAGCAGTGAGGCTGCAAACACAGCACTTCTGTGTTTAAATACATTTTCCCCCAGAGTGAGCATAGGTTTAAAAAAAAAAAGAAAAAGAAAAGAACATTGAAGAGAAAAACGACCTTATTCAAAGCTCAGTGGGAATACTCCCCCTGAATTTCAATGAGCTTCAGCAGGCCCATGGGGCTGGATTAGCATAAGAGCTGGGAGGAAGATTTCCAGGTGCTCCCCACACCCAGGGTCAGGTTTTCCAAGAAGAATCAGCACTGATGTGTTTTGCCTTCCAGCTCGGTAATGTGTTTACAGCCAGACAGCCTGGCAATGGCAAGGAGAGTTTCTGTGCTGTGTAAGAAACCCTGGCTACCCAAGATATACCTGTATATTTCTAAAGGAGTTAATCTGTCTTTCCATCCATGGCAGAGGAGGTGCAGGCTCATCCCAGCTGTCCTGGCTGGCTGAGGCGATGACAGGGCAGGTGCTGGGTCAGGTTTCACCTCCCCAGCCAGGCCTGTGAAGTCTTGTTGAGGTCTCCCTGTCACGGCTGGGAGAGCTCAGATTGCACCATCATCATCACCTGGTAATGGGCATGGGATGGGGATGAGGCGAGCAGCATCTCCAGGAGAGACCTGCCCTCCTTTGCAGGAATGCTGGTGAGTGGATGCGCATCAGCCCACAAAGCTTCAGCCCTTCCTCAGTGTGGGCACTTCACCCTTGTGCTGGGCAAAAATTCCTCCCTGAGCCTTGTGTCCTCTATGCAGAGTCTGGACCAGAGGCTTGGACCCCAAAGTACCTCCCTGAGCTGCAAAGATGCCCTGTCTCAGGAGCCTCGGCACAGTATTCCCAGTCTTGTGTGGGCAGACCCCATGAAGACTAAAGAAAGGACAGCAGCTACTCCTAATACTGTGGTTACTCTTGTTTTGGTAGTGTATGGGGTTTCATCATCATGTCTGGTTTCAGCCAGCAGAAAAACAGGAGTGAATCTCACCAAAATCTCATCAAACCATTGCTGGGTCTATCAGCAGGCAGCAAGCATGCCTGGAAAGGCAATGACATTTGCAGGAGGTTTTATACAGCTGGGAGGTTTTTAACCCTTTCTCCCAGCAAGTTATTAAAAATTTGTATTTGAGAGAACCGAGAGAGCATAAAAACAAACCAGGCCTGACTGTGCTAACTCCCAGATAACAACGACTCAGTTATGGTCTCTGAAAGCAGAGGCTTCATCATCAGCTCCCAGGGACATGTCTGTGTGCCTGCTACAGCTCTCGTTATTTTAATGGGGACCTGAATTTGAATTGCAGTTTGGTTCTCTGTGCTGCTGTGGACTGAGCACAGCTGGGACCTCACAGCAGCTGCTGCCATGGGAATCTATTAATGAGAGCAGGATCTGTCTCGCTCTGACTCCGAATTTATCACCTAACTGGGAGTTAGCCTGACCATCTGAGCCCTGGCACCACCTCACCAAAGACCTAAATGCTGCCTTTGTAATATCTCCCTGAGCTTTTATACTTCAGCTGAAATTTTTAATGAATCCCTAGAATTAGCCCATCCAAATAATTTATTTATGGGTTTATTGTGATGACCTGGTAAGACTCGAGGTTGCTGCAAATGTACCAGTGTAATGCAAGGCACAGCCAGCCCAGACCCTGGTACTGGGTTTTAAATACCTAAAGACATTCTCAACAGTATTATTTCTTTTTTTTTTTTTTAATGCTGAACAGTATGTTTTAGAATACACAGCTGTCTTTGTTCAGAATAAACCAAAAATAGCAGATTTCCCTCTGCTTAGCTGGGTGTTAAATTATTTACATTTCAAAACCCATAAGTAGAAACAATGACTGCATTTCCAGAGCCTGCTCCTGCTGTCAAATATCCTTTTCTCTTCTGCAACCTAATTTAGACTTCCTTTTTAGAGTTACAGTTTTGCTCCATTTTCAATTATATTAGAGGAACTAAGATTTCAGGGCATTATTTCATCATTCCCATGAATAGCAACAAGAGATGTTCTGTGCAAAGGCACAGACAGCCCTTGTGGTGCTGACATCAGTGGTGGCCCGTGGCTGGGGATGCTTGGACATCTCAGGAATCACAGAATGGGTCAGGTCAGAAGGCATTGAAAGCCCAAGGAGAAACCCCAAGGCAAGACAGGATGTAAGGTGTGGGTCGGTCTCTTCTCCCAAGTAACAAGCTAAAGGACAAGCAGAGATGTCCTCAAGTTGTGCCAGGGGAGGCTTAGATGGGATATTAGGAAAATATTTCTTCATAGAAAGGGTTGTCAAGCTTTGGAACAGGCTGCCCAAGGAAGTGTTGTAGTCACCTGCCGTGAAGAGATTGAAAAGACATGTAAATGTGACACTTAAAGACATGGTGGTGGACTTGGCAGTGCTGGACTAATGGTTGCACTTGATGACCTTAGAGGTCTCTTCCACCTAAATGATTCTATGATCCTGAACCCAAAGCCTGGAGACCAGCTCAGGTCAACAAAACTGCTTGGATAGAGGTGCAAGTTGGGACCTGAACAAGAAGAGGTCTCAAATATCACATAATTTCACGGGATTGCTTCTCTGAAGAGCTGGCTGAGCCTCAGCTTTTCTTTACTAAACCCCATATTCCTCTTGGCGCCTCCCTGCTTCCCACTCGCCCTCACCAGGTGCTTTGCCCTGCAGCTGCCAAAACCCTTGTGCAAATGCCAACCACCTTTGCCCTGTTCCCAGTGAAATCCCTGTATGTGTTACCTCTGACATGATGACAAAAACCCAGTGGGAACTGAGTGGCACTGGGAAACAAGGAAGACCCTGGCCAAGAACAGAGACTTTAGGTCTATTTTCTGTGTCAGTTGACCAAAACTCATTGTATTTGTTACTCTTGTAGTAGAACGGCATCCCAGTGGTGCCTACTGTTCTTGGACACTTACAAAAGGAGTATCCTGCATCTAACTGGAGTCTCAGCATTGCCAGCCCCCGTGATTTTATTACCATCTTCTGATACTTGAAATTTTTCATAAAGCTGCGGCTCTTGGGTGCAAGTAATTAAGTGACGCTCAGCTTTCACTTGGAAATGAGAAGAAGTTTCTAGTCCTTATGTTTTTGAAAAGCCGGAAAATGTGCCTAAAGGCACAGACTCCAAAAGGCAAATTAAAAGAACCAATATGTTTTATCTCTTTCTAAAACAATTGTGATTTAGGGATGGGAATGGGGGGCTTGATTCATGATTTATAGATTCTGTACTTGGCAGCTCTCTGGTCTCAATGGTGGCTACATGCAGATGGATCTGGGGCTTTTTGGGAGCTTCTCAGTGGTTTTTACCTGCTTCCCCACAGCACTTTTAAACAAGAGCCCCAGAAAAATCTCTATAAGACTTATTCTATAGCAGGCACAATTTTAAAACTGCTCATGGCATTTTATAGCCTGGTTCAGATCTAACCAGGTCTAATCTCATGTATTTAGATTCAAATGGGAGATACTGCCACTCTGCCAACAGGCTGAATGACACCTTTAACTGGGGTGGATGGCACTGAAGATTTGAAAAATGGGTTTCTGCGCATATTTTGAAGGGCTCAGAGCTGGGATTGGCCCTTTTTAAAATCCTGCTGGCATTTCTTAACCTTGCTGTGCTGCTGCTTTCTTCCAGACCAGGAGAAGCACCCCTGCTGTGGTGTCCTTCCACGGAGGCTGTCCCAGGGGCTTGGCTGATCCAAGGGCATCTGAAATCCACAGGTGGCCCCAGCTGAGCCTTCCCCAAAACTGCAGTTGAGTTATCTTTGCAGAAGGGCCCATGTGGTTTTGGGCTGTGGCTCTCTGGTGCTCCTTCCCTCGCTGCACAAAGATGGGGCTGTTGGAAGGGCTAAAGCATTTCTTGTGGGCATCTGACCCATCACCTTATGCTGAGGGATCCTCTTCTGCAGAAGAAGGGCGTCGAGCAGCCATCATCGCTTCAACAGCAGGGGCTGGGACATGTCTCTGCATGGGCTGCGTGTGTTGGTCCTGGTTTCTGTGTCAAACCCTTCCTGATGAGGCTGCACCCAGTTTCAGGGTCAGGAACTGCCTGGCAGCACCCCTTTCCTGCTCCTCAACCTATTCTGACATGGAGATGTCCTCCTGCCTGTTTGCAGGCTGAGAACTCTCCTCCTCCGGGTGTTTCTCGGGGTGTTTATGCCATAGCACTGATCACATGTTCAAGAAGCAGCAGGAACATGCTGGGTGTTTGCTGACCCTCATGGAAAGTGGGGATGTCAGAGGCCACTGTGGACAAGTCTTCTGCAGGGTTTGGTCCTGAATCATGGGTTTCAAGCAAATCCCCATGTGTGGGCATCAGCGAGAGAATCCCAAACACATCTCCCTAATGAAGGGACAGGCTTATTCCCACATTCCTTCCCTCATGTTGTATTTAATTTTTTTGGTGAAAACCTTTCGGAGGCAGCTGCAAGCAAAACAAAACCCCACCAATACTCATCTGCCAGCAAGTGCCCATGAACTGAGTGCCTTACTTTGCTCATGGGGTGGTGTAAAACCAGAGCCATGCCTGGGGTGTCACCAGGATGCTGCTCTGCGGCCAGACCTGATACTTCTGGGGGAAGTCGAAGTAAACAGCTCCACCTTAAACTGCAGAGAGCACCTTAAGCTTTCTCTTGGCCTCCTGCCACTGAAACTGCTCCAGGCTGAGCTTTAATCAGAAGGAAGCCTGTGCTTTGCACTGTGGGGGAAGGGGTGGCCAGAAGGACATTTCTCCATTGATTTTTTAATTTTAAAAGTTTATTTCGTGTGTGATGGTGGGTTTTGGGCTGTTTTCTTTTTTTTTTCCCCTTGACACTATAAATTTCAAATTGATTTTGCAATTGTCTTCCCCATCTTGTACTCTCCCTTTCAAAGGTAATTGAGGAGAGGTTTCACTTGCCTCCCCCCCCCCCCTTCCCTCCCCCCTCGGCATCCTCTGGTCCCCTGTGATGTTCCCTGAAAAGGGTTTGCACAGCTGGGCTTGAGCAGGGACACACTTGGGGGTCTGGGCAGCTTTATTCAAGGACACCCCTCCCCCATTCCCCTCCCCCATAGGCATATTTCGGGATCAAGGATGTGTTTCCTCCCTGGAGGGTCTCGATGGAGCCTGGATACCCTTTGCAAAGCACCCACAGCTCCCCCAGCCCTGGGCTGTCTCCCCAGTCCGTGGCTCTCCCTCCAGCCCAGCCAATCAGAGGGTCTCTTTTTCACCAGACATTTCTTGCTAATCAGACCATTAGTCCTTGTGCTGATTAACCAGCTAGTTCTCAATTTAATTAAAACATACGTTTTTTGGAAGAGCCCCAGGTTTCAATCATATTTCATTCTTATCGTTCCAGATCTGATTGGCATCAACCATAAGCATCAGGGGGAAACCAAAGCAATTAACCCTTTCCCTTGCTGAGGGGGGGTATTTGACTGCTAATTGACTATTCTCCCAGGGAAGCTGCAGATTTTTGTAATGCTGCTTTATACCAGAGCCTGAAGATCTCAAGGCATTTATCCTTACTTTCTCAGGGTTTCATTCAAATACAATGCAAAAAAAATACACCAGCCAGGAACCCCAGCATGGAACCAGTGTTGCTATGCAGAGAAAGAGATGTAGGGCCAGATCCTCATGAGAGAGCAGAATGGGTGGATTAGGTGAGGTTCCTCTGTCTGAGCAGGGTCCACTGGGTCCTGCCAGCCCCTGGCAGTGCCATGGATGGTGTTCCTGTGTTCAGCCCACGAGCTGGAGTGGGGTTGTGCACTGCTGCAGCCTGGAAGAGGCTTCACAGGTCATACCATGTTTCTAGGCTGTTGGGAAGTGGGAGACTCCAGCAGACAAGTAGGAATTTAGGGTAAGGAGAGACATGATCTGTCGCAATGAACCCCAAGCAGTGGGTGTATGATGGCAGAAAAGTTCAAATGTTTGTTTTACAGTGAAAATAGTGAGCACTGGGCTCACCTGGGGGAGGGCCTAGGTGGACCCAGCCATGCTTGTCAGGTCCAGGAGGAGGATGCCGAGCCAGATAAGCACCACAACCCCCACACCCAGCTCCATGCCTGTGGAGCATCGGCCTCACATGCTGCAGGGGAATTTGGGATAGGGCTCCTTTTTTTGTGTGTGGTTTTTTTTTTAATCTCCTTTGGTATCTCATTACCAACCTCAAAAATATTTGGCTATAACTTACTTTTGAGGTTTGGGCTAAGTCCAGGTACTCCAGCAAGAGAAAAGTCAAAGCTAAATAAATGATTTCAGATTCAAACCTCTCCAGCCCCGGCCGCGGGGCGTTCCCCGGCCACAGCCCGGGAGGCCTGGGGTGCTGGGAGAGCCCTTTCACAGGGAAACTGCTGCACAAAAGGCTTTGGAAAGTGTTTTCCAGAGGCAGCTAATGGGTGATCTTTCGTCTTGCAAAAAAATCAAGCTAATAATTTGCTCCTCTGCATACCCTCACGATGGCAAGCTGCACCTCTTGGGATTTATTCCTCCCCTCCCCATTTGACCATGTTTCCCACGGCCCCTGGGGGCACAGCCCACTCAGCTAAGTTTTTTTTACCCCACCACCAGCTTGGAGTAAATGGGGTGTTTGTAAAACACCTTCCTCTTTGCTTTGTAATTCCTGTTGGGAGGCAGCCACAGCCCTGCCCAGCTCTTCTCCTCCTATTCCTGTGCACCACCCCAAACACAGGGACGGTCTTGCAGCAATGTGGGGGAACCTCTGGTCACCCCACAGCCCTGAGCCTGGACAAAGCTCTTTTAAGCCTCAGGAGCATTGAGACATTTGCTTTCTGTTTTGCAGGCTGCAGGCAACATCCCCTTCTGCTGGGCTCCTCCTGCACCTGCCTCACCCAGCACCAGGGTGTATATAAAGGAATCCCATGGGGTTTAAGGAATTGCTGAGCTTACTGCTTTTTGTTTCAGATATTGCTTCTGTCAGGAACGGTTTCCTGTATTCATCTTCCCAAACACATATGGCCAGATAAAAATAAACAAACACAGATTCACATGCTGGAAAAGATCTGCCTGAAATCTCTCAAACAGGATCGTGTTCAGTCCCAGCGGGAATATGCATGTGGCAGTGCTGGGCAGCCTCTGGCATTGAGATGGGCTGTTGTTGGAGGTGGCAGCCTCTTGTCTCAGCTCTCTGCTTTCATTTTGGTCACCCCCTGAGAGCTCTAATGGGACCAGGATCATAGAATCAAGGATCATAGAATCACAGAATCATTAAGGTTGGAAAAGACCTCTGAGGTCATCGAGTCCAACTATTAACCCAGTGCTGCCAAGCCCATCACTAAACCATGTCCCTAAATGCTACATCTACACACTTTTTTTAACACTTCCAGGAATGGTGATTCCTCGACTTCCTTGGTCAAGGCGGTGCAGGCTCGGCAGGTTACATTTTCCATGGGTAAAATTTCCTCACCTGTTGAATGGACACAAATTACATTTGCACTGAAGGACTTGCAGTGTGGTGTGTGCACATATTTGTGTGTGCAACCGCAGACTGTGCTCCTAGAGTCACCCACCACTGCTTCTCCATAACCTCTCTCTCTACCTGGAAACAGGATGCTGCTGCCTGGCCTTTGGGATGATCCCCCAAAGTGGTGCCTGGGACTGCTGGAGAGGTCAGCTGCTGCTGAGGTGTGTGTGTAGGTTCTTGCAACATGGGCTGCACACACACAAGCTGCTTTGCAGAGTCATCTACGAGGGAGACATTGGCTCTTTGTGCTCATAGCACATTTTTCTGCTTGAATTGCTGTAACATCAGCCAAAGGAGGAGGGACTGCAAATGATCACAAAAGCAGGGGAACTCCTGGGGTTCAACATGCCGGGAATATCAAGCTACTGTCTGGAAAAATACAAAAACCACTGTTGATTCATTCCTGCAGCCCCTGACATATAAATTAGGTAACTAACCTGACCTGTGACTGTTTCTCCAAGAGACTAGCTGAGACATGACAAATATGCCCTTCAACATACCAGGGCTGATTACTAAGAGTGCTATGGGAATAGCTCAGAGCCTCACAGTTACATTTTAATAAACAAGATGCCACTTAAGGAAAACCATGGTGCTGTGGGAAAGCTCTTGGGTCCCATCCACCTGTCTGCAGAGGAGCTGTGCCAGGAGCCCTGGGCATGGCAAGATGGGTGATATTCAGGGTGTCTTTAGGGAAAATCCTTGCTCTCATTCATAGGAGAATGACTTTGGATTGTTTTTTGTTTGAAGTATAGGGTTCAGGTTTGGGTGGAGAGTCTTTCCTGGTCATCAACATGGACATAGGGTGTTTCTCTGGCTCCTGGGGTGGATGAAGGTGAATATGCACTCTCCATGACCATGAGCTCCTGTGCCCAGGAGTCAAAGCTCCCCAGCCCTTGAACTCATGCTATCAGTATTGCATCTGATGAAAGCAGCTTTCCAGGCATGCAAAAAAAGCCATTTCGTTGCCATCCTGATGGATTTATTGCATGTTGACAGAGCTCAGAGCAGGACAGCTCCCACCTCCCTCTGCAAGAATTCTGAATCACCCATGGGAAATGTTGGGTTCAGCACTTGCTGGGGAGGGGCTGGGCACAAAATACTTGTTTGAACTATTCCCTATTTGTGTTAAGGCCATAAAACCTGTACACCTGTCCCAAAGCCTGAGCTACAAAGGGGCCAAGCCCCAGCTGAGGGGGTGGTTGAGGGGTCTCACTGGTGGGGGGTACCAGGAATTGGGGATGGTATCTGGTCACTCTCTGGAAAGCAGCAGGGCTGGGACAACAATTAAACCTTACTCCTCCAGCTGAGTGCAACTTGCACTACATTATTCCCCATAAAAACAAGGGCAGGAGTGTGGCACTGGTAGCACAGCTCAGGTGAGGCTTTGCTGGTATGTGCGGCTGTGGCTGGGGGAGATTTTGTGGTGCCCACGGCACAGGAGTCAGAGGTTTACCTGGACAGATTTTCACCTACTGCCTGTTCACATCTATGGACAGCACAGACATTTGGGTCTGACATCACTTGTGCTTACATCCCCCTGTTCAGCTTTGCTTCCTGCTCCACTCTTCTACCTACCCCACTGCCCTGGGAGCAACTGTGCAGGACATCCCATCACCTGCCTGGTCCCCTCTGCAGCCACAGCCTCCACCTGCAAATTTTGGCTGGGTGAGACAGGTCTGAGTGCATCCTGCACCAGCATCTCCCACCCTGCTCAAGGGTGTGGGCCTGGACACGGCGATGGCCCTGACACTGAGTGTTTCCAGGATGAATTTTTCCCGGCAGAATTACTCTGGCTTGCTTCAGGCTTAGCTAAGGATTCTGTTCCTCTCCCATCTGCCCAAGCCATTTCAATCCTTGAGTTCCAACGTGCAATTTCACCACGAGTGGCTTTGTTTCAAAGGGTGACCAGACTGCAAATCAGCCCCTTCAAATCCCCAGTCATGCACTTTACATTAAGCAATTAAACTGAGCAATAAATATCACTTTGTTGTGAACGAGCCTCCGTTTCCTTTCCGATTTTAATAACAATAATGGTCAAACTTCTGTTTAAGAAGCATTTTCTGGTTCTATTAGGAAATGTGCCAACCTATTCAAAGAGACACAAGATTTGTATGGAGAGGTAATAGCTTTTATTAAGCCAAATTATATAATTAGTAAAAAAACAGCCAAGCTTTCAGGCACACAAGCCCTTCTTCAGACCTGGGGAGAGGCAGTGGCTCCTGGCAGCTGCAGAACATCTGTTTGTCGGGGATTGCTCTAGCCCAGGACTCTTTGATCAACGCTGCTCTGCCTGGGGCAACGTGTCTGGCACTGGCTCCCACACTTTCCTGGGCTAGGTTTAAGAGGGGCAGCTCCAGTTTGGGCAATGTTTCCCCTCAGGTTCCTCTGAGCATAGTTTCAGGGTTAGGTATACTTTTTTTTTTTTCAAGTTTGAGTTTATCTTACAGCTTTTGGGATGACTTCTGACCTACAGCAACCATCTCTCATTTGGTGTTGCAGCATATAAACAAAAACCTGTGTTAAATACGCATGAGCCCCAAATGGTCTGTCTTACACTGCATGCAAAGGACTCATATTTTGTGTTTTGTTTTTTTTTTTTTTAATGTAATTTTCTGAACATTCAATATGAACACACAGGATTCCCACAACTTCTGGCACAGCCTTTGCTTCATCTTTCAGACTGGAACCCTCTTGGGGCAGGGACCATGGTTTTAATTATGTACAGCTCCCAGCTGAGCAGAACCATCAGTCCCCATTAAGTGAATAAATAATTACTTCAGTGAAGCACAACTCACTCCTGGCTCAAACCCATTACTGAAGTGTTCATAGGTCATGGTGTATTTGTAAGCATATCTTATTTAAGATATGCAGTTTGGACAGCCCATCAGCAAAGATGTCAAATTAGCCTCCAAATCCTAATACATTTTGATGGCAGATACTTCAATTTATTAGTAACACCTATCCATTGTTATCTGCCACTGCAGGAGCACAGAACTACATCACTGGACTCCACATGAGGATGCGCCAAGAAGTTCAAAGACTGGGGAGAAGAGCCAGGTGAAGCTCCTGACATCTCACAGCACTGGCTTGGGTGGTGCTCCTCATCAAAAATGCAGGATAAACTTCTCTTCATCAAGGGATTAGGTCCCACAAAAATGTGTTGTGGTCCTGGACTGCTCCCAGGACCCACATCATGCAGGTTAACACCCAAGTTGGACAGGAGAGAGGGTTTCCATACCTGTCTCCCATCACAGCCCTATTTATGTGCGGAGACTTTTCAAGTTGAATCACCAGTGAATGTTGATTGGGTTGTGCCTGTTACATCCCCTTTTTATGCCAGTCACTAATTTGCAGAAGAGCAAGAGCTGCATGGGAAGAGGATAATTAAAATGGGAAAATACCCCACAATTCCCAGGAGAAAAATACAGATGGCAGAATGGAACGCAGGATTCCTACTTGTTTTACATTTTGCCAGCAAGCTCTGAATGGTTTTTATCCATGGTATATTTATGATCAGACCTTGGAGCAATAGAAAAACTGCCCTGCTCCCACAAGGGCTCATTCCCTATGGACTAAAGGTTTTTTCTCTTCTCTCCCATCAAGCTCTAGAGCACAACTGACACTTGGCACATACCCTCTGCCGTGGTGTTGGATGCTTGCTCTGGCTGAGTCCCAGATCATCATCTCCCATGATGATGTCTCCTTGCTGGCAATATCTTCCCACCTGGTACAAGAGCTGCCAGCCCCATCCTCCCCCCACTGCAACATTCCCTGTTTTATATCACTCTGAAGCTTTTGAGCAGCTGTTTCAGGTTCACCTTCAGCCGAAGCTTCCAAGCCCAGCCACGCTGGACATTGCTTCAAGTGTTTCTGAGCTACTCTGACACGTCAGTCACACTTTCCTCTCTCAGGGTTTTATCACCACAATTTTCCCAAGACTTGCTGTTACCTTTGTGAGCTACCCTGTGTGTGCTTGGGCGCTCCTGATTAAACAATGAAGTTCCCAAGTGTCCTCATCATCCCATCTGTCACTGTTGACAAGGCCACATATTCCCCATGTGCCACATCACTGGGGGAGCTTCTCTCTAGTTCCTGTATCTTCCTGGCACGAACCAGACTGATGACATCAAGTTTTGTAGATAGGCATCACCTTATGGATATTTTGTCCAGGTTACACAGAATATCCACTTCATACCCTCCAATGCCACCAAATACCACATGCTGTGTGTTAGGCAAAGGATTGTTCAAAGAGGAAAAAGTATAAAAATCACAAATGTTACGAATACACAGCATACAGACATCAGAGAATTCTGGGACCCACACAGTTAGGAATCTTTTTGGGTAAAAAGGCAGAGATTATTGCAGGAAGTCTGAGAACAATGCTTGACTATTTAAGGACAACTGGCGTTTCCTTTCTGAACATCAGCACTATTTATTTGTTTTGGGGTCCAGCCAGATCCCATTTGATGTCTGCTCTCCTGTTAAGGTGGAAAAGTATTTGCAAGAACTTGCTCAATGTTACCAAAACAGAACTGGCCTATATCCCTATTTGTGTGCATTAATGCCTTGGAAACCATCCGTGGTTGCCACAAGATGTTATGGATACTGGAAATGTAAATTAATGAAGAAAGCTGTAGAATTCTTGAAAAAGAGTCCAGTGAGGATGACTAAAATGAGATGTCACCGATCTCCAGCAGTTGGGAAGATGCTGCCCGACCACTTTTGCATTGTCCTAAAGCTCTTCCTGAGCCACCCAGCACTGGACATTGAAAAAAAAAGAGGATATCAATGACCTTTTGCAATGCCCCAGTGGGATGTCTTGCCTATGGAAGAGGTGTATTTTCTAGCCACACTCTTTCCTGAGCAAGGCTTCAGTGCCAACACTAGTACTGATTTCCAGTTTTCTCTATCACAATGTCAGATTTCAAAGCAACATCCTGAGCTAATCCCACACTGGCTTCAAAGGTTTCATTACCATCATATTCTACAAGGAATATTTAAGTCTAAATCATTATCAGGCTAGCTGACAACCTGGGGAGGAGATGGGGAACATGGTGGTCCTGCTCCAAACTGAAAGAGACATCTTTCAGTCTCTTAGTGTTGGGCTGCAGCATCTCTGCTATTGAAAATTTCATTATTACCCAATCTACGTATTCTAGCAAACAGAAAGGGGTCTTCCCAGAACCTCAGCGAGACAATGCAACACAGTCCTACAGAATACTGTACCATCTAAAACAAGGTGATATTCCTGGTCTCCACACCCAGCACTGACATGATTCCAAATAAAATTGCAATAAATGCATGAAAGAAAAAAAAAAGCTCTCAGGTGATTATGGTTTGCTCACGGGTTGGCATCACCACTTCCATGGGGAATAATGAGCACAACCAGCCAAGCACTCCCATTTCCACACTTTGATGTGGTTAGGGCACTTTTCTCCAAGATGGGAACAGGATTCTCATTCCTGTGATCATGAGTTAAGACTGCTCCTCCCTTATTTTTGAAAATTCTGTAAGTCTCCCCAGACTAAGGAATGAAAAATATTTTCGTACCAGCAGCACAGCCTTTCTTATGCTTTATATCCAACCTCACCTGACATGAAAAACTGTCATAAAACATCATAAAAGCAGAGCAGAAACCCTGAGGTGCAGGTGAAGAGTCATGGGGCGGCTGTGAGGGTTAAATTCCACAGGCTTCAGTAATTCACAGGAAAGGACAGGGCAGCTCCACTTGCATAAACTGTTAAAGGGTATTTCCAAATATTAACCATGGTACCAGAAATTGGGATTGCTTCACCCATTACAGGCAACACAAAACCATCATAGCTTTCTTCTGAAATTCAAATTCCAGTATAATAAACAATTTAACCCCTTCTATTAACCAGAAATCAAGGAGCCGTAGCAATTAGGCTAGAAAAGGGGAAAGAAACGGATGAAGCAAAAATAGCAGTAGCACATTTGGCCAGCCCTGCAGAAACGACACAAAACTGGCTGGATTCCAGTGTCTGCTTGCTTTGCAGCTCTAGGGCAGGTCTGGCTGTACAATCTTTACATAGAAATCAGACTCTGCCCACTCCTCCCTCCTACTTTTCTTACGGCAGACAGTGGTAGCGGGGGGAGTCTGTGGGCCAGATGAAGTTGCCTTGGCGCTTATTCCATTAGAGGCAAGGAGATTTTCTCCAGTTTTTTAATTAGAAAAAAATCCTTGCCTCGACCCAAACACAGTCTCCTGCCCATGTGCTAAATGGCTTAATTTCCCCTTCACTTATACTGCCCTGCAACTACTTCTATTCGTTATGTCATCACCGATGACATAATTTGCTCAAGGCCCTCAGTAATGAAGTGCAAAAAAGGTATTAAAAATACAGGCCACTTCTCTGGCTGACAGAATTGGTTTTAGTGCAAGCAAGGGGAAAAGGGGGTGTTTCTTTCTTCTGCCTAAATAATGAAAGGACTCCACGGGGCAGCCTGGAGCATCAGCCATAACTACTTCCCCCAGACAGCCCCCACAAACCCCAGCCTGGGGAACTTGTTGGCTTTGGCTTCATTTCCAGCTGGCCTGACCTGAGAACAGGTATCGCACAGCTTGCACTGCTCTGATCTTGACTTACAAGGACCTGAGATCCCCAATTATAAAATCAAAAGTCCTGAAGCAATACTAATATTAATTTACAGCAAACTTTGTTTCTTAGTCACCCATTAGGGACTGTCTCCTGCTGCTGTTCCGTACTGCTTTGTGGTCAGATCTGTTAAATTCATGTGGAGTTTGCAACCTCATTGTGTTTCTTTCCTTATTTCTCTGGTCTTTTGGGCAGTTTTTTGTTCTGAAGACTAGTCCAATTTGATACATTAACCTCACTGATGACACAGTCGCATTTGCAAATGACATCTCTTTCTCACTGCTGCATTGCTCATGGAAGCACTTTGAGTGCTGCAGACTATTTAGAGGTTCACAGTCTTTAAAAGCTCTTCATCCAAGGATACAAGAAAATAACAGACTGCCCTATGGCACCAACACTCAATCTGCTTGAAGGCAGATCTCAGCATGAGCTGTTATTCCTGTGTTATTCAATATGCTGTTCCCTGAGTGTGGCTGTTGCCCTCACACAGACCCATCCCTCCGCTGTGGATTTCACCCCTATCACCACCCTAGGCAGCCTTGCTGCTGATGGGATTGCTGGAAACCCCCTGGACACACTGGGAGCCAGCAGCCCTGCACCACAGTCTATGTGTGACTCACCCAACAACACCCACTCAGCCCCTGTGCTTTCTTGCCTTGCTCAAAGCAGGCATAGAGTGTCTTAGTGCTCTCGAAAACAGACAGGCAGAAATTCCTTAAGAAAAAGCTAGAAGAGCATCAGTTCTGCTGAAAGACCAGGAAACAAGAGAGGAAAAGCAGAAAAGCCCTCTGGTAGGGACTGTGGTCTCTTTATAGGAGAAGTCTGAGCTGCCCTAATACTCTCCAGCTGAGCTGGAGGCTGAAATCCATCTGCACCTGGAAACCAGAGCCCTCTGCACCTCACTGCTCAGAAGGAGACCGTGGGTTTAAGGTGATAGTGGAGCTTGTGGGAGATCACTGCCTGCCTGATGGGTCTGTAGCTCTGCTGAATTACAAAGCTCAGGGCAGAACTGTTTAGATTTTTTCCTTTGTTCCATTGTTTTAGTGAGCTGCGGTCACATTCCTGGGGCAGTGTCTGCTTTTCAGATTGGCAGACTGTAGGTTAGGCTTTCAATTGATTTATGGCTTGTTTTCCTAGGGTGGTTAGCTAGCTAACACAGAAAAGAGTAAAAGGATCCAGACAACATATATTATCTTGTTTTCAAGACCTTTCCAAGGGTTTTGGCTCCTGGGCTAAGGGAAGGCCCCTCTTCCATGTGGGAAAAACATGAAGCAGGAAGAAAAGTGTAGTTGTATTCCCTGGGAATTGAGAACTGAGTGTTTTAAATTATTTTGGAGGTGTTTTAAATTATTTTGTGCAAACTTTAGATGTTCTTATACACTGAGTAGCTCATAGGCTTGTGTGTATCCTCACAACAGCCCCAAGAAATGAGGAAATAACTGCTTCCACATTATGCTCAGAGAATTGAGGCACAGGAAGAGATGTGTGAGGGCTTGCTAATGGAGAATGCAGAGCACTGCCCTACCTATGTTGGAGCATCCTGCAGGAGAGCCACAATTGACTGTGGTTCTTCAAGTGCCACTGCAGCACCCTGTCTGACCTTGGCTAAAACCTAGTTCCTCCCAGTAACCAGGGCTCCCCAGCGCTGACACAAACCACAGCTTTAAACCAGAGCTTTAGACCTGTCCCATGAAAGGCTGAGTCTCTGCTAAAGAGCACCAGGCTGTCTATTTTTCCTTTTTCCATATGGGACAGCCCAGTGACTACAGAAATGCTATTTTGCAGGTACATAGTGGTAGATCCCAAGCAGCTTTGGGGTGATATACCTCCTTGATCCATTGTCCTTTGCTTGGGTAAGATGCTCAGAACTGTGTTCAGGAACACTAAAACAAATCTAAACACAGGAGATGTCTCCTGAGAAATATGGTGACACAAGTAGTAACCACCCACCCTCTTCTGTGCTGCACTATTAGACGTGAGAATAAACAGCAGAGCAAGATCACGTCTGTGGTGCAGCAGTTGTTGGCTTCCACACAAAGGCTGGTGTCAGTCAAGCCATCCTGGACCCTTGAGGCTGCTCTAAGGGCTCAGGGATGCCCACATTTTCTCTACAGCCAACCCCATACTTCAGCCGAGTATCTCCAAAAGCGAGCCCACTGCTGGTGTTACCCCATGTTCCTGCAGAGGGATTGACATGGATCACCCTGACCTGGTGGTGATGTAGGGTGTGCAAAGCCTGTGTGATGCCTGAACAAAACCCTCACCCTCAATAATCTCATTTTTTCTTTAAGAAACAGGGCAATCGTGACAATGCACAACCCCACCTTTTGTAGACCTGTATGATGTAATTATTGATGCCAAAGATCCTGCTTACTTAATGTCTCAATAATAGATGAGGTTCAACAGATCTTGGAGCTAATGAATGTCTTTAACTGGGAAATTAGAAAATGGAAGGAAGAACAAAAAGAAAAAAAAGTAGGATCCTATCACATGGCTTTTCTTAGCTTTCGACTTGTCCCTCCCTAAAATGTTTCCAAAACAGCAGGCGTGCGACTTGTCTGTAGGTCTGTATTATGTAACAGCAATTTCTTTGTTTTCTCTCACTTTAAGGTTTAGCAGGAAGGAAGAAAAAAAACCCCTCACATAAAGAAACGGGGGAGGGGAGGTGTTAAGACGATGCTGGATCCCTTTGAGCTATTAATGGCGAATTGCATAACCACTGCCGCGGGGTTGCTAGGTTTTACCACGTCCCTGCTCGGTTTTAAATATTAACAGTACTTGTACTTTCGGCGGTATCGCTGCTGCCGAGCCTGGATACGGCCCCGCCAATCCCAGCTGGCTGGGTTTCCATGGAGCCGATCGCACCCTTCTCTCCATTCACAATGAAGTCCTCCCAGTGCTTGGCTGAATCCGTCCCTGAAAATGAGGCGTGTACAGACAAAGCAGAGCGGTTTTTTGGCGTTTGTTTCGTGCTTCATGGATATGCAGGGGTGTGCTCCCTTCAGCTTAAAAACAGCAAGGTTTGGAAATGACACCTATTTTGTCCGGCCCGGCAGATCTGGGGAGCCACACGGTGCCTTTAACCCTCCTGGCATCAGCTCTGGAAGAGCCACCTGTGCAGCTGGGGCTGCTCAGGGCTTAAAGGGGCTTGTAAGAAAGACAGGGAGAGACTTCCCAGGAGGCACATCGGGACAGGACAAGGGGTGATGGTTTAACACTAAAAGAGGGTAGATTCAGACTAGATAGAAGGAGGAAATTTTTTACAATGCAAGTGGTGAACCACTGGCACCGGTTTCCTAGAGATGTAGTGGATGCCCTGTTCCTGGAAACATTCAAGTCCAGATTGGACAGGGATCTGAGCAATCTAATCTGATGGAAGATGTTCCTGCTCATTGCAGGGAGTTGGACTAGATAGCCTTTGAACATCCCTTCCAACCCAAACCATTCTATGATTCTCCTCCGCTATTCCTCCTCATCATCTATCTTCCTTCTGTTTCCTGGCTTAAATTAGACTGTAAAATCCTCTGGATTAGATATGCAAAAAATAAATACTGTATCTCCTGAAAACCGTAGGTTTTCCTTCTTTTCCCCCAGTAACATAACTCTCATAAAAACCTTTCAGATTTACATTTAAAGCATCTTAATGGAGTTAATGGTGCAGATTTTTAATACATTGGCTTTGTGGGACCAGTTTAGGTCCATGCTGGGACCGGTTTTCATCTGTGCTGGATGCTGAGAGGCTTTGCTTGCTGCTGGTTTGGGCAGCACTTCATGCTAGAGATCTGCATCTTCAATAGGCATATGAGCTCAAACAGCTTTCTGTTATGTCCCTAATTAGGCTAAGTAGGGTGTTGGATTCAAGTGCTAATTAGAAATGACCACTCTAAAATATATTAGGATATTTAGGGCTGTGTTCTATTTGCATATTCAGGTGCCAGCTCCTGCTGCCTGAGTTTGTGTGAGTAATGAGATGAGTACATCCACCTAATCCCTTTTAACCTGTGATATTATTTATTTTATTTACTTTTTTTTGACAGATACACCCTGTCTAAGAAAATGTGTTTAGCGATGGGAATAAGCACACACAGGGCATGGCATTGTCCATGGCAAAAGGGAGAAGGGAGAGTTTGGCAGTGAGAGACAGGAACTGGCAGTCAGGATTGGTCCAGCCCTTTAAAAGCAATGATGTGAGTACTGAGGAGAGGGTCCCTGCGAGTACCCTGAGGGGAATTTAGTCTCGTGGGGTCACAGGGTAATAGAGGTTGAAAGGGGTCTAGTAGGTCCGAGCCTTGCTCAGAGCAGGGTCAGCAAGGAGGGCAGACCAGGGTTTATCCAGCTGGGTCCCGCAGCCCCCTGAGGATGGGGACTGCCCAACCACTCTGAGCAAATGTCACACTGTTCCTGACCAGCTGCTTCACTGCGAGTTCAGATGTGTGAAATGAAGAACCTGATGCTATCTTGGCATATCCACCCCTTTTCTGTTGCAAGCACAACCTGTATCCCTACAGGCAGTCTTGGAAGGAGACACAAGTCTTTCCTACAATTATCCTGCTTCACTGAGGAATTCAAGTTTGATAGGAACAAGGAATGGTAGCTCAGATGTATGGGTGAGAGCTATCATCAAAATCAGTCGTGGGTGTCAATGGAGAGGGTTGTGCCCTGGGTTGGGCCATGGTGATGGTCTCTGCTCTCCTCCTCTTCCACTGGAGCCATCAAAGGCAGGACAGAGACCAGCCCATGATGTTCATAGACATGAATTTCCAATGAAGTGGCCTGGTAGAAATAAATTTAACAAAAACATCTGCTTCAAGAGTTTGACTTGAGATATACTGAGAACATGATGCCTAGAGATCAGCCAAGAGGGCTGGGGGGCTCTTGGCACATTCTGAAAGGAAGCAAACAGGAGTAGGAACCCTTCAGGTCACTTGTGGGAATAGTGGCTGCTGGAAAGAGCCGATTAGTAAAAACAGTAACAACCTCTTCTTCCTAAATCTACCCTGGGGGGGTATGGCAAGGCTGAGACCTTTTGGCTGTGGCTTGGCAGCACTGGTGTGAGTTTAGTCAGTGCCATGTGACCCAGGCACTCTGTCACCACCTGAGATGTGCCACCATGGGCAGTGCAGGCTGGCAGCCTGAGTGAGCAGCCAAGGTGCAGGTCTGAGCTGGGGAAAACTGATTTTAAAGGCCACGTTAATTAATGTGATGCTAAAGTCCACACTCCCTTTACTCTGGGTGAGGACTGCTGGGTTTCAAACTGTGTTGGCTATTAGAAATCTATGTGCCAGATCAGTCCAGCATTAACTGAAGCCTTGCACGTGTGACCATCCTCATGCATCATCAGGAAAAAATTACCCTGACCCCGTCTCAGCTCTGTGAGTGGCACATCCCTGTGTCCACAGCTGTGCCTGAAGCCTGACAGGGCTCATCACCCCTTTTCTTGCCTCACTGAATGTGTCACCCCTGGATATCTGCAGCCCCCTTAAATTGAACAGGAGAGTGTTACACCAAAGCACAGCTTTAATACCTGAAAGAAGCGGGGGATGGGGAGGCACAGGGGTATCACAGAACCCCCAGGACAGGATGTGTCTGGTGTCAGTGCCTCGTGTAGGAACTCACCCTGCTGAAGCCACAGGGTCATCCTCCCCTGCACAGGAGCTTTTCCATGGAGATCCATATGTGCAAAAAAAAACCAACCCAAACATGCCAGCTCAGCACTTTTGGATGCTGTTGAGAGACTTTTCAAGCACAGGGCTTAGCACACACTGCCCATTTATTTCCTTTGTTTTCTTTTTTTTTTTTTTTCCCCAGACCCCTGGGAATAATTAAACATGTCTGCATGGGTAGGGAGGCCAGGCTGCCTGGCAGACAGGGGAGCTCTGAGCCTTAAAGACGTGTCCCTGCTTTGGCTCCCTTGTGCACACCTCCAGTGCTGCACAGGGACTTGGCCATGTGGTTAAACAGACGTGAAAAATACAACCTCACTAAATTTTCACGATAAATTCATAAACATTTGGGCAATGCTGGGGTGTGTGAAGCCCAGATCAAAACACAAATGGGATGTACCTTGCCTGAAGTCCCAAAGCAAAGGGGTTTTCGTAAAGCTGGTGTAAGTCCAAGCTGGTCTAGTTCCAATGTTTGCTTGGTTCCAGTTCAGATTCATTCCTGAATTTGAACTGATGAACTTCCAGCCCTCAGGTACATTTACAGGGGATGAACATGAACACACCTGTGGCTTAACAGAGCCATAATTTCTCCCTGAATGCTTTATTATTTGAAAATCATAAATAAGGTGAAATGAAAAGGACAAGCCCCTTTAATCTATGAGTGATGTGCTAAATGATGCTGGTAAATCTGTGCCAGCTCTGTGGCAGGTGTAGCTGATTTGCACTCCCAAAATGGCAGTGATTTTATCCTGCAAACCATACTGAAGGTGTGGAGATCTGCGTTTTGAGGGAAAAGAGCCAGCCCTAACCTGACCATGCTTGGACAGGAATAGTCAGCAAGGTGCTGCAAAGAGACTGGGTGTGTTTTGTTATCCCAGTGAAGGAAATGCCCACCCTACGCTGGCCGAACTTTGTCAGGCTCCTTTTTTTTCTCCTCCTCTGTGTTTCTTATCGCTCCTCATCTCTTTATTACCCTGCTTTGCATGCTTTTATAGCCCAGTAGATAAGACCATCTCAAGGCCAGCGTGTCCAGGTGTCCCTGAAAAAGCTCCCACCCCCAGCAGCTTGGAGGCTGCCTTTGCCAACAGCCCCACGGGCGGCCCCTCTCCCCTCCCAACACAGAGATGCTTGAAAGTTATTTTCATAGAATCTTAGAATGGTTTGGGTTGGAAGGGATGTTAAAGATCATGTAGCTCCAACCCCCTGCTATGGGCAAGAGTATCTTCCACTAGATCAGGTTGCTCTTTCCAGCCTGGGCTCTAGTGCTACCGGGGATGGGGCATCCACAACTCTGGGCAACCTGTTCCAGTGCCTGACCATCCTCACAGTAGAGATTCTGATGAGTTTTGCACAGCAATGTGTCATCTTGAAACCCACAGGGCTATGCAAGATGCTCAGGCTGCTGCTGCAGTGCAGTCAGTGCTTGAAACCACCCACATCACGTGTGTCTAATCAAAAAATGGTCCACAGGTTGTGGGACACCTCCTTGGTGGTGTGGCTGTTATTTACCCTCAATTTCAACCATAGTCGGGATGGAATAAAAATCAATAAATGCATGCAGGTTTAAGTATAAATAGCCCTTCTGTTTAGGGCCTTAATATTTATCATTTGGTGGAGTGCAGGCCTTGCACACGGCATTTTAGTGTGCTTTGCAAACAAAGCATCCCAGGGTGGTTTTGCACAAAAACTGCTGTATTGAACTTTCTCATGGTGTAGTATTAATTTGTACAAACTGCAAATTGATGCTGACCTGATTGTTTCTGATGTGCACAAGCATTCAAAGTTTAATTCATACACAGCCTGACCCTCCGAGAGCTTCGGTGCAGTGGAAACCAGGGGGACCCTCTGGGAATTGTCAATCATAAAAATATCTTCTGTAAAGATTTATTCCCTCTGTCCATCTCTTAATGGCTCTAGCTGAGATGTCTGAGATGAAGAAAACTCCACCCCTGCAGCTTCTACTTGGAAAAAGCTGAAAATTCTGACTCATTCTCCTTAAAAAAAAAAAAAAGGAATTAATGCTTTTCAAAAAGAATTTCTGTCCTTTCTTCAGTCCCACTAAAGTTTCTGTAAGGCAATCACTGAATAATGATCAGGACCTTGTTGCTGTCATATTTACCAGTTTGTGCATCCCAACTTCAAAATGGGTGACATGAGAAACTGAGGAAAAAGAGAAAAATGAGGAAAAATCTCATGAGGATGCTTATATACTCACCTTCCATCCTCTTGCCTGCTGGGGACTGCTGGAGCATTGCATTTTTTGGATAGAGCACCATATTTTCTTGCCTGGAAACTCAAGTCCCTAGTATTTTTTTCATGGAAGTGAGAGCTGGAGAAGTCTTTTTGAATGAGATTGGTGTTTTATCACAAAAAAAATTCTGGTGTCCCGAGAGAAAGAGAAAATTGACGTATTAGTGGCAACATGGTATTCAGCATGTGGTTGCAAATCTCCTCCCCTGTTCTACCAGGGCTGAAGGAATGTCTGGGCTCAGAGAAAAGGAAACTTCAAAGACATTTTGAGGTGGCCAAGGTCCTTGCAGAGCTGAAAACACAGGAGTCCAAATCACTCCCAGAGTCAGAGTATTTTTAATTTGTTTCCGAAGCTTTAGGAAACTGTATTGTGTTCCACAAATTTACTCAGAAATTTGGGGGTTTCTATTTCTAGCCGCTTTGTAAAAACCATTTCAAATTCTCACATGGAGTTGGTATCTCAGAAATTTATTTCTAGTTCACTTCTGACCAATGAGGGGGACAAACTGAGGGTGTTTCAAGAGGAGGAAAACCCACCTTGTGATTACTGAGGGCCAGAGTTGGAGACCAGCTTGCAATCACACAGAAATAGTATTTGCAGTTGTCTGCACATACATTTCCTGAGCACCTGGCTTGTATGTACAATTAATGACTTGTAAATCTGAGGAAATTTTAAATTAAGGTACCAAAATGTGCCTGCAAACATTTGTGCCTGCCATTTTTCAACTGTAATAATGGAAGTCCTGTTGAAGCAAGGATGAAAAATTGGTCCTGTGTCAATAGCCTGTATGAATGATGCTAGGGAAAACTGGCAAGTCATCAAAAGACCCTGTTCTCCATTTAATTCTCTCCCTAGCTCATTATGGATTATCACGTTTTGTCTAGTTAGTGGCATGATTATGGAAATAGGAAAACTATTTCTCTCTGCTTCTTATCTAAAAGATGAATGAGGCACATATAATTGGCTTAAGTTATCATTTAGCAGCGAGCTCCAGTAATGCAGGATTTCTTTTTGTCCTGAACTTGAAGTCCAGAGACACAGCAAATGGCTGGTTGTTTTCTGTCCCTGGTGCCCACATGCTTAGCCAATAGCAACGTGCCTATTAAGGGCTGAAGTACTTTTTTTCCAGAAAAAACAGTCATAAATAACTCAGCAGGCAGAAATTATCACTAGGGCGTAAATCACCACCAGTAAAATAACAGTTAAATGGCCTGAACACATCCAGGGAGCCACATCCACCCTCACTTGGGATGCAAACCTCATCCCACTGCCCTTAACCTGCCTGAGCTGTAGCTGCACTTATGGATTGTGTGATCCCAGAAATAGGATGTGAGCTCCAGGCACCCTGGGCTCCCACCTCCTGGAGTGTGCTGGGAAAGGATGGGGAATTTTGAAAACATTTTTCTTTTTAATAACAAGAGAGAGTAAAAATGGCAAGGGAAGGCGAAGTGCCATCACCACAAAGGGCTTTTCTTTCCCCAGGTTAGGCTCTGGAGAGCTTCAGGTGTCCTTAAACAAGCACTTTCGTTCACGATGCTGAGCTGTGTCAGCTCATGGACATCATTCAGTCTGCATTCATTTGAGTCCAAAATATCCAGATTTTGGTGCTTAAAAGCACCAATGTCCATCAGCCATGAGGATGCCTCATCATTCCTGCTTGTGCTGTCCGTGTGTTTCCCCAGGCCTCAGAAGACACTGACCAAAGAAACTGGAAACCATAAAACACTGGGAAAAGCCCCAGCATTTTGAAAAGGACCTTTTTACCACTCTGTGATCTCTTCTATCTTTATTCAAATAGAAAATGCTGTCTGAGACAAAAAGGGGAAATTTGTTCCCGTTGATTTTTACAGTGGAGAAAAAGAACAGTGGGAAGGAAGGAAGATGCTTTCCCTCTGGCTTATATTATTGGAGGTTAATTCTCTAAGTATTCAAAGCCTGTTTTTAAGAACTTCAAAATAATAATTGCTGTGGTTCCTTTTTTTTTTTTATATGCAAAGCATCATTGGCAAAAATTTTTCGCAGCTTCCCTTGGCAGTCAGTTGGAGCAGCAGAATTTGATGGACCCTGAAGATTCAGAGGACAAAGGCGGCTTGAGAGGACATAAAACTGTCTGGGCAACAACTATCTCAGCCCAAATTGCCTCTGTTGTGTTCCTCTGTTGCCTGACAATATGCTCTCAAGAAAACACAAAATGTTGTTCTCTTTGTGCAAAAGTCTTGTGAGATTTTTTTTTTTGTGAATGTTTACTGAAATAAACAAAAAAAAGCCAAAAAGGAAGCAGAAAAAAACTCAGAAAAATTACAGAATTTTTCTCTCCAAATCACCTCTGTTGTAAAAAAGGTCACAGAAGACTTCATATTCCAAAAATATTAGCCAGCTCCATGAGCAGTGAGTGAATGTAGACCCAAGTGAGTTCAGGATCAGGCCTCATTTGCTCATAATTATGTTAAATTCATAAAAAAATAATTTGCCATTTTTCTGGAACCAACCCTCAAATTGTACTT
This sequence comes from Corapipo altera, assembly GCF_003945725.1. Classification (NCBI taxonomy): domain Eukaryota; kingdom Metazoa; phylum Chordata; class Aves; order Passeriformes; family Pipridae; genus Corapipo; species Corapipo altera. The sequence goes on along the minus strand of NW_020884895.1, from coordinate 5,572,268 downwards.
TTAATACCTAGAAATAGGCCGGTGAACAATCCATTATATTGTCCTCCCACAGTTATTATTTTTCGAAGTGACAGGGAGATGACAGGAGACTGTGGCTCCAGGTTGTGAATGAGCAGCAGGAACAGATGGGTTTGCAAGAAGCAGCAATCCTGCTCTCCTGCTAAAAATGCTACAAACAGAAACCCCCAACTAACATGCCCTGAAAATATAGATCAGTGGAATCGTCCCTAAGCGGAGGAATTTCACAACACTTTCCAGGAAGCATCAATATCTGTGTAATAAGGAAATAAGCTGCAGATGCTAAAGTACTTACTACACTTTTTTTTTAATACAGGGACAGCTTCAATTATCCCACTATCATGTACTAAATAAGGTTGATTAATCAAGGTTTAAGATAACAGAAGGAGTTTTCAATGCCATTAATATGTCTCATGGGATTCACCCTTCTTTTGGGTAATGGGAAGCTTCTGGTAGTGAAGATGTAGATAATAAGGATTTATAGCACCATAATGTGCTGTGTTTTTCATAAGGGACACTATGAAAACATGGAAACTTGACAGCAAATAGCATATCAATTATTTAGTTGTGTACTGACACACCAGGATGGGGCTGTCTCTGGTGCTTCACCCTCACCTCAGCCTTTTGCTTTCTCTCTTTGCCTTTGTCTCCAGCAGGAAAGCTGTTTCTGCTTGCAGGTGTGCACATCCCTTTCTTGCTACCAAAGAACTACCAAAAAAAAAAAAAAAAAGGAGAAAAGTCATATAGGGGTCTCTTTCTGTAAGTGCAAGACGCTGCTGCAGTCAATTCTTGACCCAGAGTGGTGTGAGCTGTGCCACCGCTCACCCCCCAGTGCCAGGCCAGCCTGCCAGGCCATGGAAACACACTTGGCAATGCCTCAACTCCATCCTGGCAATGCCATCGCCCCACCCGGGTGACGTGAGACAAAATAAACACAAAAACTAACTGACAACTGAACTCAGATGAAATATATGCGCTGCAAAGTGCAAGCATGACTCAAGCACTGCAGCCAGGCACTCCCCGGCGTCTGGCCGTGTCCCAGCAGTGTTTTTCTCTCTGGCTTTACTTGCCACATCCAGGCTGATACATTATGTTTGTATTTTTGACAGGGTATGATGTAAAGAAGGTCATCACTTCCTCGGTGGGGGAGGGCACAGGATTGAGAGAGCCTGGCTGACCTTTTAATTAGGCTCCAGTCTTCCTTCTGCCTCTTCCCACACAATCCCCTTCCCCTGCCACTGTGGAGCAAGTGCTGGAACACTTGTCCTGGATTCTGTATTCTCCTCATCTTTTCTTTCCTCTTTGCTGTTGTGGTCATGATAGGGGAGTGAGTGCCCAGTCCATTCACACAGACCATACACACCCTGCAGCCTCTTTTTAAAAAAATATTCTACATTCTGTGCAATGCTATTACATGTTGCTGATACACGTGGGTGCATTTTTCCATGGAAAAGGGCATGCTGGGAATGTGGCATGGTTGGACTGTGACCACAGGAATGTTGGTCCCTGAACCCCCCTGGGACTGGACACTGCCCAGAGTGATGAGGGGTGGGTGGGCAACTCAATCAGGGATCACTGCACCCACAGGCAGTGAGCAATGCCTGGGGTAGGAGCACTGTTATCCTGACAAATGAGAGTTTTACTATTTTCCTTAGTGAGAACTGAATTAATTCCTTCAGAAGGCACAGAGTTCGATTGCTGCTTTTGACAAATGTAGCTGGAGTAAATACCGTGTGCGTCCCAGATGAGGCCTTTTCCTCACTATATTCTCTAATTTCCTTCCTACAGAAGAAATACTTGTATTTGTTGCTTTCCCTCATTATGCATTTGCTACCAGGCCTTCTGAGCCCAGAGGCCTTCACTCAGAATAGAAATGCAGCTTCTAGTGTTCCCTCTATTTAAACAAGGCAAGCAGGGCGGCTGGAGGATGCATTGCTTCAGCTCTGATCTATTTGTATGCTCAGCACATTTTTCTCCCCCCACAGACGTGAGGAATTGTCCCAAACCCCGGGGCTGCTTTCTCCTTCCAGTTCTCCAGAATGTCCCTTGAGGCAGGGCTGGCTTCCAGCCAGAGGAGCAGACCTTCCCGAGGGGCAGGAGCACAGGGCTCTCACCTCTGTGGTTTTGCCCCTTTAGGGTAAATTTTGCTCCCTGTGAACTGTAAGAAAGATGTCATTTAGCAGGGAAGGTGCTCCATGAGTATTTAACACTGAAAAGGAATCTCAGGAGCAAACACATAAGTCAATTACACGTGTGTTTTTCAGTCCTAATTAGACTGAACTCTGTAATTGTGAGATGCATTTCTGACCCTTTTTTTTTTTTCCATTGAAGCAATAGCCCCTCTTCTATCAGGGCTGAGCTAAACCCCAAGTGGTAATGTGAGGGAAGGAGGAATAATTAACGATGATGAAGATTCTGCCTGCCATGGGAGCACTGCTGCATCTCCCGTTAAAGTGTACCCCTCCAGCACTGGAGCCCTCCCTGTGATGCTGCTGGGTCTGGAGAGGGGTGGCTGGGGCTGGGTTGTCCCCAGCATGGGAGCAATTAGGGGACTTTTAAGCTATCACTTCAGCACAAAGGGTATGTTTAGCTTCATGGACTCTAGTGATCTTCACAGATGTTAAATGTATAACAGAGGACTGTGGGGATGGACATTCCATTAAGAGTATTATTACACTCAGTAGTTACTTATGTGATGGCAGGGGCTTGGAAGGGCTGAGCTGTGCATTGGAATGAGGGGTCTGATGGTAACCATCTCTCTAGCAGGATCAAACCTTTAGAAGAACAAATAAACAATTTGGGAAGATCTGGAACAGCAAAATATCTGGGGTTTGGGTGACAGAGCTCCAGCTGGGGCAGCTCTGAAATCCACAATAGCAATTCATGGAGGAGAATCAAACGTTCAAAAGAGAGGATTTATACAATTTTAAGGCAGCTCACTTTCCTTCTACCCACAATGGGCAGGGTGGTGCCTTCACACAGAGCATGCAGGAGCAGAAGGGTGACATCAGTGACATCACACATGGACATCATTGGTGACAGCAGCATGTGGGGTCAGCTCAGCACCCTCTGCCTGGGTGCAGATGGCTTTGAACACACAACAGCACAACAAAGGCACCTCTCAAGAGCTGAGCAGTCTGTGCAACAGGGATGTTATTTAGGATGGGGAGGTGGTGCGGGGGGTGACACAACTTTATTATGCCTCATAAAAATAAAGTCAGGAGAGATAAAAACAACACTTCCATTTGAAAAGAGGGAGGAATAAGGCAGATAAAAGATATGAATTTTTCCTCCAAGACAGACTGCTAAATAGGCTCTTCTTGTTCACTGAGATTCAGTAATGCAAGTTGACAGGATATTAAGGTTATTCCAGGTTCTTCTGTCTCCCAGGGTCATAAGCCTTCTGCTATGCATGTTAATCCATCTTAGCATTCCTCCGAGTAGCTACATAAGTAGGGCAATCGGTTTAGTATGTATTCTTTCCATTTACAGCATAGTTGGGAGGAGAAATCTACTAATTAACAGAATACCCCTAGAAAATCGGGAGTCATTTTAATAATACAGAGACACCGCACAACGTTCTGCAATTAAGGAAAGATAAACTTCCCTCTGAAATATTTCAGGGGTGAGAGGAGGAGGTGATCCAAGAGAGAAGGAACCCTGAGGCATTTATCCTGCAGCTCTTCCCTCTGCCCATCTCTTCCCCTGGGTGATGCCACATATGGCTGGTGAGCCACATCTCTCTGTGGCTGAAGAGAAAACAAGAGCCTGAGTGCCACTGCAACTCCCTGCAAGCTCAGGCTTTCCTCCCATGTAGCAGCTGAAAAGTTCCAGTCCATGCTATGCCCAAGGATGCTCATGGCATCATGCAGTGGACCTGTTAACCCCCTTGTGCCGCAGTGGAGTCTGATCAAGCCCTTGGTGTGCTGCATACCTGAATATATTCCCCTTTTTTTCAGGTCATTTAAAACCCCATCAGCTTTCAAGCAGATGCCACAATGACATCAGTGAATAATGTTAAAAATAATAGCGCTCATTTTGAGCCCGGTGAGTTGAAAAGTCAAATAACTGCCCTGTAATTTGCCACTCACTCACTTTGTTCAGTGTTAATCATTCTAAAGTTCCCAAGTCCTTTCCAAATTATCTAATACTGCCTGCAAACCATTTCTGCTTGTTTTGGGAAGCACTTGAGCACAGAGCAGAGGGCAATCAGGGCTGGGGATATGTCTGCTCCCCCCCTTCTCAGCTGCTGTAGCAAGAGGTCCTCTGAGACTTAATGTACCAGCATTCAATTAAATGAATTAGTAAAAATAATAAAAAAGTGTCTAAATATTTTGCTTTGAGCTGGCTTTTAACAAAATGCTTTCAGATTTTTATTTCCTCATATAATTTCTACAAGAAATGAAAAATATTTGCCCCGATTTCTGCTTTAGCCAGAGTTTTTAAGCAGGCAGCTGCTCAGACACTTCTCTCCTTATCTCTTATCATTGATGGGAATGCACTCCTGCTCTGCAGCTGGGGGATGTGGTTTGCCTAACCCTGGATAATCTGCAGTTTCTGCAGAGATGGGCTGCATGAGGAAAAAAAAACCAAAACAGACGTAGCATCTCTTGATGTCTGACACATGGAGTGAGTAAAGTAATCTCACCTTTTGGGATGGGATTTTTTTCTGAAAGACAGAAGGAGACAGCTCAAAGCTAGTATTCCCTTCTGGGGAAAGACTTGCTCTAGATCAAAAAGCCTCCTGACCTACAGCCTGCAGGGGTTGGTGGGAACAACCCCACTGCTGCAAGGGACTTAAGATCAGGTTCCAATGTATGAACATCCTGCCACAACTACAAGGTGTGGTCACTTTTGCAAAGCATTTTGTCAGAGATACTATGGGTAGATTTCATCACAAAGGCAATGGCTTCCCTAAGGACAAAAAAGAAGGTGGTAATTGGGTTCAGAGAACACCACCAAAATCAGTGGTGACATGGGGCTGCAGACAGCACAGCCCCAAAATGCCTGAGCTCAACAGAGTTTTATTCCTGGGCAGATGATGGAGAATCCTAAAATGTTCTGCATCTTTACTGTCATAAACTGGGATATAGCATGGGCTGTGTAATACAACAGAGAGGGCAGGGGGAAATTTGACGAGTGTATTTATAGATAAGAAGTGAGATTGTTTTCAGTTACTGAGATGAGAGCATCTCTCTTCTCATCCATGGTCAGCCTCGAGTTAGGTATCATAGACTGTTACCTCAGTTAGCAAAGTGCTGTGGCTCTGATGGCACTGAGGCTGCCACTGTGGAGCTGCCATTAGCCAGGGACCTTGCTCAAGTCATTACAGAGGAAACATCCTTAGGAAAAAATGAAATAAAAATGTTATGGTGAAACTGATGAGTGGAGTTACTAGTATTTTTACTTACAGGTGAAATATTTGAAATTCAGAGACTGAATATATGCTGCACGTTAGACAGCTTGGATGTCCAAATGACATAATTTGCCTCCATGGGGAGGACCAGAGATACCTACTTTCCACCAGGTTTTTCCTCAGGTCTTCTGGACTGGTCAGAACAGGCTCTGCTACTGGGAGTTGCTCCCATCCCACTTCGAGCACACAGAGAGGGATGTCTCCCTGTGCTCCCCTCTCTGCCAGGCTGAGTTTGCAGCAGAGACATGCTGACTGTCACTTCTCACCACTCAGCCAAAAAGACTGGAAAATACAGATGGCCTTGCTTAGGAAAGCCTGGATAATATTTCATCTCCTTCTCTGTTCTGGAGAAACCAAATAATTTACAGAAGACTGCTTTATCCCATCTTATTAACAAGATATAATGAATCTGTGAATTCATGGAATAACTCCAGTGAGCAAAGGATGAGTTGGTCTCAGAAAACAAAACACCATTTAGCCAATGGAGTAAGTAAAACAGTAAATGATTGCACATTTAGAACAACCAATAAGGTGGTTGCACAAAATATTACATGATCCAGGATTAATTAGGGATGACAAATTCCCCAAAAGGATAAAACAAAGGGCAAATATAAAACCTAAATAAGAATCCAGTTAACAACTTGCAAGAGGAACTGTTTGCACTTAGTGCTCCAGCATCTCACGTTGTTCCAATGAAAAATCACAGCAGCAATGCGAGCATTCCAAGATGGATGTGTGTATCATGTGATATACAATGTAAAAATCGATGGGTATGTCAGGACGCTGAGAGGCGAAGGGAAAGCCAAGGAGGCAGGAACCTGCCCAGGTGGTGGGTTTCTGCTCTTGTTGCAGCAGAGCTGTGTGTCAGGGCCACATGTGCTGCAGCCTCTGCCTCCAGCAGCGGCCTTGGCAGAACTTGGAAGATGAGCAGCACCACGGGAAACCTCCAAGGTTAATTCAAGAGCTGGAAATCCTCCTTTAGCATCTGAGTGAGGGTAGGAGGTCCTGCACCCAGCACTCTTTGCTGCTCTGCCAAGGAGGCACCTGCCCATGGCCAAACGGGGCATTTCCAGCCCCTAAACTCACCCTTGCTCAGCTGGGACAGCAAGAGAGGAAAGGTCCCCACAGCCTGTGGCTTTCACCAGTCTTTCATCGTGGAGGTACAAGGCAAAAGTTCACACATTCCATCTTTTCCGCCCTTACTGCACATCAGCTGAGTCACTGTTACAGTGTGTTTTTCTAATCTCATCAAGGAGGGCTGAAATATTTTAGTTTAAACCTCATCCTTGGGGGTTTAAAGTGATTGCAAAGTCTCAGCTGACCAAAGAATCCTGATAAAGGTCTCACTGCCCAGCTGGTGGGTGGTGACTTGAGATACTGCTACATGAACTCAGTCCTTCCTGTCTCATTACCCTCCGAGTTCTCCAGCAACCATTTTTATTATTTTTTGTTGTTGTTTTTCAGCCTAGGTAGAGAAATCACATAACTTTTTATACCATGTGAATTGGGATGTTGCTGTACAAAAGGCTTTGATAGTGTATATCCTTAGCTGCAGCTCTGAGGCATGTGGAGATGCTGGTGCAGACTGGGGTTTTCCTCAGCAGCAAATTGGTCTGTCCTCTGGGAGCCAAAACCAGCCTGAAATGCTCAGGATGATCTGATGTGTAGCTCAAAATGTATCTCTTTATATCTCAACAGAGAATGAGATATCATCATGTTACAGGTAGTAAATCACTTTAGATTAGTGCAGTCTAAAGCCAGGTTGGGGTGTTCTTATTTTAATGGAAGTACCATCCCCTTTTAAACCAGCATCACCATTTTGGTCGTATCAGGAGTTGGACTTGATGATCCTTGTGTTCTTCTTCCAGCTCAGGATATTCTGTGATTCTCTGATCATCCAAGGAAAATAGTGCCTCAGCTGGACCAGCCCAGGAATCCATCAGCCCCGTGCCTGGCACGTGGTGGTTGGTAGCAGCCTGTACAGCCCACATAGTGGGTTATTCCCAGAGTCTTTTTTCCCCCAAAGCTTTACATTCCCATTCTCCTGGCAGCTGTGAGTGGTGTGCTCCCCCCACCCCCCCACAGCCCGTGAGCTGCCATCCCTGACTGTCTGTCCCAGATGCTGTAACCACAGCGTGGGTGGCCACTGCTTCTCGCACCAGAGAGCTGGTTTAAATCATCTCGGGCTCACATGTGAGTCTATTTATTTTAATGCTGTGAAGCTTGTTCATTCTCTAGACAGTATGTAAGGGCTAAGGGCCAAAATCTGTGCTGATGTATAGCTTTCGCCATCGGATTTATAATTCAGTGCAAAGGGGCTGGGGAAGGGTAAGCCAGGGCAGAAGACTGTGAAGAAGCTTCACCATGCTCCCATCTGCACTGCATTTAATTTACAAGGTAGATTAAAATCATGGAACATGTTTGACCTCATTTAGTTTGGGTTGCCTGCAAGATTTAGACTTTGTTTCATCTTTTTGCTCCTGGAAACTGTGCAGCCAAGGGGAGATTCATACCAGGAGCAGAACCCGCAGTTTCTCTCCTTTTGTTGCACGACATGATGCAAAATGGGAATTAAACCATTTTCTCAGTGCAGCCAGATGAAAGCTGAACCGAAGGAGATGCCAGCTCTTCTCACTGATTTCAGCTTTGCTCCCCTGGGACTGGCAGTGCAGGAAGCTCACATGTGCAAAAAACTGGTGCATCAGATCAGAATTTCTCAAGTCAGTGTTTTTCTTGCAGCCAATTCCCATAGGATACCCTCTCTGCTCAGCTTTGGCTTGATGGTTCATCACCATCTTCCCAGGGAAATTGAATCCAGCACACCATGTGCTCCAGGTGCATTGTTGCAGACGCAGCCATGCCTCTGGCCCTTCAAATGCAGGAGGAGGTGGGAGCTCCTCACACCCTCTGCATCCTAAATCATTTATGCTGTCACAGCGATTTGCTGTCATAACCCAGAATAGGCACGTGAAATGGGACAGCTCTTCTCCAGGTTTCCTGATTACTTATGAACCAAGGACATGCCCCAGTTCCTCGTCACCACCAGGTCACACTATGACCCTCCAGTCTCCTGTCTGAGGCAGACAGACAGATTTTCCTGGGGCAGAGTTAAGGTTACTAACTGGCCTTTCCCATCTCTGGTCACTGTCTCTGACGTTTAGGAGAGCTGGGAGGGCTGGGGCTTCTCTTTGCTCGAGCATCGCTTTGAGGTCACGGCTGCCACAACATGCAGGCAGGGTGGCACACAGTCCCATGGGGGAGCACACAGGTGCTCACAGACCTTGGGGTAAAGCTGGTTGAGTAATTTTGATAGTCCAGGGCTTTTTTAACATACACCAAATGATGCTAAAAAGCAATGCTAAGAAGGGCAGGGCAGTGCCCCTGGGCAGCCCCCATCCCTAGGGCTCCTGTGGAGCAGTGCTGTATTTTGAGCTCATCTTGAAAGGCATCAGTTCTTCTCTTCCCATCCCTCTCCATTTTTTTTTTTTCAGTCTTGGAACAAAAGCGTTCATTCAAAATAAGCTTTAAAATCTGTTTGTGGTGATGAGTGAAACACGTTTTTAAATCTGTTTGTGGTGAATAGTGAAACACACTTTAAACCATTTGTTACACTGAAGAGCTCTACCTAAAGGATGCTCCAACTAACCCTACTGCAAGTTAAAAAGCTTCCAAGTGCAGGAGTAAATTCACATGCACAAAATCAGTTTTCAGATACAGTAGGGAACCCATTAAGCTTTGTGTGGTTATGCAAGCTGATACAAATGCCTTATTAATTAGAAAATCAATCATGCTGTCCAGCTGATTGATGTTAATCCTACACCGAAAGGGGGAACAATAGTATAATCAAGACTAGATCATTTCTTCCCATTACAGGGAATGGGACAAGACTGCATTTCAAAGCGATTCTTCTGTAATGAGCTGCAAGAATATACACCATGTAGTAAGGACCCTTTTAAGATGTGGCACATTATTTTGATCAATAATACTCAAATTCATTCTGGATCCTGAATCTAAGGAAATTTCATATGAAGATTAAAGGAAATTATAATATGATCAGAGGCGATTGCAGAGGAGTAGAGCTGTAATTATCCAAGGGGCAGCATTAATAAATAGGAATGAGCACAAACCCTGTGAAATCAGAAAACAGCAAGAATTCACTAAGACTGCTGAAAGTGTTTCACAGTACCCGGCAAATGCATCAAAACTACAAAATAAAGTTGTTTTTATTTTTCAATTGGTAACAGTTCAAAACCCTAATGTTAGGCAATCATAGGGTGATAATTAAAGGACCCAACTGATTCCTCACCTATTCCACATTATTTGCAGTCAACCCTGCCAGCTTGAGGGCTGGTAGCAAATAGTCATGGCAGCCATATTCATGCCATCCCAAAGCAGTGTGGCTGGCCAAAACCTTTTGAAAAATACATACAAGAATCACACTAAATGACTGGAAGATGACTGGAATACAATCCTTTCAACACGAGTCAGGCTTTGAAGAAGAAAATAGCTCATTACCATGCAAACGCATGTTGTCTTGGTTCCAGGCTAATTGCTGTATAGCATATCCTATATAACTCAAGACAAAGCCCCAAGGCTTGTAAGCCAAGTAAAATGCAAATTACGCCATTGACGGAGCTGAAGGCTCCATGCAACTTTAATCAAGGGGAGGGTGCAACGTATTTGTGAGACAAATGAGCAGGGAAGTTATATCAGAAAGACAGAGCTCTCTAATATGCAACTTGGCTAATAAGCTTGAACACGGGTGAGAAAACGTTCACCTTGGCCACCAATGTCCAAGGAAATTCACACTTGCAAAACCCACCATAGTCATTGTGTGCCAATTGTATTTAGCATTTCTGTAATAGCTTATGGAAGTGCTCCACGCTGCAGTGGCTGTTGCCTTTCTTTCCCATCTTTATCACTATTTGTTGTATAGGAGCCCTCTGGGCTAGAAACACAAAGGCATTCCTGCCCTGTAGAATGACCACTTTAAATACACTGTGCTGATACACACTAATACCAGAGGCTGGTAACTCCCAGAGGCTGGGAGTTAATAGACCAAGGGCCCATGTTAACCTGAAGTGCTGCTCTCCAAATCAAGGGATTCCAGCCCATGGTCAGTAGGTGGCATCCACCTCTGGGTTGCCCAGAACAATATATAAAGCCTCTGACTGCTGCACCATTTGGGCTGCTGGCCTTCTATCATGGATAACCTGTTGGTCTAGAGATTCAAACATCCCTCCAAAACATTTAAAGGAGCTTGGAAGTGAAAAAATCACCCTCTTGATGTGAGGAACAGGCACTGAGAGAAGAAGAGGTGTGAGGTGAACCGCTGAAAGAGAATAGAAGAACCGAAAATTAGAACTGTTCAGTCAAGCCTCTAGCTGATGCAAATATGAGTCATTCACAAACAGAAATACAGCTGATTTTTGGGGAAAGGCACTGGAAATACCAGATGCATAATGTGGGAAACTGGCTCATCAAGTAGTTGTTACTCTTCCATGGCAAGCCCTGGTGAGTTCTCTGGAAGAGCTTTGCAAAGGCCCCTGGAGACGCAGAAGTTTTGCAATGGTTTCTGTTGCCTGATACGGTCTCGCCTCATTTAGTTTCAATATGAGCAGGCGCTGCACATGTCCTGGGATCAAACACTGAGTGGATCTCCATCCTGTTTCATGTACTGTGCACAATACAGCTGAGACATTTCCAGTTTCATAATGCAAGAATTCAGAAATAGATATAAATTTACACGTTCCACCACAAACAGATGGTGTGTTTGGCTGGCTTTCGCCGTGTTCCTCGAAGGTAACGCTGGGTTGCAAAAGTTGATCTTCCTACAACAATCCCTTCTTGCAGGTGTTTTGGGGGTTTGTTTTGGTGTCCCATTCACATTGCTCACTGGCAAGGGCTCAATGAACACAGAGGGGACTTCCCAACCTTCTTCCTATGCCAGGAGATGTGATAACTGCTTGAGGTGGCCACAAAACAAAGTTCTGGTTCTCACTTCTCCGTGGCACCCAGCAGGACTAGTGTGAGAGTTTATGGCTAACCTGGAGCTCTCAGAGGGAGGAATTGAGACAATCCTCCAAAGTCACCTCTTTCTGCAGACCTAGAGAAAAACTACCTGAAGAGAAACACCTGCTACCCCTGCTGATGCTGAGGGCGTGACGGTAATACAGGAATATTCAGTCAGGTTGCAAGGGGCCTTCTCAGAGCACAGCAGTCATTGGCTGTGAGGATGTATCACCTCTGGATGTGGACAGCTCAGGGGAATGGTCCTCTCAGCAGAGCACATTTAGGTCCAATTCCAGCACAAAAGGTCACTCACAAGGAAATGGTATCTGGTAACATGCCCGTGGGGAGAACTTACAGCAGTTTCCCATCTCGAGCGCAGCTGCTCCAAGGGCTGGGGAGAGCTCAACCTCTTGTGACTCTGCTCATCAACCCTCAAGAACAACTGCTGCTCCCTCATGCCTTCCACAGCTGAAAAACTATCTGACACGAGTGCAACAACCCCAAACTTCACAAAGAAGGACCGTGCCCAGGGTGAAGTGTGAGGGATTGCCCCACACTAAAGTGGTGAGCTCAGCTCTGCGTTCAGTGCCGCTGATGTTTCCCAAGAAACCCATCACGAACAAAAATCGCATCTCTGCATCTCTTCCGATCCCCTTCACATCCCCACACTATTTATCCTGAGTGGGCTAAGCCAAAGCACACATACCAAGGAGTGTTTGGGACTAGTGAAAGCTTTTGGGAGGCAGAGTTGGCTGAGCTTCTGTGGCTGGTTACGTAAGGGGACTATGTGACATTTGGACCACCCAGAGAAATGCTTCCCAGGGGTGAGAAACTCGAGTGAGGAATACATGTTACAACTGTGGATTCCTTCAGCTTTTGAGCTGACACTGAATTTATTGGGGAGGAGATGAAGGAGAAATGGAAAGAAACAAGAACCACCTATCAACAAATGCACGGAGGGAGGCAGCTCTGATTATTTCTCAGCCATTCACTCAGAAGGCAAAGTTATGTAGCTCTTCAAGCAGCCTATTTAACACTGGCACCACACAGTAAAGGGAACTTTGCCAGCATATTTCATTAAAATACCTCTCCATCAGTTAATAATCATTCTCTGTGCTTTAACAGCACTTCTCCTCCAAGATTTCCAAGCAAACCCATAAAAGTCAACTCAACTTAGGGAGAGAATATATTCTTAGAGCTATTTTATATGTGGGTAGATGGAGAGACAGAGAGATGTTCCCCCCAAAGTCCTGTATTTTTGCCCCAGCCCTGCATGGCAGCAAGTCTTTATGCATGAAGTCAGATAACTAAGTGGTTGTTTGCATAATGATAGCCTGAGTTAAAGGCCGAGCCAGAAATCAAATCCAGGACTGGTGATTCTTATTCACTGCTTTCCCCCTTCTAATAAAAATTTCCACAGACGCTGTGGATGAGAAGTTATATGCCAAATTCCAGGAATAAGTAAATTGGAAACAAATGTGCTGTGTGACCTAGTAAAGTGTGTTTACAAGAGGACAACTGCTACATTGCTCTAATGCTGGTCTGGTGCATGAGGAGATCTGAAACTGGATGAGCAGCATCCTAGCTCCCCACTCCCACAAAGGCAGCCTTTTCACATGGGTCTATTGGTTTTTGAATGGCAATATCAAATACTTATTTTTTTCCAATTCAGAAGAATAGCCAGCTTCCTTGATTTTTGTCTGTGGTCCAGCCAAAGAAATTTCCCAGTAACTGGGAATTTTCCTAACGGTGAAACAAGTATCTGTGTTACTCATGCACCATATTTAACTTAATCTGAATTACTGAGAACAGACAAAAAAGCAGAGCTATTAATCTACTTGAAAATAGAGAAACTTTTGCTGTCCAGTTCAGACAGAAATTGCTCATACTAAATATTGTAGTTTATATCACCTATAAAAGGAATACATCAAGAATCTCTCTGGTACTGTGCATGTGCCACTCTTCATTTTTCACAAAGTATGACCTTATAACAAGTTGCTTCATCACAGTGGGCCACTCTGATCTTCTCAAAAAGTTCCCCAAGTGCACATGGAAACAGACAACATTAATAAACCCAATGATAATAACGCTATTATGTTGTGAGTCAAAATCTTGATCCTAATGAGTAATGGTATGGAATACATATGGACTTTCCAAAAGCAGCCTTCAAGGCATGCAGAGGTATGGACAGTGCCAGGAGGAGGAATTTCTCCATAAAAATACTCCAATCACCATAAAACACCCCCCCCCCCCCCCCCATATTTATTCCAGGAACTTGCAGCCTTCATTCATGAGGCCAGCTGACAGCACTGGAAACACCCTCTCACAGGGGATTGGAGGTGTACTTGCTAAGGAGGAAGGACCCAGCTCATAGAGACTCAGCTCTCTTGCTGCAGGGTTAAACCAGCTGAGGAGTTGGGCGGAGTGGGGTGGAAAAAGTGTCACTGCCTTAAAGGCTTTCCAAGGCAGGCATTGTGGGAAATGCAGCAGTTTGGGTTCATATCTGCCACTGACATGAGCTCCCAATGCCATTGGCAAGGCCCAGAAGAGCCTGTGTGCCCTAAGCCCAAAGTGTTCCACAATTACACTGATATTTCCATTCCAGCCACTTTGGAGACATTGATGTCCATCTTCCACCCTCAGAGACAGATAAGTAGGAAACCACACATATTTCTGGTAAAACTGGTTGTAATCCTGTATCAGAGAAACCCTCCGATGTTTTAATATTTAGCTTTTCTTCCCCTCTGACTTTAAAAAAAAACCCCAAAGCCACAAATGCATAGAGATATTTGCTTTATAAGGGAATTCCTTCTCAGGGAGCTGTCTCAGTTTGTAAAAGGGAGGCCAGAGAGGATCCTGAAGCTGCTGGAAGATGCTTGAGAATGTCATTAAGATGCTATAAGATGCCCAGTCTTTGCCTAATAGCAGCACACCGTACACAAAGTGTCTCTGAGGTTATGCTTTTGGCAGATTGTGAGCCAGGTTTTGAGGGCACCAGGTGAAAATGTTCCAGATACTTCTGCTAAGGAACAGTTTCTGTGTATCCTTGATGTGATGGGGCTGCAGCCTTAAGCGATAAGAGGAAGAAGAACAGCAGAGAGCATCTTATCTGATCAGGGTCAAGCTGGCTGGAGAGGACACAGTTGATGTCAGAACAGCACAAATATAATTTTTTTATCAGTACTGATGTCCAAGCCATCTTTTAATCTGTTGCTTGACCTGCCTGGCAGCCCATGGTCGGAAGTTCCCCAGCCTGACAGCCCTGTTCGCCGCCTGCACTCCTTTTCCTCAAGTAGATGGAGAAAAGGCAGGATAGGAAATGATAATGTGCTTTTCCTTCTTTTGAGACAAATGGCCAGAGGAAGCACCACCTTTTAAATTAGCTGTCATTTGGAAAGCAGTCACAGGATTCCCAGCAGAGCGACTCTCTGCCCCAGATCTGCTCCGGCATTACGAGTATGACCAAGGCCACCCCGACGCCCGATGCAATGTGATGCACAGATGTTGATAAATCCTCCCATGTGAAAAAAATATTAAGTCATTACAAACAAAACAGCTTCATAAACAGGGCTTAGAAAACTATGATAAATCAAGTTCGTTAGGCAGTAGAGTTGGTACAAGCCGCTGTCTCAGCTAATGTAGATTGAGAGTTCAACACATGCTGCATAGATCAGCATTTTAAACACATACCGTTTACTGGCCTTAATGAATACTAAAAGTCCAATAAGCAGCAGCCAGAGCCACTCAGACATGGTTTCATACAGATGTCAGCAGCGTTGTCTTTCATTTTATTTGCTAATGAGTTATCGATAGTGGTAATTTGCTGCTGATAATGCTGCAGATTATAAAAGAGAAAAATTAACAAGTTCTGTTAAATGAGGAAACAGGCTGTATGCCCTGCTCTGCCTCTGCATGGAAGCTGATGCCAGGTGGGGTTGCAGGCACTGAGGTCCCTGGTCCAGGCAGAGCTGTGGTGGTGCTCACCACGGCCCATCACCACCACAATGCTTGGCCATGGCCCCAGGCAGAGCTGATTCCTCCAGCAAGGAGGGAAGCGATGAAACAGCTGCTGTTGGCACAGCTCTAAGTACTGCCAAAAAGGGTGGGAAGAAGAGAAAAGAGCAAATCAATGTGGTCTGGGCATAATAAAGCCTCAGGCTGAGTCCACCCTGCTACAGTGTTAGGCAGGACTCCTCATCCTGGGTTACATCCTCATTTAAGCTGGGGACTCTGGTGACACTGAGCTCTGGTCCTGAACCAATCACTGCCTTCCCCAGGTCTTGACCGACCTTCCAGTTGCACTGTTGTAAGTGAACATCATTTGCTTAAATGATGTTCTGAACATCATCTTCAGCCATTTGTGGTAATACATATACATTACTATAGGCACTGACCTGCCCAGCTCACTGTAACAACTGATTTCATACAGTTGGTGAGGAGCTTCGAGGAGGAAAATCCAGGCACATGCAAAATATTATTTTTACCCATTGCAGCTAATGGGTGATATTCTTGATAAATGCAGAGGGCAAAATAACCCCATGGAGCAGCTTCTAGTCAAGGAGGGAAAGTGTTAGGAAGGCAGGGGTGACGTTTACCTGGGCAGAGCAGGAGGGGACAGCTGGGAACAAGGCATGGCCTGGAGGTCGGTGCCTTCAACTGCTCTGTCCTGACACCTTGGGTTGCCTACAGGGTGATTTTTAGAAAATCTGATTTTGTAGGTCCAGTGAAGTTCTGTCATTTGCCAAGCATCTTCAGCTCCTGGATGGAAGTGTTGTTGATCAATTCCTGAAGTGCTGGCTCAAACCTACGCTTGGCACTGAGCTGGGCAATCCTCCAGCTGCACACAAAGTCAACAGGGTGCTGCCTGGAGGAAAACACTCCAGAACCTCAGCACTGGGTGCTGGCAAAGTAAAACACTATTGTTAACAGTTGGTAGCATTAATGAGGGTCTGACCCTTGCAGTCCCTCAGATAACAGGCGGTGAGTAAGTGCGTGGTGTTGATGTGTTTGTGTGTAACAGACAAGCCATGTGTCCATGAACCAGTGTTTCTGTGGGGCACTGACGTGTGCAGCAGGCACTGCTGCAATTTATTTATCCTAGTGCTAGTGTGTCATCCCCTCTGTGGATGCAGATCTTGCGCACCTCTTGGAAAAGCGTTACTGAGTTGCCCTATTTTCCATTTATTTTTCTGTAAAAGAAAGTCACACTGATCCAGTTTTTCTCCACTGAAAGGGAATGGACATCCCTGGCTCTCAGCTGGAAAAGCCTGAGGAAAAATAGGATCAGAGTGTTTTGCAGTTTGCAACCAATGATCTTCAAGTCCAGTGTCTGGCTGTGACACTTGCTGGCAGCTCCTTGGCACCAAAACTCTGCAGGGACCCAAAGGAACAATCACTGTGACACACAGAAAAAAGGAAAATACAGTTACAGATGTCATCTGGGGGTGAGCAGGTTGCAGGAGGTTTTCCAGCCTGCCCCTGCTGCCTGCCAAACACAGTCTTGCTCTCTGCCTGGCTGGCCCATGAGATGCTCCTTGCCCATTTCCCTGTTTTGTTCCAGGTTTCCTTCCAGCAGGATGAGCTACCTCTTGGGACGGGCAATGGAGAGAATCCCATGGCTGTGCTGGAGCTGGGGCCAACTCAATTGCCACCTTCTGCCAACAAAACATGTCCAGATTGTGGCTGAAACACCGCACAGGAAAAAAAAGCATGTGTGTTGAGGTTTCACCTTCAGACACCTTCTTTAGTAGTTTTTAATTTTAATTCAGGGTAATTAGTGGTTATAGTTTTAGATTTATAGCTTTAGATGCCATTAGTAAATCCCTGACACAATGGGCTTCATGGAGGACCAAAGTCAGGCTTGCTGTCTGTATGTCTGCCACCACAGGGAAATTAAGGTATATAGGGAACTTGGATCGGAACCAGCAGGCAAGAGACAGTTACTGAGTCCTAATTAAGGTGTGAAATCTTTGATTTTCCCTCTCTCATTTTCTGCTTGTGGTGCTTATGGAAATTAATTTAAAAGTATTGTGCAATTAAAAAAAAATTAATGGTTTCCTTCCTCTGGAATTGAGAGCTTTCTTCTGAGCAGGAGGGAGGGGTTTGTGAGCATGTCATTCTTTTTTAGGGGGCTGAATAGAGGTTTCTATCCTCTCACAGCTTCTATTCTCTCATGTTTTAATTAATTTTTCTATAGTTGCTTCATTAATTGATATTTATGTATTGCTTGTTGTGCATAAATCCTGGAAACAGCACATAAGAGGATGTTCTCATTACAGTTCTACAAGTGCTTGGCCAATACTTGAATATTAATAGTTGGAGTCGCATGGAAAAGTACAGTTTGTTTCCCTTTCTCTGAGGTTTCTGTCCCATATGGTGCCTTCAGGGAATAAACAGTTGCTTGAAGAAAGGCATTTTTTTGTGTGCTACAAGAATATTTTGTCTGTGGAGGTAAGTGCCAAAATGATGGGGGTGCAGCTGAAGCCTCTGTAGCTCTGAGTTTTGTAGGTCCTGTAAAACCAAACATGGACAGAAAGTGTCTTCATGTGTGCACCCTTCCCATTCCTGCTAGCTAGTGGTCCAGCTTCCTGCTAAGAAGGGCAGGCAAGTACCCAGGCTGGTATCCCCAGCTTTTGCTGACACCCCTCAGCACAGCCGGTGTTCCCTACAGCTGAAAATCAAGGTCTGATGTACTTCTCAGTGCTCACAAGCTGTTCCTAAGTTGGCATTTCTCTGTTGACTCATGGCTAAAAAAAATCTCCCCCACAGAGCAATCAGCCAGTGTCCTCTAAAGGCATGTGTCTGCCTGAGAGGCGAGTTATGATCTGCCCATGGAGCTATTGTTATTTGAGGTTTTATTAATCATTTACTACATTTTATGAGGTTAGTCACCTGCATCGTCTCTGTGCTGACACAATAATTTACCACTACAAGGATGAAAAATAAAATAAAAGATCATTTACTGGCAGCTCACAAAGCTCTTACCAGGTTACAAAGGCAGCTGGTGGAGAGAGATTTCTGCTGGGGAATGAAAATAAAACAAAAAAGGCACGATGAGGCACAGCCAAAAGGGTATCGCTGGAGATCAGTTTTATACTGAAGTGTGTGATAATCAATTATTCAGAAACATGGCATTGAACTATCTTTCCCTGTGGGTTTAGAAACCTCTCACTGACTTAGCTCTGGTAACAGTTATCCAGAGACATGTAAGGGCATCAGTGGAAGCCACAAGAGGACATTGATATTAGGCACATAATGTAGATAAGGAGGGTATTAGAAAGCACAGAACTAGATCATCTCCTGCTGTAAATGTATATTGCTCCACTCCATCAAGGTCAATGGTATCTCTGCCAGCTCTCACCAACCGTGGGTTGGACCCAAAAGCTGTTACACAGGGCTGGGAAAAGAGAGAGCCCCACCAGGCAGGTCCATAGTGCTCCTTTTCAAGCTGGGAGCAACAGGCAGGGTTAAGCTATGGGCACACTGACACCTTTCTGCCAGCTTGTCTTCTTGTAGCAGGACACCCAGGGAAACCCAGGACAGCAACCCCTCAGTGTGGGCAGGACACAGCTGGCCATGGTGAGTGAGCAGAGTGCTGTGCCATGTGCCCAGGGGAGCAGAGATGGACATGAGGTTCAAGTCTCCTTTAAAGCATTTTTCAAAATAATTGATAAATTATTTACCAACTATAAATGGCCAGGATAAATCTGCTGGTAAGCAGCAGCACAGCACAGTTAGTTTTGACAACCAAAAATTTATAGCCCCTGGTAGACCACTGTTAAGGATATTACTCACTTGGTCTCCCAATACAACACTTAAAACGTAACAAACAACGTCCCCAACCTCTCCCTGTTCAGGAGGCCATCTCCTCCTGGCTCCTCATGACTTGGCTCTCTGGCTTCTCTAGCAATGCCTGTTGTTGAGCCCTGCCATCGCTCTCTGCTCTGGGCATTTCCCAGGCAATTTTCCCAGGACATTTGCAGCCCCTGGCTCATCAGTGGCATGGCAATGAAACACAGGATTTCTCCCTGGATGCAGCTGCTGAGGCCTTGGCAGCAATAGCAGCCTCATGAAAAGATGATGGGAGATGTACAGCGGCCATGGTGATGCACAGTGTGGATCTCTGCCCCACCAGCCAAGAAAACACTGCTGCTCCTCACTGCTGCATATAAGAAGTGACAATTTAATTTCCAGACCTACTCCAGGGGCTCCTCCTGCAAAGGGGGAAGAGCAGCTTGGCTGCTGATGATGAGGGAGACGTCTGTCCTGCCCGCAGGCGGGTGGTGAGGCTGGGTGTTGGAGGGACAGAAATGTGCTAAAACAGACAAACAGTCCTTCCCCCACTTACAGCATGGATATAACAAATATGCAAAAGTCACGTATTTTGCAAGTGTAGAGCCTTCCTAGCAATAATTAGCTTCTAAACATTCCCCTGTCCTGTATAATAAATGAGCAGCATAGTAAATGTTATGAGAATAATTCATTATTCATCAGGAATAGCAAATGAAGGGAATAATTTACCATCCACTAATCTCTAAAAGGGCCCTGCTTCTTCTCTAATCATGTAGGGAGATGCTGAGGGCTGAGCAAGTGGCCCCTGTTCAGCCACACAGCCCCCATGGTTGCTGCTCCTGCTGCTGGGTGGGTGCCCTGGCCTCGGGGCCAGCACTCTGCTGCTGTGTGTCAGTGGTTCCATGGCAAAACCTGTGCATATGGAACCATGGAATGTCCTGAGTTGGGAAGGTCCCACAAGGATCATCCAGTTCAGCTCCTGGCCCTGCACAGGACAGCCCCAGGAATCACACCATGTGTGATGTAAGCTTTTGCATGGGTCAGGATGGTGGTGCATCTCTGTTGTCCTTTCCACCCCCACGCTCTTTCCCAAGCCCATCTGTCTCCCTGCATGACTGTCACAGACCTGGACAAGTTACCCTTCTGCAGCCCTGGCAAAGCCTCTAGTACAGTGCTGTACTTTGGCTGTGACAAAGAGCCCCGAGGTGTCAAAACAGTAATCAAAGGCCTGGTCACGTGGGTGAAATGGATGAGTATTTTTTGGCCTCATCAGCTCTGTGGTACACACTACACCTGCTCCACCTGCCTGGCTGGGCAGGGGGATTTCAATGCTCACACCCCATTCAGGATTGCAGCCTGAATCCAGCCTTGCCCCCTGCCACCATCTATCTCCCAGGGTTTCCCCTGTCTACCTCTGTACCAGGAGTTCTCATTTTCTTATTCTCCAGTATCAGATTTCTTTTTCCATGACCACAGCCAATTTGTTCTGGTGTTGCCTGTTTCCTTCAAAGTACACAGAGCTGGATCACTCCTCTAAAGATTTAAACCCTTGCCAAAGCCTCCCTCTTTTGTCCTGCCCCTGGGGAACCGAGAGCCCCCACAATCCCTTTCCCTGGGAGCTTAACACTGCTGTCTGTTTGGGGATAGCATTTGTGGAGTTATTTCTGTATTATCTCTGCTGATTATTATTTGTTTATTGCTCTTCCTTCTCTTGTGTTCCTCCAGTGCTCCAGATGACAGACAGCACATAAATCACTGTAGTGGAGCACAGTGAAAGGAGACCAAGGTGCACAAACTGTCTGTGTGTGCAGGCAGGCAGATAAGGAGTGTTGGAGTATCATTTTGGTGCCTTACACAGCCAAAAGTTACACTGCACAGAGAACACAGGGAATCTATGCTCCCAGCCCAGGCATCTCCTGCATCCCTGAGCACTAAGGATGACCAAGATAATACCCTTGAGAAATAGGTCCCCTAAAAAATCGCTCCATGTACCATGCTTACCAGCTGTTCTGACACCAGCAACCCCTGGAGATTGTTTTCAACTGTGATTTGTTATAAAAAAACAAACTAAGTCCACATGCCTCATCCCTGGAAGTGTTCAAGGCCAGGTTGGATGAAGCTCTGAGCAACCTGGTCCAGTGGGAGTTATCCCTGTCCCACAGCAAGAAGGTTGGAAGTAAATGGTTTTTAAGGTCCCTTCCAGCCCAAGCCATTCTATGATTCTGTGATTCCATGTGCACCTGGTAGATCTGAATATAAAAATTAAAACTCTGCATTGTGATTTTAGGACGTTGGGGTTTTTTTATTCTAACTTTTCACCCATAATATTGCTCCTGGATGTGAATAAACACCAAAATATAAAAGCTTAGTTAAAAGCATCTGCCTATTACACAGTAACTGCCCTCATGTGAATTTAGCTTGGTGAGTACATTTAATGTTTTCCAATGATTCTAGCTCCAAGTTTTGCTAAACTTGCATTTTTTGAGACTATTTTTGAGTAAAGACTTCCATACTGTAATCAAGATAATGCTGGCAAACTGACTTCTGACCTCCAATATCTCAAAATATTCACAAACCTGC
Source organism: Corapipo altera (assembly GCF_003945725.1). NCBI lineage: Eukaryota > Metazoa > Chordata > Aves > Passeriformes > Pipridae > Corapipo > Corapipo altera. The sequence continues at coordinate 5,550,451 of NW_020884895.1, read as the reverse complement.
TGACTAACTGGGTATATTTTTGGTTCTGTGGACTTTCCAGCCCTGAATGGAGTGATTAGCAACAAAGAGGAGATTTATATTTAAATCAACAGGAGCTAATGAAACTCTGGTGCGTGCCAGCTGTGGCCTCAGATGAATATGCCATGATGCTGTGCTGAGGAGCGTTTGACACCTCAGTGGCTGACACTCCATAAAACCCCAGCTCCCCAGCAGCACCTGGGCTTCTCTCACCCACCCAGCCATCAAAAGTAGGAGCATCAAAATCATGCAACACCCCCAGTTTAATACCATTTAACCAGGGAGATGATGGTCAGACTCCCAGAGGATGTCTAGAAGATGCTTTCTGAAGACAAATGAGACGAGAAGAGTCACCCAAAGCATTGCATCTACCTACCAGCCTTCCTGGGCTGCTCTTTTCCTCAGGGTGCTGTAGAGCAGTGTTACAGTCTCATCATTCCTTACACATACCTTCTGGCTCTGGAGGACTGACAGATGTCCATGATTTTATGGCTAGATCCCACACAACCTCACTACAATAAGCCAGCAAAGAGCTTCCTCAGATACCTGCAGAGACCTGCATTTCAACAGGGTCCCAAAGATGATCCATTAAATGCATTTCCCAGAAGACCCAATTTAGACTGCTTTAATGAGAATTACAGCACTAATTTGAACACACATGTGGGAGTATGACCAGGTTTGACCTTCTCATATGTGCTTTTCAAAGACAGAGACAGCCCATCTGATGGTGGCTCATAGCACTGACCTGCAGAGCAGGACCTTGGTGTGGGTTGAAGGAGAGTTTGTGAAAATTTTAACCTTCTTAACTGTCATTGTGCCTTCCCAGGCTTTATCGGTCAGCTTTGAAGTCTAACCAGCTCCCTTGTGAGGAATTCATATTTGGCACGCTTGCATGAGACATAATGTGGTAACAGAGGTAGCTCTATATGTATGGTAATTTTTAGAGTTGAGTGACATTTCTCAAATGGATAAGTTCACTGAAAAATGCAGGAACCAACGGTATTTGTGAAAAAAATTAGAAAGTGTACAAATGTTTCATTCTGACATGTCAAAAAGAAATGTTTTGGAGATACGGAGGCATTTTGTTTCAACATCATCAAAACAAAATATTTTGACTTTTTGTTTGGAAACAAGCTTTGTTGTTTAAAAACTGACCTAAATTTTAGGAAAGGATTTTTTAAACCAGAATTACATAATAAAAAAAAAAAAAAAGACCATTTCTTTTCCTGTTGAGGAAAATGCTTGAGTTTACTCATTTTCTCCCTCTTTTTGGATTTGACAACCAAACTAAAAAATCCATATTCATCTACTTTTCTCACTGTTAGCACTCCCGTCGCATCTCCAGCTGCTAAAAGGAAGCAACGCCTTCATCCAACAGTGTTCCTCAACGTCCCTGTTTTTGCTGTGCAAAAAAGGGGATGTTAAAATGGAGTTCTGTCTGTGCCCAAAAGCATGGGGGCATTCTGGGTATGTGTGGCCACAGGTGACTAGGTGTCCCTGGCACAGGACATGGATGTGCCTTCCCGCCCCACGGTCTCCTCTGGGCCCCACCACACCTGGGTCTGCCCCCACCAGGGCTCTGCTCTTATCAGGGCTTTATTCAGCCAAGTTGGTTAATGAATAACCTCGTGCTTCACCAGCGAAATGAACCCTTGCCTGTGCCTTATCTCCCGATTGGGCACAGTGAGGGAGCAGAAGAACAAAGGCGGATTTATCGTGTCCTCTGTTACTCACCGCCTGAAATGGCTGATAGAGCTCAGCAATGTGGCTGCGCGGCTTTTAATGGCTAATTTATCTGCTTTCTGCTTCCCTTCCCACCCGTGAGTTTCGATTCCAAAAATAGCTTTAATCAAACAGTCGCTGTGGAACCGGCTCTGTTTATGGCTGGCTTAGTTTCTGCTCCTGCTCTGGTGCTCTCAGACAACTGTTTTGCCGGCGTTTAAGCTCACCCGCTCTAGCAGCGCTCATTTGCAGAGCAGGGACCCTCAAAACCATCAGGCAGATTCTTGAGCTCAGGATGTTGTGGTCGGTGAACTCTGTTGTCTTGTGCTCTGGAGCCAAAGGACCTGGGGACATCTCGTTATGGTGGAGCTCTTCAGATGCTGCAGCTCCTCGAGATGCTTGAAGCCACCCAAGCTCTTGGGGTATCTTTATTGTAAAAGTCTCTTCATTAACAGTAGATGAATTTGGAGTTTTAATATGCCCACAGACAGGATAGTTTGCCCCTATATGTAAAAGAGCTGTAACTTGCCTGCAACACTCACAAATCCCTGCTGTGGCAGTCTGAGCATCAATGGAAACACCTCCCAGTCAATGGAGCGGAGCCAGGATTTCAACCTGTACTTTTTCAACAGCTACTGACACACTTACTCTTCAAACTCAACTCTTTATGGGCCTTGGCCTCCTCATCTAATTTGTTTAAAAACTCTTCTGCCCAGAGTTTACCTGGACACTGACACTATAACATTGGTATGATGGGGTAACTGAACCCTCTTGCCACAGAAGCACATCCACAACTTTTTGCCTTCCTTCCTGCAGCACCTTTGGTTTTTGCTGCAAGAAACAGGATAGTGAAGAATTCCTAATGAACAGTGAATTCCTACAGGTTTTCTGACGCCCTTCATGACACAAGTGTCTTCATCTGTCTCTTTCTAGGCTCTGCAGGAGAAAAGGTATGCTTTAGTTACACAGGTGAGAAGGAAATTGAGATGCATTTCTGTGCCCTGCCTAGCACTGGGGTTAGCAAATTCTGGTTCTTTTCACTCATTCACAGTGCATTCCTAGTGCAATTTTCTTCTGTTTTCATAGAATCATAGATGGTTGGATTGGAAGGGACCTTAAAGATCATCTAGTTCCAATCCCCTGCCATGGGCAGGGACACCTTCCACTAGACCAGATTGGTCAAAACACTATCCAAGCTTGTTCCTTGAACACTTTCAGGGATGGAGCATTCCCAGCTTCTCTGGGCAACCTGTTCCAGTACCTCACCACCTTCCAGTAAAGAATTTCTTCCTAAAATCTAATCTAAGTCCCTCCTATAGTTTAAAACCATTAAGGGTCCTATCGCTATCTGCCCGTGTAAAAAGTCACTCTCCCTCTTTTTTATTAGTCCCCTTTAAGTACTGGAAGGCCACAGTGAGACCTCCCCAGAGCCTTCCTTTCTGCATATTTTAGTTTATTCTCCTCTTCTCCCACCTCTCTCTGTTTCATATAATCCCAGGGGGCAGATTGACTCTCGGTGGCTGGGATGGAGCAGTGACATATCTGCAGCTCAGGGCTCAGTGTCCTCCAGCTGTGACTCAGAGCACACATAGCTGCATTCAAAAAACCCTTTCTCCAGGACAACACAATTCAAAAATAATTTCCAGTTCTATTATTATTCTCAGCCCAAGGCAATTGGTCTTCGGTGCAGCTAGCTCTGCCAGTCACTGCTGTTAAATATACCCAGTTTTCCTTCCAGTTTAGGGTTAACAAAAATTAAATTTGTGTTGCCAAATATAGGCAGAGATTTCATTCCCGTGAGGCCATGTCTGCATTATTGAATCCCAGTCTTTTTCATGTGAAACAAAAATATACCAGTCATATTTTGTTTTATGAAATAATATCCCACTGAATTATGTTTCAGGGGAAAAGGGCGAGTTTGAGTTTTCCACTGTGATCGCAGCACTGAGGAATGAGCATTATCCAGGCTCCAGAAAGAGAAAGGAAAATAGATGCAGAAGATTTGTGCACGGTAGTGTTGCTGCTTCTCATAGCTGAGTTGGGAAGGGTTTGGAGAATGGCAGGAATTGGATGAAATGTTCAGAACTTTGCAATATATGTAAATATGTAGTAACAAATTCTTCCAAAAGTTTCCTCTGTCCTTGTTATTTGTTTTCCATTAATGTATGCTCTGATACGGGGATGCTAATGAAGAGTGGGAGGTTTGCAATCAAATTTGTGGGATTTTTTATTTTCCCCTACCCATATCAGTCTCAGGATCATCCTCTTGTGGATAATCCATAGAATCTGAAAGAGGAAGCAGAAAACATTAAATAACTCGCTCTTTCCCAATGCTTGTCCCAGTGCTAATCCATAATGTTGAGATGCTAAGCCGTGTCCATGTGCTGCTGTGGGATAATGACATGCGTGGTGAGGCTGAACCAGGAGGAGTGGGAGGAGGGGTCAGCCCATGGCATGGGCAAGCTGCCTTTGCAGCACTGTGTAAAGGAGGAAAACCTGTAAAAACTGCTTTTAACACAATGAGGTCTTTAAGAACAGGCAGAAAAACACCTGTCATGGCACCTGGGATATACCAGTACCGATGTGTTTATTGTGGTTATGTAATAGTTATGACCAATAGTAGTAACAAACATTAATAATTAATAGCACAATGATAATGATATTAACAGCTAGGATTATCATTTCTGAACTTCATACATCAAAAATTTCAGTGCTAAGCCTTCTATTAGGCAAATCTGCTTTCACATGTAATAAGAAGTAGGGATCTCCAGGAACCTGGTTCTGTATTATCTCCCTCAAACATGAAGGTAGGTATCGTTAAATATGGATCTCTATGTACATAACCAATCATTTTAAACAACTTTCATGGCCCGCAGAGGCATTTAGTAGGTAATAACTAAAACACAGTTAGGTCAAAAATAGTTTAATAGTTTTAAATGTGACTCTTCTCCTGGCTTTTTGTTAAGACAAAACAAATGCATGAGGTTCCTGGGAGAATTACAGATATGAAGGGAGCAAGCTATCTGAAATACAGTTTTTCTGCCTTATCAGACTTCTTTCAAATGGCTTTTCTTCAAAATTACACAGAGTTTTGGAATTTCCCCTCCAAGTTTTCTGTCTGCACTTTTGGCACTTGCTGTACCTATGTGGTTTCATCCCAGAAGGGTGCTGCAGACAAGTGTTGAATCTGCACAAATGTTTCCAAATCAAAACAGTCAAAGTGCTACTCTATTTCCCTGGTTCTCTGATGTTTAGAAATAAACATTGGCAGTGCTTATTTGGGGCATTCTGGAGCATTTCTGCGCATGTCAGCAGCACACTCTCCTGCAGATTGGTGGAGCTTGCAATTCTGTCTGGTGACTCAAAAGTGCAGGCTTGGAAATAGTATTTAAAAAAAAAAATGGAAAAGAAAAAACAGAAGTCCTACATGGAACACCTGTAGTATCCATATATTGAATGGAACCAGTGCATGGCACCTGGTGGTCCATAGGGACAGCTGGAGCAGAGCCTGGTGCCAGCCTGAACCTGTGCTGGCCACGGCACAGCATCACCTGGGTCCCAGCCAGCACACAAGTGCTGTTTCACACGTGCCCTCAGCTCTCTCTCTGTTTTTTTTTCCCACCTTGCATGAATCTCCTGCCCCTTCCTCGCACATCTTATTGCCTCCTACTTCCCTCAGTGGAAGATATTTTTTCCACGCCTCACCTAATCCTACGTGTAAAAACTCCCTTAACATCTCTACTCTTTGATGGCATGTTTTGCTCTCACCCTGAAAACAAATTCCAATATCTAAATTTCCAAAATTATTTTGTTTAATCATTCGCTACTTCTTATCTTGCCTGTCTTCACTCCCTTCTTATAAGTCTTGATTTGGTTCTTTTAAGATTTACTGCGACGTACAAATTGTTTCTATTTGTATCTGTAAAGTCATTTGTGAGGTGTCTGGGAAAATTTGCTTTAAAAACATAATAAGAAAATAAACAACATCAGGGAAAGCTAAGCTGGCTTATTGTCAATCCATTTTCCACCTTAGGAGGATTTCTTTTTTTGCATTATTTGCATTATTGCCTTATTTACATTATTGCCTTTTTCTGGGAATCGCTCCAATGGTGGGACTAAAGGGTCATAATTTGATGGAATACGGTGACGGTGATGCCAGATAAAATGTGCATGCACTGTTCTTTTTGGTTAATGTTACTGAGATAGCAGGGTGGTGGAGAAAATGGATGACCTACTTTTATCCTCTGCATCAGAGATACGTTTTACGAGGTTGTGAAACTGTTCTAAAATACATGCAAAATCCAAATGGGATTACCCCCGTGACTTCCATTTACACTGGTGTAAGTAAAATCAGAATTGCAGAGTAAAGATAAAGCACAAATATTTTTGTATCTGCAGCATAGCTCCACCCTGCTATTCTTGGGAAACTTCATGTCCAACTCTGCTGTGAAATGGCATTCAATCATCCTCAACTGCTTTTAATTATATTAGTGGTGTTATTGTAGTTGTTATTATCTAAGGAGATGACTGAAGCCCTATTTATACAGAAAATATGATTTGTTGGACCAGCTGATACGCTGACAAGCTTTTTGGCATATAAACCTGAAAAAGGGTCTGTGTGCCTGAAAACATACCTGCTTTTTTTCCCCTAGACTATCAGTTTGTTCTAATAAAAGGCATTACCTCTCCTTGTAGACTTTGTCTCATTTAATTATATTAGCACTGAAAGCAGCTAAACTGAATTTCATAAGGTAATTTGTTTTGTCCCCAAACTGTGCTACCAGCTCCCTCTGGAAGCTCCCTCTGTTTCCAAACAGAGCTAGAACATCAGGTTGAAATTATTGCCAGATACATATTAACTCCTTTTAATGAAACATATCAGAAAGAGTATAAAGTATCCGACTTTGGGATTTAAATAAATCTTTGAGAGACAAGGCTGAGGCTGATAAGGGTTGTGTCTACACATACTTGTGCAGGGGCTGCCCTTGCTCAAAGTGCATGAAGGGACTGCTGTTGGTGCCATGTTGGGTCTGAATGGGCCCCAGATCTTTCCCAGTGAGGCAGCTCCTGTATCTCCACCTTGCTGCATAGTTATTTTCACATTGACCCATTTCTCTGTCTGGCAGAAGCTCAAAGCAGCAGCCCCAAAACACTTGAACTCATTGTACTTCAGCTCAACACACGCAAGAATCGTCCAAAATCTTTGGCCAAAATAATTCCTTAACAAGTTTCCAGCCAAATTTGTAGGCTCAAGGGAGTCCATGTATCACAGATAAGCAGCCAGACGTTTTCTGTCTAACTTTGCTTCTAATTACAAATGGGCAAACATAATGGATGGAGTCATTAATTGCTCAAAAATAACACTGGGAATTTGATGTAATGGGATCAATGTTTAGATACAATGATGAGAAATACAAGTATGCAGTGCATGGGCAAAATGCAAGCTTCTTGGCTAGCAAAATGAAAACAATTTTTAATGCTTTCTTGTACCTTGACTACACAGGGTTTAACATCATGTTTGACTTTAAATATTAGAGAATGGCTTTGTTTTGATCACATGCGCAGTGGCCTCCTCATAACATTTATACCTCAGGAGTAAGGATTTTATTTAAAGCAGAATTTGCAGACTGAAAGGTATGGCTTCTCCCTTTTTTTTTTTTTTTTTAGAAAGAAGCTTTCTATATTTTGGTATAAGTGCTTGCTCCCTCTTTCCCTTTCTCTACAGCTTGTTTACTAAGGGAATAAAAACTTGACCTTGACTTTAAGGTCTTTAGTGTTTCAGACTGTGCAGTCAGCAGAGAGTAAGGGGAAAAATCAATGTGTAGTGTATTAGACAAGTAGAAGACTAATGCATAAGTGCTGGGAACTCATCCTGGAAATGGAAACAACTGAGATAGTTCTTAAAGGAGAGCATACCCCGCTGATGCATCTCTTGTGGTTAAAACTCCCCATCTCACCTTCTCCTTTCTGCACCCTTGCTCTCTACAGCTGTCTAACACATCCTTGGGGCCATAAAGAAGATGGGGATGCACCAGAGCCCTCCAAAGATACCCACCTCAGCTGGGTGGGAGCTGGAACCAGGGGACAAAGCAGTGGCTCATGTCTTCACCTCCTGCCAGATCTGCCTCCACATCTGTGACTCCAGATATTGCAGGGGTCCTGTCAAGATCTCCAATAAAAGAAGCATGTCAAAAGAATCAACAAGCCAGGTGAGAAAGGGCAGCACAGTGGAAAAGAGATGTGATGCTGTTAATGAGGATGTCAGCAATTGATAAGATTGTGTTTGTCACCACTGGGCTCACAAAGTACCTTGTCTGTGCTGCGTTTTGGAGAAACTCTGCTGTTTCCCTGCCATTTCTCGATTTATAGAGTGAAATCCTAGCTGAGCTGTCTCAGTGTACTGTTGGGAGGTCAGGGAGGCAAAGTCAGACTTCATCCACCAGTAATGCCTTTCCAGGAAGCCCTATGGATCACTGCCATTTAAATGCAAATCAGGTTTGGTTCAATATATCTAAATACCAGTAAAATATCCTCAGTGATAATAGAAGACTGTTAATACATATGAGTATGAAATTCTTAATTAATTAGATGACATTAGAGTACCAGTTGTGTTCTCAAAACAGCTCAAAAGTACTCTTTTAAAGGAAATTAATATTTAAAAGGAAAAAAATGCAATAGCATCCTGAAGTCTAAATTAAATGTGTGTACCTTCATGGTTTTTACAAGTGTTTTACTCATAATTTAGTGTGACAGGAAAGTGTATCATAGGTGTTTTCTGCAACAGTGGAGGTTGCCCTGGGAAGTGCACCATCTATCAGGTTTTCCTTCTGAGCCTGATTCCCCTGCTTAAACAAGGACCTTATGGAAAAATGTCTTTTTTTTTCCCTTGCAAATAATCTGCTGGAGGAATGAGAAGGGAAATTGCACCAGGTAAGGAGAAGACACACCCTCTGGGGCAGGGTACCTCTCTGCAGGTAGGGGAGTCCCCCAGCCTGTCATGGGCAGAGGCTCTGTGCGAGCTGCAGGCAGCACTCTGGGACAGCAGCACTCACAGAGGTGATATTTGTGCCCCACTGCAGGAATCAGGTGCCACATTTATCCATTTCACAGGATTATCAGGTTAACATTCCCACAGCTGGAACATTTGGGGTCACATCCCAGATATTGCAAATGATGGTCATGACCAGGGAACGTCCCCATGCAAAGAACCTGTGAGGTTAATGTGAAAACAGCTGACTGTAACAGTAACAGCCATTCCTCAAATAAATTAGGCCCACATATGTACATCCTTATTAGCCAGTAATCCATAGGTGTCATCAAACAATTTCCATTTTCTTTCTTTTGTTACAGAAAATTTGGCAGTAGACAGCTAAAGTGAACTTCAAACTGAAGCCCTCCGAGAAAGCCATGTTGTTGTGAAAAAACATCGTTTAGAGTAAGTTGAGAAACCAGCTGCTAAAATTAAGTTACTTTTTCCAGGACAGAAGAATTTATAGACCAAATCTTCAATACAAATAGTCTCCATTAGATTCCCTTGCTTTTAAAATTGGGTTCCACTAACTTTTATTTATCCTGCTTCCTCAGGACTGCACAAATTAGACAAAAATAGCATGGCAGCCTCTTTTCAGTTTAAACACAGAAAGCAAGTATGTGCAATGTCTAGCATGAATAGTTTCAGCTATGGTTTTATTTCCATGACTGTTTCAGAGCTCCAGATGTTACTGCTCAAAAACCACCCTCTATAACAGCAGGGCTTCTTCAGTACCACTGTGTTATAAACAACACTAATAGGAGTAATAGTAGCGGGTAGTTCTTTAAGTTATCTCATATCTTTCTTCAATTTTGCTCTTGCAACACCATGTCAGGACGTTTTGTTGGAGCTGATGGGAAGAAGGGGTATTGATTTTCTCAAGATTGCTGGCTTTTTCTCATCCTGTTTAGTGCCAAGGGCTGGTATGACTCGCGCCAGGAGAGCGGCACAGTGCAGGCATGGCTGGGGCTGGGGCTGCAGCAATGCCTGCTCGCTCAGACAGTTCACAGCAGGGACCTTGCTTGAAATCTCAGTGTATTTTTAGCTGAGCCATGTGAGGGATGAAAGTAGGGCATCAGCGCTCAGCAGAACTGCACAGACAGGTTTTGCATACGGAGCAAAACTGGAGAATGCAGTGGGGGTTGGGCTTTTCCCTTTTTTCCTTTTATTCTGCTGACTTTGTGCAAAAGTTGAACATCAGGTTTTACCCAGTGAACTTACATGAGTTTGTACAATAGATGTGTGAGAGAAAAATAAGCCTGTTCAGAGCCAGAGCAGGACCAGCCAGGTCTGAATCACCAACAGCCCCATGGGGGACAGTGAGAGAACTGGGGTGGGAAGAGGTTTCTGCAGCTTCTTCAAGATATCCTCTCAGTGTTCCTGGCTGGGAAACTGAGCTGGGATATCGGTATAGCTTGAGGCACTTCTCTCCAGCCTTATTCTGTGGTCTGGAAAGCAGTTTGAATGGAAAATGAAGAGAGTTTGAGGACAAATCAATGAAGGAAAAATGGGACTAATACAAGAGGAGAAGAAATTAAAGGAGTGGAGTCTGGGCTTGAAAAACTCTTCAGTATCAGCTTTCTCCACACCAAAAGGAAGTATTATATTTTCCCTGTAAGGAGGCGAGATGAACAGCAGGGAATATTGTTGTGGCAAGAACACCTGAAGACGTGAGAGCTGCAGCGAGAGCTCGCTGGCAGGGATAGCAAAGGCATAATTTGCAGCAAACATCTGCAGTTGGCCCAGCAACCATCTCTCCTCATTAATTAGCAGAAGCAGTAGGTTTACCAGAGAGTCCCACTGGCTTTTGCCTTGTTACTGCACCCCTTAGCTAATGAGCCCTCCTCCTCCCTTCCTGCTGGGTGAGGTATATCCAGTCTGACCACAGAACGGGTACAGAAGTCCAGTGTGCATGAAAGGAGGTGACGGTGCTTGCCATCATTTTGTGCATATACCCTGCAGGTCATATTTACTACAACCACATGATTCAACAGCGGTGGGCTGTAGGCCTATGGAGATAATAGCAGAGGTTCCCTGATGACTCCCCTGTCTTCCCCAGCACATCTAATTTTATGCTGCAAGGTGTGCAACCATGTATGTATGGTTCTGGTTTTTACTCTCTGAAATTGTTTTGGATTATATGTAGTTTATTCACAATTCTGCTTTGGTCCTCCAAGCTGACAAATGCATTCTTTCACCTTGCCTCATTTTCTCTGCCTGGAAATAAGACCTGTGGCGCTGTCCTTCAGGAGTGATTCGATTTCCACCAGTGAGACGCTATCATAACCCAACTCTGTTTAAATTCATTTATACAGTATAGTCCAGTTATGCAAGAAAACAATATGTGGATCAGTACACAAGGACCCCGGGGGTGCCTTTGCCTGGCCATTCCATGCCATATCCATTGAGCACTGTCCTGGTCGTGAATTGCTGCAGCAAAGGAGAAATTAATACAAGGCAGAGGAAAGCAGCAAGTTCCCAGCAAGTTTGGCTTTCTTTTCCAGGTTTGCACTTCAGATCAGATATCTACTCCTGCATGTGTCTAAGGGACTGCAGGCTGTCACATGGGGAGCCCCAGGTCTTGGTGCAGGAGAGCTTCCCTCAGGTGGCGGCTGCACAGCCCTGTGGGTCCTGCAGGATCCCGTTTGCCTGCACACAGTGAGAGCCTCAGGCAGCCTTGCTCAAGTAATTTCATGCACAGTTTAATTCTTTCCATAGTGGGGAGGGGGACTTATTCCAAGAAAACCCGATCCAAAATGATCAAGGTGGCTTAATAACACAAGGCAAACGGCAGTGCTATGGCCCTGCTAGACAATAGCAAAACACATTCGGATGCGCAGCTCAGACCTTGCTGCATTACACATGTAATTAGGTTGTTTCCATGGTAATGATCTAATTATGGTCTTCTTGGCTTTGTGTAATCACATTTGCTGCATTTTGGCAGAGCTGTTTTCCTTATTTTTGAACTGCAACACTTGGCAAGATGTTCTTTCTAAAGCCGAATAATAATTTCTGCCTGATGGAAACCGACAAGTCTGTGAGCTTTTATTTAAAGCAGGGTTTAAGATACAAGAGAAGACAAAACTATATATATAGTATATCTAGAATATATATGTATATATAAAGAAGGATTTTTATCCCTGTAATTTTTATTCCTCCTTCCTTCCTATTTTTTTTTGTGAATTCTTAAAATAATGAATTGTAGCAATGACTCCTACATGGGAGTGGAAACTCCAGAGACCTCTCTTCTGTTCCTGGGGTTAGTGATGGGCTGACCTTAGGGCATGAGATTTCACCTCTCTCTGTCTTATTTTCCCTGTATGGGGACTATATTGACTTTATTGACTTCAGAAGAGATGCATATGCAAAATGTGCATTATTTCTCATAAACTATTTTAGCTCCTGGTAAGAATGATACCTTGGAGACAGCTGGTGAAATCCTGGCCCTGTAGAAATCCAAGGGCAAACTCTTATTGATTTCCAGAGTGCTGAGGTTTCCCATGTGGCTGTTCGAAACATCAGATACAAAAAGCCAAATCTAGCAGCAGGGATTCTCCACCCTGCTGCCCTAGAGATGGGCACAGAGAGTGGTGTTGGACTTTGGAGACATGTGCAGTACCTCTTTTCACTGCCACAGCACTGCCTGGGAACCCTGCTGATGGATTTGTTCACAAGTTACCAAACCCACCCTCCCTAGAGCTCAGCTCATCCCCCTGTGTTATAGGGTGCTTTTAGGGAGGTGCAGAGTTCAAGGCTCTGCTAGACCCAATGCTCATAGGGATTTCCTGTGGTCTGTGCTCTGTTGTGCAGGAGAGGTGCTTATTATAGCCTGTAATCTCTCCTAAGGCAACTCCCTCCTTGAAGTCAGCTGCAGGATCTGGCTGTTGCTTATCACTCATAAAGATTTGTAAAGCTTTCTTGCAAAACAAAAGGTATATTTCTAGCTTGAGCAATAAGGGATCTGGAGAAAGACAGGAGATGAAAGGTCAAGCAAGAGGAGCTTGTGAAACCCCATTGGAGCAGAACTGCAGGCTGTAGTCAGCCAGAAGCCTGTACTGCAATTGACAGGGCTATTCATGGAAAGGGTTTTGATTAGAGTTGCCATGACAATAGGAAACACCTAAAAAAGATCTATGAAATGTTATATCGGCATCAAGCCAAGAAGTTAAGCCAAATCCCACACTCTGGTTATTCCTATGAGTCAGTGGCTTTCATCATATCATTGCTAAAAGAAGGATTTGCTCCTCTGACTTTGAAGATTTGGGAAAACAGGTATGAAATGTAAATTATGATGGAAAAGATTCATGCTGCAAAGAATTTGCTGTGGAAGGATGTTGGAAATCTTGCAAATACTGTTTTCAGCTCTTGCTTACTGTACTGCACATACACACACCAGAGTCTTCTGATTCTGATGGACAGGTGGGTATAACTGTGTTCTGAATGAATACAATATAACACCCACTCTGCAGGTCCTCAAGGGTCCAGGGATTGAAATTTCCATCTCTAAACCTTTACAGAGAGTTTTCAAATCCAAAATGAGTGGCACTGAATTTCATGGACCCAGCAAAAAATAATTCACTTTTGAAAGCAGTGTTTTTTCAAGATATCAGAGGTGAGAAGAAAACCTGGTTGTTGCCATTTTTGGAATGAATAGTGATGTGAGGGAGGTTTTTATTTTTCTTCATTTTATGTATCTCTGAATACAGGATCCCTGGAGCTTACAGCAAGGACCAGAGACTGTATCCCCTGCCAATTTGTTTGGGTTTTTTTCAGAACTGACCAGGCTGTTAGCCCAGAGAAAGTAAGTTATGCTTTTGAGCCATATGCTTTCCTGTTATGTTCTGCAGAGAATAAATCTAACTGTGATTAGCTATTGCCACTTCAGTTTTAGCAGATTGACACCTCTCAAATGCCAAGATATACCCAAATAAGCCCAAAACAAATGCTCGTGAATGGACAGGCAACTGCATAGCAGTCATGGTGAAAGTCAAACAACAGCAGTGGAGTGGGGCGGGATCTCAGGTCTGCTCTGTCGTTTCTCCTAGTGATGTGAAGGCTTTTTCTGGGGACCTTTCAGTGGGTCACAGGTCATTGACTTGTACACCTTCCTTGTGGAGCAGGTGGGTATGAAACGTGCACTCTGATGGAACACTGCTTGACTCCAGAGAGAATAATGGCATGTTAATGTGAGCCTTGCTCCCTAGAACTGCTGGTTCTTGTACTTTGGCTCTGGCTGTGGTATGGGAGGATATGGAATAGCATATTTTACTGTGCAGGCTGCACAGATGCCCCTGCTGTGCAAATCCTCGCGTGCGAACCGCAGTTATCACCATCTCTTGCCTTCGAGGTATTGGACACTTTAGGACTGAAATCAGAGTCGAGGAGCCTGTCTTCCTTTCCACAAGCCTGTGAATTTCATTAATGCCACCAAGGGGTTTATGTCTGCCAGTACCAGACCCCCCCCCCAATTTATTCTGCCCGTGTTTCCTGCTTTTGCAACCCAGATATTTGCATAACACAGAGCAGCAATGCCAAGTGCCAATGCCTCTGTTCCTGCTGCACAGGCTCCATATGCTGCCTATCTCTGTCAATCCCAGGGAGTTCTACCATTGCAGGAGGACAATTTTCAGACTGTATGGGTGTAAATTAGAGCTGACAGTCTGCAGCTTTAATTCATGGACTGAAGCTGATCCTTGCTCACACCCTACCCATCAGATAACCTTAGCACCATGATCAATACAGCCAGATAATTACAACTAGTAGAAAAGCTAAGTGTAGTTTCCAGGTTTTTTTGCATCGAAACAAAGTCCTAGTGATATGTTCCTTCCCAGGCTTATACAGTTCTCCTTTATTACACTGGGAGCTCACACAAACCTAATACTATATAATAGTTTTTACATGAACACCCTCAAACAGAAATTCCCTCTCATCTAAATCTAGCTCATCTATCTTGGTATGAATCTCTAATTCTGCATGTGTAGGGGGGAAACTATTTCCCTGCTGTTCTAGTGCCAAATACAGTAACATCAACAGCCAGAATGAGAAAGAGATTGAGAGAAAGGAAAACCTGATTCATGAAACTTCAGAGATTTCACCTTTGAGCTTCACTACCTAAAGCTGGTTGATGTAATTTCCCACTTGTACCTGGTCACTCCAGATCATGTTTCTCAAACATATGCTGCCCTTTTGCTTTTCACATACTTGCTTTTCTAATGATCAAGAGAAGCTTGTCCCTTGTAGGCACTGACTTGGGAAGAGATACCGGCAAGCAGCAAGCCATTTCACACTGCCCTGGAAAGAATTAGGGACATCCTGATTTTCTGTGTCAGGTGGAGCACCAGGAGGAACACTGCTGCTGACCATAAACATTGACTGCCAAGCCTAAAGGACATGTCACCATTCAGTGCATGTTGTTAAGTGAAACATGAGTGCTTTACTATTTTCACTTCACATTATACAAAATCAACAAGGTCCTCGAACAGGACACAAGGAACAGCTCAGTGATAAATAAAAACTCACCTCTGTGCACCAGAGAAACACAAGTAGGTGAACCCTCTTCATGGGAAAGGTAATGTCAAGGTCTGACTCCTAGGACCTCTGGAGTTAAAGAGCAGTACTAACCCTGCAATGGCAAGGAAGCAAAATTACTTCAATCACTAATTGCACTGCTATAAATTCTCTGCTATGACAAATTTTGTCTCTGCACATAGTTGTGAAGAAGCCATGATCAACATGGGCTGTAGTGCACATATACACACACACACAGCATATGTACACACAGAGAAATCAATAGATTGCATATGGTGTACATGGCATAATTCATGACTCTTCTTGAAGGCTGTCACAAATCTGAGATGTATTGGGTGAGAAGAGTACTGGGGTAGTCTTTTAATTAGTCCACAGCTTGGCTGTGTTGTAAAATTTACTCTCTGACATTGCATCCAAAATTTATAACCTTTTAAATCAAAGGAACATCTCAGACTCCGAGTTTTTGCTAATCGGAGGTGTTAATGATAAAAGCACGAGCCTGGAAAAGTGACATGTTAGGCAATTATTCATAATATTCAGAACTGTTTCTCAGGCCAATGCATTGCCCTATAAAAATTAATTTGAAAATATATGGGGCTCCCAGATGTCTTACTCATACCTGGATATTATCTGCTCGGAGCAGGTGGAGGGTAGGTTGCACTTTGCCCATCTGTGGTGAATCCTTCCCAGGGCTGCTGTTAAATGAGCAGAGTATGGCTGTCACAGAGCCTTCAGGCACAACTATATCAGAGAGGAACAGCTCCTGGTGGCCACACTCAGGGCTCAGCAGCCTTAGTGAGCACTAGACACCAGAAGGACAAGTATGGCATTGGCTTTAGAGGATTTGGGGTGCTGGAGCAGGTGACTGTGGCTCTTGGCCATATGAATATTTTGCTTCAATAAGACACACATTAGTGTCTCTTGGTGTCTTGACAGCTGTTGCCAGATGTGCCCTACCCGTTGTCAGGATGGGAAGGCGAAAGACATCTCCAAAGTTGGTTTGAAGACATATTGAAACAGCTGCTCTCTGAAAAAGTTCGTGTTGTGCAGTTGTTCCTTCCTGAAGGGCAGTTATGCTGCACGGCTTTTTCAGACATCAAAATGCTACTGAAGTTGATGGCAAAAGCAAAGTCAGACAACCTTGTGTCACTGTCAGGGGTCACCATGGGAGTGGTGCAACAAGTGTCCTTCCTACCTGAAAAGTAACTTATGCAAAAAGAGAGCCAATATGGGATTGACTGGCAGGGAGTTGTTGAAAAACATTTATAAAAATTTAACCTCCCTTCATCTCCCAAATCAATTTGTTTTCAGTTATTTTGAAAAGTTTATTTTCAGTGTTGTCCAATTACAGGCTGTCTTGCAATGAGCTTTCCTTTCAAGCCACACAGTTCTTTCATATTGAAATTTTTCATTTGGAAAATGTTTAAAGGTGCATTTCAATCATTGAAAACCTTTTTCCTTCAAAAATATTGAAAAACATTGCTTAAACCAGCCACTAAATATTTCAGTATCTGCTATTCAGTGATTTCTAAGCACAACTGCTGAAAGTCTTAAATGCCACTACAACAAATTAACTGGAATATCCCTTGCTCTTTAGAGTAGGGCCCAGTAGTGTACAAAGAGAAAGGCAAGAACACAGGAGGTTGACTTTTGACACCAGACATACTCTTTTTTGCATTTATTGCATCTATATTCAGACTGCAAATAGGTGATTAGAGTTTCCCATATTAGATCCCAAGTAGTTTGCAGGGTCTAAGTGGTCGCTATGTTTGGTTTGTTCATTTGTTTTTTAATCAGCTCCAATTTATTCCCCAGTGTTGAGGGATTTGAGGCAACTGCACTGCAGGTTGTGATCATCATGGGTGAATATGGCTTTTTTTGCAAAAAGCAATGGAAGTCCCTTTTTACACTGGGTGATGGCTTTACTTTGTTGTTAAAAGATTTTCAATTTCACCAAAGAAAAAGAAAGAAAGAAAAGCCCTTTTTTTCATGGATATGTATTGATAGGACAAGGGCTAATGGCTTCAAATTGAAAGAGAGCAGGTTTAGATTAGATATAAGGTAAAATCTTGTGAGTGTGGTGAGACATTGGTAGGGGCTGCCCAGAGAAGTTGTGGATGCCCCATCCCTGGAAGTGTTCAAGGCCAGGTTGGACAGGGCCTTGAGCAACCTGGTCTAGTGGAAGATTTCCCTGCACATGGCAGAGTGGTTGTAACAGGATGATCTTTAAGGTCCCTTCCAACCCAGACCAGTCTCTGATTCTACAAACAGAAGGAGTTTCATGGATACTTTTGCATATTTCCAGTAACCATTTGCAGAAAACAGTCATAAGAAAAACCCATGCAATGCTTGGATATTTCAAGGTCCTTGTTGCAAAGGTGCAGGTGGCTGTGCTCCTGCAGGTCTGTATGTTCTGCAGGTTCCCAAGACTCCAGCCTCTTGAGAGCCCTGTCTGGGAAGGATTTTGCCCCCATGAGGAGGGACCAGCAGATGCTGTTGGCTGTGGGTAAAAGCCTGGCAGCAGTGGAGAGCCTGGGGAAAGCCCATTAGTTAAGAGCTGAGGCAACTGATGCTGTTATCGCTAATGCCTTCAGCACAGGACAGGGCTGCAATCAATTTTATAATAAATCAACCCCATTTTCTAATATGAACCAATTTATCTGCCAGGCTGACTTGCCAAACACTATTAGAGGCTGAGGTCAAACTGAAAAAGACATATCACGTTTTCAGCTTCTGCTCCTGACTTCGTATCTCCAAGGCACACTCTGCAGTCACTGGTTCACAGCTCTTCCCCTTCCCTGGAGACTTCTCCTTCAGGAGACTCCCATTTAGAGACGACGCAGACACAGCAGGAATGATGTGTTTAATGCCAGACACTAACACCACAGCTAAGTCTGAAGCTATCACCTGTCTTTTGTCACCACTGTACAGTATTTATAGAGATGGAATGAGAAGATATTTGGAAGGCTGGATTTGCAGTAGAACTAAGATTATGTTATGATTTTTATCTGTGTTCATTTAGGCTACACCTCTGGTGGAGACACCCAACTTAAAGAGTTAGCTACGGTAAAAAAGATAGGAGAGAGATCTGAGAATGTTATTTATAGAAAGAACACACAGAGATGACCATAAAAATGATTAATGCATAACAAACATGGATAGCATTTGTCTAAGGATACACAAAAGAAACAAAGGAATCTCTGCCTTGAATGGTCATTGTACAGCACAGGCTCGTGGAAAATTCACACACACGTGAGCGAGGAGCTGAGAGCTGCTGGCAGCTGGGAGCCATGGGCTGCACCAGATGAAAACACACTGATGTTTAACTATTCATCTGACGTTACAGAGAGGCACAGTCAGCCTTTGCCATCCCCAGACAGGCAGAGAGTATTGATTATCCCGTTCAGAAGAGTTAAGGTGTTGCTGAAAGCTAGAACAGTAATAATTACATCAGCAGTCATCATCCTGGGTGAGCGTGCACATGAGCGCGCGTGTAAACAAAGGATGAGAGGTGCATTCCAGGGGAGGGGAAGAGAGAAATGGGAAAAATGGGCTTAGTCTAAAGGAAAACTTGGTTCAGAACAACATAACAAAAACTGCAGGGAAAAAAGGCACAGGGTTAACTAGCAGCATTCTCTAACAACACGACTACCATGGCAGTAGCACAAAGGCCACCAACACCCAGGCATCTCTGTGCAGCAGCCAAGCTTTTTCCATACTTGTTTCCTTGCAAATACATACTTGCACCACTATTTCCACTATACTAATGGGAATAAGATCCAGATTGCAGTAGGTGTTTAAGGAGAGGCTTCACAATTTACAGTGATAGCAACAAACCTGTCAGAACAATTTTTTTAAAATCAAAAGTCTTAAAGAGAAGAAAGCCAAAGCATTGCAAATGTAAATCTGGGTGATGCCTCACTGCACAGAAAGGCCAGTCACTAAAAATTTCAGTGACATAGGCAGTTACTGAAGATGCCAAGGAAGGTGGCTTGTTTGATTCTTCCATGCAAAGTGAATTCCCTCTGGTGCATTTTTGGAAATCTTTTGATTTTGCACTTACAGCACTTACCTACTGGAAAATAGCTCAAGAGTATTGACAAGCCCAAACTCTTATTATTCCTGGTATCTCATTTCAAACAAATATCCCTTAGTATTCTTTCCTAATGCTAACTTTTAAAAAAGTGTTTTCCCGGCAGAAAAGAAATGGTCAAATCTGCACTAAAGAAGATTACTTACGGCAGGCTTTTAAAAAATTATGCGTACAAAGGCATAAAAGGAAGGATGTACTCTCTTAACCTTTCCCTTCCAAAGAAGCTGACCTTTTTCTATCCTAGATTCTATCTAGCTGATGTATATCTTCATATGCAAATCTGATTTGATACAAAGCCTGCTGAACTCAGTAGAAGGGTTTCCACTGGCATTTATCAGCACCGAGCCAAGTCCATACTACTAATGAAATTTCTTAGATAGTAATAATAACATTATGAGTGGTGTCACCTTTGTTATAAATCCAGGTACATTAATATTAAATTTGGCACTACCTTAGAATTTCTGAAACTTTGGTCCAGGGAGTTCTTCAACTTAGCCACGAAGCTAACTACAATTAAAAAAAAATGCAGCAGGAAAGTGGGAAAAATGGTGACAGTCTATAATCCATATCCTGAATGAAAGTGCAATGAAAAGAATAGGTTCCACAGAGCAACCACAAATTACTTCACCATGGCCTCACAGATCGTAAGTGGTTTGTGCTGGTGACTTGGGTATCAACAGCCAAGAAGATACAATAATATTATTCAGAAATTTTATCCATGTGATTTTTGCATATTGTTAAAATTGAAAAATTGAAGAAAAAATTATTCTGGGTTGTCATGAAGTTGTTCTTCCCCTTTCCCCCCTCCAGACATAACCCACACAAACCAAAGATCTAAAAGCATATATTCAGTTGACCGAAGTCTGCTTCATCCCATCTTCAGCTTAAGCTTTTGAAGCAATGAAAATTTAAGATGGACAGTGCATTTATGCACTGCAACACATCTGGATGAGGGCACTGCTGGAGCTCTGTGTCAGCTGAGCCAGACAGGAGGCAGGGAGGGTGACAACGAAGGCATGGCTGTTGTCTGGGGATGTCACCTGGTGTGTCCCTTAGCAGAGGCTGCTCCACTACTGGAGAGAAGAGAAAAAGAGAAGCCCTGCTGACCTTTAGGCTGTACTTGCCCCATCTCAGCCTGGTGCAGGTGCAAAGGTTAGGACACCTCTCACAGAGCTGGATGGTCACAGTGACCCATTTTCCCAACAGTTTCCACATGAGGCTTGTTTGGAAAATCGCTCCTTACGAATAAGCATGTCAGGAAACTCTGCAATAGCAGTAAAATACCTGCTATGAAGCGAGTTGTAATTTCTTTCCCCATATAAACCTACCTGTAGAAAATGATCCCACAGCCACTTACATTAAACTGTCAGTGAGCACATCCCTTAAAAGCTTTTTATTCTGTTTTTAATTTATGGCATTTGACAGGGAAGAGAATTGAACATTGCTGATTCCAGCACAGCTCAGCTGATTTGCTCTGGCCGAGTGCTGGGCCAAGTGCCCGACAGCTCAAGCTGTATATCCTGTTTTTTCATTAACAGATATTGTCACTCCACCACCTCTGCACTCTGTTTTTATCTGGCTACTGAGCTCTGGAAACCATTAGGTGTCTTTCTCCATTACCCATTAAGAACAGGTACATACACGTATTCGAGCAAGAAGTTTTCTCTGGTTGCATGACACTTCCTCTCTTTTTTTTCTAAATGTTCTCATTTATCCCACAATGTTTTAGACACTCTGGGATGGACAGTGTACCCGGAGTGCTGTGGTCCTTCTGGCTGTGGCAACTGGGCAGGATACGATCCCAGTAGGACCACTCTCACCGAGAGCACCTCACAGTTTGTGACCCCTCGGGCTCCATCGACCCCTTTGGGGACATTTGTGAAAGACAGTTAAGAAAGAAATTCTACTTTCAGTTGGCTTCAATTTACTGCAACTGTAACTGCAGCTCCACTGGAAATTGGTGTCAGCAATCACTGAAACTCAAACACAGAACCACCTTTAAACTTAAGGAGAAAAAGACCAAACCTTGGGATACTCCAGAGGTGTGTGCCTGTGAGCAGCTGGTAGCAAATCCTGACTTTTGCAGGGGAAAATATCTGCACTTTTTTAAGAGCCTGGACCCTGCTTCTTCTGCTTGGTACAGGGCAAACCTGGGGCAGACCCTCCACAGGGTCCCAGACTTTCACCACTATATGATCACTGCTGCATCAGACACTTCAATGTCATAGCATCAGCTCATTAGTAAGGGGAAAGAGCTTCCCTTGATTAGCATTACTGTCTGATCAGTAGGTATTTAAGGAAGGAGTCTTTGAGTGTTGCCTTCTGTGGTATGTGCTAGGACAGCCCAAGTTTTCTGCCCCATAGACAAAGATGTGGTGTGGGACAGGGAATCTTGATCCTGTCTCCTGAATTCAGCCCAGGAACAGACTTCAGGAGCAAACAACCAGTCAATCAATGCAGAAGACAAGCAAGAAAATCCTGCAAAATCTAGGGAAAGTCTCCTTCCTGCAGCTATAACCACCCACCATGATGTGCTGGACACCATCACCTTGTATGCTAAGGGAGCCTTGTTGAGATGAAAACTTCAAACAATTTAGTGGGACAGTATATCAAGGCCTCTCCTTGCATTTCTTTGTTCAGTGTCAGGAGAGACTGTGCCTGGGCTGGTTATATTTATAAACTTCAGTGAGCAATATGAGTGTTGCAATCAGCTCCCTGTGCTAAATGTGGCTTTGGCAGATAGTCTCCAGCTGCACTAAGTCCCCTTCCTTAGGGAAGGAGAGTGTCTCAGACTGTCTATCACCCCGTTTGCTCTGGCCAGCCTCAGCATGTGGCAGCACCTGCTGCCCCCAGAGGCTTTTGGCAGGGCTGTATCTCAGTCAGCAATGCTGTGAGGAAGGCAGGAGCAAGACAGAAACAAAGTTTACGTGCAAAGAGGAGCAAAAAAAAAAAAAAAAAAAAAAAAGGAAGTCAGTCCTGATAAAACCACCTTTATTCTCTTTTATTCTTATTTATGTATTGAAAAGGTCAGGCCGGTCACTGCTCACAGCTTTGGGCATCTCGTTTGGCTGGCACATCTGGGGTAGTACTTGATGGATTCCTGGGTTGAAAACATGGCTTTCAGAGGGTGGTGGTCTCCAAAAATCAGGCAGAGATGTTGGGAAATACCAAGGGGAAACCTGGGGCAAGCAACATGGCTGGGCTTACAGACCTGGAAAACCTGGAAGACAGCCGTGAAACCATCGCTCCAGTGGCACATATTTGAGCCTCTGCCAGGGGAAAACTTCTGAGGTTTAACTAACAAATGGAGGCATTTTTCTGCCACAAAGAAGCTCTCTTTTGGGTCTGGGTAACCTAATCCACTTGCAGTGCCGACAGTGGCTCGTGGAAATATTTGGCAGATGGAAGGGGAGGGAGGCAGGGCAGAGTGCCAGGGATGCAGTGGAGAGGAGGTGTCCCGTCCAGCAAGTCATGTTTCCACCTCACTTCAGCTCCTATTAGGAGAGGCACAAGAGCCTACTAGTGCAGATGTGCCTTGTGGGATATCATGTGGACTTTTTAGGAGCCTTATGGGGTTTATTTGAGAGTACCAACACCCAGAAATTGCACTGTCTCCCCAAAAGCCTTCCTTAAGATCTGATGCTGTGTCTCTGTGACTCAGTTTCCTCTACAGGTCGTAGGCAAATATCATCTCCCAGATGTGTTATAAAAATAAATACATTAAAAATTGCAAGATACCCAGAAACATAGTCATTTGTGTCAAGTACATCCTACAGGTAGGAGGCAAAAAAAGCCTCTAAAGCAAAACTCAGTGTATTTGCAGACGCTCATGAGCTCACTTAGAGAACGGTGGGGTTTTTGATGTTGTCCTGTGCAGGATAGGCCAGGAGTTGGACTCAAAGATCCTTGTGTGTCCCTTCCAACTCAGGATGTTCTATGATTCTATGATTCAAATGCCTCACAGCAGATCACCAGTGCACTCATTTCTGCAATAGCAAGGCATGCCAGCATCTCTGTGCTGGCTGCTCTTCATTCACAGTGAGTAGCCCCAACACTTGGGATTCCGAGTAGGTTTGGGAGCAAGTTGACTCAGGTACTGCAGGTTGTTCTTGTAGCACCACAGTGCTCCCAGTACTTGGACAGGGAGCTGTCCTCACTCACTGACATGGGGGCCTCCCAGCGTCTCAGATGCCAACTGCTCCTGGATAATCGCCTCAAACGGCCAACAGAGACAAGCCCAGGCTGCCTCTGGGCACTTAGGAGCCATGAGAAACTCTTGGAGTTGTCTGCATGCCTCCAGTTCTGGTGACAAATCTAGTTTAAAATCAACATAGCAAGTCACCTGTGTGAGACATCACATTTTGTAATGTTACTTCATTGTGTCCAGTAGAG
Organism: Corapipo altera; assembly: GCF_003945725.1. Classification (NCBI taxonomy): domain Eukaryota; kingdom Metazoa; phylum Chordata; class Aves; order Passeriformes; family Pipridae; genus Corapipo; species Corapipo altera. Next base: position 5,526,668 of record NW_020884895.1, on the reverse strand, counting down.
CTAAAATCAAGGAGAATTTTCCCATCTTTCTGCTTTTCCCTACCTATACACTAAATAGCAATGGAAATACATTAATTTTATCATCAGTAGAAAGGAGACATTTGTCATCTCTGATATTTGTTTTCCAATGTCACCCTGATGTTCCCATTCTCTTTTACTGTTTTCTCTGAAATACAGCATCTTTTTCAACAGTTTTCTAATGTAGGCCAGAAAACACTGAACTTCCTATAGATTGTGTGTCCTCCAAGCTAAACACTCATCCTCCTTTGTCCTGAGTCTGAATTGAAGCCTGAGATGAAGTGGGATGCTCAGATGCCTGCCTGGAAATGATGGGGCAGTGGGGCCGGGGCAGAACCCTCTCTTGTTGTTGAATTGACCAGCTACCAGCAGCCCCACTGGGAAATGATTGATTAGTTTTGCCTTTGCCATATGTTAATTAGCTAAGGGGATGGATTTGCAGGTACAGAGAGCTGCCTGAAGGGAGGAAAACAGCCGAAGACATTGGTCCCCTCAGGTCAGTGCTGACAGCACACAGCAGCATTTGAAGCTCCCAGAGACTCAGCCATCATGAGGACCAGCCCATGGGTCACGTTTTCTCCAGCCAGGAGCCACTTGCTGCCCATGCCCTGCTGCTTTCATGATGAGAAAGGGAGGCAAGGGAGAGAGGATGCCCCAGTGCTTGAGTGACTTTAAAATTAAAATTAGTAAAATCCATAAATGCCTACATGTTTGCATTGGTATTGTCAGACCAGAGGACTGCAGGATCACCTTGGGGTCAAAATCCATGGAACAGCATGGACAAGTGAAGGGCAGGGTTTGGTGCCAGGACTGGATATAATTTCATGTGTTATGTCCACTTGATTGCCTACTTAGAAATTATAAAAATGTACTGTATTTTAAAACTGCAGTCATAAGACAGCAGTTTCCATCTGAATGATAATGAAACACACTCCAAGGTTAAGCTGGTACTTCTCTGGTGCTATTAGAGATCAGCTCACAGCTACAAAATAAAAAATATATTGCACTAATAAGTGTTCCTCATGTATAAGTTCCCCTTCAGGAGTAATTAAATATGACTTTTCTTTTTTTTCTTTTAGATGGCTGATTTGTGGGGTAGCTGTCATATTTTTGTCTGAGGCTCAAAAAAGGGAATTTGAAGACTGAGATATTTAAAGAGAGTAACAAACACTCTGGGGAGATTTCCCACCTGGCCACAGCAGGAGCTTCTGCTTGGGAAATGGGCTGCCAGGTCTGTGAGTGAGGGCACAAGGGTGATTTTCAATGTACCACAGAGAAAGTGTGCATGGGCTTGATCCTGCACCCTTTTCTCCATGGAGCACAGCTCAGGGGCTCCTTCAGCTCTTCTGTCTGTACCTCCTATGGAAATGCTTCCAGAAATGGGAGGCACAATCTTTCAGGATCTTGAGAAGTCTAGGAATTGCTGGGAGGCAACACCTTGTGCTCTTGAATGGCCACGCAGATAAATCCAGCTGCGAATCCAGGGGATGAATCCAGGAATGGACTTTGGATGCAGTAAGGATACATGTGGGGGGTGCACCCAGGAATGCACTGGGGATGTACCCAGGGGATGCACCCACCAGGCATCTTGACTGGCTTTTTACCTTAGTGGAACAGATGCCTTTTGTCAAGCACTGGAACAGGCTGCCTAGGAAAGTGATGGAATCACTGTCCCTGGAAGTGTTCAAAAACGTGTAGATGCAGCCCTTAGGGACATGTTTTAGTGGTGGACTTGGCAGAGTTTGGGTAATGATTGGACTCAATGAGCTTAGACATCTTTTCCAACCTTAATGATCCTATGACTAACGTGGAGGCCTACATAAATATTAAGCATCACTAGGAGTGATTTTTCGAATGCAACAAATTACAAAACAACTGCATGAAACTCATTTTAATTACACCTCTGTGGCTCAACAAATTATGTCAAGCCTCTCAACTCCCCTGTATCCATTACCCACCCATGAAGGTTATATGTGCTACTGAGGGACAGCTCATCACCAGCAATATGTGATTATTGCTGATTGCTCTGTCCAGGTCAGGAGGTGAGTGACTGCTGCTCCAGACACCTTTTCTGGAAGTTGGGTAACAACTGGGAGGAATCAGTTCACCCAGGCCTGGCAGGGTGAACCTCTGGGTCTCCTCTGCAGAGGAAAAGTGACAGATTTGACCTCCTGGCTGCTGGTGTGGATAAGGAGGAGAGGGGGTGACCAGACTGGGCTACTGAGCATTTTATGCCACCGAGGCCAAAGGAATTAGCATGGGGGCTGGGAGGGAAAAGCTTGATTCTAGCTTTTACAGACTTATATCCACACAATTAAGGTCAGGGTTTTATTTCTATTTGTTTATTTATTTGTTTTCTTGGTTTCAGGACTGGATGGCTGCATTTGAGCCCTGAAAGCTGCTGATTTTGCAATCTTCTCTCTCTGATGAAAGTGTTTTGTTTATATTACCAGGCATGTGTTATTTCAATTTTTGTTTATATCTCCTGTATCAATCAGTGAAACAGTCTCAAGAAACATGGCCAGACCAATGAGAAACATGCAGGTTTTATTTGGACTGAGATACAGCATTCCAGAAAGTTGGCTGTGCCTCAGAAAGACTGAGAATAATGGTATTTACTGATCCCCACCTCGCAAACAGAGCTGAAACCCAGGCTTTTCCCACTAGTGGCTGTTAAACTTGATGGGGAAGGTAGAGGTGATTAACCCCTGGCTTCCCTCACTTTATTAATTCTTCAGATGGTAAAAAAAATATCCTTTTCTGGGCCAAGCCTGAGAATGGACTTGGCCACCCTTTTAGTGTCTTTCATCTGTACTGAGGGCTGGTGCTTGGTACCCGGCTAACAGGAGAGGAGCATCCATGGATGAAAACAGGTCTTTGCTGTGAACAGATCTGTGTACATCTGTTTTTAATCCCTCCCCCTGCCTACCACAGGAAAAAAAATACTGTCTACTCAGTCTCATTTCCTGGTGCTCTGCACAAGCAATGGGATCAGACCATTTGCATGTTAACTGCTCATTCCCAGCATCCAAATCCTGAGCTGACGGTGAGCATCAGGATGGAGAGGCTGCCAAGGCTGGAAGATGGGCTTGGTACCCTGATCTGTTGAGGCTGGTAAGGAATCTCTGGGCTCAGCAGACTCTGCAGAGGCTCTCCCCAGCTGTCATGGTGATTTGATCTGCAGGCAGTGACTGGGAGAGGCAGGGAGCAGGATCACTGCCACTGGTGCCACGGAGTGGGAGAGGACCCAAACTGTATTTTCTTTTTGGACTTGAGATTTTTGACTCCTTGAATTAAAATAAGAGATCTTCCAAAAAACAAAGATGGGGAGGGGGAAAAGAGAGAGAGACTGCTCACAATTGCTGGAGAGGTCAAAGAAATTGGTTTCCTAACAGGAATGTGACAGCTCAAGGATTTACAGCTGAAAGCTTAAAGACACATGCATATTTGTGCTTGAGATGGATGCAAAAGGACATAAATACCAGCTAAAATGTATTCTAAGAAAAAAACTAATACACTTGTACTCGAATCATTACAATTCAAACAAAGCAATTGTCAATTCCCAGGCAATTTACATTTAAATGCACAATATAATTCTCATGCTAAATTGTCTATTTCCAGTGTTGGCCTTCTCAGACTGTGTGTGTGGGGGAAGGAGAGGAAGGCTATAGCTGAACCTGAGGATAGCCACTAGTCTGGGGGACCTATGCTGTACAGCCAAGCTGAATGACCTATATTTCAGGTTTCCCTCAAAGTCATGCTTTCAGCAGAGAAATCCAGAAACATTTTCACCTCAAAAGCACACAGGAGATGGGCAGATCTGGAAAAACAGAGATCTAAGATCTAAATGTTCAGGGGGACCAGGGCATTAAATAATATGACCCTTTCAGACACAAGCAGGTCCCTCATATTTCATGCTCAAAACCAACCCTCTCCCAGAGCTCTGCTTATTGCAACATATTTCTGCTAACAAGATAAGACTTGCTGTAACATCAGCCTGCCTACACGTCATCCACTGCCTGCTTCCCATCTGTTAGTCTTGATATTTCCTTAATCTCTTTCTCTCACACAGCTCCATGAATAGTTCCCCTCTGTAGCACAGGGAGTGAAATTGGAGAATGCAGCATTGCTCTCTGGGAAAGGCATATATTGGCTTGAAACGAGAAGCTTAAAGGCACAGGCAGGTTGGTTGTTCCCTGAGACAGCAGGGAGAAATGCAATGAGAAAATGGAGGGAGAGTTGAATTCAAAGTGTCTGTTCTTTAATTATAAATGTTCTTCCTCCAAACAGCTTTTCTTAACAGCTGGTCATCAATTACGCGGAGTTACTGAGGTTTTCAGACAGGAGATCAATAAATGGGATTTTTTCTTGGCCGGGAGAAACCATTACATAATGGCTGTGTTTCTTCCCTCTGCTTGCCAAGCTTTCAGGAACTGGCAGGCGTTCAGGACAGTAAGGCTATTCTTAGATGAGGGGCACAACATCAAGCTCGGCAGCAACAGCAGCGTGGTCTCCAACGCCCAGAGCCCGGGAGGGCATTCCAGGGAGAGTTAGTGTGGGACAGGGCAGCTCAGCTCCCCCACCCCGGGGTGGGCACAGAGCTGGATGTAGCTTTTGGAGGATGTATGTTAATGAATCAACAGCCTCAGTGCACCAGCATGTCCGAGATGCATTTAAAAACGTGCCAGATCTAAATAAGAACAGACCAGACGGTGACAGGGGAAGATGGACAGCCTTCCAGAGCTATCTACTGCTTCACACAGGAACCTTGGGTTGTGAGGGGGAATAAATGCCTGTAGTGTAACAACATGAGAATTGTACACCTTTGCTGTCTGTTTTGACTGTGTTATTTGCAGTGAAACCCAGGCTATCTGCACAAAAAAAAGGGAGAGCTGCTTTTTCACAGGCTGCAACCTTTGCGTGTTCCATATAAATCAGTATGCTTTAAATGGAGAATCTCATCTGTGTCTCTGCAGATGACCTTTCTCACACTGACATGACACATAAGCATTTCTAGAGACATTTCTGTGACCCACTATCATTCCATAAACCATCTGGCTACCTCTAGAGTAGCACAGCTTAAAAATAAGGCCACTCCCTTCACAATCTGTGGCTTACAAATAAAACCAAATTCTATACATGGGTTGTGCTGCCACAACCTCAAACCATCACGTGCCAGCCTGGAGCTGCAGCAGCATGTTCTTGTCACAGCCAGCACTACAGGGGATAATGGCTTTGTCAGCTCCTTGTGACACAGCAGTGCCATATGGGATGGTGCTCTCACTCACACACATCTATCAGCCCTTCCTCAGGTGAGAGCGAGCAGGATCAAGCTCATTAGGTTATGCTTGGTAGAAACATAAACCTAAGAAAAAGCCAATTTTTCCCTGCCATGCTCAGGGGAAACACATCTACTCCACTTCCACCGGTCATAGGCAGCATCAAGCAAGGAGGGCAGGACCAGGGTGGGCTGAGAACCAACCTGAAACCACTTGTGTGAGTGTCGCTCATGTGAGCATCACCAGTGAGACCCCAGGCAGGTTGGTCCTTGAAATTGTGTTTAGCAAAGCAGTGCAAAAACCAGAAAAAAGCTCCAAATATTTTCATGGCTCAAACACTGCGTGAGACAGTTCAAGCTGCCAGAAAGGTCTGGTGCTCTGGGGAGAAATGAAAAGATGCATTTCAAAGCAGAGCAATAAAAGCACGTTACAGCACCTGAGCCAAAACGTGCTCTCAGTTCACCTTCCAGTGTAAGATCCAGAACAACGCTTGGCTGATATCCACACGTATTAAGGTTTGGTTTCAGAAATATGGACTTCCAGTACAACAAGCTGGGGCACAAAGGCGTTTGTGGTGTTGGCTTTCCCCAAGCCTCAGGGGTCTTGCTGTGATAGTTCCAGGCATTACAGAGCCAGCGATTTTCTTGTCTGACCTGTGAACAAAGCAAGTATAACTCAGTCATCTTGTATCTGACAGCTCTTCTGCTTGCCTGTGCAGCTGATTTCCCTTAAAATAAGTATGGTATCTACTGCCAGGTAGTCAGTGAATCCTGTTTGCAAGCAAGATAACTAACACCACAACGCCTTGAAGAAAACTAGCCAAATGTTAGAAATAGCCCCTCAAGGAAAGGCTTCACAAAGCAAGTGCACATCACAAGAGCGGCAGTGGACTTTGTGATATCATTTCCAAGATTAATTCATGCTTAATAAACAGCACAATAAAGTAGGCTGATAGCAGGCCAAGGTAATGCTCATTGCCTTTATTGTATCTGATGCATATTCAGAAGAGAACATGTGCCAGTGTTGGTTTGAAAAAGCAAATTACACTTCATAGGTGAGACAAAAGGAATAGAGAGAAGCATTTGGAGAGGGGGAAGACATTAACCTAGAGTGGTCCTGAGGTCATGCCAGACCATTTACCTAAAAGCGAAGAGGTAGATCCTGCCAAGTGTGGCTAGGGGCAGCATCCCTGTGGTACCAGCAGCTCATCCTGGTCTGGGGGATCCTGGCACCTCCTCTTTGGCTCCAGTCCCACTGCAGACCAACACCCCTTTAGCCTAGCAGCAGAAGCACTCATCCCACACTTCTCAGACTCCTTCCCAGCCTGTGATTCACTTGCATTTTTCAGTCTGCTCTGGGTCACCCACATTTACTTTTTCCCTGAAGAGGAGGAAAAATAAATTAATGAAACATCACAGCATGCAAGACGCCCTCCCCCTCACTGCCTGGTTTCTCCTGTGAAGACTGCCAGTGCTTCACCTCCTATTTGATGTACATTCAGCAGAAGACAGGGAGGCGCGGTAGTTTCTGTGGGCAGCAGAAATGAAAGGGAACGACAGAGGCAGGAAAAAAAATAAGGAAAGAGAAAGATCTTACAGCTCTTTGATTGTGCTGGCTCTTTGTTTGAGGTACACAAAAGAAAAGCCCAACCTGCTGAAGGATTTACCTCTTCAAGATAATAACCTGTTCAGGAGACTCGTCTCACCTTTCAAGCATGGAGTTCCTCCAAAGGGATCCTACCTCTCAGGTGGCCCCTAAACATTAGGGCTATTTTTGGTTGAAGTTGAGATTCTCTTCTGAGGCCTTTTCCCTCCCAGTTTTGACACAGGACCACTGCTCACCCACAGACAGGCTGCCACCCTTGTGGAGCTCTGCGTGGTGCTGGGCTGGAGAAGGGACCTTCTGCTCGAGTGTGGTGGGAGACACCAGCAGGAGCATCCTTGGGAGGGCGGGAGGGGTTGTCCCCACTGCAGAGCCTGGACATCAGTGTGCAGAAGAGACAATCAGCAAATGGGCAAGCAAGATGAACAGGCCACAGGCCAGACATCCATGGGGTGTACATCAGCAAACTGTCCCAGACTCGTACCCTTCAGAGTAATGGATGTGTGCTGCCTGCAGGCTGCCAAGAAAGAGTTAAATTCCATGATTCAGCAGGCATCTGCTCGGCTCCCAGGAAAGCATTATGGAAGATTTATGTCAGTCTTGAAAGAAGGGAACCAGACCAAACTAAAGCAAATCTACAGCATTTTAGGAAAATATCCTCTTTCCCCTTAGCTTCTGAGAATTTCCTCATTACATCTGCTATATTCATTTTTTTGCTTTTTGTGACATGGTCCTGCAAACTTCTAGTACTGAGAATAACTTCAAAACATTTAAATCATTCTCCATTCTCCAACATTTGGATGTTAAAGTACTTTACAAGCATTCATGGGTGTCAGCCAAGATTTTCAAAAGCAACTATTTATTCTAGGTGCCTTCATTGCTGGATGCCTCCTTCCACAGCAAATTTCTGTAACAGGGCTTCATTTTCAGAGGTGCTGGAGTACCCAGCCTCCGCAGATGAAGTCAGAGAAACAAAATCACTCATCACTTTTGAAAGCCTGACCTTTAATTTGACAATACCTTTGCAGAGTCTGATTACCAGAGAGGAGAATCATCAGGAGTTGGAGGATACATCCAAGGTCGCACAAGAAGGCTGGGACAAGCAAGGCGTGGAGTAAACTGTGCTTAAAAATCACCTTAATTGCAAGACCATTCTTCTTGTGTTAGCTGCAGTAGAAAAGAAACACCTTCTTTGCAGGAAAAGGTTGTTATTTTCATGACTGAAAGAGTTCTTAAGGAGAAAAAAAAATGCACTGTTGGCAGCCAAAACCCAATCTAATAACTTTTGATTGTTCTTTCATTTTATTTTAGCTTTTCGTAAAACAACAGAGATGCTGAGGCAGAAGCTGAAAACAAATTTGGGATCAAACTGCATTTTGCCAGAAAGGCAAGCCCCAGCTCCTGACAGAGTTTGCCCAATAAAGACAACTTAGCTGATAAGAATGGCCCAGCAAATTAAGCATATGAGGAAAAATTGTAGTAATCAAAAGGGGCCTCTAGTCTCATTTATTCCTTTTTTTTTTTAACATAAGACGATGACAGAAAGCTAGAAAGGAGATATGGTATTTAGACTTTAAAATCATCAATACAGACTTGGAAAGGGACTGACTGATGGATCAGGTTATAATTAACTATCCATTACTGGTTTGTCCAGCACAGCAAAGCCAGATCAGCTGCTGCCCGATGCCACACGCGGAGCTGGAAGGGTTTCATACAAAGAGGTTTGGAGCAGGGAAAGCAGTTCCTTGCTTAAATAACTCCTAATGGAGGACTGTATTTGAACAGTGATGAGAGGCTTTTATGTGCCTTCAGCGCTGTGAAAGAGCTTAAAACGTGAACTCTCAGCTCTCTCCTGGCCAGAAGAGATGAATGAAGGTTGTCATTGTTCAAGGCGTCATCACCATCAGAAGAAATTTTAGACTCTACTGGGAAGGGGAAGCAGTTTTTCATCTGAGAAACCTTATCTATTGTGCAGAGGTCTATTCACAACACAGATTTTTTTCTGGAGAGAGACAGTAAAGCTCATTCTTGCCCCACTCATGCTCTGTCTGGCTGCTCCGGGGGCATAGGTGGGCTCTGCAGGATGTCTGGAGGACACGGTGACAACATTCCTGCATTGGGAGAGCAGAGCCACCACTGGTGGTTCGGGCTGTCCCACCTAGCTGTGTGCTGCAGGGTGCTGCAAGGACAGCGGAAAGGCATGGACCCTGTGTGTGCAGGGCTGTGCAAGGCAACGTTAGCCCTGGGAAGCCCCCTGTGAGCTGGGAGAGCAGCTGCAAAAGCTGTGCTGACACATATCATGTGTCTCTTTGGCCTTTCCAAAAGCCAGAATCTAGAAGGAGCAAAGTTATTATAAAGTCACTACTGCTTTTCCCTTCCTTGGCTGCAATTTCTGTGCCATATCCCTTAGAGAATACAGCATGAAGTGGGATACAAAGGCAGGATTTAGCTCATGGCAGTGCAGTGGTCAGGAAGAACAGATTTAGGGATTAGCAATGCTTCTTTGGTGCCTATCTCTCAGGTGAGCTGCTGACACAAAAAGAAACATGATTTTAACACAGTTCTTGGAGGACTTCTGCAGTCCTGACTCCTCAGAAAACTCTTTTCTTGTCCATTTCTGCTGATACTAATCACATCTTTGTCACTGAATTTCCCATAGAGTGTGATAGCCTCACTTAGATCTTTATACCAGTGCATAAGCTAACATAGTTGTCTATCTTCCCTGATGAATCAAATTCCATGGTCAAGGGATACCAGTCATCATTAATTCTCTTTCAGAATAAATTGATTGGGGCAAGACTTGACCACAGATGCATTTTTAGCAGATTGAGGCCCATGCTTTCAAATCCAGATACTTTTGTATGTACAGTCCAGCTGTAGGCTCATACCAAGGTATTTTTGTAGCCAGACAGGGATTCCATATCTCTCTTTAAAAAAAAAACACACCAAAAAAACCCAAACTGGATCAACGCTGCCTGCATATAGAAGAATAGTAGAATGAATGAAAGGGTTTGCTGGGCTCTGCATTTCCCATCTGTTGGCTGTTAGTTTGTGACAGGATGGTCTGAAAGTTGTTCCAAGGGAGGAATGCACAGCAGAGAGCATTTCCAAGAATACAGCTCTTTTTCCAGGAATTAATTTTAATTTTTGACCATTTAAATTAACCTGTCATGAGGCCCCAACAGTGTGCACTCACAAACAGGAAGGTCTTCACTCATGGGAAAAAAACACATTTTTGAATCTTGCATTTGACTTGAAGATGTGAAATCTATAATTCTACTAATCTTAGGCAGCAGAGCAGGAGACCAGCAGAAGCTGAGAACCATTTTGCTGGCAGGAGTCAGAGCAGAAACAAATCAGGCAGCCTGAAAATGAACCAAACCAGGGCACACTTCTCAGGAAACCAAGCAATTATTCATGCAATGGAAAGGCATTTGGTAGTGGGCAAGCAAATAATTTTACGTAGCTAATGAGCCTGAAAATTGCAAAGGAGAAAGCACAGAGGGACTTATTTCTGTAGGTTGTAATTTGGTCAGTGCTGGTGCAAGCCCTTGCAAAGTGACCTGCTTTGGACACCCAACCACAGATGCCCAAGGGAGCAACAGGGAAGCACACGAGCCTTAGCCCTCCAGTAAGATGTTCCAGGGACTGAAAACACTGGAGCTTATGGGCATCCTCATTCCTGCAAGGAAACAGCTCCAGCAGGGAAAGTACCACCTGGAGAGACTGTACTGCAAGGAGCAAACCTTCCTGGTCTGAAGTCCTGAGGAGCATTTTCACACCTATTGCCCCACATCTCCCCTGATTTGGTCAATAAAGACGGAGCAAAAGTGAAATGTCAGGAACGGGGTGGAGGTTGTAGCAGCCCCAAACAGGACATTGATCCATTGCCTTCAGGCAAACGAGAGAGGAGATTAGGTAGCAGAGGAACAAATTCTTTCCCAAAATCACCTCCATCCCACGTGGTGATGGGGCATGACAACTCTGTTGTGGTAGTTTCTCGGTCCAATTTCTGTGCCCAGCCACAGGGATATGCTGTGACATCATCTCTGGAGATACGGTGGATCTGGCCTCACTGTTTTTACAGAGGAGACTAAAAGTAATTGAACAAAATCTGTTTCAGATTAAAGAGATTATATCTCATAGAGCGTTTTTTAAAATTGCACTTAAATGGCTTTTATGTAGCTTGTTATTTTGCAATAAGATTAACACCAAGGTGGATTGAATTACCTGTTAATTCGACACATAATTTACTGGTATGTCCATGTGCCATCAAGGATATATTTAAAGACGCCTTGACAACGGATCCATAGAGCACACAATAAGGACATCATTACTTAAGAAGATACATCCCCAAAGAGACACATGACATTAACCCCATCCGTAGATGAGTAATCAGAGCTAAATCAGGAATGTTCCCTTTTAATCTAAAAGAAACGGTGCCCTATAAATTCCACATACAAAAATCCTAGCAATTTACCACATGATTAAACCATAGTGATTTTTTTTATACAGCAGTTTTGCTGAAACATTTTAACTTGGGATCCTAAAAAAAAAAAGATTTATAGCTCCAAATGCAGTACTCCTGCTTGGAATAATCAATACTGATTTTAATATACTTTTAAAAAGATTTATTTCCTTGTTGCGGAAAAGATTAAAATTGCAGGGTGCCAACAACTGATGAATTATGATTTAGGGCCAAATCTGTTTCACTTGGAAGAATGGTGATTTTAAATTCAATGAAGTTTCTCTGATGAGTAGAACAAGAAAGTTTTGGCCCACATTTTTCTTGAAAACCCACCAATAAAGTAATTATCTTGTCACGCTGACAGCCATGTGTATTTATGGCTGTAAAGCATCACGCCCTGGAGACATGTGACAAACAGGCACTTTCTCTGCAGCTCTTCTCCAAACACTGCCTTGTGCTGTGATGGAGTGAGGGTGGGAGAAGCGCCCAGGAATGTGGCTGTCAGGTCACAACAAGAGTGCACATAGCTCTCTACCCCGAGCGTGTTTACTTTACATACCTGAAGAATACTTTTTAAGATTTTGACTTTAAATGCTCTGTAATGGGGAGCATGGTGGCACTTTCCTTGCTACTGCACACAGAGACTGGGCGAGCTCCAAGCCAGGGATCACCAGCATCTCCCCACTCCAGTGTCCTGCTCTCACCCGAGCAATTAATACTCTATATCCACAGAACCATAGTTGGATAAAAACCTGGTATTTAATCTTGTCCATCCCCGAGCAGTTCATGATTGCTCCCCTGAGTCTATTCATGAGAGCTTTGTTCATTCCAGTTTTAAATGACTCAAGAGCTGATAGGGACTCCACCACCTCCCGTAGGAGATAAATCAGTACACTTAAATAAAAGACAAGATGGTATCTAGCATGCTGTTTCTACAACATTCGCCATTAGTTCTTACCCCAAGGCAAGCATGAAATAAACATTGCCTGCTCCCAGGTTAACTGCCTGCCTTTCCTTGGTACGGTGTGGTACGGATTGTGCTATCATCAACATACAAAATCAACTTCTACCTGACGCTGACAGAGACACATTTAACACACATAGTTTGGCGTCACATCCAGCATTAATTTCCCAGCCCCAGACATAAGGAACGGAAAAGCTTTATTAGATCACTCAGTTCTGCTCACTGTTAGGCAAATGATTTGTTTCTTAGTGACAGCCCCTGGAGTTTTCTCCAGTCCAAATTGCAAAATCCTGCAGCACAAGAATCACCTCCCCGTGGACTGAGCATTTGTCTTTGCATTTATATTTACATCTGTGTTTTCTGTACCTTTCTTAAAATCACTCTTATTTTTCCGACTGCACTTCCAGGATACCCTCTCGCTAATTCCTCTCCCACTCTTTTTTTTGCCCTGCTTTATGATTTTTCACGTTAGCCCATCCAACTCTTCATAATGACTGTCAGCTTTTCAGATTTTATTTCAACTACTGTCTTTCTTAAGCAGAGGCCTGAAGGCTGAAGCTGGCATCTCTAGCAGGTTCTCCATGGCCACTGGGAAGGAGACCTGCCCCTATGATAATGCCTTTGCTATGTCCTTCCTCCATCAGGGCCAGATCCCAAAGGTACACTGAGTTCCCTGTTTCCACCAGCACCCTTGCTTTTTTCAGCGATGAGATGGAGTGTTTCTCTTCACATGGATTAACTGCAATTTTCCCATTTTTATCGTTAATGTTATTTTACTCTAACCACATTTTCCTTCATATCTAGGCAATTACAAGACAATTCACTGCAAATTTTCATGGGGATAGTTCATTACATACTAGAAAATGTACAATAATGAAGCATGAAAAACATGGCAGCTCGGAGTGGCGTTTGCTTTTCAGACCGGAGAAAAGGGGGGAAAGAGTGTCCTGTAGAGCCTGGGAAGTATCTGACTTAGGAAAGAGAAAGATTATTTATAATAAAAATAATAGGGCAGAAACTTCCCAAATAAATTATGGTGTGACTAATAGTGTATTGATCCTACTTTTTAATTCCTCCTACAGCATTTGAATTGCCCTTTAATTTTCCTGATTTTGCAGCCACAAAAAAAAAAAAAAATCAAAAAGAGATTCTAACACATGGCTACGTGGTTGGAAATCCATGGCTCTATGTATATGTATTTTAAAAGTTTGCTTAGTGCAAAGGAGAAACAAAATTCAGGACATCAAGGGTTAAACCAAATTAATAAATACTGATTCTGCTATCTGAATAAGCACCTTGTGCTGAAATTGTCCTTCCTCATAGTGGATGATCAAACATTGTGGTGACAAACTGGTTTATCTCAGACCAGGTGCTCAAGTCAAAAGATGCTTTCAAAAGGACAAATTTCAGGGAGAAAAGAAATGGCTCTAATCACATTGTACTCTCCTACATGAGTGAGCTCTCCAGCACATACAGGCACTGTTACAAGAAATTGTGCAGCAAGCTTGCCTCAAGCATTCCTCTCTCCCACAGGCTGTATAATAAATGCAAGAAATGATTCAAAAGGGCCATTCTTGCTTCCCTCAGACATATTTCGCTAAACCGTAGCAATAAAGATCAACTCTACCAAACAGTCTCCTTTTCTCCTGCCTCATGTCTTTCTTCATCTGTCAGCATTAGACTTCATCTAAAGAGTGGGTTGTGTATTTTCCAGCTCCTTACATGAGTCAGGCAAGTGATGGATCTCACACCAGGCACAGACTTACTGGGGACTGGGGAGGTGTGTGGAAAAAGGGTGTCTTAAAGGTCTTGAAGAGTATTCTTTCTCATTGTTAGCACTTGATGCAGGCATGTGTATGCATTATATGTAGTATTTCATTACATCAGATCTGCATCTGCTCCTCCCTCCACTGGAAGGAATTCAAAACATTTTCTGGTTGCTGCCCTTTAGCTATCAAAGCCAGCACTTGGAATAGGAACAAAATATGTAATGATTTCAGAATAACTTGCTTTTCACAGATCCCTAAAAATGGAAACACTCTTAGTAGTAGTCTCTGAAGATGAGGTGGACTGAGGATTTTATGGAAGAAGGGGGCATTTGAGGAGCCTGCAGGCGGTTTGTGCTGCTCACTTTTAATGCCAGTGCTCATCTCCTGGAGCCTGAGGATAGCAAAGGAAAGTGTTGGGAGGCAATGTGTTAAACGCCCCAGGCTCTCAACTATAAAGCCCAAGACCTGCAGACAGTCAAAGTATTTCTGCAGGCTGCTCAGGAACATCATGACACAAGAGAAGTACCTATTGCTGGGGCACATCTTTGCGCATTCTTGATTCTCCAGGGAGAGAGGAACATCACTTCCTAGTGAAAGTTGTCCTCCAGGTCTTGGCACTTGACCTCTACTAGCCCAAAGCTAATTCTTTTAGCTTTGCAGGTAGGAATCTACAGTTCCTTGCATAAGCATCACCTTTCCCCCCACCCCCACCCCAAGCTCAGCCTTTGATCTGCTCTTGAACAGAGGGTCCCTGAGATCTGGTTGCAGCGCTGCTCATTGCTTTCCTTGCAAACCCTCTGGGGAGTAAACCCATGAGAGATGTTGGATTTACCTCTGCACACCACTGCCAGCTTGGAAAGGAAGGCAACCTGCTATTTCAGTGGGCAAAGGGTTAAGTTCTCAATTATAAAATTGAGAGCAGAGTTCCTATAAAGTGAAATGAAGCAATAAAATGCAGCTACACATTATATTTAACCAGATTGTTTCTGAGCTGTTTCAGAGCCTCAGCTGAAACAGTGGTTGAGCTTCAATCCAGGGCTGGCTGCTCTGGTACTCTTCTCCCCAGCCAAGTGTGCTGCTCTGTCCCTCCCCCAGGATAATACTTCTAGCTTAAAATAGCCTCTTGCTGCTCATGATGTTTTTAAGGCTCTCACAAATGTTCTCCAAATCACTGATCACAAACAGTATTCCCTGTGTGTGGCTCTCATTAAACGCACAGCATTTGCTTTGAGTTCTTAATGAAAAACAAACCTGTACTATTCACAGGGAATACATATTTGGCATTTTGGTGACTTCAGTAACCTCGCTACCTTCCTCTTCCTCCCAAGCACAGATCTGGTGTTGATTTGGGGTGTCCTGATGAAAAAATGACCATATACAAATCATTATGTTGAAACAACTGATGAAAACAGGAAGGATATGGATTATCATGGAGAAAAAAGATGGGTAAGCACTAGAGGAGATTCCAACAGCACGTTGTGTGGGCGAGGTAGGTTGAGGCACTCCAATAAAAGAAATAGATATAAACAAGAAAAGACTGAAAAATATGTAAGATGTTAATTTACAGCATTTTACCTTATTCTTCACCAGCTATAAGGCAGTGCTTTCATGTAATCCTAATAATTTATCATCCTATATGCAACATCCTAGTGTTGAACTCTAAAACTCTTTGAGGGAAGTGAGCATTGACTGGCTCAGAATGGGTACACTGGCAGTCATGCAGATGGACCTTATTTCCAAGAGGCTCCTAACCTGATTTTCAGAACTAGAGATGCCCAGAGACCACAGTCCAAGTCAAGAAGAGACTGAATGGCAAGGTGAGAGAGGAACTCAGGAGTTTCTTGCTCCGTCTCTCCAACTGTCATTAGCAAATTCCCTTCTCCTGCCTTCTCACTATCAGTGAAAGTTAACATCTTCTGATGGCCACTGCCTGCCTCAGGAGCCTTGCCTGCCTCAGGGACCCTGCCCAGTCCTGCCCTCACATGGAACCGACCGCTCACGGTGTCTCTGAGATCACAGCTCAGCTGAATCTCTGTAGCAGCACTGACCTGCTCTGATGTTTTCATTTCTCCTGAAAGTGTGTGTCCAGGGATGCCCAGGGAGTCTTATTTAGCAGAGCAATGAAACACAGGCCCATTACTCTGCCTGTCAAGTTACTTATATGCTTCTCCATCACCGCAGTACCTACTGCCTTTATATCGTTGTAGATGAAAGGAGTTTATCCCCCAAGGTAAGGAAATGTTAGCCCTAGCCTATGAACCATGAGCTAGAGGCTAAGACCACACAGGGAAGTTTGTGGCTCATTGGGGAAATTCACAATTCTCTAAACCAACTTCCAAATCCTGCTTTCCTCATCAGCTCTTCTCCATTTCATTACAGCACGTCCCCTGACATCAAATAAGGCTTTTGCATCTATTTTTCTTTCATGTTCCAAAAGGAAAATTCTGGCAGTCTTTCTTAAATTTAATATTTTCTTGAAAAACAATATTTTCAGAATGATCTCTAATGAGATTCAACAGCCAACCCCAGAAACAGATACTGTATTTCCAATTCTTGCATGAAGCAAGGAAGGGAGTAAGAAACCATATCATTTATTTTCATAAGGATGGAAAAATACAACTGAAACAATCTTCTTGTGACTCTGTGAGAGCACAGCTCCAAGGCTGTATATTATCCCAGAAAAGTTTTAACCTGTCTCTGAAAACATTGAAATGGAGGATTTTCCAATGAGCTCTACCTGTGGGAAAATTCTCATGTAAATCAGAGGGGCAAAATCAGCTCTGATGTGGAGTGATGCTGCAAATACTCCTCTGACAAGCTTTAGTGCCTTAGCATGTTTATGTGGCAAAGTCCACAAAGACAGTGGGGAGCTTCCTCCTGTGAGCAAAATTGGTTAATTTCTTGAAATATGGTCCATGCCCAAAGCCAAACATTTGCTTCACAGGGATATTCCTACTCCCTCCAGATAAATCATCCTGACAGGGATGAGTCAGCAGGGGACAAATTTCATCAGAGGCCAGGATATCACCTCATCCTTCCTTTCAACGTAACAGGAGGTTTTTAATCAGGGACTCCTTCTGATTACTCTCAAGTGCCATACCAACCAAGATTTGTTATCATGCCTTTTGGATTATTACCAAAATCACAGTGATATAATACATACCTGGCAAAAAATTTTTACCACTGCAAGTAGACAAAATGCTTGCAATTAAAAAGCACTAACTTCCATGCTGGCTTCTTTAACCAATTCCTGCTATTATGATCTTTGATAATAATTAATCCTTATCGCTTGCACAATCCAAAGATCCTTTGGCAGATTTGAAGATGTCCTGTTTGAGTTGGTTGTTTTGTTTGTTTATTTTAAGAAGCATTGTCATCAGGAAACCTGTAAGACTCAAGAAAGAGCTGATTGATCACAAGGTCCTATCAAATGTCAAAGCTGGCCCTTGCTGACCTCCCATCTCCTCAGAACTGCTTTGATTTAATCTACAGACTGGCTGCCTCTCCTGCCTGTGAGTTCTATCTGTAACCCATGTGTCAGTGTTTTGAGATATGACCTGTTTCATGCTCCATTCATCTCATCTGAAGGACGGAAATTAAACTGGAGGGTCAGCAAGGGGCACAGCTCAAAATACACACACATTAAACTGGAGTCTTTTCTTTGGGGCCAACAGAAGAGTTAGAGCAACCATCAAAAATGATATTCAAGTGGAATTGATTTTCTTTTTCCTATTGAAATTTGTAGTACTAATGGATGTGGAAGGGTGGCAAGCCTTGTCACAGCAGAAGGAAAAATAATCATGGTGCCTTCCCCAGAGGCTTGTGACACTTCTAATGCTGTCAGTATATGAGTGTCTGAACACCTCCAGGTATAGTAGGGTGCACAAGGCAGTATTTCCATTGTAAATCCAGTATTCCAAGCCTTTTTATGCTGATCATAACATTACAGTTTGAGCTGAGATGTAGTGGAAAGTTCACAGCATGGATCACAATGTTTTAAACCTCATCTGTCTTCCTTGGGTTTTGTTATAATTTGGAAAATGCTTAGCTCCAGTTCTTGTCCTATGGAACACAGCCAGCAACTCAGATGGATAATTCTCAAGGGTGACCACAGCTTTGCAGAGCAATTTTCATACTGACTTTTACTTGGCGAGGAGAATGAAGGATGAAGGATGAACCCTCAGTGGCCATGCCAACCTTCGTGCACTCTTATAGCATTGTCGTGAGCTGCACTGACTCAGAGATGTTCTCTTGGCTGAGCTGCAGGGCAAGCCAAGGCTTCTGCAAACTGGCTGCAGGTGGACCAGATGAATCTCAGCCCAGAGGTGCTCATATAACAAACCACACACACCCCAGACACTCAGTGGGACATGCAGCTGAGAGAGGATGTGTTTCTCCTTGCAATCCATTTTTTCTCAGAGATATGTTAAAATTTTCAGCCTGTAGACCCAGTTCATAGAATTGTAGAGTCATAGAATATCTTGTGTTGGAAGGCAAAAGGATGATCAAAATCCAACTCCTGGCTCTGCCCAGGACAGCCCCAGGAATCCCACTACGTGCCTGAGAGTGTAGTCCAAACACTTCTTGGATTCTGTCAGCCTCGGTGCTGTGGCCACTGCCCTGGGGAGCCTGTTACAGTGCCCAACCACCCTCTGGGTGAGCAGCCTTTTCCAAATATCCCACCAAAGTCCCAAAGACACAGTTTCAAGCCATTCTCTTGGGTCCTGTCACTGATCACCAGAGAGAAGGGATCAGTCCCTGCCCCTCCGCTTCTCCTCATGAGAAAGTTGATATTACAGTTGATAAAAGTCTATTGCACTCACCTCTTGAGTATGTAGATTACTACTAAGTGATGACATGTAACTAAAATAACACCACCTCCACCAGCAAAAAGAGCAAATAAAGGGGTTCACAATCAGAGCTCCCATGAGAACATTGGAGGTTGTGACCATTTTTGTAAATCATCTTGTCAGTTCAGCAATACAAAAGAACCCAAATCTCTCTGTTCCATATCTTTCTTCAACCTAGTATCCTTAATAAATTAATAAATTAAAACCCCTAACAATTTAAACTTAAAAGCTCAAGGAGACATTGTTTTGGAGGGTATGCTGCTGTTTGCAAATCTGCCTGCCAATCAACAGCAGAAAAAAATTTAGCGATTTGTAAAGACATTTCTTTGTTGGAAGAAAAAAACAGAATGATATTTATCAAAGGCACATTTGCCCTTGAGCCTGAAAAAAAAGAAAGCATGAAAATGCCTTCAAATTCTTTTTAGTTCTAAGGCATGTCTTTTTGTTCATGCTTAACTGCAGAAGAAAAATTAGGAACAAGTGTGTGCATATCAGTGCATGTGTTAGCATAGGCTTTAATTGGCTAGGAGTAAATTAATGGCTGCTTGCAATATTTCTGGCAATCTGTTATAAGCTATGTAAATTTTTAAAAGAGGTTTCTTGAAAAGGCTGGCTGAAATCCTGTAATTCATATTCTGCTGGGGGAATTGATTTTAGAAATAATAATGAAATGTTTTACCTCAGTGATGAATCTCAGTTTTGTAGTACTGCAATTTTTTAAATATTCTTGTAAATAATGCTATGAGTGTTTCTAAGAATAATCTACTTGAAATAAATATATCTGTCTCTGAATTAATAGTGTTTTTTTCACTGCTCTTTTTCACCTCTTTCTTATGCCACCGTTCCAGGGGTTCATTGCAAAGCCAGCATTAGCTTTGATATTATTATAATAAATTAAAATCCAACATTTGTTACCACGTGGCCTGCTCCAGTAGGTTTTAGTAGCAATTTTACTATTGAATTCAGTCGGAACTTAATCCAATCCTTAAGAAATTGGTCCAGTTGGAGGCAAGTTGGAAATGGCCCAACATACCACCAGCTCTTCAAGGTGAGCCTGCCTGGGTCATTTCTGCGTGAGCTGCTAAACATTGACTGGGACAGTGAAAAAACATCTAACTTGGCTGCCCAGGGCACTCATTAAGGCTGCAAGAAAAGAATTAAAGTCTCACACTAGGTGGATGAAAGGCATGGAGCTGAAAGTCCCACAATCACTCTCCTTGAGCACACTCAGGGAAAGGGAAAAGTTCCTCACTCCACCCAATGATTGTGATCCACATGGACCATCCACGCTCTAGATGATCAGTGACTAGCTCTCAAAACCAAAACATGGGTCTTTAAAAGGCTCACAATTCAATACACAGGGTTTTCCTCTGGTTTTCAGGTGAATCACAGCGATTGCACTTCAGTTGAACACACACCATATGCCCAAACAAGTTTTAGTTGCCGTTGGCCTGAGGGACACACAGACAGAAAGAGATGCTTCTGCTTTTTTTGGGAACAACCCCTCACAGCAGGAAACTCAGGCCAAAGAGTCCCTCTTCAGAAACAAGGAAGAAAATTTGCATGTTTTACTGCTTGTCCTAGGCAGGTGATACTGAATGTGTTTGGAGGAAAGCCCCAAGACAGGAACTAGCTAAAAGCAAATTACTGGCATAGCTTTTATCATGGCTGTAAGTATAGCTCCTGAAATGTGCCTGACTGCCTTAGCTCTAC
Source organism: Corapipo altera (assembly GCF_003945725.1). Lineage (NCBI taxonomy): Eukaryota > Metazoa > Chordata > Aves > Passeriformes > Pipridae > Corapipo > Corapipo altera. The sequence continues at coordinate 5,506,005 of NW_020884895.1, read as the reverse complement.
TTTTCTCTTATCTTGTATATCTGACATTTTCCTCTTTAATGGTTAGCAATATGCAAGGAAGTATCTTGCACTGTCAATAATGCTGCTATCCTTAAATAAAAAATTAGAAGCTACCAAAAAAAAAAGAAAAGAGAGGGGGAGGGAAGGAGAAAGACTATGGTAGAATATGGCTCAGTGCCTAGAAAACTTCAATATGTTGTAAAAGGAAAAGACTGCTAATTAGGCTCTTGCGTAGCCTATTCTAGTCCCCTCTGTGCTGCAAGAAATTTAACCCAGCTTACTTGGTTGATGGTTAGAGAAGTAGGAATAGAGTGTGAGAGCTCTGGAATCAGATTATTGAGATGATCTATAACGTAATGAGTCAGTGAAATGAAGCTAGGCTGCAGGGATTTCACTGCTGGGCTCAAAACACAGGGAAAAGGTTCTTAAATTAAGCAGAAGGCTGGTCCATCCCACAGCTCATCATTATACTTGGCTGTACTGAAGCCTCCCACCAGACTGGCCCCACATTGCTGGTGTGCTGAGTGATGCAAGGCAGGGGCAACAGGCTTTGGAAAAGCTGACTGCTACTCCAGATGCTCTGAGGGATCAGCCACACTGTTTTGGAAAGGAGTTAGAAAATGATGCAGGGAATATACCATGAATATACATGGTTCAGGCCACATGAAGACCCTATAAATGCCCTCTTTGAGCTCCTAGCTTTTAACATCTGCAGCCAAACTCCATATTTCTCTGGGATAAGTAGAATGCAAACCCATGTGGAGTGGAGAACATGATCTGGGGTTTGGGAAAGACAAATGGGACAGAAACACACTTCTCAGAACAGTCATCCCCTAGAGGTCTCAGCTCTATTCCTTGCAACTCCTACCACACAGGTGAGCTTTCCCAGGAGCCACTGGCTGGATCTGGCCCCTGCTTATCCAAAGGAAACCACAAGGAAAGTGGCTCTTGTGCAGGACCTCCAGCCACAGCTGCTCATGTCTTTCCCACCGTTATTCATTGACCTGCTGTTTTGGGAACAGCTGCTCCCAAGTCATTTTAAGTTTGATAATGTTGGATTTTCTTTCCTGCACTTACAAATAACCTGCCTGCAGCTTTTGCTTCTGTTGTTATAATGACCTGGGTAAAATCTGTCATCTCGCAGATGAGCTCAGTAAATGGTATCTCACTAATTATTTCATTTGGAAAAGGTGATATTTTGAAATCCAGCTACATGAATTTAGCTGGAGATCAGCAGCTCAGTTACAGACATTTACAGGCATGAAAAATTAGTTTGAAAAATATGAGAGATCCTTTAAACTTCCAGTGTTGTATCTTCAGGCAGAGGCAGATGAAATGACATGCACATCTTCCCTGCTACCATGGAGTAATACATATGGGCTCATAAACAAGTACACAAGCTACCTGCTTACCATCCAGACAGTAGGCTTGGAAAGATATATGTAGACACAAATAACACATGGATTAATTTGCATACTAATTAATCTGTAATATCCTATTTGCATATATATTAATCTGAAGGTGCTATATAAAATACTTGCTTTTAAGGAGTGCTAGTGTGTACTTGACAGTCATAATAATCTTCATTTTAGCTTAAAAAAGGAATTAATAATGACTCTGGCTAATATTAAAATGCAAGTTCAAAAGGAGAAATGGAAAACATCTGCAACCTGGAGTCATTGGGGTAAACTCCATCAAGGCTAAGGAATTTATTCAGCCTTTGCAGTTCATTGAGGTGACTCTGAGAGTCAGAGGGGCTCATCACTCATTGTGGCCCCATCTTCCCCTTGGTAGGCCACTTGTGCCATCAGCCACAGAAGTATGGCATGAATGTGGGTAATTCACTCTCAATTTAATGTCTCTTCTCCTGGAAACTGCAGCAGCCATCACAGGCGGAGCTGCAAACAGACAAGCGCTCAGAGAAATGTTGTCTCAGCTCAGACAAGGCAGGGAAGAGGTGATGGGAAAAGCTGAGGTACTTCTGCTCAGCTCTCAGCCTACATATGGCTGAGCTGGGCGAGGTGGGCGAGGTGGAGGTGTTTAGAGGTTACAGACCATTGTCCCAGCCTGGCTGAGGGTTTACACCAAAACAACACGAACCAGGTATGCTGCTTTATCAGAAATGCAGCATTTTGTGGTGTTACAGCCAGTCCAAAGGCAGTTTCTTCAGGAAAGCTTTGGGGACACAAGGCTTTCAGGGCCCTTTGGACAACATGCAAAGCTGAACACAAACTCTCACGTTTCTGACACACATGCCTGGGGACAGGGTTTCATTATTGAGAAAGGAATTATCAAGTAGAAGGTGTTAAAAAATGCCTAAACCCAGGAAAAATATTTTAATGGTACTGGTCCACTAAAGATATGACCTCAGACATAGACAACTTGTGCTCGCACTACTGTGGGGTGCAGGTGGGCTTTTTCTGATTGTCCAAAGTAGCATATATAAATGGGGAGCTCCTGGCTGGAGCACTGTCACTGCCTTGCCTTTTGGGTGGTGTTTCTGCCACAGAAGAGAATGCTGAACAGGAGCAATATGATTGTAAGACAACTATTATTTACTGTGCAAGCTGCCATTGCAAACTGTGATTAAAGGTGCTCTTTTTTCCAAGACACAGCTCTTTTTTACTGCAAGCTCTGCCTTTAAATTCTGCTGATATTTTGAAAAGGACAGGTACAGAGGGAGTGCAGTGGGGGCTGGGAAACATCTCCAGGCAGGCCAGGTTGAAAGGGATGCAAGCGCAGTGTGCTCTTCTCCCCGGGGCGAAGGAGACAACTGTGGTGTCCAAGGGGACTGATATGGCTGTTGATTTTGGGAAGAAGCCTGTAGTGTTTGCAGTTCACAGAAGGCAAAGCTCATATACTGAGTGATACATTCCCAGGTGGTGTAACAGACCCATTTAATCCAAAAACTGTTCAGCATATCTATACTGAAATCTGCTCCTGAGTAGGCTCATACATTACAGTGCCATGGAGATAAAATCAAACCCATGTAATTCCTGTCCCCCTTGGTGGGGTGACTGAAGGCACTCAGGTTATGAGACCTGACAGCTGGGGGTCACTTCTGGGGACCTTGGCTTGCATCATGCAGAAAGAGGGGGGGAGAGAAGACATGAACAACAGCCTGCTTAACACTCTTACTCAGGGATATCTTGTCCTGGGGAAAAACCTTGCAAATCTTGCATCTTGCAGAGCCAAGCCATCAGCTCGGGGGGAGGCAGCTGCCTTCCTTCGTCCTGCTGGCCACAGCTGTGCTGGAGGTTCAGCCAGGCCAGGGGAATCCTCCACAGAGAGGGCTGCTCCTTCCCCTCTCTGCAGCTGGTCCCTCTGACTGCCATCTGGAAATACCTTTTCTCCTGCTTTGGTGCCAAGGAACAGCTTGCTTACACCTTGCTTCTTCTGCGCTACCTTCCATAGCCCTTCTTCTTGCCAAATACCTCCCTGCAGTCCCCAGTGAACAGCACAACTCCCTTGTCACTGATTTGTTTTTACTGCTGCCTATGAGCTTTCCAAAGAGCTCTTCAACCTTAGAAAAACATCCTTCTCCTCAGAACTTTGGGCGCTGTTTGCCTGCTAAAAGCCTTTAAGGGGTACTGATTCTGGACCGTCCCAATTTTGAAGCAGGCCTAGAGAGATAATAGAGCTAATTTTAAACAGATGGCCTTGACACTAAAAGATACCTCGATTAAATTAAACCTGTGCTCAGCAAAGCTCTGACATAGCTACAGTGACCCTATTTATAGGAGATGCCTTTGTACTGATATCTGTTACACATGGACTCTGCTTGGGTTCAGTTTCTTATTGCCTGAAGGGAATAAACAGCACTGAGAAAACGCAAAATCTTCTTTTTTTTTTTTTTTAAGTGAATTAAGCAGCAGGTAAGGCTTTCTCTGCAAGGAAGGAATTACACCCACGTAGCAAATGCCATGGGAACAGCAGAGCTCCAAGCACCCATTCCCAGCTACCTCCACTGGGAGCTCCCCAGGGAGGCCTGGCCATGCCAGCTCCTGGTCCTTGGAAAGCACCAGAGCACCAGGGAGAGCTGAGAGCAAAAATGCAAAATATGCATTTAAACTTTAAAAATTAATGTTGACATTTATTTAAAAATGAGAGCTGGCAGCTCTCCAGTGGTTCACCAAGTACATTAACTTAGTCAAACGCCCATTACTTCCTCCCCTTCCCACTAACTAGAGTGTTTTGAAGAGGCGAGCTCTGCAAGCTTCGCAGCAAAGAGCATACCCCTTCCTTTTTTTTCATCCAAGCTGCTGAAAGCAAAGACTATTTATAGAGAGTGGTACAGACACAGTCTTGAAGAAAATCTAGATGAGGGTGCTCTAAAATTTAGAAGCGAGAAAGGATTGTCTCAGAGCCAAGATTTAAAAAACAGGAATGTGGGCTTAGTCCTCCCTCTGCCTCTGCATCTCAGCACCCTGCAACCCCATACTGCTCCCCCCAGCCCTCCCTTAAGGTTGGGACACCCTGGTGCACTTCACTCAGTGGGCTCTAATCTTCACTAGCAGCTAAGAGAGTCACAGTAACACAAATAATTTCCCAGGGAAGTTCATATCTAGCATTGTCCCTACGTGCTATCCTGACACAGCACTGACCCTGAAGTCACCAGCCAGGCCTGTCCTCCTCTGTGCAAGCCCCAGTTCCCAAACTGTTTGTGTCAACAAACACCAAGCCCAGTGATTTTGCAGCACCATCTGTGGTATTTGAGGTACAGTAGTTCTTTGAATACAACTGTGCAGTAATGAGCACATTCTGCAGCTGTCTTTTGGACATGGGAGATGTAACTACAGAGCTGCTTGGGGAATTTCTAGTTCATCCGTTGTTATGATATCACAGCATTCAGACATATGAGCTGACAAATTTTGTGGCTGTAAACAGCAGAGGCTTGCTGAGAATCTGGACACCAGTGTATAAAATGGGAATACCTTTCTAACGTGAAGACAAGTGAAATCCGTATGGTCTTTCCAGGAAGTCTCTCAGCCCTCTGGAAAGCCTGCAGTTGCTGTATGGGAATAGAATAATTTCAATATTGCCAGTTCCCATAAGGACTTAGCAGTGAACAGTGCATTAAATACTAGTTTCAGAAGACAGTTTTCTAAGCCTATGGAAATAGATTTTAGGCAATGCTGCTGCTGGAATGAAATGAGAAAGGAATACCCTTATATAAATCTTTTATGATTACAGGTATGTCATCTGTAGACTTCTGATTTCCAGACCTGCTCTAAGTAAAGAAGCCAGTTATTCTCCAGAAAAAAAAGACAAAATCACCTCCAATGGTGTCTTTTCCAGTAGATAATAGGTCAATTTCTGAGCTCCTTTACAACTAAGGAAAGGCAGAATGACTAGAGTCCTTGGCTTCAGTCCCACAAAGTTACTTCAGGGTCACGCCAAATAAACAGAGATCCGACTTCGATCCAATTTAAGTTTTTCATTATTTTTCCCCTCAACATATGTTTTGCGAAGTTTTCTTCTGAAAAAGGAGGATGTGGTTTCATTTTCAAGAAAATTATGCTCAAGGGTGTAAGGAGCCACTGTGGTGACGGTGATAAACCAGTGGGGAACTGCTGGGGTTCCAAAGGGAGGGAGGGACCGGGAGAGGTGAGTCTGTACACACCACACATCCAGCCCACCCCTGCTGTGAGGGCTAGGAGTGCAAACCCAATTGACAATGAGCCCTTCAACACATTGTTACTGCTCCCATAGGTTATATTCATGTCACCAGCTATTTAAACCCAAGTGGGAAAAGCCCAGCACTCACCGCACAGTGCAGGGCACAAGGAGGCGATCTGAGGCTCTCCCAGCTGCCGACCTCTCCTTCCCCCTGCAGCAATCGCGGCAGCAACCTCGGGGCTGATTTGAGATGAGTTTCCTGCTTTATGGACCCTGTGCACTTCTCCTACACAAAGAATCTTTGCTTTGGAGTGAACAGGATGGATTTTACTCAGATGGCAGGAGAATAACATTGCAGATGACTGCCATTGAAAGCCCTGTTAGATTCTTACTGTGCAATCTCTGCCATATATTTTAGCAAAATACTCACCCTACACTCCAAAATCTCATTAAAAATCGAATTTAAAATGGAAACGTTCCCCCTTTATATCTCATAAGCTTATTGCATGTGTTACATGTGGGTGGTGAGCATGTTAGGTACAATTTAGAACATAATTTCCAGAGAACTGAAATGTCACCAAGAAAAAGATTGTAAATAATGAAAGTTTGAAAGGAATATGAGATCTTCATAACAGATAATCATATTTTAATTCTGACTTATGGCTCGTCCAATTGCCTACAGTTAGAGAAAAACAATCCTTTTTTCTTATTATATGGAAATCAGATGAATCAGATGAAAAGCCATCAACATCACAGCTTGGAAAACATATACCAATGTTCAGCGATGGGAGCAAAGCCCATGAAACTGCTTCAGTTTGTGACCCTTTTTATTGGTTTTCCTCAAATATTTATAAGAGATCTGTGGTCATAAAAATGTTAGTTGAAAAGTTTTCTAGAAATATCACAGATCATAGAATTGTTGAGGTTGGAAAAGCAAGTTCATGGAACAACTCCTACTGAGTTAGGCTGCTAGGGAAAGCTGGAAATCTCTTTTTCTCTCTGTAGGTTTTTCAGAGTCAGCCAAGGACCAAAATTAGTAGTAGATCACATGGCTTCTCAATCATGGAGTTGGAAGAATGACTATTAAATGGTAAATAGTCAGAGCAAATAGTTTATCCATAGCCCCAACAGGCAGGAATATGCTGGCAAAATGCTTTGGATCTGATTTGAATATAAAAAAAAAAATGCAGAAATATCAAACACTCTTTTAGTATAATTAGGAAGAGTAAAATTGGACAAAATGCATCAAATAAATTATTGCAAATGCTTTGCCTAATGACTGTTACCACAAAGGCATGCTGCAGTATCCAAGAAAAACAAGGCCAGAGCATTTCAATGCCTAGACATGTTCTGATTTTGATTTAAGCCTATCTCTCTTTCCTGTTGTTCCCAAAATCCTTGAAGCTTTATACTAAGGAATTGCCAATAGCTGGGGCTTTTTACAGCTGAGAGACCAGCTCAGTGAGAATTTGTGATGTGAGCACACGTTTGGCTATTTCCAAAGAGCTGAAAAGGTAAGACAAGCCATGAAGTTAAGATTTTGTGTAAAGTCCATCCCCACTACAAAGCAAAGCTGCATCCCAGAGCATCCATCAGCCCATGGGCACAGAGGGAGAGAGGACCTCAGGGTGCATTTGCGTCTCCCTCCTAACTTCTTGGTTTTTGTCACAGCTCTGTGAATGTCCCAGTTCCCCTTGCCTACGGCTGCTGAATTATACACACACTGATGTACATGCACGTACACACACTGATGTACATGCACGTACACACACATCATTCAAAGGAGAAAATAATAAATAGCTGCAGAACAACTTCCAAATAACTCATTTCATTCATTATGTTTTCCAGGAATCTTATTTCTAGTCCCCTGCCATCCTGCTTTTTGCTAAACAAAATCAAGATCATTGCTTCCTCATTCTCTTCCTAAAGGATACTGTACAACACTATGGCAAATGCCTTCAGTTATCCACCCAGGAACACTCCACAAACATGGACAGTACCACACGAACACAGGGCAAGTCCTCATCACTCCCAGAAGCTGCATCCCAGTTTCCACTGGCCTTGCACCAGGGTCCCTCGCTCGCCCTGGGAGCGGCTGTGCAAACCCTGCTGGGAGAGCGTGCGTGTCCTCAGGCAGCTGGCACTGGGGAATCTCCCAAGACATACCACAGCCCTGCAAATAACTGTTTTTCCTGTTTAGTGCCTAAACCAAAAGTCAGGGAATAAACAAAAAAAGGAATCACTTTGTATTGATGCAAAGCAGCATTTTTCCACGTTTTCTTGGCAAGAAATAATTATGCTTACAAACCAAAGAGAACAAAGTATCTGTTTAAGATCTGACTAAACAGTCAATTCGTGTGCTAGTTAACCCTTCTCCTTGAAACCAGGCTACTTGTACACGAGAATAATAATACTATGTTGAATATTTGAAAAAGGAGACCGTTCCCCCACCCTTCCTTCTTCGCCAAAAGGCAAACTCCTAAACAGTTCACTGACACCCTTTGCATCTTCGTGACTCCCTTCCCACCCACAGCTTCCTTTTTCCAAGCTTTCCTTTTGACTGAGAACTCGCCTCTTTTGGGGGAGATGCTTTGCCATAAAGACACGATTGTTTGAGATTCCAGTATTGGCCTAGTTTAGCGTTTGATGTCATTCCTTCAGTTACCAGTGCTGAATTGCCTTTGTATTAAACAGGACAAAAACAAGGAAATGAATAAAAAATCCCATCTACGATGCTACACCACCCAACCAGAAACCATCAGACATACCATCTTTACTCATATCCTCCAGAAAAAATAGCCTTTCCACAAATTTAGACCCCTGATGGCATCCGCAGACTCCCCCAGCAAACACAAGGAGGCAGAGCAAAGTGTTGTTTTGGAGCTGTCCTGGGATGCTTTGTGCCAGAACATGAGATGGCTTTACTGTCCAAAAAGATGAGTAGTTGGGTGGATATGGAACATTTCCAAACAAGAGACAAGGTGAATTTCTTACACACTGTGAACCTGACTGGTATTTCTTTGTTTAAATAACTATATATGTTTTATTATCTTGGACTTTTTAATGCCTCACATCCCTAATTGTAGTGGTAATTATTAGCTCAGTTAATGAAAGCTTTGGAAACAAGATTGTGTGGGCGTATTTCAAGTCATGAGTTAAATCTTTTAACTCAGTAATTGCCAATGAAGAATTCATTTTTCCATTTAAGCACTGAAAAGCTGAAATATTATTTCCTTGAACTATATTTGTGCTTGGCAGTTCTGAGTTAATTACTACTCTGTGAGCCCCTTTAAATCAAATTCAGAGGTTTCCAGGTGTACATATCATAAGGTCCTGGTAAATCCTTCAACATCTGCTTGGAAAAGGATTACTGAATTTGAGTGATGATGCTGTTCTTCTGAAGGTCTGCCTGTTACGCACCTACAGCCATTAAAGGCACTACAAGTGCAATGGCAGTAAAGAGCTCAGGCTTGTGAAAGTTCTCACATAAATAAGGATAATACTCATGAATGTCTGGTTTGGAAATCATCCACCTTAATTTTTCTGGATGGAGACAAGGTCTTGGTCAAAGCCCTGGAAAAATACAAGTATGTGCATAAATCTCCAGTTCACCGGCTACGACTGATGGAACAAGCTGCACTTCTACAAGGAACTGTAACAATCACAGTTCATCTTTGAGCACACCTGGGCAGAGTGTGGGGATGATTTGGCCCAGTTCTGTCATTTCAACTCCAGATATGCTTCTCTTACCTGAGCAGCAGGGACTCAAAAAGTGCACAAAGAGATAGACACACAGAGAATCAAGGAGGTGCAAAGGACACATTACACCACTGGAGTTCTGGCTCCTCACACATCCCCAGTACCACAGAAACAGGGATTCAGGGCAATCCAGCACACAGGTGAACTCTCCTAAATCATGCCTTTCACACAGGACTCCCAGGTTCTCTGCCAGGACCATATGGAGGCATCTTCCCTCTGCAAGACAGAATGACTGAGAACAGGAAAGGGACAAAAAGGGCATTTTTTTCTAGTGCTCTATGTCATCGTGGCTTTTTATCCCTAGCAGTGACTTCCTCTTACTTAAGGATGTTCCCAAGGACTAACACATCCCCAGGGTGCTTACTGGCCCAGTTAACATTTGCTTTCCTGATTCAGGGCTTAAGGATCTGCTAACCTGGAATTCTCCTTGCTCCAGTGGGACAGAAGAGTTTGCCAGCGCTGCACTCTGTGATGTTGTGGTGGAGGAGGAGGAGGAATACCACCACAGGGAAAGGAGCAGCCTTGCCTGTAAAGGGATCAACATATGTTCTGGGCCTTGAAAAAAACATTGTACAATTCCTGCAGTGCACTGAAGCCCACTCCTGGGTCCTGATCCTTGCTTCCAGCACAATTTCTGTGTTTTCTCCGCTGCGACTCAAATATAAAAGACATAAAAAGCACGAAGAGCAGAACTGGGATACAACACAGCCCTTTCCAAGAGCAGAAACAATGCTTTCCAAGAGCAGAACAACTCTGGTCTGATAATCACAGGTGACTTAAATTCCTTTTTTTTTCATGTCAGATTTTCACAGTCGAGATCAGCAAAGCAGGATCCTGATCCTAACTGGAGAGAGGTCTCTGCTTTCAGCCCTGATGCTGATGCCTGCCCAGAAAGTATTTAAGGCACAATCCCATACAAGGTATATCCTGTGGCTCACTCCAGTCTAGGAATGCTGCCTTGGTTTCCACTTCACATTGTGCAGGGGAGAAACCAGGCAGCCTTGGGTCCTTGATGCCACCCTGGGTCTTACCGAATGGCAGAAAGTGTGGCAGCTACCTGGAAAACACCCAAATCACAGAACAGATTTAACCCTCTGCCTTTGGCTAAGCCTGGTAAGTTGATGAGAGACCTTCTAAGCTGAAAACTGTTGGAGCAACCTGTTCAGAGACAAATCTACTCAGCTAGAAGCTGGATTTGGGCCAAAAAGACCTCCTTGCCTTTCAGCTCTCTCTCTCAACTAGAACATTGTATTCCCATATTTGTTGTGGTCTATTACTCCTTATTGTTAATTCAAGGTTTATTAAAAATTAACATCTGTTAACCAGAGACATTAATCTCATCCAGACTTTTAAAGTTCTTGAGTGCAAATTTTCCTGGACTGCTAAATCAAAAATGTTTAACTCTACATTTTCTTCAGTGGCTATTAATCTGAAAATTACTTCCTTTTCCTCATCTAGTGTGAGTACAGCTCCCTTATTTTGTTAAAAAACAGCACAGAAAATTTTAATCAAACTTGTTTGATTTTTCTCTGTATCACTACACTAAATTAAATCAATAACTTTCAGGTGGGAGGGATATATCCATGAATTTCTTGTTAGTTCTTTGTGCAGTTATCTTTCTTCATTGGCAACACCTGAGACCCATGCTAGAATATATGTTAATATATAGGTCAACTTTTAAACTGCTTTCTTTATTATTCATGTTTTTTGAGTGCTGTTGCTGACTGGTACGTCAGAGGTCTGGCGGGCTATAAGTGGAATCATTAAAAATAGCTCATTTTAGTAATAACACAGCACTATTCATATTTTATTCAATATTTAACAGTCCACAGGAGACTCTCATGCTTTCTTATTTGCCAGATTGTCTCTTCTAAATGTCATTGTCAACCTTTCACACCCAGTTCATCCTCCTGAGCAAAACGGGTTTCATAAAACCTACTATAACCAGAGCAGCTAAGCAGATGGTGGGCTGCATCCCTGCAATCTCCTTGGGCTTGAGTTTCATCCCTTTAAAATAATAGCTCCCCTTGAAGTAAGTATGTTCCTTTGTATTAAAACATGAAATATAATAATTACATGACTATGGAGCAACTCACTTGGTTATTGAATGAGCAACATAAATAAGTGCAGGAGCAGGTAAGTAGACTGGAGAGACTCCTACACACCCAAACGCAGCACTGACCCAAGGTGGTCTGGGCTATATGCTGAGATAGATTATTTATTTGAGTCCCTGTGTTTAGACTCATTGAAGCAGCTCTTCTCTGAAGTTAATCAACTCCCTGTGGCAATTCTTTATCACTTAGAGGCGAAAAGAGTTAATATTTCAGCACAAGAAAGGGAAAGCAGCAGTGACCCGAATGTCTCAGAGATGTGTCGTCACTGGCACAAGTGTCTTCATACCCAGTTGCACCACAGCCTGTGGACGATGGTCACAGCTGTTTCAGGGTGATGTAGAGGCTTCTAGGACATGTTTTCTGTTATTTATGACCCATGTGTTTCCCTCCCACTGGGCTTCAAGACCTTAACCTGGGCTTCACAACAGTGAGGCAGCATTAGGCACACAGGAAATAGAACAAGGAAAGGGAGGCAAATGGGTGAAGAAACATGAGTGTCTTTGGATCTGGCCTTTTGCTCTGAGGGAAAATTAAGCTGCAGTTCACCTCCTCTGGCCAGAGTTTAAAAAAATATAAATAATTGTGGTCCTGCAGTTGGGGTGCCTGGAGCCACATGCCAACAAAATCACAGCATCTTCATCGTAGGCAGAACCAGTCCTGCTCTGCCTTCCCTCCCTATCACTCAGGCAGCCTCTGCTGTCCTGTTTTCCACAGGAAAGAAAGGAAGAAAGACTGAGAAAACTGAGTGCCCCTCTGCTGTGACCTCCTCATCTCAGTAGTACAGGTCATAATCCCATTACAGAGTGAAGACATTTGATCTCACTGGAAAAAACAACTCCAAGCATGGGTACCTGAGCAGAGACTTCAGTGATGCCCTGCCTGAGGCTGGTGCTTGGCCAGACATGTGCAACTGAATGGAGAACTGTTGGTCTTCCCAAAGGTTCTTCCAAAGGACTCTATGAATCAGCCTCTGCCCACTGCCTCTCCAGGAGCAGCTTTCTAGGGAAACTTAACCCAAGGAACATCCTGGTCCTGTTCTTTGAGAAGCCCCAACCTTGAAAAACTGCCTGCAGGTATTTTGCAAATTGACTAACTGAAAGCCTGGATTACAAAGGGAAGTAAAAAATGTTGGTCCATGCAGCCATAGTTTCTAGTTTGGGATGAGTAGTTCTTCTATTTTCATCTCCTTGCCCGTTTGATTTACTTGTATTATAAACTCTAACCCTTAGTACAGTTTATACACTTCTTAAGGTAAAGAAATGCTAATCTCTGTGTGGGTAACTGCAACACAGATGAGAGTGAATCAACATCACAAGAATGTATTAGTTAAACTGTTTCATTCAAGGAGATTAAGAGAAGGAGATTATACTGGCTTTAAACTTTAAAAAGTTCAATAAATGCAATCTGTGTGTTTGTTCCTTTTTCCAGGGATATTATTTTGTTGCAGGTTTATACAGTGTCCTTGAAATGAACCTGAAGCTCTTCTAAAGGATCTCCCTTCTCTGATACAGCCACCTCTGGGGCTGGTCCATGACAGCTGTTCAGCATCACACTGGGACACTAGTAATAATAGTGCTTACAGCACTTACATAGCATTTTATACTTTCAAAGCACTTAAATTAATTAGTTACAGGGCTGGAGTATGGATTTGGGCAGGATGTGAAAAAGAAAAGTATATCCAGTGGAAACTACAGAGGGAATTTAGGGAAACATGATGTAATTACCCAATTTGGAATCTGGCCAGAGCACCACTGCTCGAAACACCATGGGGTCTCTCTGACCACACATGGTCAGAACCTCAGCTTCCCCTCTGCTTCAAAAGATTAGGAGTGCCCTAACAAAATCTGTTCAGTCATCAGGTACAGGAAAGAGACGATTATACGAAATCCAGTTTCTCCCCTAGGCACCTCTTAGCTATGAGCACTGGGCTGGGCTCAGCAGTGCCATGGGGTTTTGTGTCGAGTCAGACCTTGGGAACTTCCTGATTCTTTTCAATTTAACAGTTCCAACATTTGATGATATTTACAAATGATCCACCTCCTAAGTCCATTAACTGGTCTTAATTGGGTTAAAATCCCCAAGAAATCAGTCATCTCAGCCATTCCCCTCCGCGCCCCCCCAGCGCTCACACGTGTACCCTAATTTTAGCTAAAACAAGCACATCAGGTGGTTGCGTTGCTGAGCTACGGCACTGCTCTGTGCCAATTTGGAAATGCTAATGCCATGTAGACATGCAAATGTAACAAGGGGCCAATTTTAGGATGCACAAAAGAGGGACCACTAATTGGAAGGAAGGGGGAGAAAGCGATTACAATTCCCACTCACCTCAGTGGTGCCGCAGGAGAGAAGGAAAAATGCTGACAAAAGCCAGTCGGTCTTGCTGACAGTGTTTGATGTACACCATGTATCAGGGTGATGGGGACGGGGACATTTCAGCTGCACAAAATGTGTAGGGTGGTAATCCCCACATGCTGATTTGGGGTAGAACACCCACAGCCTGATGCTTTTTCACACAGCTGGATCTCTGCAGTGTTTAGTTTCTCAACAACACCCGGATGTGGGTGCTGAGGGATCTTTGGCTGAATTTGAAACACAACATGCAAGGAGGAGCTGCTGGCAGCTGCCTGCCTGAGTAGCCTGGGAACTCAGATTAGTCCAGAGAGGCCTGGAGCAGCTCAGAGATAGAGTCTGGGGGAGAAAGGGGGAGATGGGCAGCCTGTCTGGCAGAATGCAAACCAAGGACCCACTTCTGCCTATCAAGGAATCTAGACTCTCAGGCCTCATCATCATCTTTCACACTGACTACTGAGGGCTGAAGGTTCCAGGCAGTAAGGAGATACTTTGCTATAAACATTAAAAGAAAAAAAAAGGAATAAAATTGGCAAAATTTGTTCATTTTTCTCAAAAAAGGTCACATTTTGTACACAGAGTTTTCCAGCATGTTGAAAAAGCACATAAAGGACAGCTCTTGGTAATGTCACAATCCCCTCTGACAGACTGTAGGGGCCAACTCCTCTCATTTACACCTCTGTCATATAAGCATCACTCCACCAAATTCCGTGGATTTTTGAGTCATACCAGCATAAGTAAAACCAAGCTCAGAATTTTGCTTCCATTTTCATCTCTGTAGGATTCCCATCTCTTACAGCTTTTCTTAATCTATCGATGAGTATGTCCGGAATTTATTTACCCAATATATTAATTCTGGTTGTGTCTGCAAAACACTGTCCCTGGTGGGGAATCCTCTGCATGCATTTGCCATGCAAACGAGTCCCAAGTGCAGATTTGCCCCGTGCACACATTTCCCCTCAGCACCACCAGCACAGCCGCTTTTAACACAACAATCCTCTGCTTGCTGGTCTGTCCAGCCAGCTATAATTAGGTTGTTTAGTACCCAGCTTTGACATGCCTTTGGCCACCATCACAGCATTTCTCTGCTGTGTTTTTCCATGCCTTGCTGAAGCGATAGAGATGTGACAGGGACTGCATTAACCCCTGCACTCATGTACCTAGAGGAGTCTCCTCCACCCAGAATGACCACACCACAATAACCAGTGTTTGAACAGGATCTCCAAGATATCTTCTATGAAATTACACATGGCATCTGGCTTTGCAAAGTTTAGAGAACTCCTTTATAGGATTAAAACTCACTGCTCCTAGGACTATACCTTGGGAGTGACCATGCAGCAGGGAGCAGGAGGAGAAAAGAGACCTCTTCTCATTAGAGGATGCTGTTTGTTGGGTGAAAATAACAAGTCTGAACCTAAACAACTCCAGGTGACTCAACAGAACACAGTGAGGATGTGGGATCCAATCTCAGTGTGATGGATGTGTTCAGCTCTCCCATACCTGTGCTGTAATGAGCTGCCAGGTCACGAGGGCATCAGCAGCGCTGCTAGTTTGCTTCCCCTGAAAATGACTCAGTGCTCTGGTTTGGGTAATGAGCTCCCTTATACACACAGAAACAGGCACAAAAAAGTGCAGTGGGTGTCTTTAACAGCACAGGCTCCTGCAAACACATCACACCTGACCTTCTGTCACTTCACCGGCCTTTTGCAAAATCTGGAGTTATATTCAAGGTCTCAGCTCTCATCTCTGAAGTGTTCAACAGCTCGACCCTAGGACACCCGCAAGGACACTTATAGCTCCCAGGTACAAGGTGTTTCCCCCATTACTGTACTTCAGCACAATAAAGTGCTCTCTGCATGGTGGGTTTGTCTCTGCAACATCAAATTCTCTGTTTGAGGCAGGTGGGACAGACAGCTGGAAGAAACAAACAGTGGGACTCTTCTACGCACAAGGCTCATCTCCCAGAATTAGCTATTGCTAATGTAAAAAAGTGCACATGCATATTCCTAAAACTCTTCCAAATCCAAGCAATACTGAGCACTTTTTCTCCCAAAAGCAGTTCCACAAAGGCAGAGGCTGAGGAAGGCACAGAGCAGGAGCTGCACAGTCACTGCCAAGGGGAGCACGGCACAGCAGCCCCAGGGAAAATCATCTCACAGCAAAATCTCAGGGGGACAATAATCCAAGGCAATCCAGTTGTCTCTGTCATTCCTGTGGCTTTGTCTGGGCTCCTTTTAATGAGGTCCAACAGTTCACCACTGCCCTTTCTCCTTACAGAGAAAGCTTTGCAAGGACACATCTCTCCCGAGCCTGATTTCCCTCTTGCAGAAGCCAGACTCTCACTGCAGTGGGAGGCAGGGAAAGAGTGGTGCACCAAGTGCTGGGCTCTTCAGGGAGATGGGAACATAATAAAACAGGTTGTAGTGTAAAAAAGAGAGAAAACATAAGCCAACTACAAAAGCTAACAAGGTCAATGATACCTCTCTGGGAGGGTCAGATGCAAATGTGAGGGACAGAGACTTCATGGTGCCTGTGAGTGGGGTGCACACAGAGGCAAGCAGAGTCCATCTGTACAGGCAGCTTTTGCCCTAAACCCTCTGCAGCCATGCTGGTGACACAGGGCATGAACCGGTGCCTTTGGGCCGGTTCGGATGGCACCGAACCTGATCCATCTTCCGTGGATGTTTTCATTTTTTGCAGTAGAAGGATTCACTGTGGTTAGATCTAAGATACTCCCAAGAGCATGGATATGTTTCACATGTTTTCTTGTAAGTAGATACTTCAAAGGCAGCCTTTTTGTTATACCCAGTCAGGCAGTGACTGCAAAAGAAATAAGGGCATGGTGCTGGTATACTGGCTTTAGCAGACCCCATAGCAACTTCAGTGGGAGTTGTGCTACAGACAGAGCGGGCCCTTGAGTGAGCAGGGTGAGAAGAAAGGGCTGTGTGTCCACAGCCTGCCCTTGGAAGAGGCCGGGGCACCACAAGTCCATCCATAGTCCTGCTTTAACCCCATTATGGCTGCATATAACAGTAAATAATCACAATATTAAAATGGTGCAGCATGTTCCCATGGCCTTCCACCTTTTATACAGAAATAAACTGGTTTCTGTGCTCATCACAGGTCAGGGTAAGCCCAGGGAAGGTCTAACCTAAAGAAGAGGAGGTCCAGCTTCCTGAATTAGTAGACAACAATAGCACAATAGGCTTTGTTTCAGCACTGTTTTGCTATGTGCCCAAATCTCTCTGGTAACACTGAAGCTCGGGCAGAAAGCAGTTGGTCACCCCCTGAGCTGTCAGCTCCCCAGGAGCTCTTACCATCAGCAGGATTGGGGATCAGTGCACCCCTCTCTGCAGCACACGACCTGCTCCACGCTTCCATGTGTTCTTCTAGTACATCAAACCCATTTTACTTTGCTAGATAAGTTATCTTTTAGTGAAAGGAAGGGAATTAGGTTTCATCAAAGAGCTTTTCAACAAGTTGTCACCACCTCAGTGATTTAGGGTAGGCAGAACACCTCGTATTCCCAGTTGCCCTCGTGCCACCACAAGCTGCCAGTCAGTGTGAAAGCACAGCCCACTATAGCATCTGGAAAGGTCAGAGTTGAAGTGTTTTCCCAGAAAGATAATCAAGCCATAAGACAAATGCATCATCAGGAGGAAATGTTAGCTCCTGAACGAGGACAGTTATTATATAAGACAATTCTTTACCTAAGGAAGCAGGTTAATATACCTCCAAATGACTATTTATCACACCACATAATGTTAAATTTCCAGTGTAATTTCCACCATGGTTTCTATTGCATGTGTGGAAATCAATTTAGAGACCAGTGAATCCTTTCTTCTGCATTTTTATAGCAGCAGGTAAACTAAGAAAAGCCACAACAAAGCAAAAGACCATGTAACAAAGAAAAATAATAATGTGAGATGTGCATTTAAAAAATGTCGGTCCTATGCAAACCCTTGCATGTTCAAATTTATCACTTCATATCACTTCAACACATCATCTTTTGCAACTTTAATAGGAAAGACTCAAGAGGGAGTGTACTTTGGATTCCAGCAGGGAAGGCAGAGGGGCACAGTGGAGAGGAGCTTAGAGCAAAGAGCTTACAAGGAGCACAAAAGGCATTTCAAAAAATGTCTTGAAGGACTCATCAGCAGACACTGGGTGAGACGGCATAAGAGAACTCACACAGGAGCCCTGGGAGAAGAGTCCGAGAGGCAGCATGTGAAGGAGGCTGACAACAGTGTGAGATTTGGAGAGTGCTGGAAAAAAAACACATAAGCACTGTGAGGAAAGAGGGCGATGCCGCTCAGAAGAAATGAAAAGTTAAAGCCAAGTGTATTTAAGAGCACCACACATTAGGAGAGTGATGGAGTGACAGTGAATTTGAGAGTCTCAGAATGAGGAGTAATTTCCTTTCAGGAAATATGTGACCTTTTAAAAAAATTCCATTGATGAACACTTTCCAAAGGGCTCTAAAAAACAGGCAACTCTTTTCAAGCTTTTAAATGACTTGCAAAACAGCCTAGATTGTTTTTACTGCAATGTCTTTCTCCTTCCTCTCCTGGGCTGAAAATCCTCCTTCCCATGCCTGCTGCCTGTGATAATGGGAGCCTGCTCACAGAGTCTGCTGAGACCAGTTGCCTCTGAAAGCCCTCCCTGCACAGCCTCTGCCCTGGGGTACATGGGGATAAACCTCCACCAGCTTGACCACTTCTTCAGTAATTAAAGACAAAATAAATAATTCTCAGAGGTGCTGCTTAGAGCCCCGCAGAATTAGCACTGTAATATTATTCAGCTCTTTTCTGATTTCACTCTAATTTTTACAGCTCAGTAGTTTTACATTTCTAAAAGGTATTCTGTGACCAGCTCCCAGTCATCTCACCCCTAATCGGGAGATTCAAACCAGCTATATTTCCTCCTCAGCAGCTCTCAAGTCATTCAAGATACATATATTTTTTTGCCTTGCTGACAAGATCTACTTTGGGCCATGTTGTTTCTCACCCACTACCTTGCTCTAATAACGGTTACATTTTACAATTTTCAAAAGCTGTCAACATCATCGATCTTCCAGACTGAATGCACTTGTCTTCTATTATGTGTGTTGAATTGCTTGTGCCACAATTAAGTCTTTATTTGGCTGAAGGCAGCTCACCTCCGTGGCAGCATGTCATTTGCTCTCTCTAGCAGAGTAATAATGGTGTAGGTCTAAAAACATATATGCATATTTTGAAAAAAAAAAAAAAAAAAAAGAGGAAAAAAAAAGACTCCAGACTCCAGCAGGGTCTTGTAAGATGGACACTCTCCGCATGGTAAACTATCACTCTGGTGGGATAATTGGTTTGGTTTGATCAAAACCGCGTGCTCTTACAGAACGGAGCGTCTGGCAGTACTCACAGCTCAGCATTAAAAGAGAAGATTGTCTTTGTCAGATCTGTCATGAAAACTGGAAAAGGAGAGACTGGACTGTACTGAGCAAAAATGAAGGGATGTCCTCTAAATCCAAAAGACGTGCGCCTTATTTATCCTGGTGCTACACATTTAGTTTCCACTGTAAGTTCTCTATGATCTCTTTTGATGTCTTCTATTAAAGGGAAGGAAAGCTGCCAGCAAAGACATCCCACAGAAAGCCTATCCATTTCTTCCTGACTCTTTAGAAAGGCCATGATGACTTGAGCACTGCCACATCATGCAGGCAATGAAAAATGAAATACTACTACCTGCACCATTAATTGGAAAATGCATATTGTTTTATTGCCACCCAGAAAAATGACTGTTGAGGTCTACAGCCGACACACTCCAGGTTTGCATACAGGGAAGGGTGCAGAGAACATGGCAATTAGCTGCCCTGATGGCCTCATCTCCCAGCTACAGCACTTTCAAGCACCAGGCTCCTGCTTGGTCTGCAGCATCTCTTCCAGAAAAACACCCCACCTTGGTGAAAACCTGGGAACACTCAAGTCGCCACTGCCCTGTGCTGTTTATTCTAAAGCTGGCTGCACCCCCCACAACCGCCGTGTGTAGCAGCAAGATTTTTCTGGTTTATGATCTCCCAGACTATCTGCACCTGCGTCTTTTGTGGTGATACTCTAACACTCCTGGCATTTAAGAAGATCCATGTCTCACTTGACAGACATTTGTAAAAGATGCTATGTTTTGATTTGCAGAACAAAAACAAATTTGGTCTAGAATCCTGCCATCTGGTGACTCCAAATAATTCTTGCATATGGTTACAAAGTCTTGCATCTTTTACTTTACCACTTGTCATTTATCTGTCCTTTCACAGCCCTTTTCTCTGTGTATTGCAAAACTCTTTGAATAAAAAAGGTCCTTTCAGCTGAACACAGCACTTTTGTCTTCATTTTACAAGCAAAAATATGATGACGCACAAGGGTAAGAGCCTTGGCCAAAATCACTCAGCATACCAGAAAAAAAGGATGCAATTCAACTCTCTGAATCTTCTGCATCCACCTTGAAACAACAGTATGACCAGCCCACTAACAGGCTTGATTTGTTTTAATAAGGTAAAATCTTACTCTGTTGAAAAAATAAAAGGAGAAAAAAGTCAGCCAGTGCCTTCATGATATTAGAGAGGAGATGCATCATCATCTTGACAAATGTAGTTTGTACCCCACTACTCCATGTAGTGAAAGAGAAATAGGCTTAGAAAAGAGCTGGCACAAACCCACAAACCTCACAGGGCATTAACAGTGCCATTTGGAATGTCCCTTTGCCACAGATATCAGGCAACCATCTGCCTCCCTCCTACCCATACTGCATGGGCTACAGCAGCCCCAGCTTACCAGTGTGGTGCTTTGGGATACCAAGGGGAAATTCCAGCTCCAGTCCACCCTGCTCCCTGGCACAGTGTGTCATGCAGCCTGGCCGTCTTTATGTGCCTCTCTTGCCAGGTGGAAAAATAAAAGTTCCTCTCTGAAGGGACTCTGACGTCACCTGTTTTTAACAGACAAATGACATTTCCAGCCAGAACCTGATTTGCTGATAAAACAGCCAACACAACTACCAGTCTGCAGGTACCAAAACAGGGGGCTCAGCTCTGCCCTCCAACGTGACACTGTGCCAACAAAGTGCCCTGCCCAAGCACCCTGCCTGTGCTGCTGTGGTGGGAGAGGGTCCCAAACCCAGGTCTACCAAGAGAGAGCCATCATTCCATCATTCCAAAACCCTCTGCTTTCTCTGGCTATGTCTACTGGCCAGAACCTGCCTGTTGTCCCAGCCCACAGGACATCTCCTGATTTGAGCCCCGGAAACAAAAGGAAAACCCATCCCAGAGGCTGAGTCAGGATAACTGAGTGATGCAAATAATACTTGATTAAGATTCAGATCACGTAATTCACGCAGCCCGTGCTCTTATGCAGCTAACACAGGGGCCAGCCCTGCAGCTCACAGTTCCTCCCACTGCCTTCAGGGTGACTAAGGCAGTGACACCTCCTGAGGATACATGCCATGGTTTTTTTATTTGCAAAGTCCACTGTGTGCCACAATGACATGAGCAGCGGAGATGTCAATCAGTCTCAGGCTCTTTCATAAATGGGGGAAAGCACCATCCTAAGAGAGTGACAGCCACTTTGAAAGCAACCCAAACCCTGCCTCTTCCCTTGTCTGTCCACCAAGTGGGAAGGAAGTAAGGAGGAGAGCATTGCAGCTCTCCAGGGCATGTAAAATTGGATGCTCTTCTTTCCTTCTTCTCTCTCCCTTCTCAAAAGGGTCTTGGACTTGCTCCCAGAGGTGCAAACATATACACTGAGGGGATCCAGCTTGATATCCTGCAAGGAAACTGTTGTTATTAGAAAAGAGGTGGTTAAACAACAAAACAATCTCTTGGAAGCCTCCTCTCACGCTCAGCTCAATTTGGTAATATTTCCATTCCTAGAGAAGGGCTTGTGTGAACAGAGACTGAGGCTGCTGGGGGAGGAGAAAAATCCAGCTAAACTGCACTTTCAGCTACTGTCAGTCAAAAACCAAAAGCTGAATAAAAGGAACAGGCTGGCCTCAATGTACTACCCTTGAGATCCTTGGATGGGCATAGAAGTATTGTCATTATTACCTTTCCATGTTTTCCTGATGGAGCTGAAGTGCATGGTGCCTGAATGCCACCAGCTCCCCTAAGGTCAGTGCCACAAACCCTGAAGTTCCAACTAAGTTACACCCCAGGTCCTTCTCAGCCCTTCATTACCTTCCAGACAGAAGCTCTGCTTGGATCCTGCCTCAGCACAGGAGAATAGGGGGCAGCATTTGGCATATCACACACAGCACGTGCCCGTGAAAAGGCAAAGAGCTTGTGTGCTCAAACACCCACCTTTCCCCAGGATGTCCAGCTCCAGACTGCCCAAAAGTGGAGACAAAGTTGGAGAAGGAGTGGGAAGCCTGAACACCAACAGACAAATGCACATTCAACCATCCTGGAGGATGGAAAGTCTGTGACTCTGCGGTTTTGGTCCCAGTTCCACACTGGGTGTAGCTGTGAAAGTAAAACAATGTTCCCTAAAGTAAGTGCGATTAGGTTTTCTCCATAAACCTTATTTATGGAGGACAGGACCCAGTGAGTGAAAAGCCGCAGAGAATTTTCATTCTGCCTGAAGGACTCACAAACCGTAGATTAGGTGACAAAGTTTAGTGACTGGGAATTCTGCTCAGATTCGGTTTTAGGGAAGGAATTAGCAAACTAGTTTAATGGATCAATCTTTTCACTCCATTTCATGATGTAATGCCAGCAATGTGAAATTTGAAGGAGGATATGTACATCTCACAGTGATTTTCTACAGATTTGTGTCCAAGTTGTGCACCCTCATGGGAAAATGAGTTACCTCCCTCTGCCTACAGCAGCCTGGCAGGATATCATAACAGAGCAATCCAACATGTGAAAAATAATCAATCCAGCTTTCTAAATCTCTGCCATTTTCTCACTCCAAGGAGTGTATTTTTGCAATTATCACGCTGCTGTGTTGAGCAGCTAAACAAGGATGCAGGTTCAGTTTTGTCTCGGGTCGCTGCTTAATAGCTCTAGCAATTTATATATATATATATATGTATTTATATATACATAAAAGTGTTCCCAAATGGTTTCTTCTGAGGGGGCAGACAATAGATGGTGCATACTCTTTGCTTTAGATGGATTTTTTTCTCCCACTATTTGCAGAAAACCATAATAAAGAACAGGTAAAATAAAAAAAAAATAATTAAAAAAAGAAATAGAGAAAATAGTGAAAAATAGCAATTGTTCTGGAGGAGATGGAGGGGAAGAAAGTAAGCCATTGATCCAAAACTCTCAGCCATTTGATACACAAATTGCTCACTTCTAAATGCTCTGAGACCTCTCAGCACAGCTCCAGCACCCCAGTGCACCTCATGATTGCCCAAAGTTCATGTAAGTCTGTGGGAATGAATCTACCAACACAACTGGCTTTGGTTCAGCCTTTAGTCATGCATGTAGATTACAAAATTTGAAAAAAAACATTCATACAAAAGAAAGGGTTCGAAAGCTGTAAGAGGGAGGGATGTTTCTGTCATTAGCATTTCTGAAAAACCACTTCTGCAGCACCCACTAAAGCCAGGACAGCAAGAGCTGATTTAGGGAAGCCTCTCCTCAGGGTGGCACTGAAGCATGTTTGTTCAGTTGCAATTGAGCATGTCCTTACACATGTCCATTAATTAGGGAGGAAAGGCTTAAAGCAGTTTGGATCCTACGGTTGCCCCTGGGGTGTTGTATGGAGGGGGAGTGAAAACTTCAGACAAGCCCATGTGCAGCTGAGCTCCATCTTACAACGACTTCTTATTATGAGAAAACCTGGGAGAAAGACATCAATAGCAACTGAGATAAAGTGCCTTTGATCCTCTGAGAGCCACAGAGCTGTGACCCACTACAGCCACCTCCCACTGACATCTGTTGGGGCAGCAAACACCGGTATCGCCCATGTCATTTTTGGAGACCTGAACAGGAATTTACCAATTTGTGGTAATGCATTTATTGCCGCTGTGTGCCCTTGCTTCTGACACCAACTCTGTGGTCGACACTGCAAAAACACAGGATACAAAAAAGGAAGGTACAAAAATTGTCATTTAGGGATCTCACCCTACCACCACCAAACTCCCTAAAAATTACCTTAAGCGTCATCAAGGTGGCCATTAGGTGCTACCTACCCTTTTAATTGAACATCTTGCTTATGGTGCTCTACCCCTGGGCTCCAGGGAAGTTGGAGTCCCCATGACCCTGGATCTGTTGCTGGAGCTGCCCCAGGCTCCTAGAACACAAAGCATCTCACTGATTTACCCATTTAAAAAAAATCCGATTTAAAATGAGCCCTATGGTGTTGTGTTTAATGCAGGAGTGATATCCAGTGATAGACTACCTGGGAAAAGCTGTGGAGGTGAAGGGAAACTATTGTTCTTCTTTTTTGTATTTGATTAGCGCGGGGGCAGAGGAAAGCTGAGACGAACGCTCTTGCTCTCCCCCACATGCTCACCCTGATCACCCTGGCTCGTTACGAACCGCATCCTTACAAGCGCTGCTTAAGCAAAACCACGTTCCCATGGATACGCCGAGGATTTTCTGCCGGGGGCTGCACGCGATGAGAGCGGAGCAGCGAGAGTGACTCGGCTGATATGGTAAACACGGAGCGGAGTCCCCTTCCAGACCCGAGGATAACCTGTCTGTGTGCCAGCAGTGCGCACCCGGGGGAGCCAACCCCTCCGGTGTACTCGGGGCAGTGAATTGCCTCAGCGGACGGGCAGGGCTCCTGTATTTCAAGGGACCATTTCCATGACGTGGATAAAAGCCGATCTTCCCCCACAGAACCGCAGCATGCCCCTGCAAGTTGCTTTTGCTGTGGCACCAAACACGCTCTGCTCAGTCCTTCCAGGGTGGATGCTGCCCCGATTTTAAACTGGTGTGCAGTGAGAGAATGGAGAAAATATTTCCCTTAAAAAACAACAACAACAACAACAATCAAAACAAAACAAAACCAAAAACAAACAAAAAAACCCAACCCCCCCCCAAAAACCAAAAAACAACCAAAAAAGCAACTAGAGCTAATGCTGTGGCTGTGGTACACACTGAGCACCCCGGTGGGCATAGCAAATTCGATAATGCGGGTAATACAAGCAGAGCAGGCATCTCGCTGAATGACAGAGACACAGCCTGTTATGAAACATGAGCAGGAATCTAAGGAGAGGCCTGAGGAGGACAGTGCTCATTCGTATCACAGCTGCTGGAAGGAGGGAGGAATTTCAGGACCCATGTGAAGGGTGGCTCCTCTGTACAATGGGGCAGCACGCAACGCTGCCCACCAGGGAACACCCAGTGAGTGAGAAACACAGCCCATGAAATTCCCTGCTCCGAAAGCAGGATGCATACACATGGAATATATTCTTCATGTTGAACCACTTAAGAAGTTATTATTTCCCTATAAAAGAAGCAAGAATAACATGTTTATATAAAAATAATTTAGAGCTTCACTTTTTCTGGGTATGTCTGGCAAGAAGAAAAGTAATAAGCAGAAACAGGGCTGGAAAGAAGGAATTGCTTAGTCCATCATTCCCAAAGCAGACCCAATCCTATGTACATACTTTCGTCAAATGTCCCCCCCACATTTTTAAAGGTCTCCAGTAGTGGATACATATGGTGGTCCACAGAAAATCTACTCCATTCTATTTTTAAATTCAAATTTGTCTTTTTTGAAAGACTTTTGTCATTGATCACCAAACCACAATTACACACAGAAGTCCTTCTACTCCTGGAACATTAGAACTTTCTCCAATGTCATCTGGTGGCAGGCAGCGTGGGAAACAGCTCGTGTTTGCTGCATACTAAATCTCATTTCTCAGCCTTTGCTCTTCCTGACAGGAATGCTCCTAAGAGCCTGCTCTGGGAATGATAATTAGTTTGTTGATTAATCATCAAAGCTCAATGATACAGTGTCATTCCCAGCGCTTTTCGGTTTGGAGAGAGCTGTCCCCCTCAGCAGGAGAAAGCTTGGGATGGTGCGACATCAATCCACCACCCGGAGAACAGCTCCAGACACAGGCAGGGCTGCAGGTATGGAGTGAGACCCTCACCCACCCACACTGGCTGTCACAAAAACCGGGGCAGAACCACCAGCTCTGCACACTGAGCCCAAAGACCTCACCTGGCTCTACCCCTCCAGCCAGTAAAGCACTTTAACATTTCTATGGCAATTCTGTTCGTTTCCACCCGCTTGCAAACTCTGCCTTTGTTAAATACAAGTTGTAAATTTGTTTCATTTTCTTCAGGAGCTCCCACACCATCAAGATCAAATTTAAGGTGTTAATTAAATGGAACGTGTAACACTTTACAGTCCAACAGACAACAATTTGGGCTAATGGCAATGGCTGGAGGGGGGTTACAGCCGTGGGCAGGGAAGGATCTGATTGCCCCCTGTTGGCCTCCCTCTAACCAATATTCCTGTTTTCCTATGTATTCTCCCACTTCCCAGATTTCAATAATTATTTGACTACACCTCACTGACAGCACATATTCAATTTAAAGGCTTTACTTCTCAGCTTATACATGTATATCTGCAAAAATAATTCTCCATGTTTATGGTTTTCAGCTCCTCAGCCTCCCGGATGTCTTTAAGTTCAACTTTATTTTGCTATCATCTTAATTCAGCATCTGCAGAGGAACACACAGCAACTTCCAGGTTAACTAGTTGATGAGTTTTAGCCAAACATCACAAAGAGTTCATGGTTGACCACAAACTCATATGAGGCAATAGCAAGCTGGTCAGTCTCTGCACAACAACAAGCTGTCTTCAGCAAAATCCAGCTGCAAACACCTCTCAGAAAAACTCCAGAGTGCCCCAAAAGTGCCCCTGCATTGCCCTGGTCTGTGCACCCTATATGGCAATATGAAATTTTATTTTAAAATAAATTTTTGTTCAGAAATTTGTTTCTAATAGTGGATAACAGAGTTTTTCTGATGACTGAATGGCTTCCATTTTCTGTAAGTTTGTATTAAAGGTTGAGCTGATTGATTGGACAGCATAAGATCTCTTGTAGGTATGAACTGTCCAAGAGCAGCATCAGATTTTCCAAACTGATTTACCATCAGTCTGAATACTTCTGGTGACAGTTGGAGCTGTTCATAAGGAGTTTGGTATTTGATACTGGAAATGCAGACCTTGTTCATTAATTTGGATAAGATACAGACAGCTGGTGGTGTCTTGTTTTGGCCACGCTTAGAAAAAGTTTCCAGTGTGTGTATTTATATGTAGAAGTTCAAAATGTCTTTCTACTCACATTCTTTGCACCAGCCTCTAATACCCTGCTTATGCCAAAGTCTTTGCAAACAAAACTGATCTGTTACAATCTCCTCAGAACAAAACACAAGATGGGTGCAAACACCAACAAAGCCAATCTAGGGTTTTACTTACTTATTTACAGATAAGTTGGTGAATTATTTTCTCTGCTTCCGTTAACAGCTGCTTTGCTTTTTCTGCAGCAAACTCATCAATCCACCTCAGTTTCTGTTGTGGTGGAATAGCAAACCCAGCAGTGAAATGGGGGATAAAGCCAAGTGAATGCATTAATGTAGTGCACACTATTCACTGCCTAAAGCTATGCAGTTCAGCCTATATTTCCTCAGTTTTAGCTCAGTTTGTGAGCATAAACAGCTACACTGCCAGACTAAAATGCAATTATAAATGTTAAAAAATTTTAATCAGTGTCCAGACCCAGAACCTTTTTATCCTGGAAACTGCGTTATAGTTCCTCACCATATCATCACACTCCTGCAATCACCAGCATCCCACATGGAACAGAACAGGTTAATTTTTCCAAGGCTGAATCATCACAGAATTCATCTATAATAGCCCATGCAGAATAAAACGCAAGAGATGCATTTAAATACCCCCAAAGTAATTTGGTTAGTCAATGAACCACAGTATCTTCTCCCCACTCACTGGTTCACTTGGCATCCATCACTTTTATTTTGTATCAGATACTCATTGTCTGGAGCGATAACAGATATGTGATCCAAAGAAAGGAGCATCCCATTGAATTGCTGGCACACAGCATAACACTGTCATTATGCAGCATTGTGGTGCAAGCCAAAATACCCATTTTTAATGTGTTCTCTGCAAATAAATGAAGGCACCTACATCCCTGCTACGTAATTTCAGCATGTTGTTAAAACCAGTAATGCTCTTGACTTCGTTACATCCTGAGTGAGGTATCACGGGTTGGTTGTAGTTTTAAACTCCTAATTCCATGAATAGAAATGATGTGGACACTTTTCTTTCTTCTTTCTTATTCTTGCAGAATAACATTTTTCAAGTTGACATCAAGTTTTCAGATTTTCACAGCACAGAAGCTGTGAGCACAGTGTTTACTCCTGAAAATGCGTGCTGCAAAGCTGACAGCTTAAGAAGAGGTGAAAATTGGATAAATGACTAGCAGAGAGGGCACAAATGTAACAGAACACCTTTTCGCTTGCAGCCGTGGGCACCAAATGTACCCAGAGAACTTGTTTTCCTTCACTGTCATGGGCACAGCTCTTTCCTGCGGTTCCAAGCTGAACTACATTTCCCTCCCATCTCCTTCCAGCAGCTGTCTCACTCCTCTCTGCTCAATCTCACCCTGAGCCTGTTCTCTTAAGATGAGGTGTTTACTGTGTTGCACAGCAAGAACGTAGCACAGCATAATGGTTAAATATCTACAGATATTCCTACCATATTTTTCTTAGCAAAAAACTCACAGTCTACCTGACAGTTGCTTACTCCAAGGTGCAGCAACCCTATCCTACCACTGTGTCCCTTTTAACACACGTCATCCAGGGAGCCCCAGTAGAGAGAAATTAGTTTTATTCCACCATACACCCCAGGATCACAGATGCTCGGGGAAATCTCTAGCAATCTCAGTTCTCAGAAACAGCATCTGGCACCAAAACTTCATTCAGAGGGAATTACCTGGCTCGGAAGAAAGGCTGAAGTCAGAGTCTCACAGCCTGCTTCACTCTCCCCACCCAGGAAACCTTTAAATCCAGCATGACTATGCCAAGACCGTCACTGAGGACTCAAAGCCTGCCCACAGGTAACTCTAGACAGTTACAGGTGCTCTGCAGAGTCTCAGGCCCTGCACTTTGTTATATACATATACAGCATTTCTACTTTGTTTAGGTGTTTCTGTAACCTTTTGGTCAGAGGGAACCCTGTGTAAAGATGCAAATGATGCTTATGGGGTAAAACACAGAAAGATCATGGTGGATTCCCAGACAAACCACCTCAGGAAGGGCAGGACAAGAGGCTGCAACAGAAAAGCTGGGTTTTTTGGGCTGCTGCACTTAGAGCACAGAAGGGAGAGAAGGTTGCCAAGGTGAGAACAGTCTTTGTGGTGGAGGTCCTGTGGGGTGCATGGAAAATGACCCTATGTCTGTGTTTCTCCTCCAGGACCTCTAGCACTTTGAGATGAAAGGGAAAAAATCTGCAAGATCACAGCTTATTTCTCCACTCAGGAGAACATAAGAAAACCAGAGATGACTCAGCAAAAACTGTTCATGCAAATCGCCAGTGGGGGCTGCCCTGGCATCCTGCAGCAACCTGGTGTTTCAGCAGGCACTCCAAGTACTGAAAACCTTTGAGCACCCCAACCAGCCAGTGCTCCAGTGCAATAGATATCAAAGCTGAGGCTCAGGGGTTTGGCTTTTACTCAGACACATCCAAACTGTTTTGGTTCACTGATTATTCCTGGCTCACCTAAAAGGTAAAGTTTAAAGGTTAAGTGAAACAGCAACAAAACTAAAGCCAAGGAGGATTCTCATTGATTTTTGAACGAGGTGAGGGAGTACTGGTTTGCACCAGCTCTACAGAAAGGGAATAATTGTAAATAAACAGCCTCCACACCTTCCTCCCACACATTCAAGCAAGCACTCTAAGCTGCTTTCTCACTTCATTCAGCTCCAACAGCTCCCAGTATTAAAGATAATTAACCCTTTTTATTATTAGTTCCAATGCATGGCATGCTTGCATTTCACTTTTATATCCTGAGGCTTCTAACTCAGGCCAATTAACTGTGTGGGATGGGGAGGGAAGCTTGAAAGGAGACCTCTCAGTACAGAATTATACTCAGGCAGGCATTTGCGTGCGAGCTAAAACTGGGGGACCAACACTGT
Source organism: Corapipo altera (assembly GCF_003945725.1). Taxonomy (NCBI): domain Eukaryota; kingdom Metazoa; phylum Chordata; class Aves; order Passeriformes; family Pipridae; genus Corapipo; species Corapipo altera. Next base: position 5,476,014 of record NW_020884895.1, on the reverse strand, counting down.
CCCTTCCTGCATGCAGAACCAGCACCAACACAGTGTCCTCCTGCAGACAACAGCCACTTGTGAGCAGCTGACCAACCTCCATGGGCTCAGGCACCATCATATTTAACCCTAATTATCATGCTTCTGTTGATGTAACATTCATTTGAACCCTAAAATCCCCACTCCTGACAATCAGCATTGCCTATTTAAGTTGCTTTAGCCCTAAATAAACTCTATGGCAATGACGAGTTCTGGGAAACAAAGGAGGCATACCTGGTTCCCACTTAAGCTCATCAGAACCTGATCTCTGCATTTAATCTCTCTCTTTATCACCAGTATTGTTCAGAGAGCTGGGAACATGCAGTCAATGCATATTTAGGAAATATCAGGAGGGATATAAATATCTAACATAGGCTTGGAGATTTTCCATACAGAACAACTATTCAGGCTTCCAAAAGAAGATACACATATGTGTGTGTGTATATGTATGTATGTATATATATATAAACCTGTATGTATATACATGTATATGTATACACATACCACGGTCAGAGTATCTGGACACTACTGAACAGTAGAAATAAGTTATTCCAGCCACCTGGGGAAGGCTCCAGGAGGCTCCAGTTTTGCAGAGGCAACCAGGTTTGGGCCCATAGCAGCTCCGCTGGCTGCAGCTGTGGGCACAAGAGGAGGCTGCGTCAGCCTCCTGCAGCCCCCTCCCCTGCCCTGCGAGAGAGCAGAGAACAGCTGCAAACCTCTGGAAAACTCTCCTCCAAGGTCCTGGGTGCACCCTGGGGGCAGCAATTCCCTGACCATCCAAGCTGGTGCTCCTGGGCAGGGCTGACCCAGAAACAGCATCACCGACTGACAAGCTGTGAGTTTCCCTGCACCACACAGCTGTCCCCCTGCAGCAAAGAATTTAAGTTTATTTCTCATGTGGGTATTTTTTCTACTTGTGCAGCCGCAGCAAGGATGCTGGCTTGGGCTGCAGTGCTGCCGTGCCCGTGTGAGCACGGCTGGGAGCCGACACGGGGCTGAGGATCAGAAAGTGCTGAGCCAAGGTTTCACCCCCTCCCTGCCGTGGGCCACTGGGACCAGCCTCTCCACAGGGCAGGGAAACGCTCGGCTGCTGTTATGAAACAGCGTCCGAGAATGGGTTTGTTCCACAGTGAAATTCTGACGGTCTTGACCTGCTTTGCAGGCATCCCGGCTCACTGCCAGGCTGGTGAATCAAGGGTTGCTGAACTGCCAAATCCATCAAACATCAAAGAAAATGAAGCTGTTCCCATGAGACTCATTTTGCTCTCTGGCCACAGCAACGTTGCATCAGAGCTTTCCTTTGAAGAGCCAGGCAATGAGGTGCAGTGGGATCCCCAGGAGCTCCTCACCTCAGCCAAGCAGGGCTTTATCTCCTCTGTGGTACAAACCGAAATGTCTCAAAATGATTGTGAAAAATCCCTTGCAAACATAATAGGAATGAATAAAAGCAGAGGTAAAAATAGCTAAGAAAAGGGAAAAGGTAGTAAAAGAATTAGGGCCATTTGCAGATGGTTTGTATTTCCAAATAAATTCCTTGCTGGTTGCCAGCTGTCTGAGCCCTGAAACTTGGCATAACTACAACAGACGCTGAATTTGATACAGACATTTGGTTCCCTGTATTAATCATGTAGAGGTTAGAAATAGAATACATTGCTTATGTGTTTGCCTCATCAGCTAAGGCTTTATCCCCATTAGACTTAATGGAAACCTTCCCTTTACTTTCCTTGTGGCCACGAATTCAGTTCCAGAGCACACTCCAAGAAGACACCACTGGGAGAAAAAATCCCATGCACCTGCATCCTGATAGAGAAATTTCAACACTGCAGGCTTATATCTTGCATAGTCAGGACTAAGTGGACTGCTCTTTTGTCCTTTACAGAGGACACAAACCCCAAAAGACCAAAGGACATCAGAATCCAGCTGCTTGTGCTGGAGGGGAGAGCAAGTAAGTGGAGGGAGAGAGGAGAGATGTGGTACACCCTGGGCAGTCAGGACATCCCTCTCTCATGGACTGGATTATGTCAAGTGAAGCAAAACGGTCCCATGTGACCTTAAAATACATTAAAAGGTCAATGCACATCTTTGTGGTACATTGACAAAAAGCTTTGGAGTATCACCAGCCTGGCCTATGGTGCAAAAGCCAGGAGGGGGAGAAGAAGTGACTCACTGCAGCATCTCTGCTTTCTCCTTCAAACACCAAACACCCACACAATTACCCTAAAACCATAATGCATCAGGGGGGTTAGAATAATAATGGATGCCTTATGCCAGTATTGTTCTAGAAATGTCTTTTTTCTTCCTTTCAGCTACTCCCACAGGGCAGTAAGCACAATACATGTGCATGCATCTGGTGTGCCACAGACATCACAAAATGAGTCAGGTCCTCAGCTGGTTTTATTCAGCTTGGCTGTCCGGATGGTTTTAATATTTATTTTTTTATTAGTTCTGTTCCTCCATCCAAACACTCTCCCCTCTCACATTCTGCGTGCAACAATAGCACCATAGTATATAATTTTATCATAAGCATCTCTGCAGTCCCTCACAAAAGAAAAAGAGATGTGTAGATGCTGCTGACAAAGCAGCTGTGTCTGGGTGGCATTTTGTTTAACATTTTCTGACATCAGATTCCAAATCTTACCTTCACTTTCCTGTATAAAAAGAGTTTCTCCTTCAGTTCTGGTTATCTAATACAGAAATCCTGAAAGTCCCTTCCTCTGCACCCACAGCTCTGCACATCACATCATTTTCCCTGCACCACCAATCATTTTGTCCTGTTAGTGTTAAAAAGGTTCATTCACCTGCAGGACAGAAACCCTCTTCTGATTTCCAGAAATGTGAAGCTTTTGCTTGAACTATTAATTCCACGTAAAAAGAGAGTGTTTTGCTTACAGTTTTTGTCATTATTCTAGGGAGGGAAAGCAGTTGTCCTCTGCTGATTTAAAAGGTTCCATGCTGCATTTCCATACCTGGTGGTAGACATCACCTCCTTTTTCTAACTCGGAGAACTGCACTGCACACAGCCATGCTGCAAAAAGCCCTCATGTGATTTCCAAGTCTACATCAATCTTACTGAACAAAACCATTTGATTCTTGACAAATATTATATTTTATTCTATTACAATGAACCCCACAGAAGAATTATCATATCAAGACAGACCAAAGGTCATTCAAGCCCAAACTCAGTGCCTTGATCTTGCCCAGCAGTGAACAAATATACAGGAAAAGCTTCTTTGCCTCAATAGACAATGGACTGTCCTCCCTTCCAAAAGTCTGCCATACAAGGACTTTCTAGAGTTTATGTGTGAAGTGTTACCATCAAAAAAGCCCTGAACAAGAGGTTCTCACCATCTTCATTCTGCTCCACAGCTTCCCTACAAAGACCCTGAAAAAGAGTACCAGAACAGCACTGATAAGAGGGAGTCTTATGACAAAGTTGCCATATAACTTTATGACACAATCTTACGGCAGCATCTTATGACAAAGTTATGGTAAGAACGTTCAGTGTGACCATTTGTCACCCTCTAGAGGTGGCTGAGCAATGAAAGTATTGATCCAACCTGGCTGTCTGGATGTCCCCACCACCCCTTGCTGCTGAGAGAGACCCTTGCAGCTCCCCAGGGCAGGACCTGCTCATTCACAGCCAGGGATGCCAGGTTTGGCCTCCTGGTCCTGCCGCCCATGTCACTGCAGGGCACTGTTCACAAAGATCTGCCTTCCAGACTCCCCACAACAAATACCTGAAACACTTGAAACACTCTATTCTTGAAACTCCCATGAATGAAAGCTGCTTTTAAAACCATTCCTTTATTTAAAGGGTTTATCCATTAAAAAACCCACCATAGTTCACACCCACCGGTTTACCCCCACAACAACTGAGCTCCCACTGTAATCATAACATTGTTTGGTGGTTGCCTGTTAATCTGGAATGACAGATTCAATCTCTGTAAACAAATACCGGATGCTGGGGGGAAAAAGCCAAGTTATGAACTTTTTGCTGTGTATTGATCTATCAGCAGTGTGACAAACAGAAATGGAACTGAAAAACTATCTATGTGGCTCATCTTACATTTAAGTGTATAAAAATAGACCAAAGTCTGTGGGAGAAGAAAAAAACAAAATAATTTATTATCCATTTCTTACTTGTGCTGAGGTGGTTTCTGAAAGCACACACTAATGTGTTAGGATCTCTATGAACACAGAAGTATGTTCACATCACCGAGCTCTGGATCAGCACAGCCCTGCTGCTTCCCATTTATACCATCCCAATGTATTTCTCCAACTTCTTGCACTCAATATAAAGGAAGAATCTAGACAAAGCCAAAGACGCTCCTGTTCTTTGGCATCTCCAAGTCATAATGCATCAATCCCCTCTACCTTTAAGGAAACCCCGGGTGAAGGGGACAGACTCAGCACAGTCCTGGCTTTTACTCCGAGGCCAATCCTCCTGGTGCTGATGTGTGGTATCTGTCCATGGCCTGGATCTACAAAGCCTACACTTCCAGGATCCAACTTATCAGGAAGCAAGGCTCCTACAGAAGCTTTTTTTCTCTGTCAGCACCTATGTAGTGGAATTAAGTGCTTTACACAATAAAGCTTACAACCTTGTAAGATGTGCCACCATGGGCTGGGACAAATTTCTTCCTTGCCTGTGGCCATTCACAGCCAGTGAGGGAAAGGAACAGAGGCTGGTTGGCAGCAGAGTCATTCTCTTTGCACCACTTGGCTTTGTCCCATGGAAGCTCCTCATGTGTGGGAGGAACAATGAAAATCAACTTAGCAAAAGGGCATGAGGAACCAGTGCAGGTGTTGCCAGAGCAGTTTGCACAAGATGACCATTGCATTACACAAGCTGAGCTGAAATACTGGTCAGAGGCCAACCTGTCTGTCTGGTTGTCTTTCCTAATCTTTCATCACAAGATTTACTCTGCTGGAGGAGACAGCCATGCAAACAGTTAGGACAGCCTTTGGAGTGGAGCAGAATTGCATAACTCTGGCTATCTCACACACATCTGTGCCTGTTTACACAAGAGGGAGAGTCTGGTCCTGTGGTTTCATAAAAGCAATCAGCATCTGATTCTGAAAAGATTATTGTTTTATTCTCATCATTCTGAGAGGTCAGGTAAAAAAACCACTGGAAGTCAGGTTAATGAATTCTCTGCAAAACCTGCAATTCCTACAGCAACCAAAATTGTAACACTTGGCTGCAGATCTCACTTTTCCTGGGTAACCTAGTGATAGCAGCTTCACTAATTCAGCAGCACATTTCCATCTGTGAAGAACCTGGACCACTATTCCTATTTAAAGGGGCAGTAAAAGAAACAGGCATTTCTAATAAATCTTGCACCTCTATTCCCCTTTACCCCATCAAAAGATACAAGAAACAAAAGAACAAAGAGAAGCTCTTAAACTTTCACATCTGAGGTGTGAAGGCAAATATTAAGAAGGCACAAAGCATTTTTTTTCTTATCTCCAAATTAGTAAGAGGATAACTCCTGAACACAGGCTGTATTCCAGTGCACTTTCCCTAACCCATTTAAATCCTCAACCCCCCTGAAGTGACAGGATCTCCACGCTCCTTTTAAAGGGATGCTTTTAAGTGCTGAAGTGTGTGTTGGTTCCTCAGGGCTGCAGGAATAAATTTAATATTTCAGTTGCATATACTCCTTCCCCCTCCACATTGTTGTTTAGGAACCAAGGAACATAACTTCAGTCAAACTCCTCTGGAAGTGCTCACCCCATCCAATCTGTCTGTGCAAAGCCCATTTTGGCTTCAACAGTTCTTTCAGAGGAAGTTCTTACAAAAACTGCATGTCTGCTGGGAGCAGCAGACTGGGCTGTGCCAGGCAGTTAAATACTTCCATCATTATACTGTCTAATGCCTTCTTTAGACCAAGCTTGTCAAACATTTTTGACATCGTGTATTTCTCTCACACTGACTGTGCTTTGGATCTTTTGAAACTTGTCAAACTGCTGAGTTTGGTTTCAGCAACAAACTGTGCACGAAGGTAGTTCCCCATCCAGACAGCTCTGCTGCTCAGTATGGCCAGCTCTCACCCTTCTACACAGCTGTTCTCTGTTCACCTTTTCCTAACAGAGGTAACATGTTTGCGTGTGTTTTATACTCATAATAATCAAAATGCCACAATAAGAATCTCAATTATTAACCCAGTGAAAAAATCAGAAAGATACAGCAAAAATGGCACCTATCCCAGATATTTGTAGGACAAACACTCTCTAATGAACTGCAGTCCAAGATTTGTTTGGGATGATTAATGAGATATAATGACAGATGATGAATATCCTGAGAACATCTCCAGTCCTCCTACTTACTCTGTGAGTCTAACAGAGCTGACCTTTTCATAATGCCTGGTAATTTTCATATTACATCCTGAAAACACCAGTAAAATGAGCGTGCTAAATGGCAGTATGGGACCAAAAAGGACACACCAAGTAGGGGAAAGGTGTGAGCAAAATGTGACAAATTACTTATTCGCAGCTTCTCAGGCCAGGGTTCTGTCCAATTTGGGAGTCTGAGTGATATATGTTTGATGGATTCATCTTAGCTATATCAGACAGACCGGCCTATAATCCACTTTATAACTGTCACACTTAGTTGATAATGCTTAGGAGAGGATTGGCAGGACAGAATGACACGATAACAGAATTACCTCCATCACCTACCTTACATGTACCATATATTGAACTCAGATCAGAACTTGTGAGTCAGCGCTCAGGACCTCATCACAACACACTTTGTTCAGAAATCACATCTCAGTTGCTCAAAAGACTCTTTTTTTTGTGGCCCGCCTGACATTTAGAAAAGTTGGGAAATAAAGTTGTTTGGGGATGAAAACACATGATTCACTTTCTGATAAAAGGAGGGAGGGTGTGAATTTCAAACCCGCAAATGTTCACTTCAAATAAAAATTTTAAAACTTGCAGTTTGACAAATATTGACATGAAACATTTCATTCATTCTGTGTTCTTCTTGTGACAGGTTGCTTGGTGCTTTTCTTTCTTACTGAAATATTATCTGAGGCTTATATTGATTTGCAAAATATATTGGTTAAGCCAATTTGTCATTTTTCATCCAAAATAATCTTGACATTACAACTGTATTTCATATTATTTTACTTCATAGACATCCTATCTTTCCAGGAAGCACACGGGATTATCAATGCTGAATGTAGGCTGGTAGTGATTGAACAGGGATACAAATAACTTTCTATCAACTTCTGTAGCCCTCAGGTTTATGACAAGGGAGTTGTAGCTCCTTTCCTTGCAGCCACAGAGAGTAGTTCTTTATATGGGCAACTTCTGTTTGCAAATAGCATTGCCCACGTCCAACAGGGACAACTCCTGAACAGACACGTGCTGTAGCTAAGAGAGCTGTGGTCAAGAGCAACCAGTGGATCAGGTCTGTTTCCTTCAGCATTGGTTTGCTGGGTCTCTTCCTTCTCATGTCTCTGCTAAAAGCCTTTGTGAACATCATCTCCTTCCCTCTTTACTCCTTCCGCTCTCTTTAGGCTAGCTTTCACCTGCTGCTTGGTAGAAATAGGACACAAGAAGAAGGATTGTTGGCAAAAAACAAAACGTCACATGCTTCTTGCATGGGTCTGCAAGAAGCAAAGAAGAGTTTTCTGGAACTGCTGTGCTATTCCTGAATCGTAGCGTTAATCCCAGCCATGCAGCTCATTTCTTCCCCCACCACTCTCTTGAACTGGGCCTGTTCAGACTGAGAGTTTGTCAAAGGATGGACCTTGTTCCTAGTTTGGGAGATGTAAATGCTGAGTGGCCTTAATAAAATAGTGCCAGAGCAGTCCACCACACATCCTCTGTGAATGTCTGTGTAGTGCCAAGAACACTTTTTGGTGTCATACAAAAATAATAAAGATGGATGTAGTTAATAAATAGGTAAGTTCATTTTCAGCCCTCTGAGCTCCTCATTTTCTTTCAGCATAAGCCCATTTTTTACAGCTGACTGCTGTGATGTTCCAAGGGATGTGCTGATGTGGCTTGAACCAAGTTAATTTGCTTCCTTTTTTTTTTTCAGGATTGCAGATGTCATCAAAAATAAACAGTACAAAGAGGGGGGAGAAAGAATAGGCAAAGCAGAAACTGATTCAGAAACTAATTAAAATAAAGCATAGTTCTCAAAACCTCTAAGTTATTCAGAAGTCACAATCCCAGGAAAAGCTGTTCTTTTTCTAAGCGTTCTGCTTTTTTACCTTCCTCCTCCCTGCTGAAATAACTCATCTAATTAAATGTTGAAGATATCTCCAAGTGAATTCAGGTTATCACAGACACCAGTTTTGGAGGCATCCAAGATCTCCAAGTTATAGTACTTTTGAAGAGTTAAGTGCATGCTTTTTACTAAAAGTGGTGAACTTCAGGACTCGGGAACTAAAGGGTGGGGAACCTGGTACAGCTGCCAATAGTCCCTGGCCTTGGTCAGAGTTATAACTGGGCACTGTACAATGAAGGGAGCAGCTCCAGCACATCTGGAGGCTTGAGAATGATTTAGGGCTCAAGGATTTACAGTCCCTTTCTCTCCACTTGCCGTGGGTACAGAGGGCAGAGAGGCAATGAATGGCATTTGCTGCTCCACCACTCCAGCCTCTCTTTGTCCACTTGTTTACACCAAAGAGCATCACATAAATGTGCAACCACCTTTGCCATCCTCTTGCAGTGGAGGTACCAAGCAGAGGGATGCTTGCTCTGCTTCAAATTATGATATTCAAACTCTTCTCTTGCCTCATTTGCAACAAAACACAAATTCTAAATACGTAAAATAATAGTAGACTAGTGAGCTCTTTAGAGTGAATTTTAATCCAGTGGGTGTTTCTACCAAGAAGGCAACTTTCCAAAGCCTTCATTCTGTATCTTCCCAAGTGCAGCAGGACAGGCCAGCATTTACCCACCATGGCAGTACTCCTTCTCCTGCCAGACCATGGGTGTTGCTCAGCTCTGAGCCTTTTCCATCCCAGAGGGGGAACAAGGCCTTCAGTTTTGGGTGGTGAGAAGAGATAAAATCCTCAACCATGACCTTTTCTCTCTATGTGAATATTTCAAGGAAACACACAAGGATATTGCTATTTCAAGGTGGTTGGGGGGGTATTTGTGCTGGCTGAACATGCTAGGAATGCATTAAAAGACTGCAGCAGATCATAATTCTCACTTAACCTACTTAATATCCCCAGCAGTTATCACTGCTGCTGGTGCACTCCTTCCCTAACCTACAGAAAATACCCAAATTAAGTTGCTTTGCTGCTGCAGCTGGGTTTTGGCAGTACCAAAACATAACCTCCAGCACAGGGCTTCCCCCACCCTAGGAGCCACTTCTCATATCCCTAAGTACTTCTCTTAATTTTTTTCCCTGTGTTACTGCTGTGTAGCCTTGTGTAAATCCCCCATCCATTTTTGCCTCCAAATCCAGCCCCTGCCCACAGGTCTTCAGCTTCACTCGCTCGAGAGCGATTCTGAGAGCAGTTGTGTCTCCTGCAGCTGGTAATCTGTCATTAGCCTGCCATAAGTCAAACAGATATACTGCACCATTACAGAACCTCAACAGAGTGGAAAAAATCATTTGCTTTACTGTCAACATAAAAACTTTTTATCTTCATTGACAGTTTTATTTAGAAAAATCCTGGCTATGTTTTAATTTGGCTCTAATGATAGCTCTCAGGAAGCAGTGTCTGTGTGTTGAAGTTTACTGCAATAGCAGCTGCTAATTTTCTTTTTCCACTTTTTGGTTTTGTTTCACAGATACTTCTTAAGAAAGGATGCTTCTAGGGTATTTCTGTTGTTGTAAAACAGCATAAATTTCTGACAACCTTGAAAACTGGCTAATTACCCATGGCTGCTAAAACCAAATTCATCTGTGTTTTCACCAGCACTGGAATTTTAAGGGACATATTTAAATCTTTAACTAGGAAAGCAGTTACAAATTTACTTCGCAGAGAACATGTTAGATGTTTTAGTGCAATAGCATCCTGCCTTTGCTCTGTGAATATTTATCTCCTCAATAAGAAAACCGATGACTTGGAGTGAAGTCAAAATGCAGGGGCTGGTGAAACACTTTTGTATCTATAATTTCAGTGAGCAGGCTGGATGCTGAGAAAGGAGAAATCACCGATGGTTTGAGGCCCTGTTTTCTGCAAAATAAGCAAAAGCAATGAAGGCATCATGTCTCCACCCAAGCATTTGATCTTATTCTGTCTTTTACTGTGGTGGGTTAACCAGATTTTCCTGGTTCAAGCCCACAATGAATTTATTCATGCATGGGGAAAGTACCTAAATGAGCAGCTAAGGTTCTCTATTTAGCCAAAACCAATCTGCCTTCTATAAAGTATTTCCTTTGGAAATGTCAAAGTTTCTACAGAGCTCAGCTCTGGGATTTTGTGAATTGAAGTTCATAAAAGCCTGTCCCCTGGTAGAAAGCCTTGCTGGTAGAGAATGGCTTGCAACAGACCAGAACTCTGGTTGTCCCTCCTTCCAGCCACACCAAACAGCCACAACAGTGCCAGTGCCCAGTGCTGACAGAGACAGTCAGCAGTTTTTGGGGTAGTTCCTACCACACCAAGGTAAGACCGTGTAAGACCCTAAAGTGTGTAAAACCAAACCCACTACGCTCTTCCTTTAAAATCTGTGCATGGCACGGGATTCTTGGTAGCAATTTGTAAAAAAAAAATCCACCAGAGGTTGTCAAAAGAATAATGTTTGTAAAAGACGTTCCAGAGGGATCTGGAACAGGCTTTCATTAGGCACGGACAGCAAGAATAGGAGTTGGATTGAACTTCTGCAGAATCTGGTTTTGTTTGTTTTATTTTAAAATGTAACAATATGAAACTGATCTTCCAAAACACTTTCTTTTTTTCTTTCTAAAAGATAAAACCCCAGAGCAAGAATATTTGTGCTGGAAAAAAAGTTCCTCAGATGAATAGCTTTGAATAGACAAGGATAGAATTGCCTGAAATAGCTTTGTTTTGAAACAATACATTGTCTCACAGGAATTTTAGACATTCTTTAGGAAGGCAGCACTTGGGATTATATTTCATGCCTTTCAAAGTATCTATTTTCATAGGAAATGAGGGAAGAGGATGGGAAAGAGATGGTTTTCACCCAACTGATTTCACAGTTGTAAGGATCTCAAGAAGGAAAGAGGCATAAGAATGGACAGAAGAAAAAAATATTATAACCTATTCATCCCAAATGGCAACAGGAAAAATGAAGCACTCTCCCCTGATCATATGTATGAAGATTTTGTTTGAAAAAAGTCTTCTCTTTATTGCTAAAAGTGTGCTTCAGTTTAACTGATGAATGCTGGAGAATTGCATAGATGAATTCAGGAGACCAGAGCTAACAAATATCACGTCAGGTTAGATCATTCAATCAGCTCAAATATAGTCCCTATGTTTTCCTAGCAGTTTATGTTCTGCGTCAGGCATGTTTTTTAAGCCTTTTTTTGCTAGAGAAAATGTAATGCAGTAATGTTTATATATGAGCCCTATTTACAATGCCTTCAAAATCTGAAGGGTCTGATCTGGTGGTCTGGTTTGTATCCATTTGTCTCTAATGTCCAAGGCACAAACTCCAATAGCTTTCCCACAGCCCTGTGGATCCACTATTGTGGTCTGGGGAATTATGGATAAATTCCCCTAGGACTCAGATTTCAGCTCTGGAACATCAAGTCACTTAATCTCCTGGTGGTTCCATCAATTATGGGAAAGCACCACAAAGGAAATTAAAAAACCTATCAGGTACACAAAAACTTTCTGAGCTGCAAGTCCCACAGCTTCACCCTCTCATACAGAGAGAGTGTTATTTCACTTTATGGTTTATGCCTGTTGCTACCATCTTGCCAGAGGGTTGCTCACACCTCAGCCTCCCAGATTAATTTTCAGTTGGGAGTTAAATCCATCATTCAAATAATTTTTCATTTGTATATTTCTTCTGAAGAAAGGTCCACGGTGGGCACATTATTACTCACTCTCTATTTCCAGTACAAATTTTAAGTCACCTCTTTGTCCCATGTGCAGCCCACACACTGACGCAGCATCTTCTCACACTTCTCTCCCACACAGGCAGCTCATGAAATTACACTCCTAAGCCATGCAGGGGATGATGGATGGCTGGTATTTGTCTATTCTATGCAGGACTGGCTTACTCAGAGGCTGGTAATGGGTAAGAGAAGTTTTAGCTGGCCCAAGCACCATTCAAGATGCACTGGCTGCCTACATATAGATCCCAAATTACTTAAAGAATTTGACTTCACAAAAAATAAATCCTGGATTGACAAGTCTACAGGCAGCCTTGGGCAAGAGGTCAAGGAGCTGGTTGCCATCTGAAGCTGAACACTACCAATTCATCAATTGGGTGATGGAGTTACCCCAGAGGAGCATTGACCAGGGGGGCCCTGTGCAAAGGGGTCTGTAGAAGGTCGCTGGAGGATGCAGCTGCTGGAGGAATTGATGTAGGGGTGGAGGAGAGCTTTCACCAAGGAATGGGAAAGGTGGAGCTGAATGTAGTATTTGTGCTCTTGTCAGATAATATTAATATGTAAGAGTGGAAAAACAGCTGTAGAGATCTGTTTTTCCGTTTGTCCCCTCACATCAGTAATTATTTGCAGGAAATCACCCCACTGCAGACACACTGGTAAAATACAGTCGCAACCTGTCTCACTTTCATGTTGGGTTTTTCCTTTCCTTGCCAAGGTGTGGAACACGAAGCCAATAAATTTGCTTCTTGAAGAAAAAAAAATTAGCTTGGACGAGCTGCTTCATCATCTCCCTTCTGCTTTTCTCTAACAGTCAGTGTGGCAATATCCGCTTAAGTTTAGAAAGCATATTGTTACAGGATGTGTGGGAACCACAAATACCATTTGAGGCCAAGTTACAGTAAATCCTATTCTTAGTGTCATTAGTGGAAGTGCTTCCTTCTCATCACAAAAGCAAACGAAAGGAGGTCCATTAATTTTTCACTCGTGGAGCAGTAAGAAGGAGCTTTAGAAAGGGGGAGGAAGGACTCCAGTCAGGTACACGAGTGACTACAGATCTTGGCACGTTGCTGAGCCCAGAGGTTGGAAACCAGTTCTGTCTGTGAATGGTCAATACCTAAGTTCTACTTGTTGCTTTATAAATATCTTAAATATAAGCTCGATTTGAATCTGTAATTATGTTTGTGTTAGCATGATACTAGTTATTAAGGCCAAGCACTGCAATAAACAGCTAATCATTATTTCTGCTGTTCCTGGCAACTGTCTGCATTACAGAAGAATAAACCAGAAGAAACACATTTTCTACTACTTTGAATATAATAAGACATGCGACAGTAAATATTTCACTTGGTCTAAGTATTTACACTCCCTGGACTTGGTATTCCCCTGATTTATGCCAAAGTGAAGTAGGTGCAAATCCACCAAAGTCAATGGAGTTAAGCTAGGGTAAATCAAGCCCTCTATTACCAAAAATCAATTTTCCATTTGTTTTAATACCATTAATTTAAATGAACTCACTTGATATTCTCATACCTCTGATATGTGCACACAATTTATGTCAGGAGTAATCCTGGGTTAACCTGGGTGCTTATGGCTTCTCAGCCCACTCAAATCTGAATGACTAGTTCAAATAAAAGTATTAATAGGATTTATTTTTTGATCTTGTATGCTGAAACCAAGAGCAGGGCATCCAGTTAACTTAAAAACAATGTAGAAGGCTTCAGCCAACCAAGCACGTTATTATTGTTCATCTTCTTTATCTTGGGGTCCCTTTAAATTTCCATTTTTATCTGCACACCTATTTGTGCCATGGCTGTGAAGGCTGGAAGAACTGTTAATTATAAGTCTGGGGCACAGACCCCACTTATGAGCCTGCCTCCCTGCTTTGGAGGTTAAGCTCCTCCTGCTCCCTTGGTGTTCCCTGCCAGAGTTTTTGCCTCGAGAAGGCACCAGAGCATCAGTTAACTAGTTCCCATAAAAGACGAAAGGAGGAAAAAAGCTAGATCTTATTTACTAAAGCTTTATCTTGCAAAGACCCACATCCACTGACAGTGTCTGAGCATGAAAACACACCTAGCTAATGCCACTGTAATAATGCACATTACAGGAAGAGACAGGGCTATACCACATCCACCTCAAGATAACAAGTGGAAAGAAACCTCCAGAGAAAAAGGTAATGTTCCAAGGAGAAGATGCTTTTTCTAAAAAAAACAAGAGGTGCAAGTGGGAAGAAGCACTGATCAGCAGCAGGGATATAAATCCTTTTTTAAGGGGTGGAATGGAAACAAACTGAAAGCTAAATATGGTTACAAAACAATTATTCTAGGTTTGCTGAGTGCAGAGAGAGAAGGGCAATGGGAAAGGTCATTTTTGCCTCGAGGGCCTGGGCGCAGCTGGGATGTGGAGGTTGGCTGTCATGAAACCAAGAGACTCAAGTCACTCTGCTTTTGACCTCTCTGGAAATGAGGGGATTTAATCCCCAGGTCCATCTCTGATCCATTCTCCCTTGAGCATCAGACCTGAGGAAAGGACTGTTTTGGAACAGACTGTTTTGGGAATGTTGCTCCTCCACTGGTCCCAGGCAACTGTGTTTGTCCAGATGCACTTGGCCCTATAGCTTTGGTGAGTACATCAGCCACAGGATGTCTCATTCCAGGATACATGCGTATAGGATCTGATGCAGCCTCATCTGGAAAAGTGACAAAATCACTTAAAGCCGTCAGGAAAACTACATCACCCAACTGAGATTCTTCCATAAAGGTCATCCAGTGCTGCATACAAGGAACTGACAGATAACATGAAGCCTTGCTTTTAATAAATAGGACATCTCGTCCCTGGAAAAGTCCATTCCTTATTTCTTCAAAATACTGTTGTGAAGATTGATAGTCATAATAAAAAAAAAATCTTGGCATGTCTGCATTTTCTTACATACATTAGGTAGATTAGCAGGGTACTTCCAGCAGAAGTGCTGTAAACAGAAGTAAATTATGGTTTATGTATCTTGTGAGCTGCTAGTATTAAAAGTCTAAATATTTGATCAGACACATACATCTTCACATTTCTTCTCCTTGGCTGATAAGGCAAACAGTGAATAGACAAAAAGAACTCAAATCAAAACAAAGACCCCTCTTGAGAGATAGCTGTAGAGAAAGGGGGGAGCTCTGAAAGGCCACGAGAACAATCTGAGACCTGAAAATCCCTCTTAATGAATCATTATGAATTAAAATTCATGTAGTCTTTGTGAGGCACCAGCTAAGCAATCACATGATGAACAAGGGAGCATTTTTTGAGGTATGGACCCAGTTCTTTTGGCTGTGAGAAGAAATAACACTTTGAGCTACCTTGAAACACATCTTAGCTTTCTGCAGGAAATTTTCCCTGGCAAAGTTTTGCCAGTGTTAGGCCATGTCAATGCATCACTGCAAGGACAAAGACATGAGAACAGGGAAGGCAGCAAGGCGAGGAGGGGTCAGGGAAGTGAGTTGTGAGAGACAAGGGAAAAGGGATAAGGGAAGAAAAGTGAATGGGAAGGAGGGGAGCGGGATGAAAGGAAGTACAGGAAAGCTGCTGAAAAAGGGCCAGGCAAATCGTCCCCCCACAACAGCACATTAATTTCCATCATTGTTCTACTCTCAAGTCTTGGTTTCCAGATTCTGCATCACTTCTGACTGCCCCGAAACCCAGCCCTGGGAGAAACAATGCAGCTGCCTGGGCCAGTGGCCAGGATGCTGTCTGCCTTAGAACATTTTTATTGAACTTGAGGTTACAATTCTTTCTTTCTGAAAACGTAACATTTGATATAAGCCCAGAGTGCTGACCTATTCCTTTTGAAAACATAGAAGTCATTTGGGTTTTAGTTCCAGCTTTTGATTAAAAAGCTTTTAAGGGAAAACCTCAAAAAAAGTTCCTATGAAAATTCCATGCCAAACCCATTTTCTGGCCTTTAATTTCCAATAACCATGGAGAAAACAACAGTAAGTGCAGGGAACAGAGACACTACAAGTAACTTCAAGGAGATTATTCATTTTTCTTAATAAAGGTCTTCAACAGCGTGACGACTCATGCAATATAGATAAGCAGAAACAAATAAATAAAGAAATTCAATAGAAACAGAAAACAAATTGAAAATTCAGAAGAAAAAGTATTTAATAAAAAACTTGTGAAGGGGGAGGGAATGAACTGGTTTCCCATGTAACACTACTGGCTGGGATTTTTTTTTGCCTTTGTGGGCCATTTCTTTTGCCTATGTCTTTTTCTATGACAGAAAAAGTCTTTGGGAGTTGGTTGAGCTCCCTCTTCCTCCAGTGATGGAGCTGGTACAACAAGGAAGCCAGGCTCTTCCCGTGTGTCCTTCAAACACAACCAGAGACTCCTCCATCACTCATCTGTCTGTTCTCTTAGAAGTAAAGATCCTGGAAGGAACTAGCAAAGGGCTACTGTGAAGATGCAGAATAGGGACCATCTTCTGCTGTAAGTATACTACAGAGATGGAAGAGAGATCATAGTAGAAAATGCCTATGGCTGGGGTTGGTTCTGCTGTACTTTTAAATTTGGATTTTAACTCTTCTCTGTGGGAGAGCCCCTGACATGGACAAGAATCTGTATTTTTGGATTTTATGGTGCTCTTGGCAGATCTGTGCAGCGGTGCTTTTAGACCTGCAGTGAGAGATGGTGTGATTTGTGCAGATAGATCAAATGCACCTTACAGTGTTTCCACTTGTTATCTTCTTTGTATTTAACACCATTATTTTAGAATTTTAAAAAAGATCAGAGCTGGATGATGCACTCAAAACGAACAATGACTTAATTAAAGCACCACCTTTCTTTTGTCTTTCAATCTGAGAAAACGCTCCCACTCTTTCATACCCATCATTCCAGCATTTGCTGATGCTTTGTTTTAATGATGACAATCTGTTGCAGCTCAGACACAGAACTCACATTTTCCCCCAGACACCCAGTCATTTCTTTCTTTGTGTGTGTGCTTTATTTTTTATGGGGCCAGCTGCTTTGTGATCAGTGAAATGTCAGAAAAATCATCTTACCATAACAAAGCTGAAAATAAAATATTCAAGGAAGCAAACTCCCATGGAAATCTTTAAAGTCCTAACAAGGGAGAATTCTCATCTCTGTGCACATGGGTGACTCACTGAAGTAAATGTGAATTACGTGACTGCACCAAAGATTTCAGTATAAAGAGCAGAGATTTTTCTCCCAGCTTCGGCCTTTTGTAATGAACTCACAAATAAGTTTTGATGAAGATTCTAGATAAACTTGCTCAGTGATATCAGCCATGACTAGAATGATCTGAGGGGGTTACAGTATTTTCCTATTAAGATTAATTGCATGCTTAACATAATACGTCCTGAAATGGTTTTTATAAATTGAGCACTCACATTCAACTGTCCAATTTGCAAGTGGAATGAATGATACTTAAAGGTGTGTCTTTCCAAAAGTAGATGTTAATTGACATAGAACTTGTTGTAAATTGCAATATGGAAAAAAGCTGTTTCTGTAAATATTGTAATTAAACAGAATGTTGTTTTTCTAATTGTTGGAAAAGAAAGCCCCAAATTACCATGAGGAAAGAAATTAGAGCAAACAGATCTGCAGGAAAATAACCCTATGAAAAATTCACAAAGATATACTCATGATGCACCAAATTATCCTCCCGGGTTTCATAATTCTGTGAGTGAGTGCAATTAGTTAACGGTGGTGTTGTTATAAAACTGCATACTGTGGCTGACGGGTTTTGAAACTACTCCAGAAACCAAAGTCTGACGCTAAACAACTATTGTGTTTGGGTATTAGGCAACAGGAAATCTGCCTGATGATAACTGAGTTATACCAAGCCCTGCAGCAGCCACTGAGACACTATGTCCATTTAATCTGCAGATGGCAAAGTAGATACGCCATTCACAGCTGTATGCATGAGGATATGACATCTTTGTCTATATTAATCTCATGGCTGGCTTCACATGACTCATTCAACCTTTTTTTTTCTATTACATGAAGGGAAGTTAACTAGCAAGACCTCTGGTGATTTTTAAATAGGTCCAGCCCTGCTGTGATCTACATTTCGAGCAATGGACTACAGAGCTCCTATCTCTGTTCCTAAAGCCCAAATGCCTCACAGTTTTGCAGGTCCACTGCAGCTACACAAATCCCCCGTTTGTGCCATTAGCTCATTTCCAAAGCAGCCTGTTTAAAACACACAGTCTGTGATGCCAAGAATATGACAAGTGGGTCAAATGTATTGAAGTCTACATCGAGAGACAACATCGGCAGGCTTTGTTATTCCAGTTATCAGGAGGGAGATAGAAGACTTCAATATATGAACAACCTTAATTTAAAAAAGGAAAAATCTGCAGTATCTCTGTTCCACAAAGATAAGCTGACAGCTAAGGCAAAACATGGTTATGCCTAGAGGCAGTAGGAGTATAACAGGCTTCCCAGCTCTCCTCATTCTCTGCGGCAAGATTAAGAAAAACACCATGGGTTTAGCTCCAAGTGGTTCACAGGAGTTTTACTGTTCAGAGTAGCTTGATTTTGAGATCCTGTGCTCTGCTTTTCAATCAATATTCAGATAAATACATCTTCAAAGTGGAATATCACTGGGGGAAAAATATCAAGCTTTTCATCATCTTTTCCTGGAAAAAATGTAAAGAACCCTCGCAGGTTTGAGGACATCAACACAATAGTACTATTTTCAGTTATAGTAGCTGCTTCAAGCCTCAGAGGAGATTCTGTTTTGAAGAGCAAGAGACGTTCCCCTCAGGAATCTCTCCTCAGTATAATATCTCCTAGAATTAGGCAAGATACTGAAAGTGAGAAACAGAACAGAAAAGCAGAAAAGCTGTCATGGTCAGCAATGGACATATAGACCCCTCAGGGTAGGGGTTAGCTGAGGATGCAAAATGATACAGGGAAAAAATAAAAGCAAAAATCTTTCTTAAAGAATTTTCATGAGGAAAAATAAACATTTTCATGCTAAATTCCTATTTTGAGGTTCAGAGACTATGTTTTTCCACAATAACCCCATCCAGCCTCATGCAAACAAAAACGATCAAACAACAGTGGAATATTTTCCCCACATATACTTTTCTCATGTGGACAGGGAGCTCAGTTGCTTGCAGAAAGCTGAAGAATCAAGGCTCCAGCCCTAATGACAAGGTTTTCAAGATGTTCTTGTTTGCATCTGTCTGCTCCATTGACAGAGTGCTGCCTGCTGAAAGCTAAGGCAAGTATACTCAGAGAACAAGTTATCAGTAGAAAATAATGTGTGGAGCAAACATTTGCCCCAGGGAAGTGGAACCAGATTCTAGTGAAATGCTTTAAACCTCCATCGTCTCCACTTTTCCTGTATGTAAAAAAACAATAAATACTTCATAAACTTTAAAGTATTTGAAGATGTCCAGATTCTTTAGGAAAGCTAAATTAAGCTTTTCAGAGACTTTTTGATGATCAATAGCTAGATCAGCACTATGATTGAAGCAAGCTCACTAACTGTGCTTGAGAATACTTTTAACTTCAAAGATTGATGTGCTTAAGGGACAGTAAAAGAAATTACTTTTTAAAAAAAATTAATCTAAACACAATCAGAAAAACTTTGATGGAAACCTACATTGATCTGGGAGCTGAATTGCAACAGCCACATTTGTAAGTTATAACGTGTTTAAAACAGAAGGGAGTAACTAACTTCTTCCAGAACTGGGAACTAGGAAACCAGTGGATATCCTTGGACTTTGCAAGGCACATCCAAAACTGTGTCACATCTTGGCAGGTCAAAACCCCACAGATTCCCAGCACAGATCCCTTGAAGGGAACATATGTGTGTGTCTATGCTAATATTTTTCTGTTTGCTTACAAAAGAAGAGCAGAGATGCTGTTGAGTATTCCGAAAACTCTCCAGCGACAAGAGGTGCAGTGTTGTCCCTAAGCAACCTGTGGTTACAAACCTCTTTATCTCTTCCAAATCCCCAGTGCACTGAATTAAGACAGCAGTTCCTTTTTCTTTAACAGATCAATGCTTACGACACACAGATGAGCAGTGGTGCTTATTGCTTAATCCTACTGTGCCAGTATGTCTTTGTGTGCATGAGATGTAAAGTAAGATATTGATACCAGATTTGGAAACCATGAAAAGGCAGGGGGCTTAGAGTATGACCACAGACACCACAGCAATAAGAAATGACCTTGTTCATGTGCTGGTTCCTAGTAGGAAATACCACTGTGTATTCAGATACAGAGATGGACATTCACATTTCTGCTAAGCAATCTGCAGGAGCAAAGGCATTTCAGTCAAACCTATAACTTAATGTCGAGCAGGAATTAAATGGATTAAATTCACTGCTTGCGGGTCTGGCTAAAATTATTTGTCATCTTACCACGAGATAAAGCAGCAGTATTGCCACAAGATAACCACAGGGTTACTCTTGTTTGTGAGGAGCTGCTGCATTGTTACCATACATCCATTCAAAGTTACTGTGTGGTGCTTCTGAAGATTTACCTCAATAAATAACCTGTCAGCCAAGAGTGCCTCACCACTATCCCTCCAGGGATACTCAGTAAACAGGAGCTGATCCCTCCTTTGGAAACAGAATATTGTTGAAATCTTGCAATATTACACTGAGAAAAGCACAAAGCTTTTGAAATTGCTTTTCATCCTTTTACAGTCCTGCTCTTACCTCTTGACTCCACTAGTAGGAAATGGGCATTGGCAGTCACTATCTCTCGACTGTCAAACCTGACAACAGAATTAACAGCTCTGGTAATTAGCAGGAAAATCCTTTCCCAGGCACAAAGCTCAGACTGCAAGGTGATCTATAGAATTTCTTTCCTCGCCTCCCCCTCCTCCACAATCAGGGTAGAGGTAAAATCATAAAAATGGTGAATTGCTTATGATGTGAAAAGAGACAGTTGAGCTACAAATTTTAGCTCAGCAGATTGTAGTCAGATACTCTATAAAGACATCACTTAACCTACACCTCAAAGCTTGTTAAAAACAAAGCAAATATCTTAGAAACCCAGCAAATTAAATATACTGCAGGCAGTTAACAGGAATAAAGGCAATTAAACAGCCACTAGTTACACTTTCAAAATCAGAGGAGAATTTACTGCTCAGCTGAACGGCTTCAGACACAAAACACTCTCCTCCCAGTAAGACAGAAACTAAATGTACGAATCTTGAGCTAAGAGGCTTGCTGACCACTTTTAAAATTACCAACACCTCACATATTTCTTAAGATGAAAAAGTATGGGAAAGTGCCTGAGAAATAGATGTTCATACTTCTGTACTTGGTGTACAGCTTTTGGCAGCAGAGCGGCTCTCAGTGACCCAGAGCCCTGTTTGCATTTAACAGCACCACGGATACATGACCAAAACAATCCTAGTGTGATGTGCTCGTTGTTACAGGAATGGTCATGCTGCCTTCCTGAAGGAAAATTACTTTTTTTACTGAAGTCGAGGTTTCCATGAAAAAAACCAAACCCACCAGGTTTAATTTGGAGAGCATTCAGTTTCAGATGGTAAATACCTTTCTGGAGAACAAAAATTGGAAAAAATTTTTAAGAGAACAGGCTGGGGATGATTTAAAAAAAATATATCCAAGTGTTCACTCTTTTTTTTTCTCTTTTTTTTTTCCTACAAGGAGGAAATATAGCCTCCCAATCAGCTGTTCTCACTGTTCAGAACACTTAAATATCAAAACAAAACAGGAACATGTAAACAGTATGGAAATACTCTCGGGGAATGGCAGACTACCTAGTGGCCTCGTCTGCAACTATAATTGCAAGTTACAGTGAAACCCTCTTTCTAAGTAGCCATGAAAAAAAAAAATAATGATGTGCTGACAAAGTAGAAAGGTCTTGTTCATTTGCAGGCTTGAGGGCTGCACCATATCAAGAGCAGTCTGGGAAAACCTCTTGGAGGACATGCATGACATGCACAGTGATTTAGCACCAGGATTAACATGACACAGTAAAGTAACACAATGATGCAAACATCATGAAGTAAAAAGTCCCCTTGTTTGTTACTAATTACACTTTGGAAAATACCAATATCTTGAACAATATTGGTTCAAATTTTAAACTAATTTTTCTTTGTATTTGAAAACATTATTTTTATGTATATTAATATTTACCAAGAGAAGCAATTCTGTGTGTTAGCAGTTACCCTAGAACATAGTTCAAGCAGTTGTGTCCCTTTTGTGCTTCTAATCTAAATATACAGAGAAAGCACTGGGGAAAGGAAACATTATTATTCCCACCTTAGAGCTGGAGAATTGAGACAGATAAGAACTGAGCAATTTTCCATCCTTAGAAGGGAAGTCTGTGTCAGAAACTGGGACAGAATACAAATTTCTACAGCTATTCTCAAAGCAGGTTTGTTGGCATAACTGTTTTTCAACTGCATATGTTGCCAAAGGATCCTGAGGAACATTTATGGAAAGTGAACTTTAAATATGTGTATTCAGTGGAGAGCCCTTTCTTGTTAAGGTAGTGGATGGAGAGAGAGATTCTGTGCAGCCGACTTCAGAAAATCATGAGTAGTGACGAAAGTGGAAGACCACATGATCCAAGCAAAGTGAAATGCAGTCACATGGGATACCATAAGCACAAACTGCAACACACATATGGAAAACAATATCCAAACATGGATGGGTGGTCTGTGGGCAAAATATCAGCTCAAGTCACTGAATTCAGAAACGTGACTGCAGCCAGCTGAAAGCATTGTCATGCACTGATTAACAAGGTGAGATCTAGACAGAGGGGAAAAAATTACATACAAATGTGAGGGGATTTTTATGATAAAAAACTCCTATAAGGAACTGGCACAAAGACAAATATAATAAAACCACATATATGTTATTGGTACCCCACTAAGAGAAATGGGTTTCCATCCTCTTGTTGAGGTAAAATTTCAAGATTGGGTGTGAATAAATCCAAATGTACCAGGATTTCACTGAGGAAGACAAAATTACAGGCTGACTGTGCTGCAGACCACAGTGACAATATTGATGTAGTTTGAGCTTTCATTGGAACCTTCTCCAGAAAAAAACACACTGTGCTTGATTCCAACCTTCGGATTTGGTACAAATCAATCTCTTTTGTTAGGAGAGATTGGGTAAAGTATAGCACTTAAAGATACATCTCAAAGGATTGTTCACCACAAATCTTTCCGTTTATGGGATAGTAATAGTGGGTAGATTTGCAATTAGGGTTGCATTTTCCCAAGATTTTAAACAAAACACTAATATTTATATGCAGCTGCTTCACTGCTCTTTAGAATCATAGAATGGTTTGCATTGGAAGGGAAGTTTAAGCTCATCTAGATTCAAACCCCCTGCTGTGGGCAGAGATACCTCCTGCAAAACCAGGGTGCTCAGAGCCCCAGTAAAAGTGGCCTTGAACAATTCCAGGGATGGGACAATCACAGCAACCAGTCCCAGTGCCTCGCCACCCTCACAGTAAAGATTTTCTTCTCATATCTAATCTAAATCAACGCTCCTGTAGCTTAAAGCCATTCCCCCTTGTCATATCACTACACACCCTTGTAAAAAGCCCCTTTCCAGTCTTCTTGTAGGCCCCCCTCAGGTACTGGAAGGCTGCTGTAATGTCTCCCTGGAGCTTTCTTTAGCTGTACTATTCCCTGAATGCTTATTATTTTCCATCCCATTAAGCAAAAGAATTGAGTCCAAGTACAGCATACGTGTGTGTCCGTGTGTTTGTGGTGGTTGACTCAGACCTGAGGTGACGGGTGGCTTTGCTCGCTGATGTCCCCTGTCAGATATTCCCTGCGATGACTTTGCCAGCCTGATAGACTCAGCAGAGCTCCTCTCAGGATTTATCAGCAAAAGCAGTGTCAGAATAAGACCCTGTGCTACTTCTGCTACAGCCTGTGGCGAAAACATGATTTCCTATTTGGGAGTTACTAATCTATCACACATTAATTAATCGTATAGACCGAAGATAGAGCGCGGCTGAACAAACTCGGCAGAGAGAGGAATCTGAAGCCAGTCCAATATCCCAAGGGCTTCTCAGAGCTCTGCCCTCCATACTCAGAAATGTCATTCTCTAAAGTAGGTCTTACATCTTTAAAAGATGAGCGTGGGGAAGAGCTCTCATGTGGGATACAAAGACAGTTTCAGGCAAAATAGCAAGAGTGGCTGCTCTAGTTTGATGAGGGTTTCCTCATTATATTCAGTGCATTTCAAATGTGATAGCTTGGCTTTGTAATGATATTGCACATCATCTTTGAGCCTCCAGGGGCTGGATGTAGGATTTCAGAAATAAATATATTAACAGGAACAATTGCAGCTTAGGAAAAAAAAAAAAGTTATAGTTTCCTGATTGATAGTTCCTGTGTGCCACCTACAAAGGCTTGTGTGTCTCTGCTCTGGAGTTTCCCAGGCTCTGAGGTACTTCAATTAATTGTCATTTGTATAACCAATGCATCCCTTTCTCAGGGGCAATGAAAGCTCTGACTCAGGAGAAAGTCATCAGATCCTTTTCATCACTCAGGAGCAGGACCAGTGACTAAAAAGCACAATATTTCTTTAGGGTTTAGTCTCATCTCTGCAGCATATTGTAACAGGCAGTGCTCTTTGCTGCCTAGTTTTTGTTTGCTGACTTCAGGAGTGTACTTCAAAAGCTCCCTGTCCTCCTAATGAAAGTACCATGCCTGTCTTTTATCACATCCTTTGTTGTGAGGTTTAGCCCATATTCCCAAATGGAAGATGAAGGGTAGGAAAACTTATTCAGCATGACAAACCAGTCATTGTGTTAGAAAAAAGTGTAGTGTGTATATAAGTGAAAACATTAGAGAGAAAAACTCCTAACAAAGAGAGCAAACCTACTGAGATATGTTTTTTCTTCTAACAGAGTGCCCTGCCCTAAAATAGGAAAAAAGAAAAACAGAAGAGACATATAGAAAGGAAAGGCCCATCCCAGTCCAGCTTTAAGGAATCCTGTTGAACACAGTTGGAGGTATGTGATGGGACATGTGGCTCATCTGCTACTCATGAATCCTCTGCCCTTGGCTCTATAAACTTCATGTACTGACTTCATCGAGGTCAAAGGAAGATGGCAGCTAAAACAATCTTTAAAGGAAAAAAAAAGTTTTGGACAAAAGAATTTCCATATTTGTAAGGTGCTTTATTAAAAATGCTTTTCCTTGACTGATTTCTTCTCATCCAACAAATTACTTTTGAGGTGCAACAGTGATTTGTAATTTTATCTTCAGGATATATTTCTGAGTTTGAAAAGGAAAAATTTTAATAGGAAGACTGTAATCTCAGGATTATTTATGTCTCCCTACAGTTAAAAAATTTAGTATTTGTATCTAGCAAGCTCAGTCTAGTCTTAGTTCTTCCTGGTGAGACTTACACAATACTCATACCTACCTCCTAGGCCTGATTTCCTTAACAGCACTTTGGACTGGATTTGCATCAGCTAATTAGTCATTCAGAACAGCACAGCAAGTACCTTCCAATCCTAATCTCTTTTTGTGTAATTTATAGTGGCATTTAGTTAGAACAGGGCATGAATAACTTTCTATCCAACTTTGGAGAGCTACTCATGCTCAACGCGGCATTTGTCTCTAAAAGCCTGATTTACCTGGGTTCTGAGCTGCAGAGTCCTGGCAGAAGGAGGTCACACACTTCCTGAGAAAGTACAGTTAGTGACTCATAACTGTATGTCAGATGTGTGTGTGGGGGAAAAAGTGGCATCATTTCAGGAACATCAGTGGTCAGTAGCTCTCCATGAACCTGCCTTATCCTTTTTCCCTTCCTTCACAGCTGGCAACCTAAACTGGTCTCTAGTCTCAAAAAATCCTCTTATTTATAATCTGGTTGGCCTTAATCTACTAACTCAAATTCATGATGAATTATTTGTAAAATGTACAAAGAAATTTTTAGGCTTCCATGAGGAATCTGGGCCATTTTGTTCTAGTTTGTAAATTTATCTGTGTCAAGAGCACAGATCTTTGTGGGTCTGAGCAGGTTAGAGATCCCTGGTACTCACACACATTTTTTAACCTGAAGTGTCTCCATCTTAAAGAAATTTATCTCTCTCACTTGTTCATTTTACTACTTGACTTCAATCAAAACTATCTCCACTGAAGTCATTCTACAGATTTCATTTCTCTACTTAAACACACCATCTATCCTCACTCGTACCACCTCCCTCCTCCTACTCATTTAAATGGGCTGTTATAACAGGGTAGATTAATGTCACCACTGTCTCCCTTGATTTAAATGGTGTTTGATTATATCTGTCAGGATATACTTCTCTCTAAGCATGTGTTCTTGCCTGATGTGTTAATCTGATGGAGTAAATGGGCCTAGAGACATGGCCTAATCATTGCACAACATTAAATAGTTAAGGCAAGGTTCAGGCCTCCAGGTACAGACTTGCTGTATTGACAATACCCACAGGCAGAGGAAAAGATTCCAGGTTTTTATGATATAACAGCCAAAACACAAAAGGAAGTAGCATTCTCCAAGCATGAGGCAGTCAGCAAATACCACATTTTCTACATTTTTATTTACCTCCTTTTTTTCTGAGTCTGTCTTAGAAAAAGCTTCTTTGTCTCCAGCTCAATTTCAGAGCTGGGACACCAGCCATGAAAGCTGCTTTTCTTGGTCCCAAGAAGGAAAATTTAATTTTCACCCTACAGCCAGTTTCACTCTTTCAAACACTTCCCTGGGTAAGGAGATCTGGATGGACCATGTCACCTCCTTCAGCACAGATAGCTTCAAGATGAGGTGAAAGAATAAGACATTGGGGATGGGAAAAGCCCATGAAAGCAAAGCAAAGTCTCATGTTTTAGGCCAGAGTTTATTGGAGGAGATCTGGACCCTCCTTTAGGACTGCACATTTTTTTTGGCGTGCAGTGTAGATGGTGCAGTGCAGACTCTTTAAGACCTTACCACTCTGACCATAACTGGATACTATTTTTATACCAACTTCATCAACAAGATTGTCATCCAGTCTAAGAGTACATTTCCTATGGGAGAATCTCTGAAAAGGTTGTAGAACTCCATCATTTGCTGAAAACTCCATAAATTTCGGAGTTTGTTTTCATTTCAAAATAGAAAACAACAGCCACAGTCCTCATTTTGGATTACTTCTCTTGACACAAGAGTCTTATATTTCTTATGTCTTTCTCTCTCATGACACTCTCTGCCTCCCAGAGAACACAGCCCTACCACAGCTCTGTGAAACATTTCCATATTTGTGCTGTCCTTCAGGTTATTGCAGTCCTCACTTCACACAAGAGTTCTTGAAATCACTAATATTGCCCTTCAGTTTCTGCATCTCAGTCCAGGGGCAAATCCATTGTAAAATGCCCTACTCAAAACTGCTGTACAACAATCAGATTCATGCTTTATCCGGGAAAAGAAAGAAATAACATGGAGAATAGACTTCTTCCCTGAAATGAGTATATCAGATAAGGACGAAAATCTTCCCTGCCAGAAAAAACTTTCCTCAGCAATTTCAATTTGTGATAGGTCACAAATGAGAAACCAAAGAAATGATGAACAGACAGATGATGACACAAAGGCTTCCTAATAATGTTAGATGCACTAATCTTTTTCTTAGCTGCAATTTTATGACTAAGCATAACATGTCTTATGAGTGATAGTAGAAAGGAACCATAAAGCTGACAGCATAATGTATGACTGTGGTCCAAAACACTAAGACATAAATGTATGAGGAGAGAACAAAGTCTAGTCTGGGGAGGAATTGCTTCAGAGCTTTGCAATAAGGGACTTGTTAAACAGTTTTGTGGCAGTTACACCCAGTATCAGGTGTATATACTGTGGAAGTAACCATGATAAAAGCTTCCTATTTCTCTAGCAGCTTCCTTCTAGATGGATCATTATTTATACTGCTCTTGGATATGGGGCTAGATGTCCCCTATAGGAATTTACAATCTCATTTAATTCATGATGTTCAGTTACTGCAGTAAAAAGAGCCATTTATATCTAGAGACAGGTAAGCAGTAAGAGTGGCAAACAATGGGGAAGGCAATGCAAGAAAAAAGCAAAAAATCAAGATCACAGAGGTTTTATTCACTGGGAAGTTTGGGATGTCTTTCTGCAGCTACAAAGAACAGTTACTTTTGGGTGATGGTATATAATGTTGTACTTTATATCAGTACAAATCTTTCCTATGCATATTCCCTAAATTCACATTCATTCCTCATATTCATAAGCATTGGATTCAGCCTGATCCGGGGGAGAGCAACTTCCAGAGCAATGCAGGACTGTGGTTATCTATACATCAAATCAAAGGATACCAACAACATCAGGCCACAGCACACTTCATCCCCAGTTCAAACCCTGGCAAACAAGACAGTCCAGCGGAACTGGGAGAACAGGTGAATCAGTTGTGGAGTCCACACTGCAGCTGAGAAAATGCCATCAAGGAGTCAAGATGCACTGATCACACCAAAGGAGGTAGCCCCAAGTCACAGCCAGACAGTTCTGCTGCATGTGTGTAACCCCCCTAACTGAGCCCAGGCCCCCTCAGAAGCCCATGTGTGAGAAAAGTGCACAGATCCCAGCGGAGAGCCCTACAACAAACTCCCTTCTCCACAATCATTCATGAATTATACAAGGAGAGAGAAAGAAGCGATATTGCACCTAGCACACAGTGTTGCTATTCCCAGACCCTGACCTCTTGTTTTATGTTTCACTACCCACAATATCAAGGCTTCCCAAAGCCATCTGCAACAAAGTAAAAGTAAAGTGTTTTCTCTTCTCTGTCTCCTGAACTGAGTTATTTTTTTAACCCAGAAGGTTTATTGACGGTATAAATGTGAGAGAAAGAGCTACTGCTAATTACATCCCTATCAACAAAGGAGGTTTGAGGCAAGCAGAAAAACACATGGAATTAGAAGGGCTAGAAGGAAGGCTTGGAAGGATATTCCTTTCTACAAAAAGAAGCTTGATGGCAACAGGAAAAGTACTGAGAGAGAAAATCCTCTAGGAACAGGAATAGCAGTGATTCACCACTCACAGAATTAGATCTGACAGTGGTATGAAAGAGCCCACCCATCCATTTTCTCTTTTTCGTTATCATCATTGGTTCATCATGGTAAGGAGATAGTGGTATTTGCAAGGCTGATATACAGCAATGATTTCTGGTTAACAAATCAGACTTAAAATTAAATACTTTGTTATCCTCACAGAATACCATAACAAAGGTATTTTATTATCCTGTATTATTTTGTGTACATCTTGTATCTCCCCTTCAATCCTTAGTCCTTTCATACACTGGTAACTAACTAGGCAGGCCCCCACACAGCCAGTACTACATCATTAATGCACACATATAGTGAGCTACTGAGAGGCACGATATTACCCATGAACATGGCCTGTAGCTATTTTGACAAAATCCACAAAGAAAGAAGAGATTGTAGTTACTATGCAGATAAAAAATATTTTTCATCTAGAATGAGACTGTGTGATTCAATTACAGCCAAAATACTTCCTTCTGAACTATGTTCTAATGCTGTTCTTTACACAAACATTGATTGTGTACACAAGATAACAAATGTTGGGAGAAAGTTTTTAGAATTGTTCATCTAGTATGAAAGGTGGATGTTTCCTGATCAAAATAACTGTGCATAGAGAAACGAATGAAAGGAAAACAAACCCGGCCATTATCCCCACTTGGCCTCGTGAACAAAGTGTTAGGCTGAGCCAAGCACTGGTATCAATTTTCTTTGCTTAATGAAAAGGTTTTCCGAGATGTAGTCCTTTCTGCTTCACTGTGGATTGACAATGCATTCTGACCTAATGGATGCTGATTACTGTTTCCATTATGCAGGGCTGACAGAAGCAATATTTCTTCAAACCACAACCTGTTGTTGAGCACAGAGTTATTGTAGTGTGACTCTGTGCTACAAAGGCCTTTTCATATCACATGCTCCTCATCTGTTTTGAACCACAAGACATCCTCTCACGTGACAACGGAAAGACCTGTGAGGCTGTCCTGCTGTCGCAGCTGGGATATCATCGCCCAGGAGAAAAAACAGAACCATCTGGAAGACTTGGTTCCACATGAAAACCAGATGGGACACATACTACTCTTCAATTCTCTAAATTTTAAGACAAAAATGTAGTAAGTACTACAATTGAGAGATTAACTGGATGGGAAGTCCTTAGCTCCTCCTGATCCCCCCAGGCTTCAAATGAGCACTACCAGAACTGGCACAAGAAACCACAGCAAAGAGAAATTTAAACTGTATTACTGTGTACATCTTGTACCTACCCAACAGCTATTTCCATCTGGAAGATTTGGTAATTTACCAAAGCAGGGGTAGAGCCAGGGCTGCTCAAGCCAGGCCTGGGCTCGGTCACTACACACAGCCCTGCCACTGCCTCCTCTCAAAGCTATTTATGTACTTGGTGTTTTGTTTGTATTTGTTGATCACATGCATCAAGGATCTTTTCAGCATTTACATGTCACAGCCTAACAGCTAACACCAATTCTGCCACAGCACATTTTTCTGGGTGCACTATGGGCTGCATGTCCAAAGGGAGATTCATGTGTCCCTTCCCACCACAACAAATCAGCCTGGCCAATGCAGGGTGCAGCCAATCTCACAAGACTATGTGAAGTAGGAAACCAACAGGCTGGTGTGCCATAGCAATGTGTCCTGGGTAGCAGGAGAAGTGGGAACTGAGGAGGTGAATAGCCAGTGTTAGAGTCACAAGCCTGCAGAAAGGCTTTAAAGAAAAAGGTGGAAAGCTTGGTACCAGAGGCAGAAGAAAGCGTATTCAACTGGGGAGCAGAGTATCCAGCATGTCCCATATCTGAGCTGTCACTGTGGGAGCTGCTCCGAGGCTACCCAGGGTTTTACCTGCCTCTTGGTTTCAGCATCAGTGTGCTGGGCAGCCATTTCAGGGGAGACCCTCCAGAGTGCTTTGCTTTGCCCGTGTGATCAGCGTCACTACAGCTTGTGGGAACCCTCAATGTCCTCTAAATTAGACACGCTTGTGCCTGCAGAGCCTCAGGAAAAAAAGAAAAAACCTCAACCCACCAACATGAAAAGAGGCCTTTTCCGAAGAATATTAAAGGAGAATTAACATGGTTTTCACATGTTGGGTGGGGAGGCCTGAGTCAGCATAAGGAAGTGGTTGTCTCTACACCACCTCAAACCACTCTCAGCTGTTGTGAGCCTCTGAGTGAATCTTCTCTCAGAGAGGACAAACTAATGCTAAAATATATTCCTTAGGTTTTGGTGCATGCATTTGCTCCGTTTGGCTTATATTCCTTCCAGTTGTCTACTATCAGAAAAATATATGGCACAGTACATGGCAGAGCACAGCTAGTGCTGGAGGGCATTCCCTGGACTCTGGACCCTGTTCCTGTGTGGTGGGCAGCAGAACCCTCAGTCACAGGTCTCTCCAGTCTCTGCTGACCCTGAAAAGAACAAACCATCTGTGATTGCTTGGAGTATTTCTCCCTACATTTCTGCTGTGGCCACGGCTTCACCTGCCAAATGGTGTGTTGCTGGGTGACTAGAATTTTGTTAAGCTGCAACAAGAGCAAAACCATTTATTGCTTTTAAAATAACAACTAAAAGGATGGGGGAGAAATTAAAAAAAAAAACATAAACAAACAAACACCCCCCCCCCAAAAAACACCACCACCACCAAAAGAAACAAACAAAAAAACCCGAATAAAACCACCAAAACCCCAAACAAACAAACAAAAAGGACCAAAACAAAACAAAAACCCAAAACAAAACCAAAAAAGCAAAACCCCAAACACACTGCTGCATGTGATTATTCTGCAGAAACCTAACTGCTAGCATGGTGCCACCAAAGGCAGAGAAGCTGAAGGACAGAACCACATGAAAAGCCGGACACCTATCAATTGCCAGATAAGAGTCATTACTTGTGCACTCATGGCTTTATTTTTCTGAGAATCAAAGGGAATATAATATTCTGCAGCTCCATGGACTACAAATTTTTACATCAGGTTGATATTGCAGGCAATCCACCTCCTTTAATGAAAATACACTGCTCTCCTAAACTTGCCCAACACAAGTGACCTGTGCTCCTTTACAACTCTACACAGTGAACAGCAACAGAGAGGACAGTAATTGGCTTCTCCACTGGCCACTTGGCACCTCCACTGGGTATCTGCAGCCGGGCACTCTGACTCCTACCCAGCACCTGGCTCTAGAACTCAGGGGTCAACCTTTTCTTGTCAGTCAGGCCTCAGGTGGTGGGGTTTGCCTGAATGGCACCATACCAGCCTCCTGAGGAGCCACTTCATGGCAGTACAGTGCCTATGGAAGTTTCCTGCTTAAACTACAAAAGATAGAAAAGGAAACCTACGAAGAGACCTCTTTAAAATCAAGCAGAACCACAAGTAAAACCACAACTCTACCCAGCTCTGTGCCACAGATTTATTTCTGGAGCCGCAGACCACACTAAGTTGCTTGACTTCAAAAGCCTGCGTGGGTGAATGAGAGCAGCAACTCTTTCTAGTTCCCTTTTGCTGTGTAAGATAATCCTGGTATATCTCACACATCCTTGATGCTTCCTGTCACTTGGCTGGCTTTCCTGCATAGGATATTTCTGATTATCTGCTTACCATCTTGCCTGACACGCAGGACAAATAGTTTGGGTCGTGCATTATTCAGAGTGCTGTGCATGGTGAATATGACTTTTGTTTGCCATTCTTGAGCTGCTGAGATCTACATCAATGCTGTGTAAGAAACAGCTATGGACAAATGCCTAGTGGATAATTATGCCTTGCCATCATTCTGCAAAACTTTACCCTCTTTTAAAACCGACTGATTGTGGCCCCTGTAATGTGGATGTTTTTGCCAATAGGAACTGAGCTCACAAAACAATTTCATAAGACATGCAGCCATGCTGGTATTTGCATATTTTTATACTTCATTTAAAAGGGTCTACTTTGTGTTGTGGCTTATTTTCCAGGCAAGGCTAAGTCATATTCTCCTAATTCTTCAATTTGTAGCAACTTCACCCTCCTTCAATTCCCTCCAGTTCACTGTGAACACTGCTGCTGCAGTACTCTGCCATTTACATGAACAAATAAGTCCCACAGCCC
This sequence comes from Corapipo altera, assembly GCF_003945725.1. Classification (NCBI taxonomy): domain Eukaryota; kingdom Metazoa; phylum Chordata; class Aves; order Passeriformes; family Pipridae; genus Corapipo; species Corapipo altera. Next base: position 5,442,899 of record NW_020884895.1, on the reverse strand, counting down.
CTTGGAAACTGTTACCACAGGTATTCAGAAAATGGCTGGCAAGAAGACTGTTGCAGTTCCTATTTCCCCTGGGGCAAGCACAAGATTGGCACAGTGCAAAACCAAGCCAAAAAATTCATAAATACAGATGAAAAGAAAATTCAGCATAATCCTTTCCCAAAGCTGATCCTTAGTGAATCTCTGAGATGACAGCCTGGCTCTCTGCTGACATTACAATGGCTGATAAGACTTTGGCAAACACGTAGCAGGGAATTAGCTGTGCCTGCAAGACACCTTCAGTTGCATCTCACAACACCTGAGCAGGAAACTTCACCACCTGAAACCAGCACTACAGCAACCTCAGACACAGAGCTGGGGATACCATTGTACCAGTGGAGAATATTGGGTCATGGAAACAAAGATATTGGTTAGGGTAACAAGGCAAATCAAGTAAATGCCTAGCAGAAACACAGCTAGCATCTTGTCTGCAAGATGCTCACAACTCACCTGCCAGGCTGAATTCCTACCAGTCTGGGAGTCCTGCCTTTCAAAATCCCATTTTCTTTAATGTCTTTGCAAATTAGGCTATAGCTCCCAGCTACTGGACACTGCCTGGTGAGGAGTTTCCTCACACTGGTACTTCACAGCAGGTTGGTTTTTGACCTTTTTTTTTTCCCTGCTTGCTGGTTTCAAACAGGAATTTCAGCTTCCAGACAGGTTTATTTCTAACAGTAACAGCCAGATGCTCATTTGCTATAGATGAATGTATCTCCATGGAAAATAAGGATAACACTTGACTAAAGGTGTACTAGCTTGTGTTTCAGGGAGTAATGTGATCTGACATCCACCTCAGCTCTAGTCAGATCAGAATTTGGAGAACTTGGGGTAAAAACTACACATTCAAATTTCCTTCAATATGGTGCTTGACTTTTAACCATAGGCTTGCTTCTGTGAAAATCCAAGAACTCTCAGGCTGCGTGATCTTTTATCACATATTCTTTTAGATATCTGTTACTTGTCACTTCCTCTTTTGAGTCTGTGTAGAAGCAATTCTAATGGATATACCCAAAAAGCAAGTTGGTACAAACCTATGCAAGCCTATTAGCTTCTAAGTGGTCACACTGACTTAAATGGAAAGACTCCAGCTGACTTCATGGGAAGCTGAATCAGGTCAGTAATGAAGGCTGCAAATTCAGGTTTGGTTCAGGCACACAGAACTTCAAAGACTTGTCTAGGTCTGTTGAATATATGAAATCACCAAGACTTTTGCACTTTGCAAGAGCATACGCTACCGTAAGAGTCTTGAAAATGAGAATACTGTAAGATTAGCCCTTCTCACAGCACTGCTGCTACACTGAGAATTGAAAAGAGAAAGGCAAAAAAAAAAGGGGCATTTGGTATAGAGGTGAACACAATCTCAAAAAGAGGAATTTTTTTTCCCTCCTTACTGGATGCTCATCTTTATTTCGCTTCCTTTATGGCACTGGCTCTTTTCATCAGGAAAAACAGTATGCTCCTCTCTGCTTTCTCAGGTGCTAGCCTTGGTCCAAATTACAATCTTAACCACGTATATTATTAGTTACATGTCCATGGTGATCAGCTCCTCTCCTCCACAAAAGGCTTCTGCTCCCCTATTAACAATATTTCATCGCTGCATAGATAGATACAGAATGACAAAGGCATATGAAATAATGAACAATGCAGTGAAAGCCCCTTGGATTTTCCTATTCTGCCCATAGTACAGGACAAGAATGAGAAGACATTTCATGACATTAGAAAGGCTGCAAAGGCTGATACAGATTAAAGGGAAGACTTTTCCTCTTTGAACATAGTTTATAACCAGTCTGTGAAATTAACTGCTGCCTACTCAGAGCTGGGGAAGAAGGAGATCATATTTTCTGTGTCCTTTTTTTTTTGTGTGGGATCTAGCAATATTCATCTCCTTAAAGCACATTTTGAAATAAAGTAGTAAGGGAACATCTTAGTTAAAAGAAGATATGAAACATGAGACATTGGTCTGCAAAAGGCCCCGTTTGTTGTCTGTCTGGATTGGCCTTAACAACCTATTTAAGAGAAGGAGGCTTAGAGTAAGGTGCTTGAAAGCCATTGCCCAGAAGGGAAGGTAGAGATGCAAAGTCAACAAACTAAAGACCTAGAAGTCTACCTAGACTTCTGAAGAATAGGATGGGCAGCTCTGTCGATTCCACAGACGTTTGGGGCAAGGCAGCAATGCCTTGCTGAACTGAGGCACATCAGGAACAACAGGCATAGGGGACACTGAGCTGGTACTGCCTGCCCTAGCCTGGGGCAAGAGATGCAGAGAAGTTAAAGTGTTGAGCCTCTGCCTTCCAGGACACAACTCTGGCCAGAAGCAGCCCAAAATCCACACTGCTCTGCATGTTGCAGTTTGCCATACAAACTCATCCTTTATTACTCAGGAATCTTCAGTGTGCTACATTTCATGGTGCCAAGCATCTTTAATTAAGAAAATTAGAGGTGGTCTAATTCTCTCTCACAGTGAATATATTAGTAAAGTTATGCTCAGCTCCTCCTTAGTGAGCTTGTTTCTGTGCCTGTAAATCCCCAATGTGATTTATTTGATGGTACTCTTGACAGCAGTGCTGGTCACCATCCTCTTCCTCCACTGGCATAAGCAGCTGTCCTGCCTGGTCTATTTGCAGAAGTAGCAGTGGGACAATACTAAGACCATGGTGTACTTCCCCACCAGCTCCTTTTCGTAAGATGAAAATCACATTATATTTTGCTCAAAGATTCAAAAGCTCATTGTAGTAGTTTAATATCCACTGGCAAAATTAAAAGTGATAAGGGATGTTAATCTTCATGCTCCAGGGTATAAACTAATTACCATCTGGAGTCACAGGAGGATGCTTTCCTCTGTATACTGATACAGCCTTTTACTGTTGCCTGGGAAAATGATGAGTTTGGAAGGGGTTGTTCCTCTCTCTGATGCATTGACCTTTGTCAAAGACTGGATTCTCAGCTAGTGGATCAATGGCCTATTTTAGGATGACATTCCTGTGTTGATATATCACCTTCCATTCAAATTCATCCATTTGATTTAACATCCATTAGCAAGGTAATGCCCCAGAGCCTTGTATTTGTCAAACTGTTTGTTTACCCTTTTTATTCTGGAGATTAGTGCAATCTTACATGCAAAGTGCAAGTGGACACACTCATAGGTCCCCGACTGCCTCTGGTCTGAAAGGCTCTTGTTCCCTCCATGCCTTTTGGAGGCAGCAGCAATGGTGACACTAGTACAGACCTAAGCCTTTTATCAATGAGCAGCATGGCAGGTCTATTTGTTTGAGCCCTTGCTGACACCCACAGCCTCTGTAATTCAGTCTGACAGATTGAGGTCATGTTCCAGATCTCACAAAAGAAGCAGAGGCGGGTATTGATTTTTCTGTTATTGTTGGTGATTTGCTGCTTCATTCCTTTAACAAATGTTAAAATATATATACATATATATAGTAAACAGGAAGGTCACGGCTGCACGTTGGCAGAGCACACTGTGCTGTTCCCCCTGTTCTTCTCTTCTGTCTCTGTCTTTCTGATTCAATGGGCATGTTCCACAGACCTGGAGCATCAACACTGGATAAATATGAAATAACAGTCAGGGTGCTGGTAACAACCCAGGGACTTTGGGAGACGCCTGGCTCCGAGCATCATTCACAATGCAACTCTTAGTAACAATCCTGAATTCCAATTCAGAGTAACAACTGTATTTATAGCTTCTCCTGCATTAATTCTGGCACAGAGACAACCTTCATGTTCTTGCGGAAACCAGACCCCTCAGCACACTAAACTCAGGTTTAACTCTCAAGATGACCCTGAGATCTTTGTGGGTCCTTTCCAACTCAGCATATTCTGTGAAATTTCTGTGAACTCTAACTCCCCTCAGGTGTCAAGTCCTTTGTCAGGCCCAGACCCAGCACAGGTCCTACCACAGATGTGCTGAATGCTGCTGGCCATGTCCCCTCGCTTCTCCCAATACCATGGGGACATCTCTGGTCTGGTACACACCTACCCTGTGCATCTGCTGCATTTGTTTGGCAAGCTGCACTTCTTGTAGCACCTCAGTCCTGATGTATAAGGATGCTGAAGTATCAGTCTCCCATTGAAACCAACTGAACTGAAAAACCTAAATCCTTTTCCTAATCCACTCTATTGGTTCCTGTGCTTTTGGGAGCTTTCTAATCTCCAAGCATACTAAAGTAAACAAAGGATAAATCTTTATAGTTCTGTTGCTTTTATTATACATCATCCTGAAATGTTCAGGATTTCCTTTTTAACAGCTAATTCAGGACAGAATATTTGTGAATTCAGGTTTGAACTCCTGGACAGAGTGTGCTTCCATGTGTGGATATAAGCCATTTCTAGTAATTCTCAGATAGATTCTGAATTTATTATCAGTGTTTTCAGATTTCTCTTAGGAAATGCTGAGTGCTGCTTTGTGTTTCACACTGTGTAAAAAACCCTGAACAAATAAAACAATAAACAGTTGCAATCACTCAGGTTTGGGTTTTTTTCATTCTTGGGAGAGTGGGCTGGAGTGGAGAAGCTGGACTGCTCCCACATATCCTCCGCAGAGCAACAGAAATCTATTGTTTCTATTTAATGGTGTGATGCCTCTAATGTAAGTAAAAAATATATAAGGGATTTTTTTCAGCAGCTTTTCAGACTTTGGGAGAGATAAGTAATATCTTGGTACTGCAAGCAGAGCCATTTTCACTATCACAGGACTTTGACAACCAGCTTCCTACGCAGTTTGTCATGCTGAATGTCACTAATACCATCTGAATACTGATCCTGTTCATGACTTTTTGTTGTGTTGCATGTAAAGATTTTATGTATTTCATTTAGCAAAGGCATTGATAAACGGATATTCATCTTTGGAGAGGCTACTGAAAAAACTCCTTTAATATCACAATGACGTCTGTGCTGAGTTAGGCTTCCAAAATATTTACATTTTACCCTTTTCATGAGCTCACTGTCATTGCAGTGATTGTTTCTAAAGATTACTGAAAAACACAGTAAACTCCTGGGAACACTGACATAAATCTGGAATAACCTTGTTGCTTCTGATGGAGATACCTGTGCATTACTGGGAGTGCTATTCAGCTCAGTGATTGTGTCATAACTGCACTTATCAGTAAGGAGAAATATAGGTATTTAGCTTGCTACATGTCCTTGCCCTTCCTCTTAGAAATCCTTGGTTTACTTGCCAAAACAAGTATTTTCCCTTCTCTATGTGTGATGTCAGTGTTGTGCAATGCCTTCTTCTGTCACTGGCTAACGAGGAGCATATTCTGCTTTCCCAGAGGGATGGGCCAGCAAATGAGAAACCTGCTCCTTCATGGGTCACTGGTCAGACAGAGGAAAGCAGGTCCACCAAAATCAGCAGAAATCTTTATTTCTCTTGCTCCTGGCATTGCTGGCGTGCATGTCTTCCAATTCAGCCTTACTCCCATCAGCTGGCTTCAGGAAGAGCATGAGGGCACATCCCTTAATGGCCATTCTGCAGCAGGGAGTCTGTAGCATGAGCTACACAGGGCAGCTGCAGGCTGAATAAACATCTGCTCCAGCCAGCAAACACTGAGCTATCAGTGGCTTTGCTTTTACCCCTTATAGCCCTACCTCTTCTGCTGCCTTTTTTAATTTTTACATTATTACTTTTTACGTTTAAAAATAAATGTGATGCTTTCAAGGAGGTAAATCACTGTTCTTGTTGCTCTGCCTCTTAGGAGCAGATCTGTGCTATCAGGCAGGACAGACTTCTCTTTGAAAGGCATGAAGTTTACTTCCCACAGTGCCTGTGCACTTCTATTTTACTCACCCTGGCCTGGAAGTGATAACAGTGGTGAGGGCAACCACTTTGCACCTAGGAACGCTGACACATCAGTGAATGCAGCTTATTAGCAATCCTGCAGCCCCATGGAAAGGGAAGGTGTGACTTTTCACTGTTTCCATTAGCACTGTGCCAAGAGGTCACTGCGAAGGCTGAAGGGAGTAGGATCACACCGGGGGTGTAAAAACAAGCAGCCAGTCCCAGCACCAAGGTGCTCAGCCAAATATCAAAGCAGAGTGAGGTGGGAGTAAAAACAAAAGCAGAGAGAGGTGAAGTCACTGACCAAGGTCAAGGCAAAGCTCTTTGCCGGAGTTGCAAACACAGCTCTCATGAGTCCGTCTGTGGAGCTCTGCTGATACTCTGAGCAACTTTCCCCTAAGTGAAATAAAAGCTTCTTTTGGTAGCATTTTATTGTGTACAACTATAATTGTGAACTTGCCATAATAAACTGCTCAGTCCTATTTGGGATATTAGTTCTTCGCAATACTCAAGTTATGGCAGCAGGAACGCCTTGCAAATGCTATTCATGTCACACCTCAGGGGCAAGATAAATATTGCATAAATGGAATGAACACCCAGGCACATTGATGGAGAAGGCCATGGAACTCCAGCTACCCTACAAACTTTTCCACTTGTCTCACAGAAATTGTTTCCATTGATATTTTTATTTAAATTGGGTTGAAGGAGGAAAGTTTAATCAGAAGGTTGTCAACAAATTACTCACTCAAGAATAGTGAACATAATTGCTACTCCCTTTTTCATACGGTATATATCTTTCCTACAGATAAATTGTTCTGGGGCTATCTGGGGAGGTGAGGTGAATAAAAAAATCCCACAAAAATGTACCATATTTAATTTTTTACTTTGTGTAGGAAAAAATGCTTGGATTTTTTTTTTCATTGCTGGTATATTTTTGCAAGAAGTAAAAACATTAAACTGCTACAAAATAGTATTTAATGTATTTATGTAATTTTCCTCAGTGTTGAGAGACTCATGGTTAGCTGTTGAAAAGAGTTATGCTAACTGAAATAAGGAAAACCATAGAAACTCTTTCTGCTGTAATAAATAAAAATCACTGCCACCCTATTAATTAAGCAGCTGAAGACCTGTCAAGTTTGCTTTTTGACTTCACTATCCACAGCAGCTCCCACCCTCTCTCCTATCGTGACCCCTTGATATTTTCAGCCCCTGATTTACATCATGAGGTCTGCGGAGTAACTATTTGTCTCTTTGTTCAGTAACCTCTCTTATTTCCAGTGCCTGCAATTAACAGCAATACCACCTCTGCAATGCAAGACCTCAGTTGCTGCCCAGTTTGGTCTCAAAGTAAACATTCACCATTATCTTTGCAGTCTACAGAGATTTAAGAGTTTGAATTAGAAGAGTCCACTGTTGACTAGCAGCCAAAGGTTAACTTCAACCCAATAGGATCACATCCTCCCTCCAGAAAAGTTTCTCTTCCCATCAGGCACAGGAAAGCAGTGGTCCTACTTCACAATGTCCTTCCCTCTCTTTCACCCAGATACTTTCTCTTTCTTTAACCCAGATACCCCTGTATCGAGCTGAACTCCTGTGATCTGGAATGTTTATCTGTTTTTATGGTGGATGAAAACCACTGATCCTTCCCTGAGCTACTTCCTGCACCTTGCCTTTATCTTTCTAGTGCTGGCAAGATCTCATTTTCCAGCAACAGAATTCAGCCAGGGATGAAAGAAAATATTGTTCATTTTTGTTTAGTATAAATTTGTCAACCTGAGGAGAGTTTCCTTTCCCAGATTAACTCTTGTGAAGACACAAGTAGGGATGCAGGAAGTCAGAGAGAGATTGGCCAGGTAACACAAAGCAGGCTAATTCTACTTGCATACTACAGATTTGTCCCCACCCACACCAACTCACCTGATAAGAGCATCATTTACAACAGGAGACCACTCTAGTGTAGGAGGGATGGCAGCTGCTTGGCAACTTGGTAAGAGGGATTTTAGGGTAGTTTTTGGTAAACAAGAGATCTTCACTAGCAGAAAGATTAATGTCTGAAACAGCCATGTACTTCATTGTACTGTGATATAATAATGACTGCACAGGTTCTTTTCATCAAAAAATTAGGAAGCTTGTTTGTTTTTTTAAAATCAAACACAAATTCAAGGTCAATAGTAAATATCTGCAATACTACAAGTGACAGAGAAAGCTGGCCCAGAATACAAAAAACATCAGAACAAGAAGCAAATTAAGAAGTGCTTATAAATTGATAGTGTTAAAGTCTGGGGAACAGTAAATGAGGAACACTCCAGTCAGTTACAGAAAGACTTAGATCATTTAGAAGCTAATGGCAAAGACAGTTCAAAGCTGACAAACACAGAATAATGAGGACTTTTAAATATCTAATACTCTCTGTGAATCTTAAAACGCACAGATTAAAAAGGTAAGGAGCTCCAAAGAGACAATCTAGAGTTGTTTTGTTTTTTTCTCTCCTGGAAATGAAGAGCAAAATGCAGTCTTTCCTAGGAACAAGTGTGTTAAGTAAATGCCCTTACACTGGGGAGAAATTTAGCCAAAATAGTAAAATTGTTTAGTAGGTAGTATAAAATCTAAGGAGAACGGCAAGAATAATTTAGAAGAAAATTACTTGAGAATAACGTAAGTAGGCATCCTGGTTAGTTATGTATTCTTGAAAATTATAATGAACATCTGAATTCCTTTGCAGATATGGCATTCAAGCAATTAATTCACTTGCTTAAATCATCCTCTATTGTGAGACTAAGGCTTCTGACTTGCTTTAGTGCTTTGGAAAACACCACTTTGTGCCCAAACCAATCCCATACCAAATCCATACAAATCACACCCTTCGGTTCATTCTGGTAGACCACACTTCACATTTAAATATAATCTATATGAACGTTCAGAGAGTATCTTTCACAGCTTACAAGATCCTACTGCTCACACCAGAGCCAAGCAGATCTACCATTACCTGTCTAGTGTTTAATTAGGTGTTCTAATCTTTTGCTTGTTTCCAAAAATCATACTTCTTCATGAGGCAGCTGACATGTAGTTCCCAGTACATCTTGGCTGTTACATGGCTCTTCCAAGAACATAGAAACCAGAGTCTCTTTCTCCACAGTGGAGCTATTCAACAAGAGTAAAAAAAGGTAGCATATTCACAGGATCTTTTGAAATTGTACTCTGGAGCCAACTCACACCTCTCCAAGCTGACCAGCCTCCACCTACATCACAGATAGGTGTTCAGTGACATCTCTGAACAGTTCCAAAGCTTCATGAAAGCACTAAACTGTGAATGCCACAGTTCTAGACTCACAGCCCTCACTGGCCTCTGAGCTGCTGAAAATTCAGCAGCTCGATACAACTAAAACAGCAGTTGGTTTGCATATATTAAATAACATTGACAAAAATTTAATGAGCTCCTACAGCATTGTGTACAAATTACTTGGCCAACAAACATCATTAAGCTTTTCTTAATAAAGTTGTAGCATTCAGCAAACATACTGTCCAATAAGTTCCTTATGAATTTAATAATTTAAGACTTTCTTTGAGATATGTAGTTCTAAGAGTGAGCTTGTATTTTATTAAAAGACATCATAAAGCCCCAATCAAACAGAGCAGTATTGAAAAGACTTCAGAAGCTTAAAAAAAAAAAAAGGAATGGGGGGGAGAAAAAAGTCAAGCAGACCTACTTGAACACCCTGGAAAATTGTCTGAATATGGAGTTTGCAGCCATTTTAATGGCTAGGCAGTGTCAGGATATCACCTGTAGGTGTTTAATAACCAGCAGGTCTGTGCTGCCATGCCATCTGCAAATGACATACATGAAACAAAACTCCTGTCAGTAGGATACACGGCAATTTTTGGAGCATTTCACACTCCTTTAGATGTAGCCTTGCAGGTACTGAAGGGACAAAGGCACAAACCTGTGCTGAAGTCATGAAGGTAACTATTTCCCGTGGGCTGGTCAGCTTGTTTTGGTTACGTAGATGATAAAACTTGAACTGGAAGGATAATGGAGTAAACCACTTTGCATTCAGGACAAATTGGTGAAGAAGGGTTGTAGCAATGGATGTAAAGAATGACTAACTAAGACATAGTATATAGATTAAAACCAAGAATTATTAGAAGTGCAAAATGTAATTCCTCCTGAGGCTTCAAAATTCACCAAAGGAATGAAATAAATATACACAATAATGTCTTGTTCCAATTTAAAAGTGAGTCATTTGAGAAAAGATTAAAAGTTAAAACCATGTATTGAAACTGAGAGAAAGAATAAGTAGCTTTTTATAGTTGTGTTCAAGAAGGGACAGTTATACTAAAAATACAAGAAGATTAAATAGACCAAGTATGTAACTGCTGCTGTAACACCACAGTTAGAAACCTCATTGAATTAAACAGCTAAAAAATAAATAAGAGATGATCTGTTCCAAGTCTGTTGTATCACGTTCTCAGTTACTACATACTGACCTAAACACCACTCATTTTACTCTCACCAGCTTTACTCATCACATACAAGGACAGGTACAACACAGAGCATCCTCAATGCTTTGTATAATCTTTTTGCCATTGAAATGCAAACTTCCCAGAAAGTGTGACAATGCAATGCAAAGATCCTGCGCTCCAAGGCCTTGTAAGGAAATCAGCGTCTTTTCCATAAAGAAAACTCCAGGATAAATTCCTCATTTATATTTTTTTAAATGGGAAAAAATGGTTATTTTTTCTCTGCTAGGAGACTGACATTCTTTTGAAACTTTTCAATATTTAGGTATTACCCAAACCCTTTTGATCAGTTTTGCTCTAACAGACACACAGAAGTGAAAATTGAGACAAAGGTATCAACCAACAGCCCAGGCTGCCACAGGTATCAGACCCTCTAACCCAGGATCTGACTATACCACCTGAAAAATATTATTTTTTAAGAAAACTCCACACAAAGGACTTTCATTTGTGATGTCTTGTCCAGGTAACTCACACCTGGCAGCCTTGTAATACTTCAATTTATAAGCCTCAGAAAGCTGAAGGAATGCCTTTTAGATATCTCTGGACTGTGTGAAATCAATAGGCAGCATTCATTTAACTGGAGGTTGAACTCACGCCAAATCTGACTGAACTGGAAGGTCAAATAAACATAGATATTTCAAGATTAAGGTTTGGGAAAATTAATTGACCTTTCATATGCTTCTCTAAAAGTACATTCTTAGTTCTGGGGGCCAATTAAAGGAGATGGAGCTCTACAGTGACTAGATCACGTTGCTGACACGTGAAGTTACTGTCCATAGCTTTAATTTAAGGAATGATACCATCAGTGACTAAGCACAGATGTAAACAGGCTCTGTGGGTTCATGTTTTCCAACCAGTGCGTTTGGAGGAAAGAAAGGAAGGGACCATGTCCTGCATTTGAGAAATAAGTGACTGTCGCTGAAAAAAGCTCTGGCTGCTGCTACGTTTTCATTTGGCATCACGAGGGAGGCAGTCCTTGCCCAGAAAGGTTGACCAATGACATAGCAAGGAATGTGGACAAAAAAGAATAAATATCCTGGACCTCACCCTTGGCCATGGCCCAACACAGAGGTCAAACATATCCGTGGAAGCCATGACTGGTCTCCTAGTCTCTGATGTGCTCCTCCCTCTCAGCACAGAGGGGAAAAGGTGACCTCCCTCTTCAAAGAGAAATCATCCCCAATTACCACAACGTGACATTCCTCAGTGAAGAGGCACTTTTTGAAGCTGGGCCAGGTACAGAGGACAAAAGGAAACTGGCATACACAGTAACTGTTTCAGAACATTACTTCAAAGTTTCTCCAAATGATCCAATTTTTATGCTATTTATCTGTGCAAGAAGGCAAATACAGCTCACCTCAGTAGATTATAGTGCTGCTGACGGATTAAGACTTAAAGCAAGTCTTGTCATCTTTTATTAGGCATAACATTAGAACACACTGGTAAGGTATAAACTGCTTCATTGCTAGGTAACATGAAATTTTTCAATTATTATTCCAGTCATCATCGTGCTGGAACGTGTAGAGATTTAAAAGGCAAATACCATAATTATACCCACAGAAGGAGCATGTGTAGGGGTGTCTTTGCTGGGTTCATAGGTACACACTCTTGGCAGGTCTGGTTTCTATATGAATTTTTTTTTTTTTTAAAGCAGTGCAGCTATAATTCAGGCATTCTCACTTCTATTACCTTTTTCTTCTTGCAAATATGCAAACCAACACATTCAAGTATAATTGGAACTGTACAATTTGGAAATCCAGCACGAGAAAATGAAAATCAATAAGGTTGAATATTTCAGTCATAGAAAACCATTCTGAATTTCATGGAGCTGAAATTACACAAAGTTGCTTTCATCTTTGTTAGTACTTTTTTTCCCCACCCTCTCCTCTTAAAGGCTGCACCAATTTTGCCTATTTAATAAGTTACAGAAAGTCCTATGTACCATATCCCACACTGATGACCTGATCCAAAGATCCTCAAGGAAAGTAAGGCTTCCACTGACATCAGCAGCTTTGGATGAGGTTGAAAGGAAGTGTTAGCTATGTTTGGGTTTTTTTCTCCAAAGAAATAGGCTGATGACCTTGGCATGTTTATAGCAGAAATCCAGTAAGAGAGCAAAGGACAGGATTAACCGTACCTGGGTAAGGACAGGAGGATGAAGGTAATCATAGTATGGCATCTCTGGTCTTTTTTCCCCAGCTGGCTGTGCCACCAGCTGCAGACACAGTACTGTGATGGGCATTCCTGCTGCAGCAAGTCCCTCCCAGATGCCTCCTTGCCCACCCATTTCCTTCTCTCTGGGGCAGAGAAAGGCAGCTGAGTTTGGCCCACAGACTTTCCAAGGAACAGTGCCACATACCAGGCTGAAGTATAAGCACAGCTCTGATGGGAACTGCTCCTGCAAATCAAAAAAGTCATTCTGGCCATACCTACTACTGCACTTGCTTTCTCCTACTGCCAGTAGATGCTTTCAGTCAATATAATTCATTTCCCCCCCTGCTTTAATCCATCACTCCATTGACCTCTGAACAACCCCAAATTGAAAAGATATTGGAACCATTTAACATTTCAAGCAGCACAGCTGCCTAGACCAACTTCTACTGAAGAACCAAGAGGAAAGGAAAGGTTTAAAACACTCCAGCATTTAGCACCAGGGAATATTGTAAGATCTCAACAGCACCAATCCTGCTCCTGGGCCGTAAACATTAGATATTTGACATGTCCATGAGAACCCTAAAAATAAATTAACTTGAATTTTAAAGGCCTTTGTATCCCTGAAGGCCAGCTCACCACCACCAGCACAGTTTGTTATCTCAGCAGTTCACGAACAGCAGGAGCTGCACAGCCCAGAACGGTCACGTAAGTGTCTGTGGCTGTTCTGCTACCACAGGAGGGGAATCAGGGATAATTACAGGCTGAATGAGTTGCATAATACAGTGTGCATCCTCAGCAGTACATTGTGTCCTGATTACCAGCACAGAAGCCAGAGCTGCACTGATATTATAGTTTTAAATTCAGCTGGCTTTTTTTTTTTTTCCTAAGAGACTGAATTCAAGAGGCAGGAATAACCAATTCCAGAGATGAACAAAAATTGGTCAGGGGCTCAGAAAGAATTGTATTGTCTTCTTAGCTGGCAGTCTGACAGCTGCTGATTTCTGTGTAGCTCTGTGTCTAATAAATAGGTGGAAAGGCTTTTGAACAGGCTGGATTCCTTTCCTAAGCTCTTCATTAAAAGGTTTAAATTTTAGGACACCACTCTCCTCCAGTTTCCAAGGGGTCAGGAAACCTATTTACAGTGACTGCTGCCCAAGGGATAAATAATGCCAGGTCCTGGCAAAAAGAGAAAGGACAAAAAGAGAGAAACAGCTGCTCAGTCTGACGCTCAGAGGCTGCAAAAGGATGGATTTTAAAATTATTGTAACCTGCCATGTGCTAAAATGTCCAAATAGGCTTTGGGTTCAGTTCCAGATCTTCAAAAGGAATGTATTCAATCATGTCTTTTCAGGGTTTTGAAACTTATTAGCCTAGACCCTAAAAAATTATTTCATTCTCACCTTCTAAAGAGGCCAGCCCCTTGTTGAACATCCCGTGCTCCATTTCTTCTGAAACTATCCCCATCATCTAGATAGTTTGTCACAGCCATTTTCATTTGGTTTTCATGTCATTTCTCACTGTACTACATTGCATATGGATTAAACTAATTTACTTCCTTCTTATGTTAACAAACAATTTTTAGTGAAGTCAAGGCTTCCTTCAAAAACACTTTTTCTTTTCATATTCTGCTGTACGTAGAATGCCCAAAGAGCCTTCTCTAGATTTCATTATTTATCACTTCAGATGGGAAAATCAAAAGCATACAGGACTGATGAAGTTGAATTTTCCTCAGAAGCAAACATCAAGATGTCCCATCATTGGTTCTGGCACAGGCATGCAGGTAGGTCTGTATATTCATATTCAGGTCTAGATAGATACATACTTACACACTAGTCCTCACCTATATTTATGCTCATTCTTCTGAATGTATGTATTGTGTATGGTATTCAGGTTGATGTATACAGTGCAGAATTTTAATTTTGATTCTGAATTAATTAAGAATTAATGACTACTTAGACTGCTAGTCATGTCTTGAAATGCTATTTTTCTCAAAGGAAGGCAGTGGCACAATAAGTCAACTCTGAGCAGTACAATTAGATGCAGCTTCACGAAAAGCATGAAGAGTTCAGCACATTAAAGGATATTATTATACTGAGCATGTTATATGCAGTGAGTGAACCTTTTGTATGTCTGCAAACCATTTAAAATTAATTTATTTTTCATTCAGTCTTACATATTGTATTAGATCTTCAGCTATCCAAGTATCCTTCATTTCTTCAGTCATTAAAATTAATATATTAGCATAACTTTAAAGTAGGACTGGACCTATAGTTAAAACAGTTCCAACATAGCACAGCAGAAATGTTCTTAAGGGTCATGGAACCCTGTGGTCATCATTCCCCCAGTATACTACAAAATGTTATGCCATTCCCCCCTCTTCATGGGAGGGTAATCAGCAACAAGGAGGCAGTAAGGAATTTTAAAAGAAGCCTGGTTCAGCAACATTTCTGCTGTAAAGAATTCCCTGTGGGTGTGTTTCTTAGGTTGGAGAGTGTGAAAAGAAACTTTCAGCTACAAGATGTATTTGCACCTGGGAACGAGCCCCTGAGGCAACACATCTTCCTTGGGTGAGGGTCCATCACAGGTGAGTATAAAATGAGCTGGGATCCTGAGAACCAAAACATTATTCCTGATGCATTCTCCACTGAGGATTATTAAGCACTGACAGTATGCTTGTCACCCAGGGTTAAACACATCCCACGGAGAGGAATTACACAGGCCCATATGCCACGTTTCCAGAGCCAAGCAAGAATTTTTCAGGCAAATATTTTATTCACAAAAAGGGCTTATTTCTCAACTGAAATAATTTGCAAGTGCAGATCAAATTCACTGAATTGCCTCAGAGGTTTAGTAAAAGAAGGGAAAACAAGCTTCTAAAAAAAATTCAGCATATTTTAATCAGGTAGTTTGAAACAAGAAGTCTCATCTTTCTGTTTTGTAAAATTATTTCTTTTGCATTTGGCATAAGAATATGTTCAAACAGAAGATCTACATAAGCAGAAGTCTTCTCTCGCTACATTTTAGGTCAGAGTTTAATTTCACACAGAATTTGTTTCAGAGGTTTGTGGGGAAAGAAGTCATCTACATTGAAAAAGGTAGTTACTGTTGTAGTTAGAATGCCCCAGTGTTTTGGGACCTGATCATAATTTAGGTAAGTGTAAAAAAATATTTGTTCAAGTGAAAACTGCAAGGCTAGGCCAATTTTTATGAACTGTGAAACCAAGGTGCTAAACCATGAGCTGTGTGTCTTGGGCAGATGAGAACATGAAGAGAAAAGCAGAAAATGAAAGAAGATGATCTACTGAGATCCTACAGGAAACAATATCACTGCTTTTCAAAAAGTCTCAAAAATTCCCAAGCCAGCAAGACAATTCCCATCTTAAAAATTAAGAATGTTCTTCCCCATATTGAGGCTTGAATTTACTAAGTCTAGGGATGGGATTTGGGCTTATTTAATCTAAAACAACGAGAATACAGAATATGTGCACAGAAAACAAGGGCAGCAAGAGACAATCATAATAACAGAGTTCAAAACCCTCCAGGAGATGAACAGATGATGCCAGTCATCAGTGAAACAAGGGAAAAAAGGAGATGAAATTTGAGGGGAAGAAGCATTTTTACAGCTCCAGCTAAATAAAATCTCTAACTCTCCTACACTGTGTTAATGTTTATTGAGCAACAGAAATACAAAAGAAAAATGAGACAGCAACATTACAGCCACCCACATCTGTCCTCCAGTTATGCTTGTAGGGATAAAAGATGAAGTAGTTTAATACCTTCTAATAAGATTGAGTCATACCACCTCTCTTCTCATCTGTGGCCTTCGTATCAGCACAACAGGAACAGCCTCACTTCAGCAGGCTCAAGGATACCTACGCTGTCACAACTTTCCATTGTGTGAGCAGAACACTTGAGAGAGAAATAAAACATTTCTGCACCAGACAGGCAATGTATCTGGATTTATGAAAAGGATTGTGTGATGTGGGAGCCCTAGAGAGCACAGGACCAGGTCTGCCAAATGAGAGGAGTCTTTCCTACCAAACCAATCATGGTCATGTTGCTGAAGTGCTACGCACATCCCACCCCATCCCCTGGTGCTCACACTTCAGCTGTGTGACTCTCCTCTCCAGTGCCATGTATCCCAACAGGGAAGGGAGGTTCAGGTTCTGCTGCCACTGTGGTCACCAGCCAGGACTGGGGCCCTGGTTGCACACACTCTGAACACAGACTTGGACACAAGTGGAGACATAGCCACAAGCAGGCTGCTACAAAAGGAGAATTTAGGATAGTCCTAAAGATCCACTTTATTAGCAAGTGGATCCCCCAAACCACCAATACCTATTTCACTGTACCATTTCATCCATGTCAGTCCTGGAGCTTGAAGTCAGCAGCAAAGGTACTTGCAGATCTCATTTTAATTCATACTCAGAAAGTCCAGAAACACCAAAGATATCACTATTTTCATTCCATTCTGCTATGCATGGGAGTATAAATTTTACCCTTCTCTGACACATCATCTTTCTTCAAGATCCCCTTATTTAGTGAAGAGGGTGGAAATCATTTGCAGAAAGAGCAATTAGTTCTTTCCTTAGATATCCTCACTTGGAAAAATCTCTCAGCCTTTTCCCTTGTGCCTCTCTCGAGGCTGAGCTCTGACAATAGCACTGCTTGTTTTCTTGTACACTTAACTAGAATATGGGACATCACACAGCATTTGCATGATTCATGAGGAATACAAGACACATCTTCACTTTTATGAGCAGCAGTATATTGTTGTCATTTTACAGATGCAAAACTGAGATGCAAGGGGATTAAAAGAGAAAAAAAAATCCCCTTGTTCCTTTGCATTTTTAGGGTAATTACTTTCCACACTTTTCCATATGAAATCGTGACAGGGCCTTGAAAACTGAACCTTTTGGTGCCTAGCGGCAGAAGGTTCAGCATCTGAATGGCCTCCCATATGTCAGTGGAGCTGCCACTGCAGCAGAGAGGTCAGGTTGAACCCTGGAGGAACGAAGGAGTATCCTCAGTGGGGCTTAGGTGCACACAGGAGGTCCTGGCAAATTCTAGGAAAGCATCTCCAGAAGGTACTCCCATGGCCTTCACTCAGCACGAAGGATGTGTATGAATGAGAGGTTTGGTGTTCCCAAAGCAGGCAGCCTCTCCTTCCGTGGGGAAAACAGGTCAAGCTGTGGTGTCTCTGCATTCTGTCACATGAATTATTCATGTAAGGCTATCAGGAGAAGTTACCAGCTACCAAGGAAGCAAATCCAGACCTTCCCTAACTGGTGATAGTACTGGAGTGAATGGCTCCTAGATCTTTATTGTTTTGAAATCTTGAGTGTATCTTCTAACTTCAGCCCAGATGATTAAAACCTGGTATAATTAAAGAGACTAAAAGCCATATACAGCTACAGTCTGCCTCCCCACAATGGAAAGCCAGTAAATACCGGAAGACGCATATTTCAGTTTGGGTCCTAAAATAACAGTACAAGGTTTGTGATTTAAAAGTGTCCATGTTTGCCTCTGAGCAGGCATCTCACTCAAATTCTCACTCCTCAGACCTACTCACTGATAAGTGGCATTGGCAGCTACTCTTAAAAATATATCCAGAAAAAGAGCTAGAAGCAGCAATATAAGCAAGAAGATTTATTACCAGATTTTGGCATAAACTGTACTTGTCTTTCTCATCCATGACAGAGAGGATAATCTTCTGAGAATGATAGAAGGAAACAGATATGAAGTATGGAAAGATGCTTTGTAATGTGTTTTCTTTTCCTTCCTCTCCTTGTTCCCTGCTTTTACACAAAAATGATATGCACATGTAGAAAATCAGTTCCACAGCTCTCCAGACCCACAAACCCTGGCACATATCAGCAAAACTCATTTGCTTTCAGCAAGAGAGAGACAGTTTCTATCAGCTGAAGTGTCTGAACTGAATGAACATAAATACAAGCTTCTATAGCTCTTGAAGAAAAATCTTAGCAATAGCAGCAACTATCTGATGAAACTTCACTAAAAGCATCAACATTCATCAGTGCAAAATAAATTTTTAAAAGGAGGAGGAGGAGCAAACAAGACCAAATGTTTCTGAATTTTAAGTGTACCCACATTCAATTCAGCTGGTTTCAAGAACGTGGTTATCAATAGATTAACATAATCTCCAAGTGAAAAAAAATCTCACTAAATGTGTCCAGAAAAAGGTATAGTCCTTCTAGATCCATTTAACCTGGAACGTAATGCAGTTTTTACTGGGACAGATGGCCAGCTGATGTCAATTTTGATTACTTTCTTTCCTGGAATAGAATCTTACCAATATATGCAAGTGTGTTTTCCCTTCACTCGGCCACCCTCCCCATTTTACAACAGGTTTTACAGTATTAATGATTGAAACTCCTCTTGGAAGGATGTAACTATGTGAAAACTTTGGCCTCCATATTTCAAGGAAATAAATTTTAGCCACTAAAGTTGGACACAAAAGCCTGAGAACATGACCTCTAAGGTACTGAAATCAACTGAGTACAACTTCACTTAGGGCTTTCCCTTTACACAGTCCCTTGTTTTGCACTTTTCTGCCCCAGTCTTGATTTCCTGTACACCGCCTTTGTGTTTTCCAACAGGGCAAATAAAATGCATCCCCAAACTTACATTTTGACAGAACAACTAATTTTAAAAAAACCCAAGGTCAATTTTAATAATACCTCATATGTTTTAAACTGCAGTGGAAACAACTCTGGCAAAACAGTCTCCAGCCCTGGCTGTGATTCAAACACTGAACTGTGGCAAGGCTAACATGGAACAGATGATAGGAAATAGTCATATGTAAATAGCAATAACATGAACAGTGGTTTACACTGTCTGCATTGAGAGACATGGAAGCAACAAATCTATTGTATTTTTAGAATTTTCCTAGTTTTAACCTAATCTTTTACTATGAAAGAATATTTGTCATCTGTAATGTGAAAATTTTAATCAACTAATGTCCCATTATAAACCATGTTTTTGAATAGGGCCTCTTTTAATAATTTTAACTGATCAATATATAGATTAACATAACAATGCTTTATTGCTAAATATATTTATATTGATGGCTATAGTACAGGGCTTTAGGTTTCTAAACCTTTATAACTCAGAAAGCTCTATATTGTTCGCTTATCTAATTCTGTAAAACAACAAACATGCAGGAAAATTGTCATTAATTTAGAAAGTAATCTGGAATCCGATTCTTTCAGACAATTATTCCCTAAAAATAAGTCCCACAGCTTCAAATATTTAAGAACTTTAGTGCTGTTTCATTCCTTGGTTGAGCTCATTTGAAGTCTTTCTTTTAAAGCAATGTATATTGGCATTGACTCCTCTGAAATTAGTTTAAGTAAGATCAGAAATAGACCTATTGCCCATAAAAATCTTATCTACTATAGATCACTGGTTTTCTCATGGTTACTGGAAAATATATTTCTCCCTCCCTCTTTTATCCTCTCTATTTGTATTTTTTTCCTCCTACTTTAGAAAACAAACATAGCACAGAAGAGACAAGTAAACCTCCTCATGCCCATAATTTTGCATCAGTGCAGACTTCAGATACCATAACTCAATTCATTCAAGCCTTAGATCCAGAAGTAAGACAAGGTGAAAAAATCTATAAAAACCACGCTGTTGGAAAGGGCTTTAGCAATGGGCTGTTCAACAGTCATCCAAACACCATTGAAGAGGAAATACTAAGAATTAGATTTAGGATTTCGTCTGAATTTATGGTAGATGAGAATCTGGCCCAGCATGAACAACAAATCATTTGTTAATTTCCTTTCAAATAAGAATTGCAATATCTCAGGGGTTAAATCTGTTTAAATACGATTCATTTTATTTTTTAATAAAAAGCTACTTTCCACAACCTTACTCCATGTATTTCCAGTTTTGTGTGGGTCTCAGCAGCCACTGAAAAATACAAAGCCTCTCTCTTTCTTTGGATTCAGGAAGCTGAAGACACCCTTGGCTCAGAGCATCCAGCCCTAGATTACCTGTTACCAGCATGTGGCTTGGACTCGAGTTTCATCTCACTGCCCTGAGCAGTGATGATGTGGATATTGTGCATTACTTTAACTGTCTTCTTAGCAGTCTCATATTAGTGATTATTTTTTCAGATACACAATACCTGGAAATATGCTGGGTTTTCCTGATAATACATTAAAATAAATTTGCCTGTAAAAGTAGCGCTGAAGTTTCCATTGCAAGCTGATAGCAATCACACAATCTAGGCCAGGGTTTACATCTGGGGTAGACCAGCCGAGTGCTATTTAAATCTAAAAATATATGACAATTTATATCAGTTGAGAATCAGACCAGCTGTTTCTAATGGGGTTTCATTTAAAGCAATTAGAAAACGTAAAGTTGGAAATCCTATCATCTCGTTAGTTTTCCAAGGGCTATTATTTAGTCTGTATTGCTTCTAGAGGAGTGGGGATCTTCTCCAATTACTCATTCTTAATTCATATGCCAGACTCTCCAAGCTTCTCCCTCCACGACTTCCCAGGACACAAAGAAAAGCTGCTGCATCACCTAGTGGCTAAAGCAAAGCCTTCAGGGGAGCAAGGACACTCCTGAGAATGGGTTTCTTCTCCCACGGCTTCCATTTCTCCCTTTTATAATGCACGGAATTAACTGCATGCAATATGTAGAATTTCTTTTCTTGTGCATATTTTATTTAGGGAGCTATTATTTTAATATCTAAATATATGAAAATAGCTCCTCAATGTGGACTACCTTCTCTTCCAAGGTGGAAAGCAGAAGAATTACCACGCAGAAGAGAAGAGAGGCAGGTCCTTCACAGTTAAGGGCTTCACCTCCTGAACACAGGCATGGCTCAAGCCAGCAGAACAGAAAAGAAATATTTCTTCTCTCAAGCCCATAGCAAGTACTTCTAAATCTCCCATGTTATTCACCTGGTCCACGAAACTTGTGTGACTTTGCTCCATAGGAATTACCCTTGAATCCACAGACTACATCCACCTAAGAGTCACTACCAAAGGGGGGATGCAGCATTATTTTGAATAAACAGTTAAAAGACAGACTTTTCCCTCTATCACAGTGGATCTGAACAGATCCTTACAACACAGATAGAAGGAGAACTTACCATACCTTAACTCTGAGTAAAAATTATTGAATAAGAAGTTTAATTCTACATTTATTATTATCAGATTTGACTGGGAGATTTTTCCTCAAAGTGATTTGCAAAGAGAGGAGGAAAAAAAAAATCAACAAAAAACCACAACAAAAGCAGATCTTTTCCAGACTGGAATTTGCCTCAGGAAGCACTTTCTGGTTTCTTCTCCATGTTTAGTACTTTGTAGAAGCTGTGAAAAAGAGTATAGCATGTGATTGATATACCATGCTGCAAAACTATCCTGCACTTGGATAGAGGCAAGAGACACCTGAACCACGTTTTCCATAACACATTCCCAAGACCTATAACTTTACACAGCTTCTAAACAAAAGGCTAAATATTTCCATACTACAGTGCTCTTCGGAACTCCCTGTTCATAAATATTTTCAATATTTATTTCAGTTCAGGACAGAAACATGTCAGAATATCAGGATTTTCTATGGGTAATGATTTCCAGTGCTGGCACAGCTCAAATAATATTTATCTTTTACAGTACAGGTTTTACCCCACAATACTTCACATTTCAGTACTCTCAGGATGACAGGGCAAGACAATTATGCTCTTTTGATATCTTTATTTTAATAGCAATCCAGAGCACTGTTACTAAATACAAAGTGGGAAACACGTCTCCTATGTAAAAGTTACAAGTTACTCAGTGCAGGTAGTTGGGTTAGTTTCTTGTCACCAGTTTTCTCTCTCAATTTGATAAGGAAAGGCAAGAAAAACTCTAGAAACTGTATATCTTACAGGAAAATGAAATCCTTCCTTACAGGCCACAGCATAAAATCCTCCGAGTACCAAAAACTCTACCAAGAAAAGTTTTATATACACACATGCAGGTTGTTAATAGTTGTGGTATTTTCCAGCCTGACACCTGGAGCTTCATGACACATGTCAGACTTTCACAGCCTCCCAGGAAAGCTGCCTGCACAGTGAAGTCTTTGTCAGATGCTTCCTCTGATTCATGTTCCCTACGACATGTGCTTATATCACTGTTACTCTGGTTAATAACCTGACCCTGAAAACTGGAAATATACCACAAATCACCACCATGGAAGAGCTTACGTCTCAACTTCCTGACTGGATTCAAAGTTCAAATGATAAACTCGTCAGCGGGTGTGCTGCTTTCTGGCTTGTGGAAAATCTGTTACTGGTGGAGAACTATTAATCTTCCAAAAAGAACTGCACTGACTTACTTCAGATGATAACTTTGTGTTGGGGAAAGCAAGAAAAATTGTATGGCAACCATTGCTGACCCCTGCCATTAAAATGCCATTTAGCAACTCTTCAAACCAGGGATCCAAACCCAGCAGGCAGCTCTCCAACAAGATCAAAGACAGTAGGAGCTTTGCCAGAGTAAGTATTAACAAGAGTCCAAATAAGGCACTTATCCAGAATGCAAATATTTCTTCCTTATTCAGCATGTGGAACTCCCATTGATGTAAATGAAAGTACCATGTGTGCAGACAACGCAAACGATATCTACAGCATGGATCAAGGGAAAAATATTGCCTGCAGTGTTACGAAATCTTAATCATTCATACAGCTCAAGAACCCCAGGCTGAGGAAAAAAAAAAAAAAGCTGCACATATTCTGTGTGAGAATCACACCATCCACCATATCAAAACCTTCTGACCTGGAATAGGAGCGTTTTTCAATTGCCAAACTGAAGAAGTGAAGAAACTTGATGGGTTTTGCACAGAAACAGAGAATGAGGCTTATCAAATAAAATAAGCCAATTCTTATACTTGAATAAAAGTATCAGGAAGTCTTTAAATGACCTTAACTTGGTGTTGTATCTCAGAAATGCAGTGTTTCTAATGCTAATGTACAGACAAACTGGCTTTAGCACCACATTTATAACTCTTTGAACAAGAATACAGTACCTGCCTCAGTGTCAAGAGCCCTGGAGGACAGAAGAATATTACTTTAGTTCACCGTCCAGATATGGAAATGAGAAAAGTTGCTCCCCTGTGGCCAGGTTTCAGAATTAGACTTTATTTACAAGTAAATCAAGGGTTGGATTGACTGAAAGATGCATCATTCATAGACAATGATTTTGCTTGCAGACTTAACGAGTCTGGACAAATGACAAACTGAGTGAAATACATCTGTAACTAAATGGCTGAGATGTGAATCATTACCATTCATAGAGGTCAGACTACCCAGGCTTCAGCAGTGTTCTTCTGACTGTTAATATTCTTGAGAGTGAGTGCAAATGCCCCAAGTTGCATGTTGTTTTCTAGTTGTCATTCACCATTTGCTATTCCCTGTCAAAATGTTTCAGTCATTAAACCAGAGAGCAGAAAATATACCACATGCCCAATCACACATTGTGAATAATAAAAGTAGACAATTTGTGAACAAACCCAGAACCAGAATAGAATTCATGTAAACAATTTAGCAGACATCTGAATAACAGATCTCCTTCCAGAGAACAGCAATGATTTGCAGGTTGCTTCTTAATTAAAAAGAAAACAGTTAAATCCATCAAGCTTTGTGTTTTGAAAAGTGCTATTACTGTAGTCCTAATATTTCATCTATATTTCTGCTTTCAAACTGACTATCAGGAGACTATTTCAATTTACATTTTCTGTTCTAACAAAAATAACATTTATTAGGACTTCAAGTTGAAAACGCTTATCAGGAACATATGACAAAATAAATTACAAGGGAATATTGATTATCTCAAAACTAAGAATCCCAAGTCCAGGAAATGCAAAGAAAAAGTTAAATATTACAAGAAATACAAGTATGTGAAGATAAGGAAGAGTTCAATTGGTTCAGCTTTAATTCTGCCCACCACAGTTTTTGAAAAACACCCTGAGAACTGACTGAAGAACCAAGTGTTCAATATGCACTATGCAAAGTGGCTTGGAAGTTTGAATCCTCTCAGAGAGCCTGTACAGAGCTCTTTCTCTGCTCTTACTGAACCAGCATGCAAATTATTTTGTAGCAAAGACACACATGACCACCCAGTTCTGATTTCTATTATATAGCCACACAACAAAGCTAAAAATTTACTTTTGTAAGCACTCATGCCACCAAGTCCGAACACTTGCAAAAAGCCAGCCCAAAAGTGAAGTAAATGCCTCTGAAGCACTTGTAAGTGGGATTGTTTTGGTGATGATATCAGCCACACAGCTCACACACAAATGGAGTAGATTACCACAATGCCTGGAGTCTGCTCATTACTCAGTTTTCCCATTTGTTTAGAGATTGATATTCTCATGGCATCTCTTTGGAGTAACATCAGTGCATCCCATGGCGAAACACAGCATTAGACCTTTATAGTGTGTGCTACAACATAAATCTATATTGCCCACATCTGTTCCCAGCACAGAGCACCCCTTCCCCAGCACAGGAGTTTTACAGCTGATCAGATTACACTTTGTGTTCTGCTCATGGTGCTCATTCTAGATGGAATTTGTTTCTACTCAGAAGATGAGCACGAGGCCTATGTGCTATTTAAGCCGCAATTAAGCCCTCAGAAATAGGTCTTAAGTGATGCATAGGCTGCTGTCAGCTCTCTAAATTTCACCCTATGTAATTTCTTCCATCACCCACTCACATTATGTTATTGTCTATGGCTTCAGAAAATTACTACCAGTGCATTCATAACTTCCATTCAACGAAGAGCCTCAATGATTGTTTTCTTTAACGCCCTCTGAGCTTCCCATATTGGCTGTTGTGATTTTACAAATACATTTCCCCAGTACGAAATTTCTCTTCCATCTTATATGGGAAGGAGTACGATTCAGAGTTCACCCTGGAACATCTCATGAGGGAAAAAGAATTGGATATGCATCATTTCCATTCCTAACACTATACTGACCTCTAGAGTAAGAAGTGCTGCACACCTGATAAATCGGCTGAATAACTTGGAGAGAAGCAGAAAGTGAGATGAAGTCTGCCAGAAGCTCTCAGGAAAGGTCCCAGGAGCAAGGCACTGGGACAGCACAGAGCCCTCGAGGCTGAGACAGATCTGGGTCAGCTGATAACTTGGAATAAGGGTCTGGCCATGCCACAGCCTTCATAAGCAGTACTGCAAGTCTCACAACACCCCATGCATCATTTTACATTTTGATTCATGTCCTGAGGACTAGAAAAGTCTGGGCTCCTATAGAATGGCAATGATCCAAGCAGCATCAGCTGTTTACTCTTATTTTCACTTCTAAAATAATAGTGTTTTAAGATCTGAAGATATTCCAAGCTATATATCCTCTATGGAAACCAATATAAAATATGTTCACAGTTTTCTCTAATGATATAATTTTCCTTTGCTTTCTCTTTTCCTTTTCCTGAGCACTTAAACAAAATATTGATTTCAATACTTTCTAAATATAAGTGCACTTTTCTTCAGGAAAACTTTCCAAGTTTTCAAAAGCATATTCCAAAAAGACTCAGCTTGAAAGTAGGCTTTACTTGTCATCACCTGGATTTTTCCAAGAAATCTCTATGGCCTCTTACTGGTGAAGTATTAAAATACACTTACTCCCAGAACAAGAGCAGAAAAGAGCTGCTTTATGCCATATTCACTGGACTGTCTCTTAGGTATAGTCAAGAAATAAAAATACCTGACACATTACTAAGGGTAAGAGAATCCATTAGGAGATGCACTGCTCCCGTTCAGGCCCTGGACAGCCCACAAGAGCAATATGGGTAACCTCTGCCAGTTTCAAGAACGGCCCATAGAATTATCTGGCTAAGTTACTCTGTCAGCCAAATGCCTCGAAATTTCATTTTACACCCTGAGTACAAAGTTCTCTGGACTTTCGAAGCTGTCTTGCAATCAGTTAGAGACATTTGGGGGTGAGGGGTTTGTTTGCACAGTGATCACCTTCAAAAATTTATGGCAGTTTCTCATATCCAACAACAATGTTTTTTCTTTCCTTTTCAGCGTAACTCAGCTATTTCAGCTCATTCCCTCCAGTGAACTCAATCCAATTTGTAACAAACAGGTCTGGTCACAGACAACACCTGTGAACTTCTGCTGACTGGAAGGCAGTAAGCCACTTTCTTTGATCTTCTGCCTTACTGCAGCACAGCTCACAGTAAATTTAAAACCAGCACTGGTAAAATTTTTCTATTAAAAAAAAGGTTCTCTAAGAATTACATTGATACTTAAAAAGCCCTTCCAAGACGTATGTGGCACTACAAAAAGCTTTTCTATGATTTTTAAAAATAGCAACTTCCAATGAGACGTTAAATGAAAAGAAAGCCTTGTGCTTAAGATTTCAAAAGGTACACAACTTGTGCTGATTTTCTGCATTAATTCCCTTCAGCATCAAAAGCAGCATGTACTTTTCCACAAAACCATGAAAAGCTCAATTCTCAGTAAATGCAGGTCAGCATTAAGGTATTTCGAGGAGTCGGGAGCTAAGCACAAACAGCATGTGAAACAGCAGAGGTCACAACCAACTTGGACTAAAGCAAAAGGTGCAGAGTTAGAGTAATACAGGGTACAATAGGTTTCTGCAGAAAGGAGCTATTCTTTTTCCAGACTAGGTTATATATCAACTACCTGGATGGAAATACATGGCAGCCACAAAGCAAAAGTCAAGAAGGGGCTCACCTACCTCATGCTGAGACCATTCTGCACTGGGGAAGTGGACAAACACAGCACCCATGGAGCACAAACTGCAGCCACCCACAAAGGAGGCAAACACACAGATACTCACTCCCTCGGCAGCAGAGCTGGCAGCTCAGCTGTCCTCAGAAGAAGGACTATCCTCCTCACTAACACATTCTCCTTAGCACCCACCACTTGCCCAGGAAGACCCTTTCAGAGCTGTGAATCATCATCCCCTTGAAGATCTCATGGGGCAGTTAAAGATAACACTGCCCTTGTGTTGCAGGGGGAAATTGTGCTGAAAGACAATCCAAAACACTCTCTAACCCACTGATGGGGCTACAGGTGCTTTGGCTTAATCCTAAAGACCTTGCAGGGGAAGTTAATGGGTGGTCAGCCCTGCAGATATGAGGCACTTCCAACTGAGGGATCTTAAACTGCATCTTCTTTTATTAAGGGGAAGACAACAGCTCATTCAACTTTTCTTCGAGCCCACTTGTGGTCTTGCTCTCAGCACTATGTGAACCTC
This sequence comes from Corapipo altera, assembly GCF_003945725.1. NCBI lineage: Eukaryota > Metazoa > Chordata > Aves > Passeriformes > Pipridae > Corapipo > Corapipo altera. The sequence goes on along the minus strand of NW_020884895.1, from coordinate 5,415,139 downwards.
TCAGCAGTTCCAAGATGTCTCTATGCTTGGGTGCTGAAATTTCCCATTCCCAAGCATACATCCAAGATGATGAATGGCCAGGGACAGAACAATTGGCTGATTATGGGGTGTGTGGAGCTTGGAGTCACTGTCAGCAAGTAAATTCAAAGAAGACTTCAGCAGTATTGAGGGCTGGAGGGGTGTCATTGTACCCCTTTGGAGTTAAAACCACACACACACACAAAGGTGTGATGCAAGTAAAATCTCCAGAGAAAGTTTGCAGCTGGGTTAGTGTGGGGAGATGAGTTGCACAGTCTGTTGAATGTTGCTATGATCAGGTATCAGTGATGGAGTGGCTGCAACCTGACCTAGAAGGAAGCCACCAAAGCCTGCATTTTATTTATGTGTTTTACATGTTACCCACTAAAATAAAATCAATATGTGTCAGACTGGTGATGTTTAAATGGATAATTCTCTTTCTAGTAAACTGATGCTTTCCCTTGCCTGCATGATAAACAATTCTGGGAATACAAAGTAGGAAAAGACTTGGGAGAGGAGATGAGAAATGTTCAAGAGACTTGAGGTTACTGGAGGAGGAGACAGTAAAATCAAACTCACTGCTCAAGGTCAAAAAACAATGTGCATTGTCAAGATATACTGCATTGGTTTTTTTAATCCCAGAGTTAAGAGAAATAGAAGACCAGACTCCTTGTATGCATCCTTCAGGGCAGGATTGGGAGGACGGCAAGTAGGTAAGTAAGCAAAAGTCAACAATCCAGAAGACAATAAGAAAAGCAAAAAGGAGTATGAGAGGACAAGGCATACCAAGCAGGGAAGCCCAGCTCTTCTGGTAGCTGAGCTGTGCCTGCAAAATGAGCCAAACTGGGGCCTGTTTCATCAGGAGCTGGAGAAACACTCTGCATGGGGCAAATACACAGGTCATGGGTTAATCTTCATTCTTATGGTGATGTGAAATGTAAGGATGCAATCATCTGTTTCAAGAGCACCTTTGGTGATCATCAGTCATTGCCAGCATATCTTTTCCTCTAAGGAGGAAGACTAAAGGCTGTTTAGTAATCGGCACTATGCTGGACTTCCTTGGTTTTCCTTCTAGCTATCACATCAAGTGGTTTGTTGTTGTGCTGTTTTTTTTTTTTAATTTTATTTTACATCTCTGAATGTGTTTCAGTCTATTGCTGACCTAGAAGTAAAAATAATTAACCCTGTTGTTATTATTCATTATCAACTCTCTTCTTCATTTAAAGTGCTTGGCTCCTGAGTGAGGAGCAGAGGGCAATGACAATGACTCCTGTGGGCAAAGCTGGGGTAAACTGACAGCAAGCCCTTATAATATAGGTCGAAAATATGCATATAGATGTTGGTGCATTGGATGTTGTGCTTTGTATTTGTTTGTAAGAACCTCAAAGTGTGTTGGGTTTGTACCTATGCTCTACCATGTTGCTCTTTACTGAATAAGTTGCATGTCAAACAAGCAGTGGTGTTCCTCTCTCTGCAGTGGCACACACACCCCTGGCTGCCACCTGTGTGATTAGCTCAGGTTATGAATCTACAAGAAAATGCACCAAGTGACAGCACTGGGGACAAAGGGGTGGGGCAGGACAAAGCCATTTTGTGAGCAGGAATGTCCCAGCTTGGACTGGACAAAGGCATTGTTTGATAAATCTAATTTTTATTGATAAAATTAGGCTAACATTTCCTCTGGGGACAGAGAACCACGTCTAGAAGTTAAAACACATTCGACATCCAGGGCAGTCACAAACTTGTTGCTTTGACTGCACACCAGTTTCTCTTCAGGAATGGGTAATAGTTGTTTTACAGTGCCTTTTCCCAGTCACTTTCAATGAGTTTACACAGATCACCAGAAGACAAACTCTTCCAAAAACTCACATTCCCTGTGCTGTTAGCTCCTTTCTGCACCAACACAAGCATCTGTCAGGACAAGATGTTCCTTTGTAGTGCTAGTTTTAACCTAGATCACTTTCTTGGCCTCCTTCTCTGAAAGAGCAAGTGAGTTCTTGTTATGGAAGAAGGGACCAGGTAGAATGAGGGACAAGAATGGGCAGGCAGCAGCACCAGCTTCCAGGAATAGTGACAGCTTTTCATCACTTTATATGATTATGAAATTATGGCAAAAGTTGCATGATGCCATTCTTAGATGACTGAATAACTAGAATTTCCTAAATAAGGATTACAAGTGATAAATAATTAATGAAATAACAGATAATACATGACAGACAGTTAATATGTTTTCTGGGAGCAAATGTCAAATTATTCAATTCCTTTGAAAGACAGTAATTTGTTAAACATGCATGTGAGCAAGGGTAGTCTGGTGTGAACATCTAAGATGAGTCAATGATGAAGAACATGAATGTGGTCAAAATGCACAGTTATTGGGAACTGAAATAACGTCATTTGAACATGAGTGATGCTTTTGTGGTACTCAAATGGTTCACTGAAAACTTCATGAAGTTCTAAACCTTTGCAGTGTCAGGCTTCCTTCTGACATTTGGAAGCCAGGTATCTTGAAGAGCCTAAGAGGGGCAGGGTAGGGTGAAAAAAGGAAGAAGCAGAGAAAATATAAAACAACATGGAAGGGCCACTTCTTTCCAGCTTAAAAGAATCTATTGGGGTGGCAATAGCAATTTTCTCATTGCACCCTGAGGCCATGCTGCCTGAGGTGCAAGCTCTGAATCCAAGAGTTTCCTCACACAATTCTCTGACAAACCATGCGGAGGATGGTACATGCTTAAGGTGACAGCTGTGGGAGGAAATTTCCAGGAATACTTTGAAACATCACTGTTTATTCATCACTGTCTGAACAGAGAGCCTGTGAACCAAATTTCCACAGAGACATGCTTTGAAACAGCTTTGAAACTCATGCTCATTGTCCTCACCTAACTTATACTAGAACCTGAACTTTATTTGTAAGTGAAACTAGTTTGGGCCAGCTTCAAGGCCCACCAGATGCAAACTAATAAAGTTTCTCTCTTCACTGCATCAGCTCAGGGTTTAGCCTGAAGGGTAGGTATTCAAAATATTTCAGGGAAAATTTCAAGTGTTCACTATGCCTGTCCAGGGTTGTTACCAGAAATGCTCAACTACCCGATAAGGGGACAACTGGCATCCAGGCTGACTGTCCTGAAGGTTGAGTTAGAATGTAGTCCCTTATTTGGGTGCTTATATAGAAATGAGCTTCTCTGCAAATCTTGCCTAGGGCAAGCAGTGTTATGTGCAGCCTCAGAGAACAGGATTTGTCAGCTTTCAAATTTGTCTGGGTTCCAAAGGCACTACTCATGCAAAATTCAAATAAATGAAAAATAAACAATAGGTAAAATAAAATGAAGATATAACAATATTCTTGCTGTATTAAAACCTGACTCAAACTGTTAACATCATAGTTACAGATTGTCAAACAGCATCAAGTCAATATATAGGCAGAATTGTGTGTGTGTGATGTAAATATAAAAGGGTATCCCAGACAACTGCAGCATTCCCCATAGCAACACCATATGAACTCTTCAGAAAATGTAAATAAAAACACAAAGTCATGTCATTGTGCACAAAAAAGCCTGCAGAATGGATGCCCTACAGATAGAAACTCTGTAATAATGTGTCCTCCTGGAAGCCTAGATAATTTTTTTCCCACGGCTTTTTGTGTGTGTGTCTGAAAGGAGTTCCCTTCATTTAACAGCTCACGTTCTGTTCTGGGGCTTGTTAGTGCAAAGGAGACAAGTCTAATTTTGCTAATCCATGCTGTGAAGAGAGTCAAACAGCATTTCCTATACTTCCTGCCAGTATGAAACAAAATCACACTTCTATCAGGTTCCTAATACTATCTCACAAGATAAACTTCTGTTGCTAATAATATCTGACACTTCTTTGTAAGAACGCACCAAAAATATTTCAGAACAAATTGATCTCTGGTGTAACTGTATTGAATTTACTGGAGTTAAACTAGTACTAACCTGGCATGTTAGGGGGTCAAAGCAATAAGTCAGAGCGCCTCTTCTTCCTGCAGGCTCACCTGACAGTCAAGGTTAATGGTGCCAAGTAGAGCTCCTGCCACTTCCCTACAGCCACTAAAGGCTTGAATAGGGATTACACAGCCCTGACAGGGAGCTGTTGAAAGGCTCCAGTTTCTCCTTCCTTCTCTTTCATCAGCAGAAACCTGGACAAGGAAGAAGAGCTCAAGTCAGTGTAGTTCTTGTAGGTTTTGAGACACCTCAAAATCATCAGCATTGCGGATTTCAGGAGAGCAGTAGAAGAGGTAAATTGTGACTACAAACCCCTGCAATTTCGCAGAGGAAACTGGGAAGAAAGTGCAAATCCCAAAGGGACTTTCAATACCAAAGTCCTTTTGCAAAACTGGGCCTTTTTAGTTGCTTTAAATTACAAAATGGAACAGACTATCTTTTCTAATCCTTTGGAAAAAAGTAATTGCCAAAATAATTACATTTTTTTTCCTAAGGTGGAAACTTAATACCATTTTCTAAAATCCACCTTTTTTTTTTTTTTTTTCACTAGCTTCCATATTTTCCTTTTTCTGAATTAATATTATGTTTCTCTTCACTTTGGAGACACGAAAGAGGAGAGAAAATACTCTTCAAGAAGCACACACTTTTGTGTTCAGCAATAATGTCAAACCTACAAAATCCATAACCTGATCAATGCCCATGTGCAACCCAGCCTTGTTCAAGCAGGAGCTGTCTTTGATGATTGCTCTGGAGAGCCCCAGGACTGGACTCAGAAGAGCACTCTAGAACCTGCTTCATCCTTGACAAGGGCAGCAAAACACACCCACCTCCAGGAGCTTGATGACTCTGCTTAAATACAGCTCAAATCCAAAGCAGGAGGGGTAGGGGAGAATCCTGATTTAGAGAATATAGTCAGAATTTTTTCAAAGAATGAAATTTGAATCTGATTGCAAATCCTTATTTGCGCATTGTATTCACAGCAGGCAGGCTCCCTGCAACCACAGAGCTCAGATAGCAAGTTAAATAGATGTAGACCAGTAGAAGTGTATCCATCCAATCTGAAGGTCTTCTGATTGCAACGGCGAATGAAAGGCTGGGTGAGAGGCTGAGTGAGGCTTCACACTCATGAAACATTTGTACCCCAGTGAGAAACAGAAGCCCTCTGTTTTCTCTCTTAGGCACATATTCCTCTGTACCTCAGGATTCCTGCATTGCTCTGTTATTTACCAGCCAGGCTGGGGTAGCTGAGTGGGGTATGTATCTTTCTCTTGCCCTAATAGTTAATATGCAAGCTCCCCCTGTCTCCAATGGAGAAAATGTTCTATAGCATGACAAGTGAGCCTTTCCCCAGTTCAATACCAAACAAGTGAGACAGAAAATTGTCAGGAAATCAGGAGGAATATTTTGCAAATATAGGTTGCTCATCTGATTACTGACCAAGGACATTAAAAAAAATAAGAATGCTCCCAGGGTTCACCTCCATATCCTGGAAACTCTTTTGTCTGGCAGTAACTTTGACCTCTGCACAAAAAACAGGTCTTTATGTGGTAATAAGAGCAGAAGGAACACAACACTCTACAGAGGGGTGCATCTGTCTGAGGTATCACAGGGCATGGGGGGAATACACTTGGTTTGCAATTTACAGCATCGCCACACAAAGGTTCATGCAGCATTTCATCCTAAATGGCCTGTTCGTAGAAGACAAACCAAAGAAGTGCTTTAGTTTCTGGCAAAGTGTTTTACAGCATAATGTGAGCTCAACAGATTGGAAATTAGAACAGCCTACGATGATGTTCAAGGCTCCTCCGACACACTAACAAAGGTTGTATTTTATACATCTCCTAAGTGCAAGAACAGCAACTTACAGAACATTCCTGCAGCTTCTGCAGACAGCACCGTGACTTGAAGAAAATATATTTACAGCACCTAAGGCAGAGGGAAAGACTCAGTGGCCTGGAGCCTGTGTTTTGTAACTCACAACACAGCAAAGGTATGACCTATGGCCAGGGGACCCTGAGCTCATACAGCCAGAGATCCAAGGTGTTTGGATGCTTGACAAGCAGCAACACACAGCTTAGCCTGGCCTCCACTGGTCAAAATGTGAAACTACCTCTTTGGAGAAATCCTGGGCCTGAGTAGTGCTTTATGTGATTTTATCCAAGAACAAAACCACTAGATCTACATATTATAGATAAATATATATTAAAAAGGTAGGTGAATCGAGTTTCTTTCTTGCTCATTTCCCATGAAGACATTAACAAGTGACATCAACATAACAGACCCCCTGGGAGCTACAGGAATGGGTTGTACACATAGCTGAAGCCAGGAAGGCATAGGAGAGGCTGCAGATGTCTGTGGGGTGGTCATTAGTGCCCATATGTGTGAAATTAAAAGAGTGGATAATAATTTGTGGCACATATTATCCAAGATGTCCACCTTTGAGCCCGATTCCTACCTTGTCTGAGCCTCTTCAGAAAGAGTCTGTCAGCACACCAGTGACAAATGGGACCCTGTGACACTGGGACCCTGTGGACACAGACCCTTGGAGCAAGTTAAGCACTTTGCAGGGCTAAGTTCTTGTCTGGCTGTTTTGGTCTGCCTGCACTTATAACCTTCAGTGACTGTAGGTGCTTAGACGTGCACACAAGGCAATATTTGCTCATTTATTGTTATATTTATTTGGCAATAAATGGCAAGAATATGACCATTATCAATGAATAATACTTCAATAAAAAGGCTCTTTACTAAAGCAATGACTCTGGAAACAGATACTGTTGAAATAACCTTTCTAAAAAAAACATTGCAGGCCCAGGTGTCCTCTTTAGATGTTAAAGGAAATCCCTCATCATTGTCACCCCAAAGAAACTAGTGCAGTGAGAAAATTCATATTTGGATATGTCTCAGACATTCCATACGGTAGTTATGTCTTCTCAATGCTTTAATTGTATTAAAATGTTTATGGCATTTGCATAAGCCACGTGGAAACCTCTCAGTGCCATTTGCTGTCCCACAAAAGGACTATTCTGGAGGCTATCCAACATAAGCCATTGAAACTGCCATTCCCCAGTGACCAAGGCTGCAGAAACTTGGAGCACAAACTGCATTAATGTGCCCTGAACACATGAGCCCTGTGGTTGCCCTCCATACCCACTTCTCACATATGTGCATTGCACAGATCTTTTAGTCCACAGATGAAGTCTTTACATGGAAAGCACTTCCTTGGAGCAAACAAGCAGAACCAGTGGGAACAAGGCTTAGAGGTTCATAGGGAATTATGCCTGAAAACTAAATGCCAGAGAGGGAAGATGCACTGGGACAGCAAAGTGAAATCAAAAGCAGAACCCCAGATTTTAAACATTCAGAATAGCAATACTGCACGGGAGAGAAGCACAAAAGGAGTGCCAGATTCAAGGTGAGGTTAGGAACAATCAGCTTTAAGATAAGAAGATATGAGACAAATAGCACAGGGAAATAGCACAAAGAAAAACCCATTGCAGAAGATCTCACTAGCCCTTGGTCTGCTGCAGATCATAGTTCCCAAGACAAGGTGCCAACAGAAGGCACATGGAACTGGGAGTGGCTTTGGCAAGGGCTACCAGGAGGCTGACAGCAGAGCCCTGCAGGGAAATTAACTCCTGGCAACTGGGCTAAGGACAAGAACATTTCCACGTGAATAAAGGACACAAACTGAGGTCACACTGAGTGTAGAGCTCCAAGCAGAACACAAATGGATTTTCCAACGGATTGACGGGTGTTTTGTTTCCTTTCCAAACTGTTACACTGGCAGCAGTCACCTACCCTGTTGCATCTATGCTGAAAAACTACAAGAATTGGGCAACAACATACAGTGATTTCAAAGAGATTTGGGTCAGGTCTGTTCGAGTTTTTGTATGCTGGTAGCAAGAAGAGAATCTAAAATTCTGTCTTGTTTCACTGGGCAGGCAAATATCAAGTTTGTTTATTTGTTCTCATATTGTAGCTGGTGTTGAGTTTCATGTCTTCCCATTGTTTACTCATTCACATCACACACAGCTGGGGTTACAGGACTCAGTTTCCTCCCTATTAAAATGCAACCCTTCTAAGGTGAAAATTGCAAGGAGACACCTTGTACAGCAACGCTGGCTGAAAGTTTGCAAAACAAGGTGTAAAAGTTACCTTGGTAGGCATTATCCGAGTCAGTGTTGCATAGAAGAGGTGAACCTAAGCCATCAGGACACTGGGTTTACTTTTCACCAAGGCAGCACACACAGGCTCACTACCAGAGCTCACACACTCACACTCTGGGCTGGCATTGCTGTAATTGGGGATACACTATCCAATATTGCTTCCCTCCCACCCTTACACCGCCAGTGTTTCCTTTCCCTGCTACCAAATAAAATTAAAATACCAAAAGAGATGAGAGCACAGCAGAAATTCCAGGATTGCCTAAGGAGTGAGCAGTCCTGGGGAGGCTGTGCTGCGAAGTGCATCCCCCACGGTGCCAGGCATTACCCATGGGAAACGCTGAGACATTTTGCCTCAGGCCAAGTATGATGTCTGGAAAAATAGGATTGGGAAGGAATCATCAAGATTCCTAGTTCAGTTATCCACACTGGAGCACAAAACCCCCTGGTGAATTTATATCACCATAGGGAATTTTAGTGATGTACCAACTGGGTCTGGAAATACGCCTTCCCCTTTCATTTCCAGTGCACCTGTAATCTGACAGTGTGTGCACTTAAGCATGTTTTTTATCCAGAGGAAATGAGACTGCATCTTATGCCCACTAAACATTACTCACAACCTCCCAGGAAATTTAGCTGCATGAAGAATCACCCAATATCTTGGAATAGCCTCTGGACCAGGGTCACTTCTTTAATCTTGGCTGTTATAAATATTATTTCCATGAGATACATCATTTCTTTTTTTGCACTTAATCCCTAGAAGTGTTTGCTTGGCTGCCTTTGCTGGTCTTACAGAAACAAACTGTATTTTTAGAGTTCTGATTCTAGTTCCTTTAGTTACCAGAGATCCTCAGGAAATGTAGCAGAACCACGTTATTTATCAAACACATATAATTTATATATGTTCCTTTTCCAGGTTAAGTAAAGGTGGCCCATCCACCAGAATCAAGACTGGTGATTTTGGTCTTAATTGGTAGTTTTAATGATATGTAATGTCCCTGAGCCCATTCACCACAGGATTTTTAGATAGATCACATTTAAACTTCCAAAGATGGATGGCCAACAAAACCTTCAGAGAATTGTTCCGAGACCAAACTCTCAAGTTAGGATTCTGCAGCTTCTTGTAAATCTACATTCAATGACTCTCACTACCTGTTTACATCTATTAAAGCTAAACAGATGGGGCTGCCCTGAAGGTTATCCCTGCAGGTAAGGTATTCCAAGGTGTTCAGTGTTTTCATAGCTCTTCCCTCCCAGATTTTCAACATGCCAGTAGGACATGACAACAAAGGCACGAGATGTGGGCTTGCAGTACTACTGCAGAAATAACACCACCTCCCCTATATTGTGCAGCATTCCTACCTGGAATTAGGGCATTACATCAGCCCTTTACATTTTCCACTTTCCACATCCATGTTTCTAATACTACTGTCTCAGCTAGACTCCCCTGCTGACAAATCATAAAACAGGAGTGGAGAAGAAGAGCAAGATCCCATATTAACATGCAAAAGTCATTAATGAGGATACAGATCAAATAAAATTTCTTGGAAGGGGAAAGTAAATTAAAACTGACACCAACAGATGTTTATGAACAATAGATGGAAAAGAGACTGTAAAGGTTTACTGTGTCTCACACAAAATCAGCAGGAGATGCATCAATGAAATTAAATGGCAGCAACCAGCAGAAGGGATGATAGGAAATCTTTTTTCCCAGAACACATAATTAATTTGTGATGCATCTGCTATGAATTACTAGGAGGTCAAATTAGCAGGACTCAAAAACATTCAGCTGTTTCTATCCATAAGAATATCCAGATACTTTTAACCATTAATAAAATGTAAGAGGAACTTTTGTGTACGTGCAGAAACACTCAACTTCTATCAAGAAATACGTATTATCCTCTCAAAGCACAGATAGTCAAGCACCACAAAACTATAGTGTGCAGGGTATTTTCTTGAAGAAAAAGTGGAGTGGAGGGTGTTCTGGGTCTCTCTTTTAAAAAAGGAATAATAATTCGAAAAAAGATACAAAACAGATGGGGGAAAAAGGTAAATGGTCATACTTAAAAAGTAAAAGGTCAACGGTAATCCCCAGAAGTAATACAAAAAGGTCACTGTCCATCAGAAAAGGGCAAAGTTCATACCAAAAGGTCAAAAAGTCATCAAAAAGATCTAAGGTCATCTGAAAACCTCAAGGGTCACCTTGAAAGGTAAAAGTTCACATTAAAAGGTCAAAGTTCACATCAGAAGGTTGAAGGACAAATGTCAATGAGAGGTCAAAGTTCTCACTAAATATCTCCTGAGAAGGTCAAAGGTAATTGAAAGGTGAAATGCCACCCCAAAAGGCAAAATCACAAAAGGTCAGAGGTCACAAAAAAGGTAAAGGTCATCCCAGAATTTCAAAGCTAAGATGCCAACAAGATTTCAAAGGTCACACCAAAAGGTACAAAGGTCATTCCAAAAGATTGAAGGTCTTCCCAAAAGGTTGAACAATATCATCAAAAGGTCAATGGCCAAATCAGGGGGTTAAAGTTCACCTAAAAAGGTCAAATGTCACCCTAGGGGGTCAAAGTTCAGTGGGTGGTCAAAAGTTGCCCCAAAAGTAAAATGCCACTGAAAGGTCAAAGATCACCAAAAGGTCAAAGGTCTGTTTGCTCTCTGTCATCTTAGAGACCTGGGACAGGGAGTTAAATGGGTAAAGTCCTCTGTGCCTGGGGAGTGACTTCAGCACCCACTGAACTCCCCAAACCAGTGCCCCAGGTGTGCAGGAAGCAGCGATGCAACAGAGGGAATGTACAGAATAATTATACTAGTAATTATAATTACAAAAGCTAAATATATAATCTGCTCAAGTATTAATAGAATTAATATACAGAATGATACACAGGGGAGAATAGGACAATTTCCCTATTTAGGATTGTAAATAGCCTCTGGATTGACAATAAATCCTGTCCTTGCTGCATCTATAGCAGGGTTTGGTAATCCTGACAACATTACCTGTGCTTCTGGCAGTGCTGCATTAGTAATGAGGAAGAAAATATTCTGCTTCAAGAACCACAGAGGCCCTTTGAAAACCAATAGCTTAAATATAACTGTGCTGGAATTACTCCACTGATTTTCCTTCGTAAGGTCACCAGCTCTGCAAGCAGTGAGAAAGCACAAACACAAAACAAATCCTTTGCTGGCAATAACTCCAAACACCCAAACCAACCAAGCTCATTAAAAGCAATTGAGAGGCAGGTAAATTATGTTCTACCATTAAACTAGATTCTTTTAAAGGTCTGGTTTTGTACACAAGGACTTCATGAGGTAACTCAATTGTCCTGTCCCTCTAAAATAATTTCTCACCCATTGTACAGTGTTTTAAGACCTCAGTCTTTGAACGTTGGACAGCTTCTGCTCTAGGATTTGCATGGGGCTCCACTGCATTAGAGGGGAGAGGTGCATCTGACTTTGCCTTCTGACTGGGGGGGGGTTACTCCTGCCCAGGGATCAGTTCTCAGCTTGAAGGAAATGGGTAAGCCAGGGCTGAGGGCATTTCTGCTTCTCCTGGGCTGGTGTTCCACAGCCAGCCCTTACTGAATGTCCACTCTTTGGCACTCTGGACGGGAAGGCTTTCAGGTTTGCTGCTGGCTGAGAGGAGCACACATTGGAAGACTCCTTCAGAAAACAAGACCTGGAGGAGATGCTGACTGACTGCAGTTTTCAAGGAGCATGAAGGATATAGGCACACCTGCTCCATTGGATCTATGGGGATTTGTGAACCAAGTACCTTCAGGTCTCTTAATATCCTGGATGGGAACCAGACGACTCCTTTTTCCCATGAGCTGAGAGAATTATCACTAGTATATGATCTGTGTGTCTCCTTACATAACTCATAACTTTTTAAAAGTCCATCAGCATATGGAGATGGAAAACTACAAAGCAAGATGTCAGAGGGTTACAGGGACACAGGGGTGGGGGTTAATATTACATTTAACAGGACGACTGCCAGCCTTGCTGCCTTCAGCAGTTCTTTCACACCTCTGCTACTGGATGCAGCATTCCCTGGCTGTGGGCTCAAGACAGATTTCATTTACCCTGGTGAATGGAATGACCTTAATTTCTCTCAGCCTCCCTGAAGTAGTTCCAGGTTTATTCTGAGGCAAGGGGAGAACCTGAGCCCGATTTTTGGAAAACAAATGAATTTGCTGCACCCTGGGAATTTTCAAACACAATATATCCATCAGTTTTCCTCTCTGACTAACATTTGGCAAAATGTAGCTGTCAGAACCTTTTAATTCAAATCAAATTGCTTGTTATTTGTTCCAAGACATATTAAATGTCAGTGACAAAAGTTTCCATGCTGCCTCTGTGGGCTCACACACATAGCTACCCTATGACCTACACCGAGGAACAGCCCTGGCACTTGGAGAAGCTTAAATCCACTGAGGCAGGGGTGTGAAAACACAGCTGGGCCCAGCAGCTTCTGCTCCTGCAGTAAATCCCTTTGCCTCTCCACACATCTCTCTACCCTTAAAGTCTTTAGAAGTGAAATCATGAGTTCTCCTTCTCATTGCAGTTCTTTTTTGGCACTAAAATTCCCTCTGAGGCAAGGACAGTTTGGCATATTTTCCCTGTCTGCCCATCAAGCTCTTAAAAAATTAAGTTATTAATCATCTCAACGTTCACCTCTCCCTGCACTGAGACTTTCTGGCCAGAAAGCCCCGTAGGTGGTTATTTCAAATAGGAGTCTGCTTCCACTGAAGACTTTTGAATTTAAAAAAAAAAAAATCTGAAGTATGGACAAATGCACCTTGTGATAATTACTGACTAGCACTATATTTTTAAAGCAGTCAGCTGACCTTCCAGTTTATATTTCACTAATTTGCTTACATGGTAAAAAACAAACAACCCCCCCCCTTCCCAAACCCCACATTCATCATATAGTTTATCCGAGGTCTCCACTACAGCAAAGCATTGCTTGCAAGAAGGAAGAGAAGTTTTCAGCAAAATTGTTTTGCAACAGATGTAACAATGGAAAAAGTTAGTAACTGGGAGTGTTCTCTGCTTCCGAGTCTCGCCGTTGCTATTAGTGCTGGTCTTCAGGGTGTAGCTTTCCTCTTGGGCTTCTGTGTTTGCTTTACGTATTGCTTTCCTCTTCCTTTTGGTCAGGAGCCTTTTTACGATCTGGCAAAATAATACTGAGCAGCAGCACCGAATCTGCAGGACAAAATGAGCCTTTGCCTTAAATATCCCAGAGACAAATGGAGGTAAGTAGAAACGAAACAAACGGATCAAGCTGTTTGGGCTGGGGAATTGCTGTCAGTTCACTAGTTGGGTGCTACTAACAACTAGTACACTGGATTTAGTTTGGGTCTTTCCCCCCTATTTGATTGCAGTGTTGAGAATTTAACTGAAGCCTGGCATGGAAATATACTGGAGTTGTAATTGAATCCAGGCCTTCGGTAGGGATTGTGGAGTTGGTTGGGACAGAAACCCTTTGAGCAGGGTTTTCTGGGCCTTCATGGAAGACCTTAAACACATTTTCCCTTCTCCTTTTCCCTCATCTTGCAGAGTGTCTCTGTGTTTCTGATTCACTGTGTACAGTGTATCTACTCAGAGCATTTACTCTGTTCCTATTATCTCCCTGTACTTCATATATAATACAGAGGTTGTATTTGCTCAGCTGCATTGAATCCTGTTATAAAAGCACGGTGCAGAGGGCAGGTTCTGGATGCACAGTGAATCTCTGTAACTAATAAAATATAGCACCTGCTCTGCTGGAAGTATCAATGTGAAGACAGAGTTGACAGGGTAAGGGATCCCACTTCATAATCCTGTAATACTGATACAAATTTGATGGTACTGGCATAACAGGGATGCTCAGAGAACTAAGCTGGACTTTGAGATAAATTGAAAATGGTTTCTTTAAAGGAAAATTACTCAGTACAGGATTTGATGACATGCAGGTCTTTTACTCATAGGGTGTCATACCTGGCAGTTAGTGGATGAAAAGAGTCTTGTTTATTGTGTTGTACAATAGCAATGAATGTTTCAGTTTAGAGAAGAAGGAAATGCATGTCCAAATGAGACTCCACATGTGAGTCAAGAACAGGCAAAAAACAAGACTAAATATTCTTGACACTTCTTTCTGTTTTCTAAGTTATCTTTTAAGAATCTTCAAATTACTGAGATGGAGGGGTTTTTTTTCTGTCCTATTCAATGAGTATTTCAATATCAAACTTTAAGTTACATTAGTTTTGCAAGCACACTTATGGTATGTTTTTGGTCTCCAACTGCGTTATCGTGGGGTTTGGAGCCAGGTTTCCAAACTTGACTGCCAAAAAAGAAAACATTGTTATCTACTGTTTGCTGATAATTCAATCTTATGCCTATTTATGGGTTTTCTAGGAAAATATTGATAGTGAACAATTGCAGGTGAGAGACATCAAAGTTAGTTCATATATGAAACAGAATGAACATTTTCCCAAAACATTTTGTAGAATCAACAAACTTTTTAGATCAGTTTAATCTTTTGTTCACACAGACACTATGCTCCCTCATGTTGTGAAGTACCACAAAGCAGAGTTGTGTTTTGGTGCATGAAGTATATGTAACTTCTGAAGGGACCTGAACTCAGCAGGGGTGTTAGAGGGGCACAACCTTGAACTGGGGATATCTGAATTAACTTTCTGTTGGTCACGTTGCCTCTGGTTTCTCCCTCCTTTGTGATCTCCTCTCTCATGCAGACCCCAAGTTCCTCGGGGCAGGGACCTTCCCTGACTGAGTGTTCATACAGTGTTTGCAAGTGTCTTCCTCTCATTTATGTGGCAGCATAGTATGGATAACAAATCCACTGGCTTTATTCATCCCTTTTCATAGCAAAAAGTTCTGTAAAGCTGATGGAAGATCTTACATGTCAGTACCAGACCTCAAAGTATGACTGTCTGTCCATTGTGTTCATGCAAAGACTGAATTTATCTGCCTTTACGTTTGCAAACCCATGCCCAGAGAGCTGAGTCACTCTGCAAAGCAGCAGCTATGGCTCCTTCAGATATTTGCTTTTCCAAAGTATATCCTCCCTCTTCCAACAAGGCCTCTAGGACACTTCTTGCTGCAGAAATTTACCTTTCACACAGGCAGTCACACTTCCAAGCTACCAAGCTGGTAACAAGAGAAGGGAGGGAAAGTCCTGTGTCAGGAACAAATCCAGAAGACAGATCAGGCTTAAGGTTATAACCTCGAACCACTGATACAGAAAAACAAAAATAGCCTGTACAGGTATTTTCACAGCCTGATTTCAAACTCCCTTATTTCAGTAAGTATTTCTACTGGCTTTTCAGATTCTTTTTGCACAGCTTGAAGTGCTCTCCACAGCCTGTGTGAAATCTGAAGGGGTAGATTTTGGACACATGGAAATAAACTGCTGCAGTCACCAAAGACACATTGAGGTACTCGAGGAGCAGAAGCAGTCACCCCTTCTCCCCTGAGCTCTCAGCTAGAGCATAGACCTGGGAGTTCTGCTGGGAGCAGATCATACAAATTTCCCTACTACTGAGTCATTCTATCTGGTTATTCATTAGTTATTCTAGATTATTCTGATAGACATTCTATAGATTATGCTATGTAATAATAAAAAGCAGAATAATGCTAATTGTAGAATCCAGAGACTAAGAAAAATAGCATGTGAAGAAGGGAACACACAAAAATATCCTCCTGTAAAAAAAAATGTGCTAGGAGTCAGTGGAGAGTAAAGAGAAAGAAACACTAGAGCAGTCAACTAGAAAAAAAAGGCCAACATAATACTTGATAGTCACAGGAAGACCAAAAATAAAATGAAACTACTTTTAAACCTCTCAGTTGGAATAGACTGCAGAAGAGCCAACTAGTCACAGAGAAAGCCGTCAGAACAGCCAAATTTAAACAGGAGGTATCATAAAAACAGGAAAAAACTATTCCTATAAGTAATATCTGGAATGTCAGAAAGTAAAACACTTTTGAAAGAAAAACATTGGGAACAGCTAAAAACTGAATTCCCATCCAGCGTTCTACAACCTGCTGCTGGAGGTCTGACACCATTTCAATTATTTCTCAAGGTCATTTAAAAAACAAACAAAAAAAAGTCTTGCTTTTCCATCCCCTCAGTTAGAGAAATATCATCACATCTTTTTATGTTAAGAGTTAATTGATGAATGTCATGTCAAATATCACTGCCTCTGCATTTGACAGGAATCAAAGCAGACACTTTGAAAAGCAAGTGTCTTTGAACTGCTTAACAAAGAAAGTGTTTCACTTGTTATCTCTTAATGAAATTTCTGCTTTTATCTAGAAGGTTTTTCTTCCACCTTATTTCTGGACAGCATAAAGCTATGTTGAAATCAACTGTAATCTATTTATTTCTGATTATACTGTGATGTTTTAAAAAGTGGGGAAAACGTCCAATGTTTCTTGCATATTCAGAGCTTCTGGTGATTTGTTGAGAAATAGTGGCAAAGGTAACCCTTTGATAGATATGTTTCTCTTTTGGATACATGCTATTAAAAAGTATTTAGCTCAATTTCTCTACCCCCAGGAATTTCTCCTCCTAGTTTCTTCTTCCTTAACTCTCTCTTTGGGGACTTATTCTGAGAGGAATTTAAAATACCCAGAGAAAAGCTACACTCAACCAAATCTACTCAAACAAGAGCATTTGCAAACAGGAGGGTAAGTCATAGGGAGAAAAAGACAAGTGGTAGGCCAGTAATTTGGCAATGTCTCTAATTCCACCTCATTAAAATATTTTGCACAAAGTTCAAAAAAGAAAAATCAAAACCCAGCAAAACTCTAACAAACAACAAACACTCAGAATGCAGTGCAACCCCTCAGAGCCTCAAATCTTTTGACTTACATCCTTCTCTAATCTCAATGCTTCTTAAGTGATGCCAAAAAGTGAAACTATAGAAGTCCTGGATTAGGAAGCAGGTGGTATATATGTGCCTACTCTGCTGGGAAAAGGGAGTTCTAATCTGCCAGAGAAGCAACTGTTTTATGCAGTCAACATCAAGATACATCTTTCAAATTAGGAAGCTTCAGTCTATGAAAATATTGGAATATGAGGCTATGAAGAAAGTACAGCTAATTAGAGAGCTGCTGGTAAGTCAGGAATTGATGGTAAAACCTGCAGTACCTGATATGCATAAACAAGTTTTATACTGTTACTCTCCATCACTGGAATCGTGGATTTCCCCAGTGCTAACCAAAGCAGAACTATTTTTTAAATTTTAATATTCTCTGATTTATATTCCATGAGTTGAAAAAGGGAATTCGAGCTTTATGCCATCTCCTCAGACTGCATAAGAGTGTAAGCTCAGGAAGGTTGACTCTCATTTTCCTTAAAACTACTTTGAAAAAGCTTTACACATACAGGGTGAACAAAAATGACAGTCAGGCCTGTTAAGTAGTTTACAATTGCTCCTTTCTGCTGCCAGTTTGTCCCACATATCCCTGTGAAGTATGCAATCTTGGAAAAATGCTTAAAACATATAAGTAGGAGAATTCAGTAACACCCAAAAGTCAATTGCTCTTCATCAGTAAATAAGAGGGCATTCAGAGACACTGTCACGCAGCAGAGCCTGGGATTAGCTCTGAATTGCCTCTTCTGTGAAAACTTCTTCCTGCTGTTTCCTCTCATCCATTTATAAACATTCTTCCTTTCCACCCACTTGCAGTCCCTGCAAGATTGTTTAGGATTTCAGCTACTTTGACTGAGAATAAGATGTGGACATTACGTATTAAAAAAAAATTTAAATCCATAATGTGCCATTCATATCCTTACATGTTTCTGTCACCCTGGCACTGACTAGTGTTGAATTCTACGAGGGTGCCAGTTTCACAGCACTGGTAGGATGTGAGGTTGCAGGAAGTGCATTCCCAGTAGGTCCTGGGGAGAAGTCGCTGGACCTGAAGTGTGGAACAGGCTCTCCAAGGAAACATCCGGAAACCCTCTGCCAATGACTGTGGCATTGAGCCTTTTGAGTGGCACTTTTACCTCTTCCATAAAAATATGCTCAAGTAAAAAAACAAAAGGGGAAAAAAGAGGATGAACCAAACACAGTTGAGTCCATTTTTACCTTATGCCTTGGGAAGGCAAAGAAAACACTGAGCAGCCTCAATGAAATCAATAATAGGGCACCACGCAGGAGCTGCTCAGTGTGTGCCTAATCCCATTTCTTACAATTAAAGTCTTAAAGGCTACTGCATAAGTACATTAGACCAAAGATCCCATCTAGGCAAAATTCATCTATGCACATTACCAAAACAACAACCTTACAGGCTAACGTTAGCATGTACTTTCCATTTTCCAATCCTGAGATTCGCATTTTCTGAAAGGATCAGCCTGTTTCTTTGAAGGATTAGTAAACTACACAGTAGATGTGTTGTACATCAGATTAACACAGAGAGAAGCTGCTAGCTGAACAGTTGTGTTTTTCATGAAGCACATCTTTTACTTTATATCTAGTGGTGAGTAATTCTGGAACCTCCACCACTGATGATTTCGGAAAACAGGTTAAATAAAGCAGAGAGAAGTGGTTGCAAGTAAAGCTGAACCTGCCACACGGCAGCAGATGGACCAAGTGACCTTTAGGGGGCCTTCTAGTCTCTTCTATGATTTCTTCGATTTAATGCTTCTAGTTGACAAATAAGATAAGTGATGGGGGATGGCTTAGATGAGGCCAATTGGGAGCGTTTTGCTTGCATTTCCTGAGTAGTCATCCAGCTTTGGAGGAGAGCTAACACACTCCATGCACAGCCAGTTGAAATCTTTCCCAGCAAAGACAGGCTGTGCATGCAAACATTAACCATTTGACAACTTTTAGAAAATACCCAGTTGCCTACTTAGCCTGTAATACTGTTTGAGTGACACATATTCCTCCATTGCATTAGTATTCCTATCACAATATGAACTTTTAAATGAGGGAGTGGACTTCTTCTATATAGCTGGAGGCAGAAGTTCTAAAAACTAGAATAAAAAATGTCAGTTCCTGACCTTATCCTCCAGCTGAGCCCCAAGAACTCTGGTCTCTTATGAGAGGCTGGTATCAGCGTGTTCAAGCTTGAGCCAGGGTAATGCAGTTAACCCCAAATTTCTGACTGTGTCCTGGCCCTGCCTGTCTGCAGACTAATGAGTTCACTGATTTCGGGTGTGGAGGCTGCTTGGAAATGATGCAGCACTTGTCTGTGTCACTGGTAGCACTGGAAAAAGAAGCAAAGGGCCGGAGAGGTAACACCTTCCATTCTGCTCTCACCTGAGTGGAATCAGTCACAGCAACAGGTTCCACTGACTTCATTGAGAGTTTCCCCGAATCCTGTCTATTGCATGTGCATTTATTATATTCAGGAGTTTTGCTAAGAGATTGAAAGTCCTGGATTTAGAGCTGTCTATCACAAAGTAAACAGTCCCAAAAACATGCGTATATTTGAGCAACAAGAGCCAGGTCCTCATCTGGCAAGGGAACTTTCATCTCCCCACAGCAGTCTTTCTCCAGTTTACAGTCTCAGTTGTACACAGGGGAAACTCAAGATTTATCTGAGTCAGAATACATCTGAATTTTAGTTCTTTCACTGCTGAGAAATATGTACAGTTGCTCCCATTATTTCAGAAGGATTTGTTTGTTGGAGTTTTTTTAACATCACCCCCAGTCTCTTTTTAATTTATTTTTTTTAAAAAAGGCTCTTACTTTTGGAGCTTAGGAGTCATAATGAACAAAAATCTGTGAATGCAATTCAGTTCAGATCCACGTGTTGAGTCATGGATTCCTCTTGTGGGGAGTATGTGTGGGAGTCAAATCATGTCCTTGTAAGGGGATTGGCAGTAGGTTTGGAAATATCTGTCCTCTTTCTCAGTTTGCAATCATGAGCTGTACTTCCAGGTCTTTTTTTTTTTTTTATAAAAGCAAATAAACATTTTATCAGCAGGAACCAGATATTGTCTCAGTAACCATCCCCGTATCTGTGTGCAGCTGCATAGGATGGGAAAGATATGTTGTATTGTCTGAGTCTTACACTATTCAAATTCATGGTACTGTTAAGGAGATCCTTTTCTGTCTGTCTCTCATCTTTTACTCAATCTCAAGCAACTGTGGTTCCCACAGTTCTCTGTCATCCATCATGCCTCTGCTTTTTTATCAAACCTGTGCAGCATTTTCAAAATCAACGCTTACATTTTGTCAGTTATTATGAAACAGTTTTTCATTACTCTAAATCTCTTGATCTGGAGGATACCTGAGCTGATGAGAACCAAACCATTTCAGGCACTGATGGCTCAGCCATGACACACACACTACCCTCCTGGGAGCCCTTGCTGGCAGCGCCAGCTGGTGGCTGATTCCTCCAACACACCCACAGCTCTATCACTGCTCACTTTGAAGGGCTCACTTTGTTTTTCCCCCCTGTATTAATAAGGTGAACCTTCTTACACGTTCTGTTAAGCCACGAGTACAACAGCAGCACAACCCAGTACATCCCAGTATACAGCCACTGATCCCAATCTGGAGGCAAAGCGGTGCTCAGGCAGGACAGGCCTTCAGGTTTTGATGGTTTCTTGTGTTCTAGGGTTTTGGTAAGAAAAGGTGTAGAAAAAAACATTTGGAACGATTTACAATTGGCTTTTGTGGATTCAGATAAACATCTGAGTGAATTTTTGAGGAAAACAAACTGCCACGCTGAACAGCTGGAGGTTTAGCCATCCCCAGAGCAAAGTCCATCAAACCCTGAGATGTGGCAAACTGCCAGACAGCTGCATGTGTGTCATTTTGATGGTCACACAGGAATGCCCTCGGGGTAGGAGGGGCTTAATGATAAGTCTCTGAAACCCCAAGTGCCTCATTTTTGAGCTTTCCATGGCAGTATATTTCTTCTCCCATTTTCACTTTGTTCTTAAAACTTCACTCTTCATTTAAACCCTCTAAGGAAACTCCTGGCAAGATAGATGTACATTATCCTTTCAGGAGAAACAGAATCTCTGTCAGAAAAATAAATACTGAAATCTGTTTAGTTATGTCCCTCATGTGTACATCTCTCTCTCATATTCTCTACATATTAATTCAGAAACCAGCTTTCATTTATAGCAATTTCATTGCCATAATCCAGATAGTATGGATTATTTCTGTAGTGATGCTCTAATGCTAATTTGCAAGAGTGGAAGGAAATTTGCTATCCTAACAAATTACTTTTGTCCTTGGATGAAATAGACAGCAAAGGAAGGGCCTCTGGCTAAGTGAAAACACAAGATAGATATGCATAATGTTCTATATTTGAAGCCTAGTGTTAGAGATTTTAATAATATTCAATTTAACTCCTAGAAAATTAAAACGAAAGATTTATACTCATTTCCAAGCAGAAATCTACTTCAAAATAGCCTGACTTGGTGTTTTGAAAGATGTCAAAGATTACCTCTTCATAATGACCAGGGAGATATGGATCCAAATAATGATGTCTGGATATTTATACAAATGGTTCCTCTCAGAGCTGCCCATCACAGCTAACTTTGTCCAGTACACATGAAGCTTATTAAACCACAAACACCCTTCAGTTAATCTGAATCTGTCCATGAAAATGGATGGAATGAGGCCTAAATCCAAGTTGAGCAGTCTTACATTAGACTTGAAAGCCAAGTCTTGTGTGAGATACAAGATTTGGTGGACACTGTTCTTAACTACAATTGCACACAATACACCAATCAGTCTAGACATGATTTCTACATCACCCTCCTCCTTCTCTAAAGGGGGGGTTTAGGGCTAAAAAACTGTAGTTGTAAAAGATTTAGTTTCATCCATCAGGTTTGATACAGGTACAGGGCACAGTCACTGTGGTTCACATTCCTTACCTGTGGTTTGCTCCTATTCAATCCAGCCCCAACAGTTGTCTATGAAGATGACAAAGACTATCCCATCTCACAAGGCTTACATTCCAGACCAACCAGCAACACGCTGCCTTACACTATCTCATGAAGCTAGAGGTGCTTAGTCAGAGCTGTATTGATCCTCCATGGCTGCCAGAAGGAAGGTAAAAGTAGGAAAAAACTCCTATAGAGCAGTATAGAGCTTAAGAATTGAGTTTCTCTTCAGACCATGGTGTGACAACAGTGCCAGGCTGTACAGTGGCTAACCAGTGGGGGCACTGGGTGCAGGACCAGGGACATGGAAACAGGACAGCTGGATGACTCAGCTCTGCCAAGGCTTGATGTGCAACTTGGATAGTCAGGACCAAACAAGTTCTTCTCTGCCTGTAAGCCTCAGAGCCCAGTGAGCAGATTTAGGTCAAAGTGAGAAAGCAGCATCTGCCAAAGTATTTGCAAGAACTGTTGAGAGTTCTGTACAAATATTATTCGTGGGGAACAAAAAATGATTTGTATCTAACAACTGGCTCTCAGTAGAGTCACCTTCAGACTAGTCAGGCACGGTCCTGCTTAATCTGCCTGCATTTCCAGAGCACTGATCACTATGTATCTTTGTATCATGGCCATCCATCACACCACCAGTTTCTCATCTAAATACTGCCAGCAGCACTGTGAGCAGCCCAGTGCTGACACTCCCTCCTTCTCCCTCTGCATCTTATTATTGAAGCTGCTGCTGGCAAAGAAAAGGAAAGTGGTTGTGTCCACAGTGACATTAGCAGATCTGTCAGCTTAATCAATGCTGATCCTTTCCCCCTCAGCCCCACTTCTCCTTTTTGAGGCAGCTGAAGATCCATATAGATTCCATACGAATTCACTACTGTGCCCAGCTATACAGAAATCCTGCTTGTTTTCCATGAAACCTTTGGTACCCTGATTATCTCCATCTCCACATGCTATGACCCCCTTGGTCACTCAAGGTCCCCCAAGCAGAGCCATTGCCAGGGCTCCCAGAGGCCATACTTCTCCTGGTCAGCAGGAGCATCTCTGGCAGCAGGCAGGCAGAGCAAGGAGCCCATCTTCTCTCTTCAGGCTACCCATCACAGGGGAAACAGGATTCCAACAGCACTAAAGGCAGAGCAGGGCACCAGAGAGGTGGGGTGTTTTGACTGAGACCATTCTGCAACCAAAGAAACTTGTTGAAAGGTTTTTCCAAAACCTTGGAAGGTAGGATGTTTGTAAATATTCCCTAATCTTTTCCATTGCAACAAAACGTGCTTTTTCAGTTTTAAAAGGAGTAGCCAAGCCTCCAGTAGCAATGGAGCTCCATTCAGCTTACTCATTCCACTGGGTCATTATGGAGCAACAGTGTGGTCTGTAAAGGGCAACAGAGCTGCAGATGATAATTCCTAATGTGAACTGCAGAGGATTCACCATGAGGGGATCCTCCTGGACTCCAGGTGCCCCATTAAGTCAGGCACAACTGGCAGACATGTGTGAGTAGAGAGAAGCTGTATTTGGTAATACAGTTGTAAAGAATAAGTTATAGAGGCAGCTTGTTTGTTTTTTTTTTTTTCTGTGGGGTTTAAATGTTTTTTTAAAGATAGTTTTCAGAAATAGATATTTTATTTTTTTTCCTCTTCAGTTCACCACGCTGACACGCCAATTCATGATGTGCCTTGTTTGATACAGTATGTCAGTCAGCTGGAACTAGATTTCACATAACAAAGCATCAATAATGTAATTGGAGAGGGAGCATCACAGCCAAGATAGACGATCTTGGAAAATTAGCATTCCAAAAATTTCAGCATCCATAATCCTCCCTCTCTGTCTTATGTCTTGCACATTTAGTATGTGGTTGCTTGCACACCCTCATCTCTCTCTCTCTGTGCCTCTACCACTTGTCAGCTCATTGCAGTTCTCACCCTACTGTCAATACCACTCTCCCCTGTTGTCATCTGACATTCCCTACAGTTGTCTGGAAGGGGAAACCCTGAGTGCAGTTGATCATTGTCATTCAGCCACAGGATCTGAAGAGGAAGTGCAGACCACTTGCTTTGCCTCCTGGTCTCTCCTCCATCCAGCACACAGTCAAGGCACAGCAAGAGTCAGAGACAGGAAGGATGACACTTAGGGGCTCAGCACACTCAAAAGTTCTCTTTTCTGCAGTTTTTCCCATCACAACATAGATGTGACCTCACAGTACAGAGGTGTTCATTGTACTGATAACAGTAGGGTTGTTACCTATAAACTTTCTTCCACTGTGTCTCCATCTCTTCTCTGACATCAACTTCTTTGCAAAACAGCCAAGGAAAATTTAAGTACCATGTTATCGCACAAGGGTTTCCCTGAGACTCTGAGGGTCAGAGAAAGAAAGGTTTGTTTGTTTCTTCCCATGATAAAATAATGCCCTCCAAGCAGCACTGCAGTACTAGCAGGTTACTGCATTTCAGGAGGAGTAATTCCATCTGGTCGATATTCCCACCAGCACAGCTGTGGAGAGCTGGTTGTTCAGCATCTCTAGATCACACAGTGATATGAACCTAATCAACACTCTGTCTCAGTTTTCAAATCTCATTGAAAACCATATCTTGTCTCCCTTTGTCAGTAATGCTTAATTTTCCTCTTCCACTGAGCTATTATTCAATTCACTGGCAGTAGCTGGCGCTGAGAGGCAACACAGTTCATAGGACTGACCTGGGACCACAGCCCAGAGCTGTAGGACTCTGATCTGAACAGTCCTACAAGCTTTGGACAAAGTACTGTGCCTCTGTTTCCTCATCTTTGACATAAGAGTAATGTTTCTGCTGCCAAGGGAGGCTGGAATAATTATACTTCAGAAATATTCAATGCTAAACACTTATACCAGTCTATTTATCATGATTACAGAGTAATGGCTTGCAGGAATAAGAGACTAGAGAATAGCCCTGTAGTTACAGGGTTGGGTTAGAGTACAGGAGATCTGACCTCTGTTCCTGGCTCTTAGATGACAGGACAGACCCTAAGCAAGGTTTGGGCTTCAAACCTCCACCTTTAGAATGGGAAATACAACTTTCCCCTCTGTGGAGGCTAAATCATTCCTATTTGTGAGTTTGCAAAGAGAAGCTACTGCCACTTTTTAAGTTAATTGCAACTTGTACAGTTCTAATATGGATTTAGTTTATAAACAAAGGACAAGAAGCAATAACTGCAGCTCGGAGAGGCTTTGCAACACTCGGTCAATGTCTGTTTTCTTGTATTTAATGAAATCTTGCACATCAGAATTAATTTAATGAGGGAAATGTCTCTCACAGCCAATGCTGACTTCAATAGTCATTCATGACATTGAGCAAGACAGCTACTACTTGTCTCCCTTTCACTAAAAAGAAGGAGAGCACCATCAGACCTAATATCTACTAAAAAATCAAACCAGACTGCTTACAGTCTGGAAAACCAACTGACATGCTCTGTGGATTTCCCTGTTAATGTAGTTTCCAGACAAGCATCTCTACCACAGTTCACAGAGTTAAAGTCACGCCACGCCTGGTCTCCCACAGAAGTTTTGAAGGAGGATTCAGAAACCCACCAGGTATGATTAATGCCAAGTGGTGTGTGCAGGCAGAGCCCATTTTGCTGCCTCCCACTGCCCAGCCCACCTGCTGCCCACCAGCTGCTCCAGCCTGCCCATGAAACTCCACTCCAAATGCTCTTGCTCTTTCAGTGTTTCCCGAGGAAACGCTCAAACAGCTCATCTGCTCTTCAAGCAATTAATGGAGTCCATGAAGCACCCGGTGAGTAGGGCTCTGCAGGGCCCCTAACTTGCAGCAGCTCACACCCTGTGGCACACATACACTCTGCCCTTATGGCCAGGAGTGGACCAATGGGTGTAAATCAAATGCTGTGGAGTTACACTGGCACACACCAGCTGGCTTGTTGCCCTTATCAATTTTCATAGGTCTTGATCTCATACACACTCATATTGATTTATTAGCATCAGTGAAATTACTCCCAGAACTGGCCCCTCTGCAGACCAGAGCCCAGGCCTGCACAGAACATACTTCTTTTTGCAGTTAAGTGACTTCCTCTCCTGAGAATATCTTCCTGCAGCCCTCTTCATCCTCCCTGTAGACCAATAATTTAGGCTTAGATTGGTTTTTCCCAATAGGTTAAGAAAAGCAGCAGTAGCAAATACGCCCATTTGAAGATACCAGCTAGATGATGGAAAGGAAAACTTTGGTTAATGCAGAATGCTCTTTAGAGACTTAGTTGTGACAAGAATATGGGATTAATCCATCTCTCTTTTCCCGGAAAATGTCAACCAGCCGTAGAGCTCAGGTTTTTTTAGTCAGTGAAGCTAATCAGGGATTGAGAATCAAAATTTTATCAGTTTTATTGTTTTGAGAGTTGGAAACAGAGATAAATCCTTCCCTGCAGCAAGCTGATCTCAAGAGCAAGAAAGAAGGCTCCTAATGGTGCTGCTCAAGCAGGAGAGTAAGCAACAGTCTCAGGCACATTCCTGATCTTTCCAAAGCATGCACAGTCTTATTCATGAGTATTGATGATAAATTTGTTTGCTGACATGCTTTAATAAATACACTAGTCCTGCTTGGTTCCACACGCCACTTCCTGCTGGAATACAAGGATCTGATTGAAAAACAAGGAGTTTGCAGATCTGCATGATGATGATGCTCATCACATGAGAGTAAGGCAAATTGCACCTTCTCCTTCAGTAACCACAGCTCAGTGCTGTGACCACACCACCTTGACCCTGTCCTAGGGCCTCTGTGGCCAAAAGCCCTTGGTGGAGGTGGCAAGAAGCTGCCCAAAGCACCCAGGGAGACTGGTTAATGATTCAGCAATGGCTGCAGGAGTGAGAAAGGTTCCTTGCTTATTTGGGGTTGGTGACCAGCACATTAGGAACCAGCAAGTGAAAATACAACCATTATGAGCACTGACACCTAAAGGCACTGCCTTCCAGCTTGCTAGGCACAGGGAGGCCTGTGATGAATTAGTTTGTTGGCTTGATGGTGGTAGGACACAGTGAAAATACTAAGTTGCATGAATGCTTTTGTACAAAGCATAACTACAGCTTGTGTAGCTTGAATGTAATGGGAGAGGAAGGAAGGAAAAACAGGGTGAAAGAAAACAACTGCTTGTAAGGAAAGTACAAAATACAGGGTGTCCTGTGGCAGGGCAGCAGCGAGGGACTTGTCTCACTTGTGAAAATTACTTCCATTCTCCTTTCTCTCTGTATATGTCTCTATTGCCTGTTTGTCCATTTTATACCAGGACTGTCTTCTGGTACATACTTACACATTTTTCAGGGGTCCTCTGCAAAGGGAATATGAACATAAGATGCACTTCCTAAATGCCAGAGTAACACCATTAGTGACGCTGGCCACCAGCAGCAGAGAGAGAACCTTGGGTGACAAGGAAAGCCAGTAAGATGTGGCATAGAACTGAGGTCCTGTCTTAGAAGGTT
Source organism: Corapipo altera (assembly GCF_003945725.1). Taxonomy (NCBI): domain Eukaryota; kingdom Metazoa; phylum Chordata; class Aves; order Passeriformes; family Pipridae; genus Corapipo; species Corapipo altera. The sequence continues at coordinate 5,387,686 of NW_020884895.1, read as the reverse complement.
GTTTCTGACCTTAGTGTTGTTCTGTTTGTGCTGGGATTAGGCTTATCTTAAATAAGATCAATAGAAGGATTGGAAAAGCACACAAAAAGCTCGTCTGCTGTAACGTGTATTAGTTTAGAGATATATTGCCCATCTGTCCTATGCAGAGTCCTTCCATCAGCTCTGCTTTTGCCATAGTCCTCACTCCAGTTGTGCAACTCAGGAATGGTTCAGCCTTCAGGATAAGAGGATGAGCCCACCACTGGCCCAAGGAGTGACGGGCAAGGTGAGGTCTCCATGTGCTCATCAACTTTTCCAGTACATGGACTGAGTTCCTCATTTCCCTCTCTCATTCCCCCCAGCAGAAAAGCAGCACAGCTCTTTTTGGACAGCAGGTGTCACACAGCCATCTCATCCCCTTGTCAAAGGTTTGAGACCTCTTTCTGTGGGCAGAAACTAACTACAATCTTAAACTGGTAATGTGCTTCAGCCCCCTGTGAAGGGTTGGACTGACCTGACTCTCCTCAGATCTCCTTATCCTACCCTAATTCTACCCCTTTGCTCAGACATTCCCCTCCTAAACCCAGAATGAAAATGAAATGCCTCTCCAAGGCAGACACCGTAGGCACACTGAGCTACATGGCTATATTAATAAGGAAATTAAGACTAATTGAAGGAAGTGTATAGCATTATACTAAATTGCTGCACTATTTCTAGCATCCATATTTTCCCATGCATGCTTAAATACTAAAGCCAATACAGATCCATAGCAATTGGCAAAAGGCTGCTAAAGTCCGACAGAGAAGTCACTAAATATGAACACAAAAGTAGTTTTGAGAGGGAGAGAGGAAAATATTAGGTATAAAGAACTATTTAATCTTTTAGAAAAAGGTGTCTGGAAAAATAGGTGGAAGAATCAGCCATCCGGAAGCAGCCAGCTGAACCCCAGTGAGCAGCATGGGGAACTTCTAATGACTAACCGTGTCTGCACGGATGGCAAGTTCTCTCTTCCTTGACAGGTCAGGATCAGATGACATGCCTGACTTCCAGAAAAGTTTTAACTGTTTTATATCAAGATCTACAGACACACATGAGAAAGCGTTACTTGAAAAATCACCATATATTGGGAGGGATTATTCAGTGATAAGGCAGTGATTGCTTCCATGCAGAGAGGCCTTCCATGGGGCAGGGCAGTTTCCATGACTTTTCTAGGGTAACTTGTCCCTGAAGATCCCGGGGCTGCCTTGGAGCAGTGTCAGTATGTGGAAGAACAGGGCAGGCAGAAGAACTGGGGAAGCAGCAAAAGCTTCAGGGGAGACAAGCAGAGAGAAATGGGCAAGCTGGGGGTGCGAGTACTGCCAATAGAGAGCCTCTGGTTTAACAAGAGAAGGAGACATAACTGCACAAACTGGCTTCCCTTTCCCCTTCTCTACTTGCTGGGAAGATGAGTCATCAAAAGGATCCCCCCAGAAATCTTCTCTGGTGGGTCTCTTCAGTCTCACAGAGCTGGTGGATCTGATATGGAAGGGAAGAAGTTTGGGTACATTCGGGTTTCATCCCCAAATCCTCTGTGACACTGGGAAAACGGCACTCTCTACCATAGCCCCGCAGTTTTGTGGGTGCTCCCTGGGACCCGACAGCACCTCTCCCCGGCCCCCTGAGCCACCTTCCCTCAGAGTCCTCGGGGCAGGGCTGTCCCTGGCATCCGCCGCCTCTAGGTGCTGCTCTACTACCAGCTATGGATTTCCCGGGGAGAAAAACGGGAAAGGGATGTCAGCAACTTCCTCATGTTGCAGGAGGAAACTGCAGCAGTTCTGGATCACCAGAAAGTGCCTTTTTCTTTTTGAAGTATCGTGTTCATTCTTGTGTAAACCAGCGTACCAGGCACAGTTATCCATCCACATCTCCTGCAGGGATTGCGGCAGAAGGAATAAGCCTGAGCGTTGCCTTCTGCATCACATTTTGTCTGAACGACAGCTGTAGTTTAGCTTTTCACACAAAGGAAAAAGAAGAGGTTAAACTGAGCTAGTGGCATTGTCGAGATAGGAGTTAACTCTGCCAGGTCAAGAGCAAGGACACAAGTGATTTGTCACAGAGGGCAATAATGCACAGGGGGCTGATGCTGGAAGGTGAGGCTTCAAGCTTCAGGCATTAGCAAATTAGAATTTTGCCTAATTAGATATTGATCACTATCACAAACCATGTCATGACCACCATAAGCTTACCACAATGTGATGGAAAATTAGAACATGTACCAGAAAGCATATTAATTCCTTCTCCTCCAGGAACTTTACTCAGACATTTAGCCAATTTGCAAGTCTCATCCTGCTGTTTCCTAAATGAGTGATAAATATTCCCTTGTTTCCCAAGGGCAACCTCACAGTTTTCCTCTTCAACACCATGATATGATTTTCACCTTGCATTAAGATAAGGTGGTGTTCCTCCCTCCCTGATGCCCCAAGGAACACAAATCTGGGGTGGTCAACACCCACCTGATCCCATGCCAGCTGTGACAACTGCGGAAGGTAATTTTGTCTCACTGCCAGTACAGAGATGCTGTATTAACCATGTCTTCCTGAGTGTATCCCATGCTGTGCAAGACATAGCATGAATTCTTTGTGGCCAGATGAACCTTAACACAATCCCACTACTTTGCTGTGAGCATTGGAACAGCAAATAACAGACCTGCCTGTCCTTGGGTAATAAGAATTATCAAAGTTATATAAGGGGTTTATTACTATACATAATGCAGGGAGAAAGAAGCAAGAAGATTGTACATCTTAGAAGTTTACCCTGGTTCAGCTGGCCTGCAGGACCTCTCTGAAAGTGCCCACAGGAGACTGCATTTCCTTTGAAATATTAATCTTAGCTTAGGGCAAGGATGGTGCATATCAGGCACAAACCTTGGAGAACAGCTCTACAATTTTTCCATCTCGGAACTCTCCCCTCAACAAATAAATTTAACACATATGTGTGGTCTCTGGTGGCTGTTGCATGCTGAAATGTAAGGGTTATATGATGCTGCTCATAGAATGGGAAGGTCTCAGGCATGCTGTGACAATTAGTTGGGTGGTAGAGAGTGATGGCGGGGTAGAGTGATGGGAAAAACTGGAAGGTGTTTTTCTGGAGCATATAATTTCATATGAGATGAATCATGTTTCATTTCCAACACATGATCCTAAGAGATACAGGAAGCATATACCTCAGGGAAGGGAAAGCCTTTTTTAAGCTTGGGATGTTTAGTTGTTGCCACTTCTGTGTATAGAAAATAATCCCTGGCAGGAACCACACAGACACTTCTCAGCTGCAGCTGCAGGGCCCAGGCAATCCAGTGGGAATATATGGAATATGGTGCTTGAAAAGTAGCAGGGAGCAGAGGTACTTTACAACCTATAACACAGCCTGTGCCATCTACCTGACAAAGCAGTGGACAGCTTCCCTGCACCTGCTGGAGGACGAAGATCCCCTATTTCTCATTTCTCTGTAAGCTGATAATATGCTCCAAGTCACTTATGGAGTTGTGACAAAAGCTGAGCACTGGGAGCAGGTACCTGTGTTCTCTCTTGATGCCTGAGCTCGGACACTGTTTGGGAGCTGGCACTTTTCTGCACACAGATCCCTCATTGCTCCCACAACCTGCACACAACCGTCACGGCAGACTGAGCCTTCAGTGTTGAGCAGTTCCCACACAAAAGTGCATTTTGCAGCACTTTCCCTCCAGCCTAATTCAGAGCCATGCTGTTACCCTGCCTTTGCCAGCCCCCTCATTCCTATGCTGTTTCATATAGCCCATGGCAAACATCCCATTTGTGTGAACACACAGCCTCCAGGCAAAACTGTCAGCAAAGTGCAGTTTCCCCGGTGCTAAGCAGGGAAAGGCATCTGGGGAATTCTGACCTGATGCCAAAGATCTTAATGCCTGCAGAGACAGAAGCCCCCACAATATCCTGCTGTCCCTAGATGGGCATCACTGCACTGACTGACCCAGCTGCCATCTTTGCCCAGGCACAAGGCAGGTCCAGGTGAATGGATGGACAGGCTTTCCAAACATTATGTTTTATAGAATCAATTTTGACTTCTTACCTACCAACCAAATCCTCACACTTCCCCCTGTGTGCACATGCACATGCCACAGCTTTTTTGCACCAGGAACTGGAATGTTATTTCTAATTTTTCTGGTATTTGTTGGTGTTGCTGCAGGCATTTGGGGTTTGAGTGAAGAGGAGAGAAGGCAGTTTATGCTTTTCAATACTGTAGTAGGATGTGTCTGCGGGCATCTTCTGCATCTAAGGCAGCAAGCATTACTGATATCTGTTGTTTGTTTGTTTGTTTTTTTCTGGAAAAGAATGTGTACCAAACCCTGTCTTCTTCAGCATTACAGGCATTATCTCTTGCCCTGTCTTGCAGTACCTCCTGTAATTAGCTTTTACATTAGAGCTCAGGAGTCCATTTTCTATGTCAGACAATGCCTCAGCAAATTTTGGCTAAAGATTGAGGACTGGTATCTGTGGGAATTGAGCCAGAAATTATAGCAGAAACACAATTTTTATTTTTCACTGAATTATATCTTAACAAATGTCAGCGGGTGTGATAATTACTTGCTGGATGAAATATATTTTTTTAATCATATAATTTGTTCCACAACACTGTTTCTGGTATTTTCTCCACGAATTGATTTATTAGTGACATCTCACAAGCTCAGAAACTAAGGTTTTTCCCTTCCAGCCTTTAACAGGGATGAAGTGCTATGTTTGGGGTTCCTAACTGAGACTCACTGTAAGCTTCTCTAAAATACAGATACAATTATCTGCTTTTATTGCAGCAGATGCTCTTGTAAGACCTCCTGTGACTCTCTGTTACTTGTGGCCAAAGATTGCCGTGAGCTACACAGTGCTATCAGAGGCAAGGGCTGTTGAGTAAGCCCAGGCTGTCCTGCTCCAAGTGTCAGTGGAATCCCACCACCTCACACTGATGGTTGAGAACTGACCTGGTGGGAATCCAGCAAAGCAGAACCTGCTCGTAGCACAGTGCAGCTTCACTGTAGCTGGAAAGCACTTTCAGTCAGAAGAACAGTCACTGCTAAAAATGGATTCAGGTCAGCTTTTTCAGTGCTTTCTCCCAGGCAGGACATTCAGCAATTTGTCCCAGGCTGGGATCGTACTTTCTCCGGTCAGTGTGGACAGGCTGCTGAGTCCCCTCATGTCACACATGTCACAGCTGTCTTTCTGACCCCTTTCCTCTCTACATTCTCCTCTCAGCTTTACTTTCTATTTAGTTGATCCTTAAAATCCTTCTCAACATAAAAATGTAACAGTTGCCGCCATGACAGGGTGACGTCTATGTCCATCTTGGTCAGAGGCAGCTGCATCCTGCTTTACTTCCCCCCCCCCTTCCCTCCCTCTTTCTCTCCTCTTTCCCCATCTCTGCAACTGTCTGTAGCCTTACAGAGGTTCAGTTCAGCAGAACTAAGGAAAAAAGATCAAATACACATCAGTCATGAATTATTACAGTAGGTGAGACATACATTAATATGGCAAATTCCTGATTTTCCAAGGACAGAGACTATATTCAACATGGGATGGAACCTTCACTGTGGACATGTAGGAGATTTGGGTATCCATCATAGGCTTTTTAGGCTCTTAGAGGCAGTTAGGGTCTAGCACTAAGTGTGCTTATTGGCCCAGTCTGTTAACACTGATGTAAAACAGACACTGTCCTACCTCTCAGTCACAGATATTTTCTGTCAAATGCCTGAGATTCAAACATATGTAATATGGGGGCTGATTATGCTTCAGCACGTTTTCTAACAAATTATTTCTTAGAAATGAAGCACTAAACAAATGGGAATTATAATGAAACAAGACAACAATGATAGTACCATTGTATGTATCTGGAGTAATGATGGGGCTAGATCAGATAATGAAGGTGTAAAATGGATAAACATTGGCATCTCTAATACCCATAATAAATTCTAGGACATTGAAAAACTGCATGATATCAACAAATAACAGTTCATAGAAATAACGATAACAACCTCATAGAAAAAACTATATTTAGAATACTAGTCATTGAAGGAAAGTGTTCCAAAATACAGAAATCACTACAGGTCCACGTAAAATGGATATATGCAACATGGAAAATAATCAGAGTGATTCTCCTGCTTGTCCTTAGCTTCTTGGCTTACACTGTATCTCACAAAGCACCTTTTGCTCTTTAGTTTTCATTGTTGCACGTGCAGAGGGGGTGACAACTGCTAAAGAAAAGAGTGACTTTAATCCCCATGGCTTTAGCATTAAAAAATTCTCTGCAGATCCCTCTACCTGACAGGCAGGAAACTTTATTATAGTAAAACATTTTATGCCGGTTAAAAGTCACCACGTTTATAATGATGGGGGGAAAGGAAAAGGTTGGTCTGTGCCGGAGTCACAGAGAAGGATGTGGAGCACTGTGGATGGGAATGGCATTGCTGCTGGTTTGCCCAGTTTGCCCTCTCTCACCCAACACACCGTGCCCTGCAATGGAAGCAGCAGAGGTGACAGGACAGAAAACCGTGGTAAGGATGCTTTGGGGTGGCAGATCAGGGCTCTGAGAGCTGCACCCACCTATGCTGCAGCACTGCTCGGATCACAATTCCAGCCCACTGGTTCAGAGAGAAAGGGATGGATATATCTTTCTTAACCATCCAATCCTCACTTCAGAGTTCACAGTTAGGCCAAAATTAAACCAACAAATCTGCTGAGGTCCAACAGCCCCAAATTTAGCAATATATTGTAATAAGCCATAACAGCTCTGCAGAGTCCCTCTGGATGTCACCGGGGATAAAGAGCAAAGGAGTGAAACCAGATATCTGTCAGCATTAGCAGACTAATAACAATGTCTCACAGAAGTCAGGGCTGTGACTTATCCCTCTCCTTCAGAGCTTCCTCATAATTTTGCAGCACGGGAACTGAGGCACAGTAACTGTGTTTGTAAAAGAGATTCCTTTAACCATAAGATCATCCTCCAGGAACAGCTGCCCCTGCAAGAGGGCAGCCCAGCTTAATGCCCTGAAACCAGACCCAGCCACAGAGAGGTTTCATCAGCCCACTCCTCCTCAAAGAGTAGTCAAAATATACCCCGCTGTCAAGTCAGGCTTAGCTTCACAGCAGATGTGGTATGTTTGCAAGTGATAGTCATTCCTGTCATATATTGAAATTAATTTCTCAGACAAAAATCTGCTTTATTGGAAATGAAAATGAGCAACAGACCCATCAACACAAGCACAAGCGTGTGGCCAGCAGGACAGCAACAACATTTGTGATAAAGCAGCCTTTCCCACTGTTCCCTTCCTCCCCATATGATAATTTAGTTATAGTGCCATTTTTCCAAGACAGCTAAGTGCACATATTTTTCTCTTTCAAGTTGACTGCTGCAGAGTGGCTACACTTGAGAAAATTAGTTTTTATCATTTTAATAATCTAATTTTCATAAACCTTTTAACGCAAAAACAAAAACTGCTTAACGCACAGCAAGATAATTAATATTGAAAATAGACTCTGCAGGGGAACTGTAGTACCTGCTGCCTTACATTAGGCTCCCAGAATAATGAATTAGCCAGGAGCTTTAAGTAAGTTTGTAGGAACAGTATAAACAGCACCAACACAGACACCACTTCCACTTGCCTTAGATAAATCACACAAAGAGGTTATTTAATATGTTGGTAGCCTGGCTTTGAGAATAACTTCACCAGTGTCCCTGCTGGAGCTGCAGTGACTCTTAAAAACCAAAATTGTTCATTTTCAAAATTATCACTTTAGTGTTGACAGCAAAAAATGTAATGGTTTACATGGCCTGAAGAAGGGAATTTGCCTTTTCCCCTCACCCCACCAAGACATAATTGAGTGAGGGAAGGGTTTGCAGCTGGAACTTGGAATGGGTCAGACTAGCTCCGCTCTGCTCCCCACCCCCAGGACAGCAGCTTTTCGGCTTGACCAGGGGCCCAGGATGAGGATTTCTACTGCCCTAAGGGAGTGGTGAAGATAGATATTCCCTTTCCTGGCAAACAGCAAGTTCGTTTGGTTTTTGGGTTCTTTTCAATAGAGTGTGGGGAGAGATAGCAACTAATCCTTTCTGCTGGACACATCTACCCCTAAGCAATGTCACATAACTCATTAATGATGAGAACCAGGCACTGCCAGCAGAGACTGAAAGGACCCCTAAATGCCAAAATAATGTGTGCACTTATAGAGCACTTAACATCTTCAAGGTACTATACAAATAATTACTAATTATTTAAGGAAGTAATTATTGACAGAGAGAGGTTTATTGCTTTTCCAGAGCACATGCATTGAGTGTATTCCAGGGATCCTTTGAAGGACCCTGATGAATTTGCTGGTATTGCTGCCTGCTCTGGGGAGTTAATGCCTGGTGTTTTGGGGTGGGAGCCCACCTTCAGCTTGCCTGGCTCATGGGAGGATGCTCAGCTCGGCAGGACCCAATGAAAGAGGTCCCTGTCCTGACCCAGGCCCTGTGCCCATAATTCACAAGGGGCCATCTCCAGATTTGACCCCTCCAATCTCTGCGGCAATCAGGGATGCACAGTCTGCACGGCTAATAAGTGTGCGCAAAAAGTTTGTTATCTGCCACAGTTACAGTCACCTCACAAGGGACTGCTCAAAGATGTGAGGTTAAAATCCTGTACTGAAATAGGAAATGGTGGGAAGGGAATCAAACAAGAATACAGATTCATTTAAAGCTCAGTAGGGAATGATAAGGATAAAAAAAGAAATCATAGTGAATTCATGCTGTCAAAGGATTTAAAGGGAATATGAAAGACACTTATTATATGAGTATAGGTGGAAGACAAGCAAAAAAACCTAGACAGGAGATATGTTCATTAATTAGTAAACAAAGGTGAGCACGAAAATAATAATGACTAGAATCTATCTTTAATGAGACCGATAAAAGAAACGTGAACAATTCAGAAATTAGGAAAATCCAATAAAATATCTTTTCTTAATAGCATATGAGAAAATACTTCAAGGAAAATGAGCCTATACGTAAATCAGCTGATACAGATGAGCCCAGGTTATTGGGGGAAGTGGTGAAAATTCCATGCTGCATGTGATTATTTCCCCTAGTTTGTGATCAGCAGACTAAGAGCTGACTAAAGAAAAGCGTATACAGACACTCAAAATGAGCAATATTATCCCAAAATACTTTTTTATGAATATATATCTTATACCCTTCCTAACCTAATCAGCATTGCTTCAGAATGTGGTGAAGATGAGGAGTACAAAGGTCAGTTGCACAGCCTGGCCTGTCAAAAGGTCCCTGCAGTGGTCCCTGGGTGACTGAGTCCCTCCTGGCAATGGCCACTGCTGCCAGCAGCTTGTTGCTAAACCTGTGGTGAGACTCCAGGCAGGAGGTCCCCATCCTGGCCAGGCACAATGCCACCACAGAGAGAGCCTGGGAGTGATACTGGCAGGGAGCAGGATGCTTTGCAGATGGTGCTGAGGCAGATGTACCAGCACACAGCTTTCTGGGGTATCTTGGGTGACCTCACCACAACAGAAGAGCTGTTGCTGAGCTTTCAGCAGGTGGAGGGACCACAAGCCCTGGCTGCAGCCCTCCAGGAGGGAAATTGTGCCCCAGGTTGCTGTAAAAGATCCCAACTCTTTGAGACAGAAACCACAGCTCTGCCTGGGCTTCCATTGGTATAATAATGACAGAAGTGCCAACCATCTGAGCCCACAGTGTAGGGTTAACATAATTCAGCCCCCCAAAAACCTCTCTTTTAGAGGTTTTGATACATCAAGCTACCTCAGAGATAATTCTGGGCATGGGTGTTTGGTGCCTGAGAGTTCTTTCCAGCAGCGTGAAGCCTCCAGCAAGAATAAATCTCACCAGACAAACTTGATTGCTTTTCTGATAGAAACACAAAATTAAAGGATGAAGGGAATGCTGGAGCTCTAATATATTTGCATTTGAGCAGTGCATTTGATACTGTGCCTCATGAAATCTTTCTAGAAAAATTAATTTAAATCAGCTTGAAGATGAACACTGTCTTCTTAATTGAAAACAGGCTGGAAGGCTATAAAGAGAGGTAGACACTGAGTGGCAAAGTATGGAGTTGAAGATGAGGAGACTGCAGAAGAACCACAAAGCTTACTCTTTAAAATTTATATTTAATATTGTCACTGTTCATCTAGAAATAGTGAAGGAAGCAACATTTTAATAAGATATGAAGATGAGATTAAATTAGGAGGAATTAAATCCTCCACAAAAGATACAAACAGATCCAGAGAGTGAAGCAGCTGGGTCAGAATGCTATAAAATGAATTCAGAGTTAGTTACAGAGCAGGAGACTGTGACTGGTTTTCCTGTTTGCTGGAACAGACCAGATCATCAGTTTTCATTGGTAGGAGGAAAGGAGGTTTGGGTTCATAATTTTGCATGTCTGCTTCTGCAGATGTAAATCTTCTGAGCCTGAAGGCTTAAGAAAATCCAATTTTAGCTCAGCATTCTTCCTAAATGGAAGGTTTTGAATTGCACATCCAATTGTACACTTTGGGTATTTTCTAAGTTTGTGACATGGGACAGGGTTTGACTTCCACATGGGTGACAGTGCTTGCAGTTCAGACTGTGGTCTTCAGGGCAGATGAGAGCATGCAGTTGTGCAATACCTGCTAAAAACCCCTGAAATTTTAGAATTTGCCTGCTAAATATCTGGAAGAGAACAGTAGGTGAATTCCATCTGCTCCCTTCAAACTCATGGGCACAAATAAGAACCAAGCTAGCAATGAGATATGGCAGGAAAAGGGCAATGCAAGTTCAAACCTGCAATCTGGGCAGCACAAGTTCAGACCATCTTTGTGCTGCTCTACTGTTTCTGCACCTGGAACACTGTGTTCAGTTCTGGGAAACTCATTAGCAAGGAGATATTGAAAAATTATAGTCAGTTCAGAGAAGAGCAACAAAAATTATCAAGGGGATGGAGAGATTCATTTATAAAGGAAGATTAAAGGAGCTAAATCAGTACTGGAAGAACTGAGTTTGTAATACACTTACTCAGAAAAATGGCTACAGAGAGATATTACAATCTAGTGCTGAAAGTTATAAACGCCAAAGACGGGGAAGATTTAAGTAGCACGGTAGGGTGTAACAGGAAGTATGAGGAACCAGAAACGAGAAAGGGAACACATTAAATATCCAGAAACAACTCCTGACAAGGGAAGCCTCATAGTTTGCAAAACTTGAAGTTAAAGTGAAGAAGAAGCCAGAAGATGTGCAATGGAGGGTGATCACCCAGTCCCCCTTGGAGAGCCAGGAGATCACCGTCCTGCTCACTGCTCTCTTGGGACTGGCACACATCCCTCACTGGGGTGACAGGACAGTAATGAATGTATGAATATGTATGAGACTATTGCTCACCATGAGCTGTGGTGACAGTATAATTTCCTTTACATAATTTCAAATTTCCTCTGGTGAGCATTTGTTCAGAATTAAGAATTTGGATTCTGGTCCCTGGACATTTTTTCCCTTGATTTTCTGAGAGATTTTACGCTTGGTGATACAGTGGGACCAGACACACACAGCAGATTCCTCCTCCATGTAAAATTTCCAGCTTAATCTCCTACATTTACTGTCATTTGTTATCACTCTGCAGAAGTGCACCTTTATGCTCTGTGCCAACAGCATCAAGCTCAGGGCAGATATCCTTAATGCCTTGTCCAAGTCAATATAAGTTATCCTTCACTATTTCAGCCACCGAATGATTGCATGGCTAATGCAACACAGCATCCTGGGTTTCTCATTTATTTTGTTTTACTTCATATGCTGTATTGCTCTCAGCTCTCAAATATTGATTAAGTCAAGTCAAAGCCGTGTACTAATCAGTGCAGCACAGTCTGCATTGTTATACACGTGTACCCATTATAACTGGTTTTGTACAGTAGAATGTGAGATATCTCTTTCCAGAACGAGACAAGGTCTGCATGTTTTAGCTGAGATCAGCTCTTATGTGTTCTGTATCACCTACGTTCTCTTTAGGAGTAATTTTCTGTGTGTTAGAAGATGTACTTTGGCCCTCCCCCACTCCTAGTGATGGTTAATTAAAGCAATTCAGGGGAAGTAAAACACCTTCCATGAACGATTGAACAAAGGGAAAGATTGGATAGCTGCATAATATTTACCTTGGATATAAGCTGATATTATCAGAGGAAAAAAACTGGAAATAAATTAAACACCTTTGGGAGTACTATTTGCCCCCACCCAAAAAGTATCAGCCTGGGAGAAGGTAGACACTTGTAGAACCAAGAGCTAAATTCTTCTGCCTCTTGCACCATGTGAAACTCCTAAAATGAGCAAAGCTTGTAGGGAGCTTATCTGGAGAGGAAGCACAGACCTGCTCCCTGAACGGTGGCAACCAGTGGGGCGAACTGTGCCTACCTCGTTCCTGGCAGCTGTCAAGTGTGAACCTCTAATCTTTGCATGAAGCCGGAGACACAGTCAAATGACTCTGTATTACTGTCATTTGTATTCTGCCTCCGGACGCTCTCACTTCTCTTGCTTTGAGTAATATTTTCTCAACCTTGTCTTCTCATTAAAATTTCCTCTTCATAATCGAGCATTTCAATATAATTTCCTCCTGAACCGAGCTCAGGGTACAGCCCAACTAATAAGAATTGCATGATCTGCATTATTATGCACACATAATCCATTATAATTGAATCTTATTCTACTTTAATTGCATGTGTTTACAAACACTGCAACAGATTATGTATTTTAGTTGATTGTGGCATTAATGATTGAAAACTCAATGCCATTTTGTGTTAAACCCATTTTTGGCTTGCATAACAAGTGAAATAACATAAAACTTCTGGAGAGTCACAAGATACATTTCTAACTTTCTCTGGTTTATTTTTGTGTTGAGAAGAGCTCTCCCCAAACTGAAACCATGCATCTATAAAAGCACAACACTTTGTATCGTTCAAACCGTGTTCAGTCTTCAGAGTGGGGCAACACTTCTTTTTGGCTGAATTTGTAAGATAAAGGTATGTTAGTGACAGAGACCTCGTTGTTCTCTGTAATTTACAACAACCCCTTCACCCATAACCCCAGTGCTTCAGCATTTTCAGAGAAGATCTTTGCACCCAGAGCTCCCCCATTTCCAAGTGTGCTAAAGTGCTCCCATTGCCTGCCTGGCAGTTTTGCTGCTGGGCAGTGTGATAAGGTCAACAGACGCAGAGTTATTTAGGAAATGGACCTCCTGAGACTTCAGATACTGAAGAGAATTGGAAAATTTGGCAGCACACTGTGCTGTTTTGGTGCAAGGTCACTTAGATAAGGTCAGTCAGGATGTTAAATCTAGCCACTGCCTAGTTTGTCATCAGGTTTTGTAAGAGTAACAAGGGAGCCTGGTAGACCAGGATCCCCAGAAGAAAAAATATGAAAACAAAGTCAATATTTTTACCAAGATTTATAGAAAATATACTTCTTTTTATGTTCCGTTTCTCAGATACATTTACCCCATGTGGCATTAACAGAGACAGATGTACTTTATCTGGGCTCTGTTCAGCTTTTTCTTCACATATGTTTATTCTGCTGCTCTTTAAGCCTCTGTGCAGGGCGTTTTCTCACTCTAAAAGCTGTCCTTCAGACGTGAGTAACACTTTGCTGAAGATGCTGACAGGACCACCAGTTGTAAGCATCTTGCAGAGAGTCCTCAAAACTAGCAATGTTTTTTTGTCACCACTGCATTACAAATCCAGTGGCTTTCCTTTGAGCCTCCCCTGATCCAGAAAGTCGGTAATTGGGAGCTTGCTTCATGGCCCCAAACATGCATATTGGCTTGTTTAAATTTAATCATAATTGAATAAAATACTATTATGCTAGCAAAGGAGAAAGGGTTTGTCCTGAGTGAGGAAAAGATTTTGGCAGAAATCAAAATGCAGGTGATGTTCTCAGCATCTTCAGGATGCGATTGTTTATGTCTTTGACAATAAATCATACATCGCAGGCACTGACAAATGGAGCTTCACAAAGCCCTTGTGAAGTAAATCAGCAGTTGTTATCCAGGATAGAGAGGGAGATTGGGCATGAAAAGGTTAAGGAACTTGACCCAGAAGAAAGAGCAAACCTGTGGTAAAGTGCAGCTCCTGTGGTGCCCCCGTCCATGCTGGTAACCACAAGCCCTTTCCCTCCCAATTCCCTTTTGGCTGTTACCAACTGCAAAGGAATGGCTGCTAATAACACATTTGGATACTGAGTTGTGAGGAGGTTGTGAAGTTGGGAGATAAATTAATGATTTTTATGTTCTACAATGGATTTACAGAGAATCTCAGAGGCTTTAATTTGGACAGGCTGGGTTCTGCCATGCCTTTTTGGTTTCATCTATTGGATTTTTGATAAATATAAAGCTCTCCAGTGGGATTGGGGATCTGAAGTGTTTTGGAGTGGAATTAAGCAATATGGTATGATTCTGTGTTTATAACAGGAAGGCTTTTGTTTTGTGCTTATAGGGATTTGGGCAAGAACTGTGCCCTTGTCATTAATTGTTGTGCATTATGACTCAGAATAAACTTACTGCATTGTCTAAACTAGGCATCACAAAATGTTTAGATGTTTCATATATCTTGAAGTGTGAGATTTTGTCCAACTCTATACAGTTGTGTAAGTAGGGATGGCTGTAAGATTCTGTATCAGGAGGTATGCTGATAATGCAGAGGGGATCTTGTAGGCACTTATGTTTACTGTTATGTTTACTATTATTTATGGCAGTTTGCTGTGATTTGAAAACGCTCATGGATGGACCTGGTTAATTCACATAGTCTGGATTCAGTAAAGGCAGCATTTCATGCTCTAACTGCCTTACCCCTTCTTCCTTCCTTCCTAGGATGACGTCCTGTTTTCGTGGCTAGCCAAGTCCAGACTTCTAGTCCTACAGCTCAGTGCAAACAGGTCACAGCTGTAGAGGGTGGTTCTGTTGAGGTCTGCACTCGAGTCAAGACTTTTTTTATGCTTCTAGAGTAGAGGATGCCAGGACCCCCCTCTTTTGTAAAGTTATTCTAAACCTGCAGTCAGGGCCCAGTGCTGATGAAATGTTTTGCTGTCCTGTGATGAGAAGTATGGCAGAAGTGAAAAGAATTACTATTATTGCTGTCCTTTGAAAGGAGTCCCTAGGGGAGCTGACATTTGGAGGATTCACTGCATGTGGTGAGGTCTGCTGTCAGCCTGTGAAGCCAGGATTCATGAACAGTGGCTCACAGGTACTTTGTGCCATGCAGTTGAGGAGGTAAAGCTTTTGTTTGTGGAGAACAGCTCTGCAGAGCTCTGGAAAGAGCAGTTCTGTAGCTACAGAAGAGTTGGTCCAAGGTCAGAGCTTTCAGAAAGGGCAAAGAGAAAACAATCCATGCCTGCGCTGCCTGTGTGTATTTGCAATATGTGCATATACAAGTAGGTTTGTGGGTATAATTAACTCCTCGATTCCTGGGTGCATTTGGAGAACAAAGTGTCAAGTTGCAGAACTCTCATCATTGTGTGAACAAACTGCATTAACCTCAAAAGAAGAAAGAGGAGGGATTTAAAGCACTGCAATAGGCTGTACTGAGGATGAATCCCTTGCAAAATCCTTCTGCTAAATCAAACCTATTCTGGTTAAATAAGCTCATGCACTCCTCCATCACATAGACTATTATTTTTACACTCTCAGTACTGAAAAAAATGGCCCAAAGTATTATCATTGTTTTTAACCTGGCAAAGGTATTTGCTGCTGTGCTGAGGTGTGTCTGCCAAGCTTCAGGACTGAAGTAATTTTTATGCCTGAAGCTTTGTACACACAAGTCTCTGAGGGGAAAAAAAAATAAGGAAGGGTTTATCACTGACAAGTTGGCCCAGTCTCAACTAGCGTTGAGCAGCTGGA
This sequence comes from Corapipo altera, assembly GCF_003945725.1. Classification (NCBI taxonomy): domain Eukaryota; kingdom Metazoa; phylum Chordata; class Aves; order Passeriformes; family Pipridae; genus Corapipo; species Corapipo altera. Next base: position 5,371,806 of record NW_020884895.1, on the reverse strand, counting down.
GAATCTGGGAAGCACAGCAGACTTGGAGTCAGCAGGGAAAAGAGGAAATTCTGCAGTTACCAGAGTCTTGCCCTAAAAGAATAAATTAAAGGGAGAGGTGAGCACTTTAAAGATGGGACAGTTTGCAGACGGGAAGCATGTTGATAAGACCATTAGAAACCAGCCAGAAAAGTGATTAATGGAATGGAATTGTCTTTTGGTTGTTGGGATCAACAGCTGATTGCATCCCAACAGGATCGCCAGAGATCTGAGCACAGAAGTCAAGCCACCACAGAAAATCTGTACTTATTCTCACTGCCCTCCCAAATTCCTCTTTCCAGCAAACAGGGATAAGATGAACTTCCCAGCCAGGCTTCTCTACTGGGATTTTAGTGGGTAAGATTGGTGGAAGGAGGAAAAAAGCAGAGACGTACAGGAATAGGATTGGTGGCATGCAGAGCTTAAAGAAAACATTTAGGAGTTCTTTGAGTGGGAACCTAGATGTCAGGACAGCTCAGGTCCCAGCCCCTGAAATCCTGGGAATGCCTGCAATGCAAAACCCATGGCCAGGGTGGGAGGTCACATCTCAGCACAAATGTTTTCTGTCCCTGCTATACAGAATAGCTCGGTGCTTTGAGCTAACACCCAGGAGCAAATGGAGGGGCTTTCAAGCACCAGAAATACCCAACGATTAACTCAGCAGTGGCTAAAATAAAAGAAGTGTCATGCATGGAAGAATATTTGGCATATTTCCAGGTCTTAGCAAATACAAACCCCCATCAGTCTAAAGAAGCATTAGGAGTTTATGATGTGGAAATAACTGGCTGGTGTGTGACGCATTTCCAGCTTATGGTGAGCCATCTATTAGGAGAAAATGTTTTAGACATTCTGGGGCTGGACCCAACCTCCCTGCTACAGGCCAAATGCCATGAACATGAGGCAAGTGTTTTGGGAACAGAATAGCCTGCCATGTGCAAAGAGGGAAGAGATCAGGGAACATTAGGCATAATTACTTCTCAGCTGTTTAGTTCTCAGATGAGGTGATGGGGAAAAGTCTCCTGTAATAGCTGAGTTGGGGCAGCTTATGTCTGCTGTGATGATATCTTTGCTGGCTTCCTCTCACTCTGAGGCATCTACTGGATGGACAGAAACCTTTTAGAATTTGACCATTTGACTTGAAGAAAGCGCTCAGAGTGAAAAGGAATCTACCAATATGACAGAAGTGAGTGAACTGTTTTCAGTGCATCTATTTTAGCAGCAAGAAAAAAAAAAGGGTGGCTTAGTCACATCCAGCAATCAAGGTCAGCATGACCTTGGGTTTGAGCAGCAGCACTCCATCCACTCCAATGGAATCAGGGAACTCAGAGTACTCCATGGACACCACCTGGTTTTACAAATTCCTTCAGCATTAGGAAAAATACTTGCTTTACAAATGAGCAAACCAAAACACAAGGAAATAAAATCACGCCCAAGAAGTTAACAGCACATTCAGCAACCACAGAGACTTTTTAGCTGCATTCTCCTTGAGAGTAAGTTGGGGAAAAGTATCTGCATGTCACTGACAAAAGATGGCAGTGATTCCTTCATCACCCAAGTAATTCCAAATGGTATTCACAAGATCCATAACAATTTCCTTAGTGAGCAATTTTGAAGAGTGTTTTCTTTCTGTAGAGAAGTTCATTGTTGGAAGAAAATCTCAGGTAGTTCCAGGAGGGCAAGTCTCTTCCTTCCATAACTCTGGGGGTGCAGGAGCTGCCCCAAGGTGTCTGCACTTGTCATATTGGTAACAGACTCAGCAGTGGACCTCTAAATCCAAGAACTGCTGGCATTCATATAGAAAATACTAGAAAATGAAAACCAAAGCTCAGTCAAACTGAAAAAGGAGGCTGTATCTCTCTTTTTTTCTTTCTTTCTTTTAAATACTAATTTTCTGTCCTCTGGGTCTTTTTAATTCTTCTCTTTGCTATTTTTGTCAAAGACAAGATTTGTGCTCTTTATTTGACACAGTCTTTTGAATTCCTCCAGAAAAAAAAGGAGAAGCTGTAGACATATCAGTGCCAGCTACAAAGGACTACAGTGAAGATCTCTCTGCTGCAGAAACTCTATTAGTTGTCACACAGCACCAAAAGGAAGGGAGGTTTGGTCTGGCCTGTTTATCTTTGGGATTCTGTCTCTTCTGCAATGATTAGAGATACAGGCTTATTTTCCTATCTTTAACCCTGTGTCACTGAGAACCTTCCCAGGAGCAAATGTTAATTCTTCTCTTCTGAAGTCCTAGGTACTTCTCAAATGCATATAGAATCTGGATATTCACACACATACTTCTGCTTCCGTTTTGGACAATACCACCTGGACACAGTGCAGTAACTCTTCATGGCCTGAACTTTATAAACGAAAATGTTCAGATACTTGCAGGAACAGAGAGTCCCCTTTGCTTCCTGATTTGATTATCATAGTAAATTTATGGACTTTGCAAGTAACTTAATGCCCAGAAGGCAGGATTAGTTGCAGGATGAGTTAGAATATAGAATCATAGGCTATCCTGAGGTAGAAGGGACTCAGAAGGATCACTTTGAAGTCCAGCTTCTGGTCTTGCACAGGACAACCCCAAGAATCCCACCGTATGACTGAGAGTATTGCCCAAATGCTTCTTGAACTCTGGCAGGCTTGGGGCCATGGCCACTTCCCTGGGGAGCCTGTTCCAGTGCTTAACCACCCTCTGGGTGAAGCCTGGTATCCAGCCTAAACCTCCTTGCACAGCTTCATGCTGTTACCTCTGGCCCTGTCACTGCCCACAAGAGAAAGGAGGTCAGTGCTGCCCCTCCACTTCCCCTCAGAAAGGGGGAATTGAGGAGATGTTTCCTCAGATAAGAACAACTGGTTGACTGGCATCCTTGCTGCTTCAGTCACTCCTAAGAAAGTGTGCCAAGAGGTACTTTCATGGGTGACGTGACATCTCAGCCACGCTGTTTCCCATTTAGCCTGCCTTACACAAACTAAAGACTTTGTGCCAGTACAATGAGAACATTACAGTGCTCCATAAGAATGGTATCATTCTGCTCTAATCCCAGTACCTGCTGAGAAGCATCACTGTGGCCCATAGCTATGGCATTTTCCAGCAGACATGAGTAAGCCCAGTCAAAGTGCCAAGCCATGCTTGTGATATGTTGTGAATCAGCACAGCCCTGACCTACCATTTGCACCCCTGTGCCTTGGTGGTACAATTAGTGGGAGGCCAGAACTGGGCTAAGCACAGCCCTGCAGGTTTCAGTGCAATTAGGCTGGGGGTAAAACGATCTGCTGACTCTCTGCAGGGGCCTGCAACTGCAAGTCCTGCGAGCGCTGGGCTGTGAGCAGCACTGCAGCAGAGACAGCCCTGCCTGCAGCAGCACAGGCTGTGCCTGTGGATGCCACAGCCCTCAGAGGGACAGGGCTGGGTTCACTGCTGCTCCCCAGGTGAAGGTGGCAGAAGCAGCAAGAGCTGGAGGTCACCTACTGACAGCATAAGGGACAAGGGGAGAAGAACTGACGATGCTGAGCTGATGCTTGCCTGCTCCTCCTCCTGCTGCTGCTGTTTGCTGGGAGTTGAGGATCAGATCAGTTCTATTTTCAGGATTTAGATAAAAGTTTCAGTCGCAGGTCATGACTCTCCCAGTTGCAAGAGAGCCTGACTCTTTTTCCTGTGGGGTGGGAACAAGAGAGCAGCTGCTCTGCTGTGCCTGCCAAGCTTTGTCCTACCTGGCTGGAGTGCCCAGCTCGGAGAAGACTGCTTCCAGAGGCCATAAAGATGCTGACACCCCACAAACGAGCACACCAGGGATATTCAGATATGGTCTCCCAGAGCTGGCCTTCGGTAGATATTTTCTGTGCTCCCGACTGGTGCAAAGTCGCCTCTCTGAGTCCTCCTCATCCACTGCCTTTCAGGGGGCAGGATCTCACAGAAACACTGCAAAACTAGAGATCTCCTGACAGGAGCAGAGAAACAGAGAGCTGGGAGAGGGTTCTGCATCACTGATACCAACCCTCTGCGGTCATAGGCCACCATTTCATAAGATCCCTTCCACCCAACAGTGAAGCTGTTATGATAAAACTAGTTTGTCTTTGCCTCCACCTCTTCTCGGCTGAAAACCTGCTCAGAATTTCCAGCTGAGTTTATCCATGACCCATTTATACCTATATGTTCTTGTTCCAATGCTGTTCTTGTTGAAATAGCTATTCTCACCCTCCAGTGCTAGCTCTTCTTCCCACTGCATTTGTAGACAGCAATGACATCTCTCCAAGCCAAAGAAATGCTGCATTTGCTGCCCTTCTCTGCAGCTGTTCCCATTTTAGCAGACTTTTTCTGAGCTTGTGTGTCAGGATTGCCTGTCTAGTGTTCCAAGAAGGATCTCATCAGGACCTGGATCAGTGATGTTCACATTGGATGTCTGAAGCATCATCACAAGTTCAAAAATCCCTTGGGGCACCCCAGAACATCTAACTTCACTTTCTTCTCTATTGTTTCTAAAAGATAAGCCCCATTTCACAGGAATAGTGCATGGTAGGATTCCCTCAGTGTCCAGCCTTGCCCTTCATATGATTACATCCCTATTCACACTTCCATCTCTCTTGCTGCAGCCCTTAAGGCTATATCGTTTTTTTAATACAGTTTTCTGAACCCCCACTGTTGTGCTAATCCAACCTGATTTCATCTCAGCCAAAAATGTTAAAGCATTTCTTTTTTTGCCAGAAACATTAGAATTATAAATGCAACCAAGCTCCCCCACCAGTCCTAAAGGAACTACAGGGTCACCACTACACCCCAAACTTTCCCAAATATGTACTCTCTCTAGCTCTCCAGATATTTCCTGCACAATTCCACTAATCCTTGTTTTCTCCAGTTTGACTAATCTTGCCACTATGTCAAATACCCTGTAGAAGTCCAGAGAGATTAAATCTACTGCACTGCTTTTGTCAAGAAAATCAATTATCTTATCAAATAAAATCGTCAAATGCATCTGACACAACATTCCTTTGGTAAAGCTTTATTGCATCCTTTCCTTCAAAAAGAAGTCCTTTTCCTTCCTAAAGCTTTGTATAACATTGAGGTCAGACAAACCACCTTTTAGTCACGCAGATCCTATTTTTCCTTCAAAAATATACTAAGCAACTACTATACAAAGGGATGACAGCAACAGTGCCCCATCTGGAGCCAGATTCCCTACAAATTGGCTCCAGCAAAGCCACAGTAGAATAGCACCTAACCTCTATTACCTGCTTTCCTACTTTTTTCTTTTTGTTTGGACTTTTTTACATTCTTTACTTCAAAAGTGGCTGGAAATCAGGCTTTTACAGCATCAAAGTACAGACTCAGGGGTCTAGGAGTCAAACAGACCAAGTTCCAGAAAAATAATGTAATACCTGGATTTTCCCAAGACCAGTGGAAACAAAATGCTCTCTCTCTTCCCAAGGCAATTAGGGAATCTATTCCCTAAAAAAAGCCAGAGAATTTCAAAGTGCATAGAAGCAGATGATTAGAAATAAAAATAAAATTGTGAATATTACATGTGTTTTGTTTGGGTTTGATCCAAAGACTTCTGGATGGTGCAGCTAATGGGCAATTAGATGTTCACAGCCTTCTGGAACAAATTTTAAAGCATTTCTATATCCTTTGGTCAGTCATGGAAAAGGTACTGGTTGGGGGACTTGATAGACTCCTATGTGTTAAATTTATGTTATCAAGTTATCCATAGTAACATCTTTTGTCTCCCTGTTTTCCCTCATCCCTTCATCCTTCATCCTACCCACCAAGGACCTCTTCAGTCTTGCCTCAGCCAGAGGCAGCTTTTTGACTTTTCTCCCTCAAACCTTTCATGCACCTCCTCATTTTTGTAATGTTACTATCCTGCAGGATGACCAGATGTGATTGTATCCTGCCAGACAACAAACTGTGCCAGCTTTCCACAGGCCTAGTCCCTGAGAGATCATTAGCCCCCAAGATGTGCAGTTTATGTAAGGGAGGAAGATGGGGGCAGAGGAGGGTAGAAGGCCATGAGCTGGAAGGGTTTTAATCCCAGAAATGCCATGGCTTCCAGAGGTCACATCAGGCCTTTGTGCTTCTTTTTCACTTTCTCATGCCTCAGAAAGTTTGCATCATCCATTGTGATGCTCCTCTACCACTCATTTGCTCAGCACAGCCCTTCCTCAGGGCTCTGCATTCCCAGCTCCCCAGTTTTAGTATCCATGGTGAGATATAGGAGCACTGGGACTGTTTCAGTGGCTACTGAGACAGACCTCCAAGCCATACTGTACAAGTCTGCAATATGGCATTTTACTAACTGTTTATACTACACACCAACAATAAAGATGGTGATTTAATGAAAATTAAGAAAAATTAGGGCATTTCACTTGTTCTAGGACCGTCTCAAACAGCCTTGCATGGGCAATTGATCTCCTACTGCTATTACAAAAAATAAAATGGTCAGTGACTGGAATTAGAAGAGAAAGTAATGAAATTCAAACATGATTATTATCAAAGACAGGCTCTAATAGGTTACCAGAGTCTAGGTGAAAGTTCACACAAATTTGAACTTAGTGCCAAAGAAAACCCCACTTAATTTCCTCTGTTTCACAAAACAGTTTTATGAACCAAATAAGGAAATTTTAGCAAATCTGATTATGCAAGGAAGGAGCTCTTGTTATAATTAACACAATTCAGAAATCAGATGTCAGCAAATGGGGAAATTTCCTTCTCATTTATATTCCCATCAAACCACTGAAATCAGAAGAGCTTCAAGACAGTTTAAAACTTCCTTTGTAAAACTATATTGCTTGACAGTAACTGAGCTCATACTTATATTTAGATGGTTCTCCCATCATACTCAAATATTATTGAGTGTTATTATTTAATGGACAAAAATGTCTGGAGAAAAATCCTATATCAGGATTGCTGTTTTTGAAGTAAAATGAGTTTGTACATCCGGAGAAAGGAATTATAGCAGACAGTACTAGTTATACAGTAGAGAATATATCATATATCATACCAAATACATAAATGCAGAATCTTGGTCCTCTATTTTGTTAAAAATGGCTATATTAAAAATTAATGGCATGAAATTTCTTCACAGCATCTCAGATATTTCAAGGAATATTCGAGTAGCTGAAACATTGAGAGGCTACTAAAATAAAACACATGAATAACTCTGGGCAGACAATGTCTTTTTGTTCAGTGGCTGTATTGCTCTTGACATAATAGAGCAGTCCCTGGAAAAGAACCCTGAAAGGACTGAGCTGGCCAAAGTAATTAATGCATATGATTGTTTTCTTTGCAAAAGAGAGAAAAGAAAAAGCACATCTTCAGCTTTTGGACTCAGACCTGTATTCCTCATTCAGGTGTGTGGGAGAGACATCATTTGCAATCAGTGTAGTAACACTGGGTTCCTAGCTGGCTCCAGATCAATGGTCCTTCATGTTCTCCAGCATTTAGCCATGCCAAATTCTGCTTGTTCCCACTGGCACAGGTAGGAGTAACTCAATCGACTGCCGGGGAGTTGCTCTGTATTTACACAGGTGGAGCTGAGAGCTGAATCATGTCACCATTTCTTTACCCCTTTGATAGGTGTAATTTGGATTCCTCTCTCCTGAACTCCTACCTTGACAAATGCACCAAAGTGTCTCATCTCTGATCTCATACACAAACACAGCCCCTGCCTTGGCTTGCCCTTAGTTTTCTTAGAGACAAGAGGAGCAGCAGTGGCACTGCTGGCTGCTCATCCTGCATGGGCATATACCCACACTACTGCCCACCAGGGCCCAGCCCTGTCTCCCACCAACTCCTGTTTGGAACTGCCTTTCACCAGATATTTTAAACCCGGTAGGCTCTGTGCAAGGTAGGTGCCCATCACTGACACAGGGCATTGATGCTCTCACACCCCACAGTCTGGGGACATTACAGTGCCCTCTTCGGTGGGAAAGGCTATGCCAGGCTCAGGAAGGAAGCCTGGGAAAGAAAATCCCCATTACAGGGTGCTTCACGCTCCGGGGCCATCCCTGATATCCCCAACATCCTTCCAGTGCTCCTTTGCAGGACCTACAAAATATGGTGCCCCACACACCCCTGCAAGGACAGAGAAAACCAGGATTCCATACCTGGTAGCACCTTCCATGCTTGACAGGTGCCCTCCACACTCCTCACAACTTAAGAGACCTCTCTGCTCCCATGAGCTTCCTGACCCTCCCATATCACATTAAACCTGATCAGAGCAGAGGTTCTGTATTGGACCAAGAGGGACAGAGATACTTCGCTTGTTTGGTGGATTTCCTGCTGTCAGCATTAGGGAGACAGCTGAGGGCCTGTTATTCTATTGCAGTTATTCACCTGCACTCTGCAAACGGTACAATCTGTCTGAAGAACCAGGTAGGCACTCCAAGGAGTGGCCTTTCCTTTCCTAAGGGATTACATTGAAGCTTGCTTCTGGAGGCTGAGCCCTGTTCAAGCCCAACAGCCTGATAGGGGTTAATGATCCAGCTGGGAGCACCAGCCAGGATGGCAAGCAAGAGCCAGTGAGCAGCAAGACAAGAGAGGGAGAGTCAGTTTAGTCATCTGTGCAAAAAAATAATAGCAACTCTGGGGATAGGGAAAAAAAGGTAAATAGACATGGTGTGTGAGCTAAAGGGGACACTGGGGATGTTGTTCCTGCACAACCAGATCCGTCATGCTTCCCCCAAAGGGTATTGCATTTCCGGGGACTGGGTTTTTTTACTACTTTACTGCACCAAGAGGTCTTTGAAATCTAAGCATGGAAACCAAGCAAAGAAAATACATCCTTCCTGCAGTGCCTGTGGGTGGGAGGAGAGAGGATTAGAGGAGTGAGGCAAGGGTTAGAGCTGCGGTGTGTGCGCCTGTGTGCGTGTCTCTGAGGCACACCAGGGTGCTTTTATCTTTGAGCACAGGCAGCTGAGGCTAAAATGCACCCCCAGAGCCTGGTGCTGCAGCATCCTGTGGGTCACACTGGAGCTGGGACATTAGTTGCCCAAGTACAGACTTTCTGGGACTGTTTTTCCAGGTTTGTTTTATTCACAACATGAAAACGTAGCTGGTTTCTGTGCTCTGAAGCTCCAGCTGGGAGCCCCTGCAACAGGCATTTGTTATTGTTGGACAAATTCTCATGCAGTGAGGATATGGCCCCTCATCCCAGTGGGGATGAACTCTGCAGCTTGTAGTGTGTCTTCTGTGCCTCTCTTAAAGTCCACAATTTCAAATCAAGGTTATCTCTAAGAGTCTGAAAATAGAGCAAGTACAGACACAAAAATTTAAAGAATCTTCTCAAAACTTCTCAGAGGAGAGAAAAGGTCAGATTACAGGTGTATTTATGGACAACTTGTTCCAATTTTTTTTTTTTCAGCTTTAAAAACTCCCAAAAGTGGAGAAATAAGGAAACATTACTTCAATAGCCCTAATGAGCATAAAATAACTTCAGACAGATGTAAACAAATACTGTTAGGTAATTTCAACCAGAGATAACTGACTGGCTAAATTCCTCTGGAGTCCTCTTAACTTCAGCTTCTGATGATACATTAATATTTTTGCATATGCAGAATTGAAAAATGCATCAGAGGGGATAGAAAAAGGAGATTTGTTTTATCAATGAAAAAATGTGTGTTTATACCAAAGGAGTATCCCTGTAGCCTGTCTTAAAAGCAAAGGTTTATCATTCTGCCTATTTCCTCTTGGAAAGCATCTGCTTGGTTTCCAAATAGCATTTTTTCACTAAGTCATTTATTCATAAGCACGTTCTGTGTCCTCAGCTGTTGTGCTGATGGGGAAGAGGTGGCAGCTTATACAGGGGCTGTAAGCCTTTTTTTGTGGGGAAGAAATAACTTTGTACAAAACCTATATATATTTGAAGATGTATGTTCGGGACCCTCAGTGGCATAAATTCCAAACAACTCTACTTCAGTAAATACAGTCAAATCCCTCTGGTCAGTCCAGATTTACACAGGAAAGCTGAGATTTTGAGCCTTGGTGAATTTTTGGTGTTCACAACCATAAATCCTGCATTGGTAGCTCTGGGGGCAGCCACACAGCTTGAGCCCCTCTGAGCACCTGCTGCAGAATATAGATCAATAAAATTAAAAAGTGGCATCTTGTGCGAGGTTTCTCCTGTCCCTGCCAGTACACATTTTCTGCAAACAGGTTTGGCTTTGAACTCACCCAGGCAATGTCTCTCCTGCTCCCTGGCTGCTGTGAAGCAGGGCTGCATCACCCACAGCATCCCCCATGAGAGTCCATGGTGATCTCAGATAGAAGAGCCAGGGGACATCAAGGCATTGTGCCTTCATCAGCAGATCTGTGTGACCATACAACACCCTGTACAATGTGGAGGCTACTTAGGCAGTTTTAGACCCTTGCTATTCTGAATTTAAAGTTTATCAGCAAGACAGCAACAATACAAGCTTAAGAGGGCTGAATTTCAGCTGTCTTGCTTCAGTTCTCAGGCAAAGCTCACAAAGGACTTTATAAGGGCAGAGGATTATTCTTAGTTTACAAATGGAGACCCTGAGGAACAGTGTTTCAGAACAGCCTCTCCACAGTACTGCTCCTGGGCTGGCTCTTTACCTGTCTGCTTCTGCTATTGCTTCACTGGAAACTCCCTCACAGGGGCATGGCAAAGTCCCCTTCCCTCCTCCTTTGCACACTCTCTCCACAACTTGATCTTTCACTCCTGGAGTGTAGAGCTCAGTATACAGCACCAAATCATCAAAGAAACCCAAACAGGTATCTCACTGATGCAAAGGACCTTTCAAAAAGGGAGAGAACAAAAATAGAAGCATGAGCTTCATCAGGGAAGTGACTATTCCACCAAAGCAAAGCAGCAGCTGAGTAAAGAATAAAAGGAAGAATAGATAAAAGCAGATACTTGAATCCTGAAGAAAGGAGAGCTCTGCATAGCAAGTGATTTGGAAAGGGTGGAAAAATAGGCAAAAGACTTATCTAGCAATATCTTGCTAAAGTTGCTGGATAAGTAATATTAACATAGGAATAGGAAAGCATGGACAGAAAAAGCAATCAGGAGTTGGAGAAACAGCCAGGCACTGTGTGTAAAATCAGAGAGCATCTAAGTGGCCAATTTGGTGTTTCTGTGAACGGTGAATAGCACAAAATATCATCCATCACAATGCAAGGAAATCACAGCGGCACAGACTGGAGCAGTGCTTCAGGAAATTATTGAACAAGCAAGAAACAACCTCTGATCATGGCATTCCAGGAGAGGAGTAAATCTGGAGAATTGCACACAGGGCTTAGACCAATGTGGCCTGCAAATGTTTGAGCAGTAATCCATTGCTTAACAAATGGAAAAGCAGCAGGCAGCAATTGCTGCTCAGCAGAACTGCTCAGAGCAGGAAACCATCTCTGCCCAAGAGTTGCACACAAAATCAGGCTCTGAAAGCGCTGGTACTGAGACCCAGACTGAGGAGAGTAAAATGTCTGAAATGTGAAATCCTCTTGGAATTACTCAACACTCGCACTGAGGACTGGCCCCAGCAGCTGGGTTTGCATCCTCAGATACATATTTTACTAGCCTTTAAGCAGTAAACAGTCCCTGGGCCCAGCAAGCAGCATTGTGTAAGCAGCATGTTTTTTGAATTCTGGTTTGTTGCTGTTCAAACCTACAGTCAATCTTCAGTGATTTACTGAAGAGGATTGGGCACATTTAATTTCATCATCTCTCCCAAAAGAATTCAATAGTTTACACTACCCATTGTCGTGAAAGATGATCTTTGAGCCTGGATTTCCCCTGCAGGCAATTACAATAGGATGCCTGACCTGTATCTCGGCAGAAAACATGCCAAAGGCAGTAGTGTGGCCCCTGTTTACAACAGGATAAGCAGTCTAAAGTGGGAAAAAAGGTGTATTCTGATGTTTTTGCTGATAACTGTCTTAGATACATCCCATCTCTTCTGCTCCTCAATACCCCAGGACTAGACACTGTTGCAGAATGTGGAAGCTTTGATGTTTCTGAAAATTAGCTGTGCTTTAGGATATATTTGCTCTAGGTAACACCCTAACTGGCAAGTATTAATTAACTGGCATATCTAGAAATGCAGGAAAACAGTAAGCTGTTGAAGATGGAAAAGAAAGTGAAGGAAGGGTTAACCAGCCTTTATTTTTGCCAGCAAGTATACATGTTCTGTTCCACATCCACCCCCATAGAGTATGAAATGCAGCAGATGTTTGGATAACAGCTATCCTGATCTATCAGCCTCTATATAAATGAAGGTTGAATTAGTGAAGAAGAAGGCAGAATAATGTTTACCAGAGAAGAGTGAGAAGATTTCCGACACCTGGGCAACTTAATGGTGGCAGATGGTAAAAGCTGAAGGCAAAGAGAGGGAGTGATGTGCACCAGCAGCTGGTGAACAAATGGAGAGGAGAAAGGCCTCTGCTGAAACTGCACAGGAAGATTTTAATACCAACAGTTCTGTAAGAATGTTAGTGTGAATATGCAAAGATGAGCCTGTGTTTTAACTCAGACAACTATCGTCAAAAGTACCCGATGGATTGTCAGCCAAGGAGATTTTCACAGCAAGAAGCCATCTATTTGCATCAAATACTGTCAGTCTGCAAAGCAGCAACTTCTGGGTCATTTAACAACATTCCAGATGTAGTTATTTTCTCCTAGGCAAGTGGCTCAAAAAGAGCTGTGCAAGAAAAAGGCAGAGTTGGCATATATAGGGGGGCAATCAAGCAGCATGTGGAAGCGATTAGCTAGTCAGTGTGATATAACTCAGTGAAATGAACACTTGGGTGTCCTGTGATTCTCAGCACAAAGGAGACTGCAAGACTGTGGCCAAACACAGGGTTGCATTCACACAGGTGCTGCCTGTTCTACCATAAGAAAAAGAAAGGAAACCAGACAGAGCTATAAATATAGGGACTGACATTAATGGTCTTTCTTGATAATTCTTTCATTTAAAAGACAGAGGTGGGATTAATGCATGTAGCCAAGACAATTGTTAGGAATTTATCTTCCTCCCCACTGGTTTCTTTTTAGGGAATAGCTGGCCTCTGCAAAACTTGGTTCTGAGTCCAGGCTTTACAACACCTGAGAGTATCTATATGTGTATGACAGAATTTGGGCCCTTTTGAAGGATCCTTTTTCTCGTTAGACTGATTTTCACTTACACTGTGATTAAATATACTGAACACAACCTGTTACCTGCCCTGCATGTCACATTTGTAGCTCTGCCAGGCTAACACTGTAGAGTGTCACTGAACACTGGCACTCTACATAGAGACCCAGCGTGGAAGAGCCATCAACAGATCATTCCTGCAATTCTTTAATGCGCGATTCACACCGAGTATCTATGGATTAGTGAGACTACCTGCTGCTGTTTCAAAAAGACTCAGCAAGTGGGTAGAAGGAATGCTGTCTGATAGGTATGCAGCTTCAAAATATATTCATACTGTTCCTAGAGAATTTGTGACCATGGTAGAAGAAAAGGTTATTGTATGTGCAACCTGCAGCTTTAATTATATCACGCGCTTCCCTTTGCAATTAGAAATGTTTATTTGTAACTGATAGTTACACTTTCTAGTTACATGTCTATCAAATTCATGTTATAATTAGGATGACTCATAATGAAATTATGCACTATTGCTCTGTTCATTATTTGTTTGGCTTACAGTCAGCATGCAAACTACAAATCTCCTGAATTCCTCCTGTCCTTCATCCTCCTTGGCCTTCTCCTAAGCAAATACTGGTCAGAAACAAATAGAAGCATTTTAAATTGTTGTACCTTTTCTGCAAGCAATGGGTTTTCTCAAAGAGGGTCCACTACTGCACAGGTGAGCAGCAATCTCCTCTCCTACAGAAGTCAATAGGATTTTCCTGATGGAAGGCAGAGTGAAAGCACATGTGAGCCCTCTGTTTCCCTGGGCAATCTTACTTCCCTAACATCAATACAGTCCAGAAAGACAGAAAATTGCCATACCCAATCAGATCACAGCTCCATCACTTTGTGTAACTTCTTGCCAGCAAGTAGCAAATTGGTGTGCCGGAAAAATGCAACAGCAGTAGAGCCACAGTACATGAGTCCCATCACTGATGGCAGCTGCTGTTACTGCTCACTGATTAGAAAGACCCTGAGGAAAGGGGGAGTACCATGGAATATCTCCCTAAGACTGAGCCATGTTAAACTATCTAGCCCCTACAAGATCTTTCTGGTCACTCCCTGTTAGCCTACACCTCACACCTTGAACAGTTTACCCCTCCTTCAATTGTCATTCAGTATGAGAACATCTTCACCAATGTTCAACTACGCAGCTCTCACAGACAGTTATCACCTGCTGGCCACCAATTATGAGTGACTTAAACTTACTGCAAAGAATTGAAGTCTTTGATATCACTGTGGCAGAGAGGTCCCTAAGGGAAGGGGGAGCTGGGATAGTTATCCATTTTTTATGAATCTCCTTATATTCAGCACACATAACTGAGGAACTGTGAGCATGGGTGGCAATGATCACCTGCTTTAACCTGTCATGGAACACGCTTGTGTCCAGTTCAGTTCTGATGATCTCAAAAGAACATCAGCAAAGTCAGGACTCTTAGACGTGGGTATCCCCAACAGGAATCAAATGTCTCTTGAACCGTTGTGTTATCTCACTTACAAATCAAGAGCACAGTGAGACAGAAGTATATTGCTCAGGACAAGAAGAACTTTTCTTTTTTTTTCCATTTCCTTTTTCTGCCTTAGGGTGAATGTACTGCACACAAAAGATGCAAGATAGGTGACAGTGAAAAAATTCCTTAAATTTTTCAGAAAGCAGGTATTGTTCTGGCAGCCATGCTGGCAGTCAGCATATAATTGCCCACCCTGAGATTTCATGCCCACAGAATTCAAAATCCCTTTTGCTCTCACCAGTTCTGGCAGAAGCTTAAGGTGCTCATAATACCGCACTGTAAACTGAGAAACAAAACTGGAGCCCTAAGCCTTCCCTCCCAACACACTGACTGTGTAAGTACAGTGGGTGAAATGGCAAATCAGGGGAAGCAGAGAGTGCAAAGGCAGCTCTGGTGGGAGCAGCACTGGTTCATGGGCAAATGTCATGTTCGTGGTACCCCTAGATGTCCCCACCAGCAGCTATGGCTGACTTGCACCATCAACAAGCTTGCTTTAACTCACAGTTTCAGTGAAGAGCAAGGCAGAAGGAGAGACCTGTCGCCTCTGCTGGGCACACACACTGACATGCTGTTTGGGGGGCAGTGGGGACACCAGGTGTGTTGGTGGCAGGATGGGAAGTGGAAAAAAAGAGGAGTTAAAGTCAGCCACTTCTCCCCCTGAGAATCAGGAAGAACATACCAGCTGGTTCAGGACATTCTTGCAGCCTCCCCTCATGCAAGGGTAGCTTTCACATAGTCTGTAACAGCCACCAGTGCAAAGGACCAACACAAATCTGAACCAGAGCTTCTCCAAGGAGAAAGGTCACACCCTAACCAGCCCTCAGTGCCCTCAGGTCCCAGCTATTCAAAAATCTAATGCAAATCTGCCACTATTGCTATCTTAACCCTTCCATTCCTAGAGTGTTAGGGAGTCATAGCTGGGTTTTCACTGTAATTTGCTTTACTCCTTGATATCTCGAAACATCATTCATTTCAGAGATGTCTTTATGAGTGATATTTTCCTTTTGAGCAAAGGGTTATGAACTGGGTGGTACCAAAAAATTAGGCAGGTGCTGAACAAGCAGCAAAAGTATAATTCCCCACTTGCTGTGTCCCAGCCTGCCTTGGCACCAGGTTGCCCCTCTTCAGCCCATGTGTGCCATTCTGCTGGCAGAGACACACCTGTGCTGGTGGCTCTTACTTTTGTCCACTAGGGACCACACTGAGATCAGCAACACCGAACTGACAGCAGATGTTAACAAGCCCTGATGCATCTTGACCTGGGCTGGTTATTAGCTGACAACCAAGAAGAAAATGTCTCCAAAATCTCAGCAAAGCACTAATTTCTCTGACCTGGGACCTGGAGATGTGCATAATTTTACTGAAAACAGCAGGGTCCTGTAGCATCGTCTCGCCCCTCCTCTTTCCCACTTCATAAACACTTTGAATGCTGTGCATCGGTCTCGTTTCTTCTGCCCATCATTATCCAAGGTGCTGCTTACTGAGAAATTTAGATTGCAAGACCCTACCATCTGCAAACAGTATTTTGCCTTTTGGGAAGAGTAGTGTACCTCCGTGGCTCTGTACATACAAACGACAGCACGGTCCATACATCCCCCTTGTTCTCTTTGTGTTACATCTGCCTTTATAGAGTTTTAAGAACTTTCAGCTTTCAATCACTACTTCCACCAACTCCTGCGCCAGCCTCAGCTTGCGGCGGGGGCAGATGCTGCTGCCTGTTCGTCTTCCCGTTCGCATCAGTCAGGAGAGCTACGGCACCTTCCGTTCCCGGGAGTGATTTTCTCTTTAGTTTCAAAACAATGTGTGAAACCCTGATCTGCAGAAACAGTAGCCTCAGTAAGTTTAAGGATGACTGAAGCTATTTACTCTCCCAGGAAGGTTTAAAAACTACGAAGGGATGAATGGGGTTAGACCTATCGCTGCATCGCCAGCAGCCATCCCATTACAGCTCTGAATAAAAGCAGGAATGGCATGTCTAGCCTAGGTTAGTAAGCCCTACGGAGTGCATGCCTTAAAAGCACTACGAAACAGCCTTAAGTCAGCTGGAGAAAACTAGTTTCAAGCATGGCTGTCTAGTGTGCCTGTCATTCCTATTGTCCTTCCAAACTATTTCAGACATTTTGAGCAGGGAGTACTAAGCGATGAGTTAGCAGAGGTTGTGACATTAATGGTCAAAAAGGGTTTAAGCATCAGGAGGAAACGATGACAGCGCTTAACAACTGGTGGCAGTTCGGAGGATTCCGCTGGATCTCTGTTTAATAATAATTAGGCTTCGCCTCGGAGGAAGATGTGACAACTATCGGAGGTAGGATTTACATGGGAAACAAAGGGAGCTGTTGCTGTTCGGTGCCCGCTGTTTGTGCTTTGCTCCGCGGCTTTCCGAGCGCAGCCAGGTGCAGCCGGCAGCGGCGAGGAGGGGTCGGTGGGATGGGGGGAGAACCGAGGGTGGAAATACTGTGGATAGTTCTGTGTTTTATGGCAGAAATGCCTCGAGGACAAACTGGCTCAAATCTCACTGCCTGCTGAGTGTGCATTCCACGTTCCTCTTCCCACGGAGTAAAATACATAGAGGTCATGCAGAAAACACTTTACCCATTTTCTAGTGAGCCAGCGGGGCTCTTTCTGAGACAGGAGAAGGGAGAGGGGGAAGCTGCCCTAAAATAAAAGGGGAAGAGGAAAGCTATGGAGTCTGTAAGATGAGGGAGATATGCTATTAATGTGTAAAATGTACCTGGAGTGCCACCGATGTCATTTGAAAGGGGGAAAACAACCAAGATTGGGGGCGGGAGGAATTTTCCGGCTGAGGTTATAACCTATTGCAAAAAAAAAAGGCGTGATGTGTCCATCCATTTTGCATAATCAAAGATTTCTCTGCACTGTTGTCATTGTTTTGCTGGACAAGAATTGTAGTTTCAGACAGAAAAAGGTATGGTTTCCTCCTGTGTCACTGCCAGCCCCCTGCCAACCCCCCTGCCGTGGGGAAGGATGTGCACGACCTTTAGCTGGTTGCTGAAAGGGTTGTGAGCAAGGGCTGAATGAACACGCAGTAGTATAAGAGGAAAGCTTCCCCTTGAAAAAGCTTGTTTCTCCCCAGCCAGAAGTCCAAGAGGTGCCAGGCAAAGTTAGAAGCCTCATGTACTTTTTTATGATGCGCCTGTTTAGCATCAATAGACAAGAAAATGTCTGAACATCAAAGATTTGGATCTGTGTGGCCAAACAGGGCAGTGAGGTCTGCACGGGGTGCTGGGCAGTGCTGGGCTGCGAGTTCGTGTTTTTGTCAGTGCCTCTGACCCTCGCCAGGATGAGCAGCAGGAAATGAATGAATGAAAATATTATTTCCATGCATATGCAGAGTTCTTATCATTTGGTGTGTTTGATCTGAGAGTGATGTTCCCTGTGTTGATGAATTCTTTCAACTTGTTCATTAAAATTTCATTTTAAACAACAGAGAGACTTCAGAGTGAGTGATACTTAGCAACAATAAAATGTTCTTCTTGCAGAAATGCTCCTCACAGGAGCTATTAAAAAATGCACTTAAAGATACTGATAGTCATATCTTGCAGTAAGAGGCATGGTGTCACTTGCTGTGCTAAATTTTAAAATTAAAGATATGATGCCATTTTAAGTCTACTTTAATGTGGGTGGTATTAAGCATACTTTACAATACTGCTGTCAAAAGCTCACAACTTCTAGAATTCTGTTAGAGTGATTGTTTTCATTAAATCTTCATTAAAAAAAGAATTCCTATAGAGCAGAGACTTACCAAGTAATTCAAATTTACTCATCCTAACTAATGTTCCCTTTAAGGAGAACTTCAGTGTACTATACTGCATTGTAAATAGGTCACGATATAATTCATTTAATAACAAAACACTGATGACAACAACAAAAGTGCTAAATGCATTCAGTCTAAGTAAATACAGATTGTGCCAAAGAGAAGCAATATTGGATCAAGAATGGTAAAAATTGCTTTTAAGAAACATAAATATTCTCCTTTTGATCCAAGCAACAAGTTTTCACTCAAGTGCATTACTTTGCATTGCAAATTTGGGGGGAAATCATTTTAACCTGTGTTACATACACTACTGAGTACATAATGATAACAGTGAAAACTTTCTTCCAAAGAAATTGTTCTAGCAGTTTGCAATATGAATCAAAGAGACATTATGCAAAGATATTAAATCTGTGTCAGAAATGCGCAAAGCATGTGAAAATCTAGTACATGGTTTTTCTTCACCTCACGTTTGTCCAGAGGCTTGGACAATTCTACTTTGTTTTACTTCAGTGCCTCTCTGAGGGAAGGGTCTGAAAGTGTAAAACCATGACGAGGTGGGAGATTGTGTTCAACCTGTGCCCAACCACAGACTTCTCAGGGGGACTTGGACAAATCCCCCAATCTCTTTGCGACAGGGGAAGGGGAATAGCCCTGCCTTGTAAATAAGAGGCAGGATAGTTTGGTAATGATGCAATGAAAATACAGACCGTGGTGCTCAAGGAATGAGGCTGAACACAGAGCTCCAGATAAGGCAAAATGCAGAAGGAGGTTAATATTTTAGGCATTTTCAACTGTAAAATAAGACATAACACAAATCCCATGACCCAAAACTAAATCTGCTTTCAAAACTATCCCAGACAAATTTGCCACTTTCAAAAACTTCTGCCAGCAGCAAATACCCATTTGTCTGAGAGCCTGTCAGAAGTGACTCCAAATCTCTCATCATTCCATCAATGTACAGCAGATAGTGAAGCAAACTACATCAGACTGATTCACTGTGCTGAGGAACGATTTCCCTGTATTCTTCAGAAGCTCAATGAGTACTTTTTGCCATGAATCTCACTTGCCCTTTCTACTTATGCATTGTCTGTGGAGGTCAGGCAATTTTCTAATTTATTTATCTTATGTTATTTGGGGCTTTCTTCAGCAAATAACTCTTCGCTTACAGATCTTTTGGGAATGGCAAATGTTTGCAAATTCATACTGCATTGCTTGGTTCAGTCCTATGGTGTTCCTTGATTAGCTGATTTGTATAGCTAACTGGCAGAAAACAAACTGCAAATTTCACAACCAAGTATTCGGTTTCATACTGGATTTCCATCACTCTCTGAGCAGTCAGGTTTAAAATTCATGTCTTGCAAGTAGTCATAGGAGCAACACATAAGCACTGAAGTGCTCCCACCAGACAGATGTGAGAGCCAGGTTAAACAGCTTTCAATTTCTTATGAATATTCATGAAAAGTGTTTGAATTCCTGCAGCTCTGCTAAAATGAATAGTCGGCATCATCCATCAAGCACTGCATGGGCCATTCTCTCATAGTATTTGCCATGTCCCCATAGCCTCCACAACTCTCCTGTGTAAGTCCACAGTGCCTGTAGAAACTGTTTGTGCAGCCAATTTAGAAGGGAAAAACACCATAATGGAAACTTCTAAATTTTCCACATTGTGGTTCCTGTTGTGCCCGTCTTACACATCGTGTGACATGAAGACAGCCAACAGGGAGGGCAGCAAGAGAGAATCAACAGTGATATAGGAGAGAAAACACTGAAAGAGGGGAAAAACAAGGATGGCCACTGGCAAAGGGGGATCAGCAGCATGTAGAGCAGGTACATATGGATGGACACAGCAGGAACACATAACACACAAGTATAATTTTTAACAATGAATCTAGTGCAATGGGTCATTAACTTCAAGGTTTATGGTCTTATCAGACTCAGCCTGTTGCTCCCAGTCCCTCCCTGTGCAGGCGCTACATGAGTGGTCACCACAAGTCCAATCAAACAAGGGGGTGCCATGGTTTAGCTTTTGTCATGCAGGGATCTGATGACGTGCTACAGAGTTATGGAAGAGTTGTAAAAATAACAGACAAGAAGAAAACTTGCTATGTAACTAATCTGGTGCGTGTTTTAAATTAAGTGAAAACCAGTAGGGCGAAGAATTCCTGTCAAACGTTTTTTTCTCATGGACACAAAAAAAATTCAGCTGTCAAAACACAAAGCTCTTTTGACTCAGAAACAAATGAGGGAGAGAAGGTTATAAAACATGAATACATTTGCCTTTTGAATTATTTTTGCGCTGTACTTATGCCATATAGGAGGAAACCTCAGGTCTCCCACTGAGTGAGCTCTTTGTCCAAATACTTTATATAGAAAGTCTGGTGTGTGCTGAATCAACAGGGTTGCTGTGACTGCACAGACCTAACCAACAGTTATGCCCCTGTTAGATGGACATTTTTTAGCTTTTCAATGAATTTAAAGTCCAATGATCCTAGATACCCTTATTTATTCTAAAAATAGAAATGGGCCTGAATTGCGAGTGCTGTGTGTGAGTCACACAGTGAGAGTCACTGTGGGCAACACATGTGCGTTCACATTCTATCAGGGTACATGTAACACCACATTAATACTGCCTGGGGAGAGTAAGAGAATGAGGAGAATTAGAGGAACTAAAACCAGAGCAAATACAGTCTTTGTACGACATTTTTGCTACGACAAAAATTGTCTCAGTGTAGTCTGGAATGAAATCTAAACTTGAAACTCCCTCTAGATACTGCTAAAACTCATATGAGGTCTTCAGATACCTTTTCTTTCTTAATAATAAAGCTGTTCTGTTACCCATAACTAACCTCCATCTCTGCTTGTGCTAAATGGGATGCCCCAGCCAGTTCCAGGTACCCAGCAATTTTGCCTGAATTCAGTGTTCCTCCCACTCTGCATGTCCTAAATCAACCACTAACAGAAGGGTTTTGAAGACCAGAGGAGCCAAAAGAGCATTTGTCCCATTTCCCCACTTCTCTTTTAAAGGAGTAGAGCTCAGACTGGGACTGAAGTTTCTGCTTTTAAGCCCAAAGTGGTTCATCTATCCAAGGTTGCCATCCTGGTGGGAGCCTTCCACATAGTACTGTCCTTGTGTGCCTGCTTAGGTGTGGTACCAAAGAGGGGACAAAATAACACTGACTACCTTGAAGAAGTGTTGCAGAAAACATTCAATATACTTGGCCGTGTTTTACTCATGGACAAGCTATTTTCCGCCTCAGCAGAGTGGCACTCCTTACTGACAGCCATTAGTTATTTGCAATTTTAAATAGGCCTTATAAACGTCAGGCACCTGAGTGAATAAATAATCTTTCAGAGCAGTAACTTGAAATAAGTCAAAGTAGAAATGGTGAGAAGACCTGGAGTATGGTCCCGTTGGGACTCCCTACCACTTCTAATTAATATCTGCTACTTAAAGCATCACAACCCATGGTTAAATAAAAGTCAGAGGAAATAAAGGAATATTAAATCCTTCTGGAGACATGTGTCCCTCTCCATTCACAGGAGAGGGCATGTTCCTCAGGGCTACTGCCAAATACACTCACTCTCTGACTTGTTAGGAGTATATGGAGATTTTTGGGGGGACAGCCCAGGGAACTGATCAGCCAGGCTGTCCTGGCAGCTTGCAGCTTCCCTAGGGCTGGCATTGCCCCTTATTCTCCCACTGCCTTCCCATTCTCATCCAGTCACCTTCTCATGCACCTTCCCAGGCTCTCCTGGCCCTCCACAGAGACAGTTCAGCTCATAAAACCTCCTGAAAACTGTGCTTTGGTTTTGACTCCTGAGGGAGTCCAGCTGGGAGTCAACAAGCACCAGACCTGATGCAAGAAAAGCAGGAGAAGAGCATAACCAGGTGCAAGGTGTGGGGAGTAAGGAGAAGTCACAGTCCTGGCACAGCTGAACACCCCTAAATTGCTCTGTCTTAATGACCTGGTGAGACTGCTGCAGAAACAGGCCTCAGACAACCACATGTTGACCACAGCAACGTGTTGCAGAGCCCAGGAGTTATAAGAGAACTGAAGGACAAAAAAGGGCAACAGTTTGTCTGCATTCATTGGTCTTTGATCATCGGGGACCACTTGGTTATTGACGAGTTATTTTTAGACTTATACACAGAATTCCAGAGCTGCTGTTGTGGCAATAGGGAAAGAATTGATTCGGCTGTGAAAAACAGCTCCTTGTAGAGCAGGTGTATGGAGGAATGTTATGATTTGGCAAAGTTTACTGATCTGGGAAATAAGAGTTTTGGAAAGAAAGCCTGAGTGGAAAACATCAGTTCGACTAGGACACCTTGCAATTCCTCCAACAAAGCATATGTATGTCAAGTCATAGGGAGCAATAACCCAAGTAGGGAACAAAGGAAGTTCATTTGTAATAATAACCTTTTATTAACTGGAGAATATGCAAATGAAAGGTGCCCTGACTTTTGAAAACCCCTGTTAATTGTGCCCCAGCTATACGAAAACCTTCTGACAAATTCCCCTTCTTTATTTGCTTCCATATAACAAGTTGATCTTGGTGCCACACTGCTCTTTGAAAGTTCTACTGCTTTCCTAATTAATAATTGCATGAAACACGTATTCCCCCCCTCTTGCTAAAAGTAGCATGGGGGACACTCTCTGGTTATGAAATATCCCAAGAAGTCCACAGCAAAATCTTTTTTGCTTGAATTTAATTAAGACGATTGGGTATTTTGTGTGCAGCTGATTTGGGAGGATTTTGTCACAGGTAAACAAGCTTTGAAAAAAAATTGCTTTTATCTCTCCTTGCTTTCTGTTTTAGTCATATTTCAAGTGCATTAGTATAATCTTTCCTCGACCAAACTCCACAGTCAGTCTATTCCATCATTGTTCTAATTTTATTAAAAGAAAATGACTGAAACCAATTAATTAAAAATCTCTTCAGAAATGCATATGTGGATGCGCTTATTCACTAAGAACTCACAAAATAACTCTGCATTTAAAAACAATTTATCTGGTGCATTAAGCGTGAACAAGATGTCTTTGTTAGGTGCACCCGCCTTTCGATGGTTCCCTACATGAATATGTTTGTCATGTAGATATCTGCAGCAGCTGAGTCAGAGAGAATCCCTTGTTAAACTAGGTTTGAGTTTCGGGTGGGTTTCCTTTTTCTTTTTTCCTGTGTGATAAAGCTGATTGATTTCAAGTGAAGAGTCTTTCCCTGCTGGGACCTGAACTGTCAAAAGCCATCTGTGAACCTGCAAAATTCTGTCATAACACCAGAAGTCCAAACTCTGCTCCAGAATCATCAGAGTTCAGGGAAAATTCCCAGTAATTGACAACAGAAGTTTTCTTAGCGAGGATATTCTGCCAGACTGAGACATTATTTTGTGTACACACAGACACCCACCTGGGGGACAGTGCTAACACAAAAAGTAAACTCTATTGATGTCAGTGAATTCATCATCAGCAAGACAACACAAGTGGCTGCACACTAAAACCTTGGACTAGGCTATTCATAAACTCTTAAGGTCCAGCAAAAGGCAAATTCCCATGTTGTAAAGTGTATTTGATTCTTTAGGGATAAAATAAAACCTCTAAATTTCCTTGAATTCAGGGTGAGGGTTAAGGAATTCAGAACTCTTGACCTGAAAGCTGTGCTTGCCCTTAACAAAACTCCAGCACATCTGTGCTGTGAATGCAGATAAATGCTGGCATCCAGCACAACGTGTAGAGGTTCTCCTGGCAGGGCAGGAAGAAGTTTCCTCTGCAGATGAGAGGTGTTCCTGTGGTGAGTATTTATCCACAGAGTCAATGCAGCAGCCCTGCTCATCTGCAAGAACACTTCCCAGGCAATATGAATATTCTTAGGGAGGTTCCTAGAAGATTTCACATACTCCATTTCTTCTTTGAGCAGGAAATCTTGAACAAAGGAATTTCACTGTCCCTTTTTGCTTCTCAATTCATTTTATACCCTCTTCATCTTCCATTAAAACGTACTGTTTGTCTACTCCTTCCACTCTCTGTTCTCCTGACTCTATTTAAAAGCTTCACATATCACAGCCTGCTGGTCACTAGCCAGGTATCCAGATGGTACTTATGTACCATATTGATAGGTGCCTTAGAAATAGCACTGAGAAAGGGGGGGTGGGGAAATATCAGTGGAGACTTCAGATGCTCTTTTTGATAAATGGCAATTGTAGATCTAATTAGCCAGTTCCCTCCTTTGGAGAAGCAACAACAGTGGCACAGAGCAAACACACCAGGAGACGTCTCTCACTGTCAGGTTTTAGCTTTCACCTCAGAGCAGGGTCCATCTGTCCATCCCTCGTCTTTGAAAGACATCAGATTTTGCCCAGGTTTGAAGGTTTCTCTCAGAGCCCATCATGGTACTGCCTCAGCACCCCCACACTATGTCAACTACTTTTACACAGACAACTGGTTTCTAGAATAAAGAGCAAACACTGCTCACCTTAATTGTGTGAGTATCCCTCTGGCAGTAATCAGGCTAATTGCTTCTGTCCGGCCAGCAGGATTTGGCTCTAAATCAACCACCAAAATGATTATAGCATAAGTGCAGGAGTTCCTTTACAACTCCAAGGCCCACTTGTTAAACATTATTTACATCTCAGAAATTCTGTTTCTTTTCTCTCTTCCACTTTACGAGGAGAAAGGTAGAAAAATGCCAGAACCCCACATGGCAGTGGGGGTCTGAGCCCACCACGAATGCAATGGCAGGGGAGACAGGTCATTTCAGCCCTTGCTGAAATGCCATGAGAAGTCTACCCATGGGAACCCCCAGTTGCATCACGTCTGGGGATCCCACCAGCGTCCTCCCAGGAACAGCACAAACTGCAGAGCAATCCCCAAGAAAGGAACCATTGCCTGAATCTGCTGTAGCTGCATGTTTGACTTATACCTTAAAGCATGAGATAACAGATCCTTGAAAATATGAAGCTTGCTCAATAAATCTGATAGATGGTCTCTTTACCTGGAGAAATTTCTAGGTTGTTTTTTTTTTTAAATCCTATTAAGCAATTCATGTGTATCGTGTGGCAAACATTTTAGCAGAGTACAGAAGTTCCAGCAGATTCATTTTAGCAGTTGGCACTGGAGAGGACAGGGAATTAAAATCCCTGGAGCCAGCTGGTACATGGCATTGGACCCTCCCCTAACAGTGGGACCTGGGAAAGGACCTGATAGGAAAGGCTTGAAATCCTGCCTCCACCAAGGAATACATGGGACAGAGCCAGCTCTCAATGGTGAGACCTTCAATCTGTATTTCAGAGAACTGTGCCTCTTTCAATAGTGTTTTGGTCCATCTTGACTGTTTCCATGACCACCAGCCTCAGAAAGAGCCCCAGCCTGGGCTGTGGTCGGCCCACAGCTGGAGCAACAGCTCAGGTCCACAGCCTTGAGCCTCTGGGGCCTCCAATTAAAATTCCAACTTGCTTATGGAGTTTAGGGGCCCTGAGGAGGAGGTGAGTAAGATGGTAAAGGGACCACGTTCAGCACCTGCCTTGGCCTTGCTGAGCTGTTCAAGTCTCCCAGTGGAGCCAAAGCTTTTTCTAAGCAGTTCCAGTTCGTTGCCTCCCCTCTTACAAAAATCTCTACACGTCTCTAATAATTTTCTCTGTCAATCTCTGCACTCTTTTTATATCCATTAAAGACCTGATGAGATAGGATGACCAGAAATGAAAAAAGATTCTGAGGATAGAGCACGCCATTGATTTATGTTAATGGCTCTGTAATAATATTTTCAGTGTTTGATTTCTTTTTCATCCTGTACACAGCTAAAATGATGATTACTTTTCCATGCCTCTTTCATTTATTGAACAGCCACTTATGTTGGACTCCACAAATTTGTTCTCAGCTCTGCCTCCAAAGCAGTTAAAATATAATTAATTTAAAATCCACCGACACATAAGAAGTTGAGGTGATTCTTTCCAATCCATCTTACTAGAATTCATCAATGAATTTCACCAGCTGTCATGCTTCTTGTACATTTGTCTTTGTAAACCTCTTCTGACTTCACTAGCTTTGACACATTTAACAACCGTTAATACTAAAAAAACCTCCCTCTCTGTAATTTCTATTGAACTACACCATAAGCCTTACAAGCCCCCAGATGTGCATGAATAAATATCATAGTCACCTGTGACAGCATCTTTAATGATTTTAACATTTTTTACAGTGATAACTTTCATCTTTTATGCATATGTCAGAGATCTAAAAAAGCAAAGTGTGCCAAGATATGTTGGAGTTTATAAAGGAAATCAGAGAATAAATGTTGCTTAATTTTGCTTTCATAATAGATTCTGTCTTGAAATATTAGGTGTTAAATCACCGTACCCTAAAAGGATTAGAATATGAAAAGCATTCCTCAGTGGTGGAGGGGAAAAAACTCTGATTACTTTTTTGATGGAGTTTGATAACCCAACAGAAGGGATTATACAGGACAGTGCCAACAATAGCCAGAGGCTGAGCATAGGGGGTTTTAGTCCTGTTTGTCAGCTAAAGATGAACAAAACCCAGCCCAATTCTCATCTCAAAGTTGATACAAAATCAAACACAAACAAGTATTTCATCAGAGGTCTGACAAAGTCACTTCACTTTCTTCTATTTATTACAATGTGGCTGTGCCCTGCCTTATTCTGGCTGGTGGGAGACAGAAATACAATATCACAAATTTGAGATCTGCTGGAAGCTGGAAACACCAACAATAACAGCACTTTATCTTCAAAGAGTTGCCAGAATTAAGGGCTAGATTTTTCAAAGCAGCTCAGCATCAAGAGTGCCTTCAGACTTCCTTGGGAAACAGAGAACTGAGAAGAGGGGCACTGGTCTTTCATTCCCAGCCTACAAAACAACTAAGAATTGTTTCCTACAGGTCGCCAAGCAGGCGAGATGTGGGCAAGTGATTTTATGTTAAGGGATTTCACAGTTGTAAATAGTTGCATAAACCTGTTTTTAAGTGTCACCTAATATCGAAAGTCTTTAATTTTTGTGATGAAGCACATCATTAGCTGCTGCAGGCACAGGAGCACTTCCCCAGCATGAGGTCTGAACCTGTGTGTTCAGTTTGTGAGACCATACAGCAACACTGGCGTACCTTCATGTGCAACACGAAACATAGCAGAGTTACTGAACGTATAAGCACAGTTTTAGCTAATTGACGTATTTATTATTGATGTGTGTGACATGGTAGCTGATTAAAGCCTCATGCTGTGCCAGGTGGAAAGCAAACATGTAGCCATAAAGATCAATTAAATGCATTTTGAGGTTGCACATGCAGCAAGAGGCAGCCCAACAGTGTGCTGGGCTCATAGGGTGCCTCGCACAGGGAGGGCTGCACAGACCCCAGCAACTCAACACACACACACACATTCTCTCTGGTTGCTTCACTTTCCTGTAGGCATATTTCTGAACTCTTTGGTGTGAGCAGCTGAGAGGAATGAAAGATTGGGACGGGAACAGCTGCAAATGAACTGCTGTATCACAGGCACTGAATGATGATTATTGCAGCTCTCTGTAGCTGGATGGGCAATGACTAATGCCCTGGGGTGGAGATAAGGAGACCAAAGTGGCCTGGCCAGGGAAATGAAAGGTGGAGGGGTAATTAGAGACCACACCGTTTTCTAGTTCTTTCTCTGGCAGTTTTTTTTCTGAGTTGTGTATTTACAGCATCACAGTAACTGGACCATCAGTTTTTCTTTCAAAGAGCTTGTTGCCTGCCAGTAAATTGCAGTATGCATAATAGCATAAATACAGCAGAATGACATTTTCATTCATGAGGTTTCATAGTAACTACAGAAACAAACCTTCCCTCCCTGAAGCAGTATCTGCCTTTCAGATTCTCTAGGTTGCTTTTCCCAGGGTAGTACTTTTTTCCTATTCCCTCTCATGTATTATTTCATATGTTATATTTCTGGCTTTCCACTTGAACTTGACTAGGAAACACTGCTTATCCAAACAGAGTTCCTTTTCCTCTCTAACTAATCTTTTTAATCTATAACTTATTTTATTGCCAGACATGAAAAAACAGCTAAAAATTTTATGACAGCATCTCCCCAGCTCCTGAGATTTCAGATGTGTCTTACATTGTGGTATCTTTTTCACTAAATCTCTATGAATAAGACAGAACATGTGTTGAAAAGAAATGTTGTATCATAAATTAACCCTCATTTCTTCGTGCAGATTCTAGAGATATTGTCAAATTACTTCACTTTCTGCTAACTCCTGGCTGTCTTTACTATCCATCCTCACAACTGAAAAATCAAACTAACAGTGTGCAAAGTTGGTTTTTAACATAAGAAAATGAAACATAAAAGTAAATGCTGAAGACAATAAACTTCAGAAATTGAAAAGCTACAGCTGTCATCCTTATCATCAAGAATGGCAGCAGCATCACAGTTAAAAATGAAAATCCTCAAATTCAATGTTCCAGGATGCCAGGTACTGACTGTACCAGCCCATAGCAAGAACTGATCCCTACTCAGTGAAGGGTTAGTGTTTCAGCTGAAAAGGTGTGAGAAAAGGAGTTGTATTTCCTTATTTGAGAGCAGATGAGCAAAGGCATAGAAAAATTGCCTGTATTGTACAAAAACACATCAGAAGCCTCAAAGTTAGCAACCAGTCTCCCAAATCACAGCACAATGACTAAACCCCAGTTAATGTTTCCTACTCCTACCTTCACGGAATCATGCCCATTTTTGCTTTATTGCCCTGGGTCAGTGCACCTGGTGTGAGGGCTGCCACCCAAGTAAAACAAATGCTCTGCCTAGACACAATCCTGTCTTCAAAGCCAGCCAATAGCAGCCTTCTAAGGAAGCTACAAGAAATTCCTTAACTGGTAAATGCAGGATAATCTATGCCAACGTTGGTCTTATCCTGACAGAGATTAACTTTAAGCCTTGAAGCATGAATTTTTAAGGAGTTCCAAAATTTAATTTATTACTGCTAAATATTATTACTCAAAGTACTCTCACTGCCCACAGACATGTCCACTCCATCTCAGGAATTGCGCTCCCACGCTGAACCATTTGCTTACCTATTTAATTAGTGCAATTATTTGTGATGGACATTAGAGGATCATATAAAACCCAGAGGCTCACCAGTTAATGAGCACCACCAGGTTAATGAAGGAGGAGAGTGGAGAGGAGCACAGCTTATTTTTGACTAGTCCCAGAATTCACGAGTAAGATCTTAGAGGAATGTAAATAACGCTGAAATGCTGCCAGCCTCGCTTCCCTGGATTTCTGAACTGCCTCCCCTTCCCTGTTGCCACGCCAAGTTTCGAATTTGCTGTGTGCCAAACTTCATACAAACAAATTTGCAGAAAATTCATTTCAAAGTCTGACTTACGCTAATACAAGCAACAACCAAACGTGAAAGGAGCGTATCTGAGCAGCAGGGCTACAGCTGCTCTTTCTGTGATCACGTAAATGCAGAAGAGAAACAATAAAGCCAGATCTGCTTTTATCTCATCACAGCTAAGCCCTGGATTTTGCGTAAACAGATACCAAATGCACCTAAACTTCTTAATCAGCTCTTTTTTTTTTTTTCCCAAGCCCACAAAGCAAAGTCTAGCTTTAGGGTAGGAAGAAAAGGAAAACTTTTTTGTGTTCTTATAGGAATACTTTGTACTCCCTTTTCAAGGTTCGTTTTCCCATTACAGCTCCCAGAAACTCACATTATGCTCCAGTTGATATCTGCTGTATCAGGCAGCTAAAAGAAATCTGTCACAATAAACCCATGTAGAAAAAACATTATTTTTATATGCATGTTTCTAAAGTTATAGTGGGAGCCAAAACGTTTTTCCCCAACTACCTGAAGTTACAAGGATGTCCAAAGTGATTTAGTGCTGAGCACTAGGGAAAGAGGCATGCAGGTGGTCTTTGGCCACAAGCAGCAGGAGCAGCTCCTGGCGGATCAAATCATCCCTGTTTCCACTGCTGCCATCACCTCCTGGGGAGAGGCGAGGCTGGCCAGAAAGCTGCAGGCAATTAGGGGTAATTAACAGAACTGGAAATTCATGCCAGTCTGCTATTAGTGAGATAGTCAGGGGAAGGAAGGGGGCAATGAGTCCAGACTCTGTTTTTCACTTTCTTGAGTGGCTTACTCAACAAAGACGTGTCAGTGGGAGACTCAAACTGAGACTCAACTCCCCTTCTTCTCTCCTGTGCTAAGGAAGAACTCCCCAGGGTGCGAGTCAACCACCCCATTTGCACTCATCCCCTCCCCGCTGCTACCACTCCCTCTCCAGGTGCCTCCAAATATCCCAGATCATCCTTTGCCCTCTCTGCTGCCTCCCATGGTTTCACTAGGAGAAGGTTTTCTCCCCTCAAGCCCAGGCTGCCATGGCACTTGCCAAACAAGAGGAAGGGTAGGGACAAGATCATGAATGTGCTTTCTCTTAGGTACCTCATTAGAGACATACAGATGTAAATCAAGCATAAAAACAAGGCAAGGACTGAGGCAGGACTGTGGTGTTTCAGGGATAATGCATCCAAGGGAAGGCCAGCTTTGCTGCCAGACACATTTCACAGATCTTAGGGAATGTGGCACTTCCCAAACCTCCTTTTTTCCACTCCCCAGCATGAAACAAAGCTGTGTCATTTACCCCAACAGCAGCTGCACCTCATTTGGAGACAGGGCAGTTTTTCTGATTTGCAATTGAATTCCTGGACTTTTAGCCTTTTTGTAAACAGGTAACAAGTTCGGGTCAGCTGGGGATAAGCCAGGGCAGCTTCTTTCACTGCAATAAAAGTCCCATTGCAATGAACTCATGCTTGTCCTGAAAGCAGCCTGGGCAGAGGGGCTCCAACTCAGTTGTCAGTGCCTTACAAGATACACAGAACTCCCAAAAAGTTGGGTTTTTTTGTTTAAGAGAACGAAGATGGCCCAATTCTCTTCCTCACAGGCAGTAACTTGACCTTGCTCCTTCAGCTGCTGCTATGCAGCCCTTCAGAGACAGCAAACAATCCAAACAAATCCCCAGAATCACCCCAGGCAGCCTTTTCCAGCTTCTCCTGTTAGACATCTGGGCAGGATGATCTGCCAGCAATGACTGGCTCAGCTTCCCCCCACCACAGAGCTGGTGCCTGCAGTGCTGGGCTGCCCACACTGCTCCCACTCTGGCTGTGATGGAGCCCAGGTGAGGAGCCATCAGGGCACGGCACTCACTGCTTCTCACTAACCAGCTCTGTGTGATTATGCCATAGCAATTGCTCTGCAGTCCAGCAGATAACAATTTTTGCGTAGTGCAAACCATACAACTACTGCCAGGCAGTCACTGGTCATTGCTGTGACACAGCCAGCCAGGTCCTGCGCCAGCTCCTGCTTTGCCCCACTCAGCTGTAATTCACCTTGGCACACACTTCTCTTCACCGTCCTGTCATGCAGAGGTAAAATCACTTAGGTAAAATTATCCCTCTGTCCTTCCATCCCATTTTCCCTCATTACACCCTTCCGCTGACCACAGTGAGTAGCTGATCTTTAGCAGCACATGCCCTGCAAAGGCAGGCAGACATTTATAGTGCCACTCAAGATAAGTTAAGGTCTTTAATCTTTCAGAACAATTTGCCTCACCAGCTGTTCACTATCCAAGTTTGCTCCAGATAAGACTCTCTGGCATCTAAATGTCTAAAAAACACAGTGCACTTAAAACTCATTCTTTTGCTCTCACTAATTCCAGGTAGCAGTGGAATATACGAATATTTTCAGTTCCTCCAAAGTTGCAGAGAAGGTGTAAAACCACAGAGCACAACAAGCCCAAAGGGAAACCCAAATCCCACTTTCAGGCAGTGCCATGGCAGCCAGCTGGCTGCATAGAGATGCAGAGGTCTGGGCAATTAATTGCAGGGTCTGGGCAATTAACTGTTTTCTCTTTTTTTGGGCATCAGCCTTTCCTGCCCAGCCAGCACCATGAGGCTGACCAGTGAGGAGCACAAAGAAAGTCCCTAGTACTGAAGCTGTCCACACAAGAATAATTGCAAATACAGAACACCCAGAAAATGGAGTTGACAGCATGAAAATGTCAGTTCAGAATTCAATGGGAAAAAAAGGGTAAATCATTCGTTTTTAAGGGCATGACTGGTCTCACTAAGAAGTACATTTAAAGTAAGATTATTTGGACTAGGGCAGGGAAAGGTCAGTTAATCCTTTTACTTTGAGAACGTAGTTATTCCCTAGGATGTATTTTTTCTTCTTCCATGCAAGTCTTTGTATCATAGGGGTCCCAGTCTTCAACACAATTAAGAATTATTGAACTTTCATTTGCACTGTTGCTTTGATCTCATCTTGCTGGAGAAAATGCAGGTTTTAGCTCCATTTATCCACAGTGTTAATTTTTCCATTGGCTTTGTGGAAGCCACCAATTTACTGACTGGCTTTCCTCATGATTTAAAACATCATCTCAGTAACATTACTATCTCCCAGCCATATTTCACAGATATTGTGAAACTGGTTTATACCGATATCTTACTTAGCATCTGGCTGACAAGACAATTGCAGGAAAATATTGCCAGAGATATAAGGCCATTTTGTGATAAATAATGAGCTTTAAAGCTTAACAGGTTGTTTTCTTTAGAAGGAATCATACCAGAGTTCCTATGCACGAAATAGCCACTTGCCATACACAGGCTGAGGTGGAAAGTGCCCCTTAATGCATGAAATAAATCCTAGAGAGTGACCAAACAACAGCTAAATTCTGAGCTGAAGTTTTTCATGGCTCTTTGAATTATCTAATTTGCCAGAAGTGAGTGACTGCTTCTGGAAGTGTACTACAGCTAATAATGCATTCCAGAGTTATTAAGGTTTATCATGTAAATCTTTGAGTGCTTTTAAAATGCGTATTACTTTCTTGATAAACTATGATGGCTCCTTAGGAGCTGTTAATACAAATTAGGGTGCATGCCACATGTAGTAGAAAGCCTTATGGAAAGTACTTACTCCACATGGAGAATAATCAGCTTTTAAATTATATTAAATACTGCAGCTGCAATGTTTTCCCCTCAGTTGCAGGGATCAGATCACTTTTGTAAAAATATTTTTTTTACTAAATTTCACTTCCTTATGTAAAAGCCCAGTTTTCAGTTGTGCAAGCAGGAGGTGAGAAGCTGGAGACTGACAAATTGCAGGGAGGGGAGGACAAGCTCCTTTCATTTGTACCAGTTAGAATTCCCCAGATACTTTTCATAAATAATTTCTGTAATCTAAAAAACGTGTTGCTTTTGATCAGAAACCTCACATGTACATGCAGAGCAGAGTTTCTTGCTTATTATTTCTACCTCCAGGTCCTTATATTTGGTGCCTTTTTACAACATACAGCAGCTACCTGTGCCCTGCACAGCAACCTCACTGGGCAAATTTATTTTCCACAGGCACAGCGGGCTGGGGTGTTTGTTTACCACACCATAGCACTACTGCAAACACCATCCCCATCTGGAAAACCCTACCCTGATGCATGTTAAATGAATAGGATGAGAGAAAGAAAAGTTGCATTGACTTCATCTGGAGTCAGGTCAAATCACAGCATCTCACCTTGGCTTCCTTTGAGCTCCTTCAAGGCAAAATGAGGTCTCGAACCAGGCACACTCTGCAAGGCAAAAGCAGGGGACCTGGAAACAAGAGGGTTTCTGGGGGAATGTTGTAAACATTTAGCTCAGCTATAATTACAGATGGTTTGTCTAAAGGAGATCTTTGGCTTGAAGTAATGGCTGAGAAAAATCTGAGTAAAAGCCCCAGGATCTGCTCCATGCTGGATAAAATGACCTTGTAGTCACTGTGAGTGGCAGATGATCTTCACAGACCAGTTGTCACAGGTCAAGGGGGGGATGTCTTCATATGTGTATTGTGACAAACAGAAAAAATGGATAAAAACTGTGTTCATACAGGGAAAAGACCTGAGGATGGGTTCTGTTTTGCTTTCATAATGGAAAGATGCCCAAACCTCTCCATGAAGTGTCCTTGCAGCTCCATTCCTGCACCCCAGTGCTCCCACACTGAGTGTGGGAGGCAAGCAGCCCTCCTGGCTGGGTATAGGATAATGTCACTTTGCAAATCTCCTCAAGTGCTTGCAAACTGTTCCTGGCATCAAAATAGCCATGAAAAGTGGACAAGAGGGGAACATGGACAGCACTTGGGGAGCAGGAAAGCCATAAGCTGATGCAACACTCATCCACCCTACACGATCAGCTAAATTAACTCAACAGGATCTGCAAAATCAGGGAGAAAACTCTTCCTCTGGCAAATGCTACCTTATCATCAGTTACAATTTTTGCAAGCTTCTGTATTGTCACAACTTGGTACCAATTACACATTTGAAGACAACCTGCTGGCGAAAAGCTGTTAGCGTTCCCTGCCATATTTCTTCTCATCAGATTGCAACAGGTAGCAAGACACTATGGAAAGAGGGTTTGTTTATGTCTTAAACCTGCAGGTATTCATCTACAAAGTTCTTTATTCATCAGTGATATATCATGCAGGTCTTGAGCACATCCTGTACACACATATATATCTTCTTGACAGACTAAGACAGGAAGGATTTGGAGAGAAATTCTGTTGTTTAAAAACAACCTCAAGCAAACTGCCCATATCAGATTCAGTTTCCACTGTTTGCATTTTTTGAGTCCCATCTCCATCATAATCACATTCAGACGGAAACCTTGTGGTTTTAGACTTTGGCAAGTTCTGTTGAAAGCAAGATAATTGCAATGTGTTAAAACCTTTTTCAATGGCTCCTTATTCTCAAATGATCCATGAAGAAATATCTGAAGGAGTGTTTTCCTTCCCTGAGGCTCTCACCTCTATTATTTTCTTTCCCGTAATGAACCTACTTGCTCTAAGTACAAACTTTTACCTTTCCACGACCTTTGCATGAAAGAAGTTTGGCTTTACTATGGCAACCACGTGTCAAAGGTAGGATCCTTTTAGACTTATATTTCAATCTTTGCTAAAGGAGAGAGAAACAGACGCAGCAGCAAGATCCAGTTTCTACAGATGTTGGTCTGAACTGTTTCTGTATTTGTGAGGAGCACTGGGCAGAGTGGGCAGATGCAGTGTCAGATTAGCTCTGCTTGTCTCGCAGGTGTGGGGCAGATGGCTCTGGATGTGCTCCAGGCATGCGGGCACCAAAAAGAACGGCTGTATGGAAAGCAGTGTGAAGCACCAGCTCCCTTATTGCTTCTTGCACGGTGAGGAGCAGCACTTGGAGAGATTATAGTACAACTGGGAAGTATAGAGGAGGTGATAATTTATATGATAATGTCCAATAATAACGTATGTGCCCTTATTCCCATAAATGCTGAGATGCTCTCAGAGTTTATCACTTCCTGCACTGTTGTAGTCGCTACACAGTCACACACTAAGGCCTTCAGTTGCCAGGACATATTGACTTTTTTTTTTTTTCTGTTAGACTGAGCAAGCATTTGAGCAGTGTTCCATTAACCCAGGCCTGGGAGGTGGATTTGGCATAGGATGCTCCTGTTGCTGCCGTATCCAGTGCCTCAAGTCACTGGTGCCGTGCCTCGTTCGATGTGGAGCGGACGGCAGGGCTGTGTGAGACAGTTGTAGGCAAATAGACCCGAGGACTATAAAATGAACACCTAAGTGGTGGGGAAAGCGTGAAAACTAAAAATACCCATTCTGTACCCACAGCCAGATTTGGAGCTTGCAGCAGGCAGATTTTTTCTGTTGTTCCTTACCCCAGCTCCAAGCCATCTCTTCCCAGCAGCTTAGCCAGCCTCACTCAGCCACTGCCCCGATGGTTTGGGATGGTCGCTGATGCTCCTTTTTATGGTCCTCTCAAATGGAGGTGGCAGACAAGCAGTACAGCTCCAACGCTGTTGGCAAGTGCAAGCAAGAGTGCTGACAGGCACTTTTCCAGTACTTTCCCACCTTGCTTTCTAGACCTCTGCAGGTAGATCAACAACAGACTGAAAACACTTGAGTCCTGTTTCCACACAATTCTGAGAGGACAGGGGTATTGGAGAGAGCAGCAGAGGGAGAATTACCCTGCAAAACATCTAAAATGATTACCATTTAATATATGCTATTCTACTAGAGGGACTCACCACTGTGCAATGGGCTGTGCTCTCCCAAGAACATTTTCTTTGAAGTGGATTCTGTAACTATGGAAGGACAGAGATAGGTACCCTCCTGACTGTATCACACTGTGACTCCACTCAACCGCAGCAGACAGTGAAGAGAGGTACAAACTCAAACACAGGCCGAAGAAGCTAAGTTTCGTACAGAGGAGAGGTGTCCTCAAAGAGCAACGTGTTAGGGAATCATTTTGTTTCTTTTCTCTGCAGTGCTGCTGTGCCTTTCATTTAACATTATTGAGAGGTGGAGTTAAATTTACAAGTGGCAAGGACATAAGAAAAGTTGATAATAGCCATGGGCTCAATCTATAGGGATTGATCCTGCCAGTTATTGAGCTGCCTTCCGTTAAACAGCTGAGAGCAATTCTGGGTGTTCAATTCACCCTTCCAGTGTCAGGATTTTTTACACAAACTTCCTCTCTGCCCTCTCCATGACTGTCAGAATATCCATCCATATCACTAAAGACTTAATTTCCTTGTTTACTGTAGCAATCCAACACACTAATCAAGCAGATGCAAACGTTTCCTGAGCAGACAGTCATGGTGACCACAATGTCCCGGGGGGATTTCTGATGAGACTGTGAAGCCAAAGAGGTTTTCCACTCAGTTTTAGAGCTCCCAGAAATGATCTCAAAATGTTAACAAATTCTCCAGACCTGCTAGTCACAGCAGTGCCCGGCAGCCTGCTTTAATTTTCCTGAGTGGGTGAGCTCCATTTCCAGAAGAGCTCACACAAATTCAGGTTGCTGCAATAGTCCCTGAAGAGATGAGATCGTCTTTCAGGAGGACAAAACACTATCACTAGGTATTACACATGATTTTTCCTCCGCCTCAGACCTCTCCAGTCAACATTGCTATCCCCGTAAAGTCTGGTCTTGTCAATCCACCTGAGCTGTTTCAACTTCTCTGACCTGTTACCAATCAATTAACTAATTAAGAGATTTCCTCTCCAGCTAAAAATCAAAAGCTCAGCAATTATTAGTTATTTTAAACAAAACAGCAAAACAGATCTCCTGTAGCCTGTTAAAGCTTCCCTGAGGTTTCAAAGGACCTTCTTTAAAGCTGTCACTCATCAGAGACTGTATTTAATCTTCTCCAAAGCTGTGTGTCCTCCAGCAGCAGCTCACCAGGTGTCATCCCAGTTCACCCACAGCCACATGCACAGTGCTCGGGCTGGAGGAGGATCACAGTCCCCACCAGGACTGGATCTCACACCTTGATCTGAGTTTTAAACCACACATTTACTCCTTGGTACTAAGGAGTGCAATGAACTGCAGCACTGAGGGGGGAAGGCAGGCTGAAGCCACTGCCTTTTGGCCAAGAAGATGGGTCTCTGCTGCATCTGGGTGTTTGCTTCAGGCCCCTCTTTTGTAGCAATCAGTGCAGGGAAATCATGGAAATCAGATGACAGAGAGACAAGAAATGAGTAAAATCCCATGAACAACTGAGACCAGGTATATCTCTGAAAAACACCTCTCTGAGATGAGCACTGGGTAGCTCCAGCCTCAGCAATCTCAGATGATATATGACTGAAGTCTGGTGTGCAAGGTAGCCAGCTAGGAAGGGGAAATCATTTCAGCTCAGGGTTATTTCTATTTTTAACATTTCTGTGTTTATTTCTGCATTTCAAACAAAAATGCAGCACAGACAACTGAACTGCAGGGATAACTGGGGTGGTTTCAGATGCAGGTGAAGCTGCAGGAGGAGACATTTCTTAAGTGGAAAAAGTCAGTCATAAGCAGTGAAATTAAAGCCCTTTTACCCATCTGGTAAATCCCTTTCCAGGCAGTTCTGGGACAATTCAGCAATAGTTATGAACCGCAGATGTGCTTTAGGGAACCTGTGTTCCGTCTGATAATTTTTAGGTCAACTCTTGGAGATTCATATCAGAAAAAGAGTTATTGGCCAAATGTAGCTATTTCCCCCTCCACTTTTTTAGCAATCTTCCTCCTGTCCAAGAAACAGTTGGCAAATAAAGCAGGTACCCTCCTATCCATGGGAGATAGGTTCACCCCGGCAGTTACTGCAGACAACTACATTGTAGCAAGTAGCTAGCAATAATGAATAATTAATGAATAAATAATGTATTTATGTCTCAATACCCCAAGGTCTTTGGGCACCTTCACAGAAAATAATTAAAACAATAGGTTACAAATAAGATGACAAGTCCACAGGCAAGTGAATGTACATAAACCCACAGTAAAAACAGAGAGGACGTGAAAGCGATGCAGGAGCCAAAAAGTTCTTGTGCTTTGTTCTGCAGACTGCACAGTTTCTGATGGTTCACCATGCCCTGTACTGGGATGGGAAGAAGCCAAATCCAAAGGCAAATACCAGCCCTAGCAAGCAGTATTCACGAGCCTTACTGTCACAAAACCACCTAAAGAATGATAGCTAGGCAGGGAAAACACAGGTTTGCAGGCTACGGGGATGCCTGAGTCCATGAGTGCAACCAGTGTTAGATGCAGGTAGTTCCTGGCTGTGTCTCCTGTGAAGGTCTTTTTCATTCAATCCTCCAGCAATTCAAACGGTTTAAGGGGCAAAGAGCAATTCCTGAGTATTGCCAGATTTGTACCTCTTACTTAGACCTGTCCATGTATTACAACTACTAATAGTTGGGCCAGACACCATCATTAGTGGAGAGCAGCCCAGAAGCAGATTATATATACAGACACCTTTGATCTTTGGGGTAGTCAGAGCCATTCACAAGCACAGCCTGAGCTGGGAATTAAGGTGAGCAGCCACTTCTCCCTGCTGTATACAAACACACAAACTGTTTTCAAAACCCTTTCACACCTACTTGAATAGCAGGATCTCATTAGCAAAACACAATAGGCTAAAAGCACGTTTTTCCAAGCAACCCGGTGGAGTCACAAGGAAAGGTTTCCAGCTACCGTTTGAGAAGCCACAGGCATCACATTTGAATAAAAGAATTCACTGATCTGAATGGTTATGAGCAAGCAAAATGACTCTGGGGTTGTTAAGTCTCAGGGAGCAGAAAGGGAAGGTGGTTGTTTGCAATCTGGAACACCTCTGTCCTTCCTGTGCAGATGCTCAGACACCTCCTCCTAGATTTTAATTTCTCTCTTGATGATGCAGTATAAAGGTCCCTGGAGGTTAAAACCTAATATTAAATACTTTCAGTTACTTATAAGCACTGCAAAGCCTATATTTCCCTGCTGGAGAGAAAGAGCATATTTGTCATATATGCCCCTATATCCAACCTGCAGCATTATCAGTTACCATGTAACACTTTCAATTACACAGCAGTTTGGCAGTGCTGCCACTTTACTTCATCTTAAGCATGAGAAGAAATCTCCCATTGACTTAAGCTCGGTGATCCACCTGAAAACTAACCCCACAGCTCTAAAGGCAACTCACCTTGCCACTCATTTAATGGTATTGGGTGAAGTGGCAAAGCCTGCAGATCTAGGGGAGGAGGAGGGAACAGTTTCCTTCAGCAGCGTCCACAGTTAGTTCAGCTTCAGTCAGTCAGGAAATTTCACCTTGCTTTTCATTGCTTACCTCATTCCATTCTCTATTACATTTGTAATTCTCTCAGAGAAGCTCATCATTAGGTTTCTCCATGGTTTCTGAACTGGTCCCCAGGGCTCAATGCAGTGATGGGGAAAGGGTGAACAACCTCATGCATTAACGTAACACTTGTCAACATCAATGCTTCTCCACCTCCTGAGGCAATGGCACTTTTATAGAGGGGAGAGAGCTGTAAGCCTTAAAAAGCTTACAGCCTTCACAGAAAAATCAGGACCCAGTTTCATGTGATCCCACAAAATTAGGAAAGTCCATTTAGAGACACTATAGAGTTGGTGGGAATTGTATGTCACTGCCTCCCATTAGCTTCTTCCTGGATTTAGGGTTAGACCTCTCCTGTCCCTCAGCTGAAGAAACCTCAGGGTGTGTGTCCTTTCCCTCAGTGACACTAAGCATAAGTGGCAGGGCAGGTCACAGAGCAGCCCTTTAGCAAAGAACAGTCACTTTTGGAGATCAGACTGCCTCCCTTCTTCCAGTGAAGCTCAGAGTAATGGGAGCAGTTAAGTTTCTGGGCACTGTTGATTCCTAAAATGATTTTATAAGACACTTCCTGAACATTTAGAGATGACCTATGAAACCAACCCCAGCAGCAGTAAACATCATGGTATGATGGGGAACTGGCTCCCATGCTTTTATTCCCACCTTCCAACTGTTCTGAACACCTATGAGCACTCCAGTTACCTGGGACCTCACCTAAAACACATAGAAGTAATTAGAAGTGCTCCCCCTTAAGTGAAGGCAAACATTCAGTTTCTAGGCTATTATTACCCATGCTCCTTAGCCTTTTGTACTCCAAAATGTCCCATTTTACTGTTTTGGGGAGTTTCTTTCCTAGTTCAGCTCTTGCTGAGGGTCTGAGGTCTCCAGACCATCTTTGCTTTGCTTTGTCAGACACCTGCACTGGCAGCAGGCACAGCAGCAATGCACGGTGTGGGGCACTCTAGAGACTCACCTGTCCTAATTGCTTTGAACTACACCATCCTGTGAGAGGTCATGCAACAACAGCTGGGGCAAGGCTGCCCCTTTTCCGTGCTTTCAGCTGCTGAAGTCACTTTGGTGGCAAGTCAGGGTCAGCCAAGGCTGACCCCCAGGCACTGGTGCTGGTGGAATCATTGGCAGAAGGCAAGGCTCAGCAGGGGAACAGGGACATCCCTCACCTCTGAGGCCACTGGAGGTCTCCTGGCCATCCACATCAATCA
Organism: Corapipo altera; assembly: GCF_003945725.1. NCBI lineage: Eukaryota > Metazoa > Chordata > Aves > Passeriformes > Pipridae > Corapipo > Corapipo altera. The sequence goes on along the minus strand of NW_020884895.1, from coordinate 5,330,538 downwards.
CCACCAGTGTCCCAACAACCCTTTGTCATCAGGTGAAGTTTGTGGCCAGTCTCAGCTCACCAGCCTGGCTGCTGAACCTTGTCCACAGCTCACTACCAGCAAGGTGGGGATTTAGGTACAAAAGCACAGTCCCAGGAAGGCTGCCATGTCCTTATACTTGCCAAAATGTAAGCTTGGGGTGCAATAAAGCACATGCTGTTGAGTTTAGAGGTTCTCCTTCATTCTTGAATGTTATAATTATTTTTAAATTGTTATTTTATGTCCACTACCTGGAGAATTGGGATCAGTATGTGCTATAGCTCTGAAAGGCGTAAATAATTACTGCTTCAGAGTTGCTCAATCAGGCTGCCTCCAATCAGATTTTTGGTGAGCTTCTTGTTGTTGTTGTTTTAGTGTTGTTGTGCTGTGCTTTGGTTGGGTTTTTTTAACAGTAGATTAAAGGGTTATTTCTGTTGGAAACAGACATCTCGGTAATACTGAAAATGAAATGTCCTAAATCAGAGCCTAGGAATGCATTATTTCACGCACTAGCTACTGAATGATGAATTAATAACAGTATCTCAAATACATCTTCCATCAATATGCTTATTCAGATTCCATCAGCATTTAATTAACATAAATTATATGACATGAGGAGGGTTCAGGCAATCATCAAAAAGAACACTTCTTTTGTAAGCTACTGCAATTCTTGTGATTTCTGCAAGGCAGCAATTTTTATTTTTATTTTCCTCTAGAAATTCATCACAAATCAAATGTTTTCACAGCAAATTTAGAGCTGACTTTTTTCTGATTTTCTGAGGATAGGATATTATATCTTTGGCTTTGTTTCAGGTTTTCTTCTAAGTTTTATGCCAAGGAATAGCAGTTATAGAAAGGAAGTAATGGCAGTATCTAACTGCAGAGGGAAGTTCAGCAGTCTCTATAACCCCACAGTGAGGTGGAGCATCAATAAACTGCACAAGCCATTTTACATTTAAGCATCTAAAGTCAAGAGAAAATAGTTATGAGTGTCCTAAAATGACTGGGTCTGTTTTGTTTTGTTTTGTTTTTTTTTTAATCTCATAACAATACAAAAAGTCTTACTGTTCTGCCTGGGTGCAAGGAAAAGCACGCAGAATCCAGGAATGGGAAAGTGCAGGTACGTGATAGAAATGTCAGCCAGGTGACCAGAACGATGAGGAGGGAAAGAACAGCTGTAGTCCCCCATCGGGCTGAATGGCATCCAAATGCTCATTTGCAAAAAGAAAGGAACTAAGCACAAAAGGCAAGAGAGAAATACAAGGACATACAGTCTCCTGATGTCAGAAATGGGGATATCAATTTTTCTGTGTGCCTTTCTAGGGCTAAGAGAGGGAATTGCCTGCTTTAACCTCCCACAGAGAACTAAAAGATGAGTTAAACCAATAAAAAGTTATTTGTATTAAGTATCACTTGAAAAGCATATTCTGCTGTTGTTTTTGTAGCTCATGCTTTTATTTAAATGTATTATTTTTTGTCCTTAAGTTTTCTTCAGTGAAAAAGTTTATTCCAAAAAGGTGTGACAAACCAAAATATTTTATCCAGACAGACGTGGTTATTCTATAAACTAGGACAAGGGACTGCCAATAAGTGTCCAGCTCCCCAGCCTGTTACTCCAGGAAGGGCCAGTGTACCACCACAGGTGCTGCTCTGCAAGTCAGGGTGGCAGAGCTGCATATGTGCATCTGGAAGCAGCTTTTCCAGAGACTAGAAACAACTGCAGAAGTTTTCTTGTGTGCAATAAAGAGCAGATCCTAGCCCCAAAAATCTTTGGGGAGTTTGTAGTGGGAGGCTGTCTCCTTTGCATCCCACGAAGGAGAAAGAGTGGCAATATAAATAAATGGAGTTAATGTATACTGCAAGTGGTGAGGAGATGAGCCTGCATTCCATTACACTGTTCTAGTCCATATAATCCACTCCAAATTACTTAATAAAAAGCTCACTATCCAATAACCCTCCATGCTATTGTTATGAGTTGCCATAGAGTAACGGCACTAAGTACCCAGCAATCCTGCAGCAAGCAGCTGCTCCTTCTCCAGAGAGTTCACAAGGGACCACATAAGCAAAGGAAAAATAATAAAGCACAAAGTGTCCAAGATTAGGCAGCAAGTCGGTAGCTGAGGCTGGAATAGAACCCACATCCTTCCTGCCCTTGCTGCATGGAGTGGGCTCCACATCACTTAGCTCTGCTTGATGTAAGATGCTGTGCTAAGACTCCAACATTAATAACCATAGTTTCTTTAGGCATCATAAAGGTCCATACAGACTGACAAATAAACCAGCAGGCATGGAACAGTACCTTGAACAAGGCACTTTTTCCCTAGCCTGGCAGAAGATGTGCGTCACCATAAAAAGATCGAAGATACACCCACGTAAAAACGCTATTGTGAAAACCTGGTTTTAAAGCGTGCCTCATTCATACTCACAGTTAAAGTATCTGTGAATGTTTGTGAAGCCTGTCTCAAACTCTGATCAGAGAACAAGTCTCATGTGGGTTTTCCCCATTAAAGCAAATCACTTGCCAACACGTTTAGCCTCAGAACTTGGAAAGGGGAACTGCAGGACCATCATTTTTATATCACCATTCACTTCTATCCCATCCTTTTTCATAGCTAGAATTGAAGGGCTCAAGAACAGTTCTTCAAAAACAGTAACAGTGGCCCTTAATCATCCTCCCACCTAAAGATACTGTTAAAAATGGGAAGATGAAATTATCAACCTTCTGTCATCCACACTGCAGCACATCCCAACTCTATGTTTGCATGACCTACACGTCTTTGGGTATACCTTCACACCACAAAATACTCCCAGGAGCAGAGGGAACAGCACAGACAAGAGATTTGGTGCCACCGAGGCTCTGGTATTTTTACAATAGTGACTGAGATTTTCAGAGGGGAAACGAACTGTTCAAATCTGATTTTAGCTCAGTGTGAATTGGACTCCCAACCTCTTGAGTAATTTTTTTTTAGAACATCCACACCAGAATTAGTAACAAAAGCATTTGCCTTTTTTTATTCCCCCTTTAGTTTTGCATTTTTCATTACACGAGTGTGAAGCAATACTGTACTATGAGAAGCAGTCAGAGCTAGCTGAAACACCACTTCTGCTATAATCCCTCTCTTTCAGTTACTCATTTCCCTTTCTCTTGACATTCTCAAAAGGATTATTAATAACAACTGGGGAGAGAGATATTTTCTGTCTCTTAACTTTGTAACAGGTAAGTTTTCCCTGGAACATATTACTGAGGTTTCTTCTGCAGACATCTCCTGTACCATGCCCCACTCCTCAGGAGCAGTGGTATTTCCAGAAATTAAGTTAGCTCCACTAACTGTGTTATATCCTCCATTCTTGATAAACCACTCTTCATTGCCTTAATGTTCCCATTATGTTTGATGCATTGCATCACTGTTCATTTATTATAGCATTTTAGCTTAGGTTCACATTATATATCACTGGTGGAGCTCTCTGGGATAAAGGGCAATGAATGTTTTAATTGCCTGATAAATTATTAAGGACACTCCTTTAATTGGGTAATGTGGTGTTTACATCTTTGAAGCAAACACTTATGGAATCTGTATGGGTGCAGATTTTTGCTAAACACACAGCTACCAGCCGCTATCTCCCTTTGAGAATAATAGTTTTATCAGGCTATTAAAACAAACACCACACAGGATAGAGTGTACCAGATGCCAGGCAAGATCAGCAGCTGGAACAAAGAGACGAGCCTCCATCAAAGTCAAAGGAGGTACATTGACTTACATCAGCCAAGGGATTGGTCTTCTGCAACCAATGGATTTCGCTCAAAGCAAGGCAAAATAGCAAAAGACCTACATTTTCCACTACTTTAGCTAACCTAGTTCATCTAAACTGAAATGGGTCACGGTGTACCCACACAAGGAGTTCAGCAGCAAACCTGAGTTCAGAGGGAGCACAGGGAAAATGCAGCTGGGGACAGCAAATGCGTGATGCACTAAACAGAACCTGGTGTGGCAGAAACCTGGTCTTCTGGCTGCTCTTGCAATGTAGGTCAAAAATAAAACATCCTCTGGAAGGACACAGCCTAAGCAGCCCCTTACAGCCCATAGGGAAAAGATGGGGCAGTACAGCTGGGAGGAAACACAGTCCTGCCTGGAACCTCACTGCTCCCAGCTTTCTCCTCTGTTCATCTTGGTACTTTGAAAGTGGGATTTCTTGAAATTTTGCATCATCACTTCTTTCCTGAGCTGTGTGAATGCAAAAGTATTTGTTGTATTCTTTCCAGCCAGATACTATGCTTCTTGCTTATTAAAATAGAGAGGAGGGAGCAGATTGTCTAGGATGAAGCTTTGTGTTGCTTAGAAGTATTGAAGAAATGGGCTTTTTAGGATAAGTTAACATTTCAAAGGTGTTTCATATCTATTTGTTATCAGCTTTTGGTAATGCAGTGAGACTGAGCTCAGCCCCTGCATGCAAAATACCACTGAAATGAATTTTACCTTATCTCACTGACTTGACCCCTGCATGCCAAGCTATGCACAGGTAAAAGGTAAAGAGGTTCAAAGCCTACAGAGGACAGAGCCACTCATTTCTGTAACTTTGCAGTGGCTCCATTTACAGCTGGTTTTGGAGCAGACTCCCTGGGATTTAGGGCAGTCCATCCTGAGACCGCTGGGGCTAAGTGGCAAGCAGTGGGCAGGAACATGGGGAAGGTAAAGACAGGGGAACTGAAACCATATTATTGCCTGTTTTAGCAATTTGGGCACAGATATCCACTGTTTTCATTAGAGGGGCTTGGCACTGGCAGACAGCCACAGCAAAGGGCAGGTGTGGTTGCAGCTAAATGAGATTAGCTGGAACATGAGCAGCAATATCACTGAGCAGATGCAATGGGGATCCTCTTCTGTAAACCTCTGGTGCACTTTATGACCTCTTTCTCCTCCCCCCCCCCCCCCCCCCCAATTTTTTTTTTTTTCCACCAAAATTGCAGAACTTAGGGCCACCTGACTTTCACTTTATTTAAGGGTTTATTCTCTTTCCTCTACAGCCACAGAGGACAACAAAGCAGTTTGGTAAGAAAATATATATACACACACACATACACATTTACATGCACATCTTATGTATCTAGACACATTACTTTCCTAAGATGAGACTTTAGTGTCTTTACCTGTCAAGAGGCCACCATGTTTTGTTGGGGTAGCAATCCAGCCCATTGGATGTCATGCCACACGACCCTGTTGCACAGCAATAGCTGGGTTTGACCCCCATTTCCTGCAGCATTTGGGCAAAAACACAGTTCAGGCTAGTGGATAAAAGAGCCTTCTACCCCTTCAAGGGCTGCTGAGGAAAATGCAGTCACAAACCTACTGCTAACTGTCAGTGAATCTCAATAACAAAGTCGAATTAGGTGAAATCCCAGCTGATACATCCTTACAAAAGCTGAGACTGAACCAGTACATCCAGAAAAAACATCTAATTCAATGCTCAGATCTTAAGAAAATCAATCCCTGTGAACATGCACCCAAATGAAAACAAGTGTAGATGGAGAAATTCCTCAGGTTAATGTTTCCAAACAGATCAATGCACAAACTCCTGTGGATTGATTTCCTGGAGCTCTAACTCCACATTTGTTCTTCAGGACAATCCTAATCAGCCATGGATCTACGAAACCAGGGAGTGGAGCTATTACAGTTTCTTGCCCCTCCTTCTCCAATTCTTCTTCCTACTCTCCCCAGACTCTAGCTGCTTGGGCACCTGCTCCAGGAAAGCCCAGGACAGCCTTCCCTGTTCCCTCTTCATCTCATCCTCCACCACAGAGCAGTTCTCGCAGTCATTCCAGAGGTTTCTACCTCAGCTAAATGCTTTTCTGCTGGAACTTGCAGGGTAGGGCTTGCAGCAAGAAAAAGGCCAGTATAATCAAGAGGCTGGGCAGGAATAAGGGCCAAAAAAGCTGCCAGAGAGGGGTCAGTCAAGTCTAGATATGTAGAAAAGAATCCCTTTCCCTACCCAGCTGTGGAGTAGGAATTTGGCCTTTCTCCCAGCAGCTCTTTGCAAATTTAACAGGAGCCACTTCCAACTTCAGCACCAAAACCTCTGCATTTTATCCTGCTTTTGAATGACCATATGCAACTCCCAAATCTTTTGACCTGCTTTTATTTTATGCTCTGTAGGTCTACTGTTCTCATTTTCCCATTAGTTTATCATCATCCTCTCCTAGTTAGCACTTTGTCATAAAAAATATAGCAAGAGCAAAGCAACTGCCCTGTTTATCTGTGAAGGAGATCCTACACAATAAAGTACATACAGCACTGCACCCTCAGTGCTGGGATCAAATTTAGAGGACCAGGGTCATAATGATACAAAGGTCTTGTTGGGAACATGAGGCTCTCTGGGACTCAGGGTCACTCCCTGGGGGATAAAGTGGACAGTGGAGGAAAGGACTTGTCTTCCTGGAGAAACATTTGAAATGGAAATCCACCTTCAAAGAAAAGGATCCCATTGTGTTTTCCAGACTCCACCACAGCCCTTCTTGGTAGCTTCCTCACCTGGCTGCAGCCTCAGTGATGTGTCACACAGTTGTACTGACATAAAGACAAGAAAGAGTGCACATAAAACCTGTTCTGAGTCATAAGTGCTCTTGAATGCTATAGGCTGACAATAATGCAGGCTAAAGATAATACAGAGTTTAGCTTGCAGTGCTCTACAAACTATTACAAACAGGCAGTGGGAAAGGTGTTCTTAGTTTCTTCGCTCTACCTTCAGGCGTTTCTTATCTGTCTTTGCTGGGGTGACCATCTATCACATCTGGTTGCAATATCCCAGAGAAAACAGGCATGTTGCATCTGATCATGCTGCTTTATCTCTACCAGTGTTTTAGAAGCCCTTCCCACTTCAGTTATGCTAATCTGAAAATTTATTTCTAAGCAAGTTGTCTCAGCAGAGGGGCTGGGTGCTGCCTGGCAGAGGCCAAGTCCAGTGTAATCAAACATGCTGCTTTGATATTTCAGGTACTGATTTCAAAGAGTGCAGAGGCAAAGCAAAATTCAAGCTTTCAGGAAAGTTTTTAGAGGAGACAATACATTTACAGCAGGGGAGGTGGGAAGTGCCCCATGTTGTGCAGAGGGGAAAGCATACCAAAACTTCTCCTACTAGGACCAAAGCTGCCTACAAATCTGCCCACCTCTCCTTGAAGGCCAGAGGAGCTTAAATGGCTTTTGGCTGTATCTGACCTTCACAGCCCCATAGCTGTGGGTGGCAACACCCTGCTTCCTCCTGAGCCCAGCAACTCGGGTATGGGGGTGGTGTATCTGAGCTCTTGCTCTCTGCCTGCTCCTGCACTGGCAGCTCCAGCCACAGCAGGAACTCAGAGGCGAAGAAAATGACTTATTTCCACAACTACATCGCTTTTAATGTAGCATTAAGGTTCCCCACAACAGAGGGTCAGAGAGGGTGGATGGACACTCTGGCACCAGGGGACCAGGGCAGTGTCAGTGGGCAAAGGCTGCGGAGCAGGGCAGGATGGAGCCCTGCAACATGCACCCAGAAACACACTCTCACAACAAGGCTAAATGACTCCACTTGCTGCAGTTGAGTAATTTGGTGCATCATGTTTCAGCAATAAAAGTAAGAACACTGTAGGAAACAACCTTAGCTACCCATATTGAAACTGCAAGCATTGGAGCACTCAGGCTCTACTTCCTTGGCATCAAAGCTGCTCTGTCAGGAAGAGCAATCCAGTTGTGTGCCAAAACATCACACCTCTGCTGCAAAACCCAGCAGGGATTCCCTGGTGTAGTCTCTTCCTATGGCCAACCCAGCTGTGTGCTCTCTCATCTCATGGTCCAGGTTGGGCACTGGCAGAAGCAGCACCCAATTTCAGAGATCAGCATTTCCATCTGTTGAGAATCTAATCTCTCTCGTAGGAATGGAGAGATAATGGAGTTTCCAGTCTGATGGACAAAGCAGGTCAGAGAGGAAAACTTTAGTTGCAGTTGATCCGAAAAGGACATTTTCCATTTAAATAATAAAATCCACATTTCATTTCAAGTCTATTTTAAATATTTTAAAATACAGCTATTTTTTAAATTAAGGGACATTTTAAAACTAGAAAATTATTTTGAAACAGAGTCCAAGAGTTTAACTTTGAAAGTACTGAAACAGTATTTTGTGAGCTTTAAAACAATGAGCGTGACAGTTTCAGAAGCTCTCCTCCTTTCTTCAGCCATAACCATCACTCTGACTTAGGACATTATTGTGAAAAGTTTGAGCACTTTGAAGCAAAAAAATTCCACTGAGGTCATTCAGCCCTACTGCTGGAGATGTCAAATGGAATTGTACTTTGCCTAGACCTGCACATCCACACGATGTGAGGGAGCTCTCACAAGGTAACAAATCACTTTGTTGTGGACCAAGAGGATAATTTTGCAACAAACAATCCTTGGCTGGTCAACTTACCTTTGACTGCAACTATTTTTTTTTTTTTGTCATTTGGATGTACGTCCTAAGAGAAAGACGCCTCCCACCATGCTCCTAGTAAGAACCGACAAGGAAAACCAGGAAGGGGGATATCAGCTTGTTCAGAATCCAGCCCTTTGTGCAGAGCTGTGGGACCTGCCAGTCTGCAACTCCAGCCCCATCGCACACCAGCTCCCATGCAAATACTTTGACTGTGTGAGCCATGGAGACAATTAGGCTAAATCATGTAAAGACCAGAGTTTGGGCATCACCCAGGATGCTGCTTTTTCTGCTACATTCAAATTATCTAACTGCAGCAATGGAAGTTTGTAACAGTCTTGATGATGTCTCCAGGAATAATTTCAGCAGTGAGTTGACTCAGCAGCATCACCATCCTCCCTGTGACAGTGGTGGGGCTGGAGCAGGCGCAGGTTGCACTGCTCCATGCTTTAGGGGACTCAGAGGGAGCTGGCATACCTTGGCAGTGAGGCTGCCAGAGCAGGCATTGAGTTGGGCATACCAAATATCTGCAAGGAAGAAGGGCTGCTGGACCAGCAGAGAAGAGCCTTCGGGAAGTATTAATGACAACCTCTGCAGCCTGTTGCCCATCCTTCCCGCCTCTGCACTTCTTCACAGGAAAACATATATAGAAGGGTTGACAGCAGAAGTGTGTCATCCACACTGTCTGTAGGGATTAGAAAACTGGTATGAATTATCTTTTTCATTAATTACTTGATCCTACCTAATCCCCAGTAGATGATGTTGACCTCGATAGACCAAATCTAGGTTTCTTAGCCTACAGAACCCCTTTACACTGTTTTCTAGCTCCCATTGTAGAGCTACTTTCTAGCTCTGTTACATCCTGGATTGCTTTCACTATGGCTCAGCAGATCCATGGCGTATCCACTGCAAGCCTTACCAGCTGCTCTGGGCAAACCCAAGCCCTTCTGCACCACGCAGTGAACCGAGCGTGTCTGTTGTACTGCCCAAAAGTATTGTAAATGCTCCAGAAGGGACAAAGAAATGTTTGAGAGGTCTGCCACCCTGGAAATTCAAGGAGATTTACATCCCCCTGCATGTAAAATTTTTATAGAGCCCAGAGCTGTTGGATGTCCCAGGCCAAGCTAATACTAAAAGAAGAGCATGAAACTGCAGCATAAAGTAGGCAGCACTGTGGATGATCCCAGGCTGGTTCTGAGGGATATCAGTACTATGGCATATACAAATTGATTTTTCAGACTGAGCTTAGCGGCTACTTATCTCCAATAGCAAAATTACATTCAATTAGATTTGCTAAATAATTCATGGCAGTATATTTGATGTGGTAGGAAGTTCCAGCAGTCAGTGTTTCACATTATTGCCATGACAGTAGCTTGGATTATTTCTTGCACGAAGACATCTCTCATTGTTTACACCATCCACACCCAGATTCTTCAAAGGCTTGAAGCCTCATTGTCTCCTCTTACCTAAGGCTGCACTTGACGGGAGAAAAGTCATCTGCAGCCCTAAGGAGAAGGACTTGGGGGTGTTGATTGCCAAGAAGATGCACATGATCTGGCATCATGCAGGATTCTTCCCCTCTTGTGAGACCCCACCTGGAGCACTGCATTGAGCTCTGGGGTCCCCAAAATAAAGGATCTGCTGGACTGAGTCAAGAGGAGGCCACAAAGATACTCCAAGGGCTGGAACACCTCTGCCATGGAGACAAGCTGAGAGAGCTGGGGTTGTTCAGCCTGGAGAAGGGAAGGCTCTGGGGAGACCTTAGAGCCCCTTCCAGTAGCTAAAGGGGGCTACAAGGAAGCCAGAGAGGTACTTTCGACAGGTGCATGGAGAGATGGGACACGGGGGAATAGCTTTTAAATGGAAGAGGATAGGTTTAGGTTGGATATTAGGAAGAAATACTTCACTGTGAGGGTGCTGAGGCCCTGGCACAGGTTGCCCAGAGAAGCTGTGCCTGTCCCATTCCTAGAAATGTTCAAGGCCAGGTTGGATGGGGCTTAGAGCAACCTGGTCTAGTGGAAAGTGTCCTTGCCCATGGCAGGGGGGGTTGGAAGTAGGTGATCTTTAAGATCCCTTCCAAAACAAACCATTCTATGATTCTATGAAAAAGAATTGTTGCCATTGGGGTTTTTAGTTTAAAGCAATTTAATCCATGGAAGCTGGATTTACTGCTGGATTTTTCTTCAGTAATGAAACACTTTTGAGGCTCTGCAAATCTTTTGTAATTAAGTGATGCAGAACCACTGCTTAGTCATGCAAACAAAATGAGAGTTAACTGAAAAGCTTTCTGGGACCATGAACATTCTGCCAAAACTCAAAGCAAAAGATTTCTATTGTCAATCAAAAGGCACAAACACTTCAAAACTGTCTGTTGTGCATGTGCATTGTTGAGAGAAGGGCAAACGAGACAGAGTAAATATTTTCTGCAGCCTGTGAGATACCCAGGGTATCAAATATTGCTGGAAGGACACAAATAGTTTTTTTAAGAAACCTATGAACAGATACATAGCATTACTACTGGAACCTGAGGGAGGAAAGCAATTTTCCTTCAGTCACTGAAACGTCCTAACCTTTACCAAATCCATTCTTTTACACTGTCCTACACAAGACCAAAGCAGACTTTCAAAGAACAAGACTTTGGCAAGAAAACTACAAAATTCACTCTGTTCTGCTTTGTAGTCTGAATTATGTTTTCTCCCAGGGCAAACCCACTATGACTCCACTGAAGCCTGGGGAGCAGTCCCAGGCTTGGCCCAAGACAGTCAAAAGCAAGCTGGCTCCTGGTCTCAGTGACTTTCTGCTTTGGCATTTGAAAGCTTTCACATTAATTGCTCCTTATAAGACACGTATTAATACACAGGGAATCTAGAAATAGTGGCTGGAGCATATGTTGCATTGGAAACTAAGAGCCTGCAATTGTGCCTCCTACTAATTGGATCATTTGTTTATTTGTGCCATTGTGATTTACACCCTCCCCCACATAGGAGTGTAACTAAAGTCTCCTGGAAATTTGTAGTCACAGCAAAGCCACTAACTCCAGTCCTGCAGGACAGTATATTCCTCTAATGGTTTTACATCATCTCTCAAACACAGCCTGGCTCCATCTCTGCTCCCCAAGAATAAGTAAATATGTGGTAACTCCTACCTAGCTCCACTTTCTCCTCTGGAAATACCAGGTGCTAGACCAGCAGTGCTGGCCTTGAGCTCAGAGCACCCACAGCATTGCAAAGTCAGACTTCCAAGGCACCACAGACTCACTCTTAGAAACCCAAAACAGGCACAGAGGAGGAGAGGAGACCCACACACTTTGCACATGTAGTACTTTCCTCTTTGAACTGAACCATGTTGTAAACATGGTCTAGCAGGTTGTATATAAAATTTGATCTCTCTATAACCATAATCTTAGAGATTACTAGAGCCTCTTCCATTGCTGAGGGATCAAAGATGAATAGCTATTTTAGCCTGTGCTTCCACAGCAACTTTTACAACATTAGATATAATGACCAGGTGCTCAGCTGGTATAAACTGCTGCAACTTTATTTTCTCCTCTACCAATAACAGCCAGTTCATATCATCCAAGGACTTCTTGCAAGGTCAGTATTAGATAAATCTGGTACAGGTCTCACTGAACTATCTAGCATTTATTCATTTTTTTGGTTTTTGCCAAGATCTCCACAGATGCTAAACAACTCATTAAGATACTGTCTCTGCTGCAGACACTTGTGTTTGTTGACATGTAAGAACAGCAACAGATATTTTAAAAGAAGAAATATAAAAAACCCCTCCCACCACTTGCTAGAGTGCAGCTGACACAGTGGGACTAAGTGTGGGATCCACTGGTTCCACACAGCACGTGGCAAGGAAGGAGCACAACCACTAGTCCCAGGTACCAGACAGAGGCCAGCTGTTTCCAAATTCCCTGCTTGTCCCCATTTGCAGGGTATGTGCCCTGCATTACACTGTGACCAGGGAAACAAGGTTCATTTTCCTCATGATAGCAAGCAAACATCAGTGTGGACTCACAGCCTCAGGCTGTGGGTGTCTCCATGAGACAGACTGTGATGCTCAAGAGATACACAACTGGTTGGGGGTGGCTCAACAGGCAGCATCATCCCCTGTAATGAATGAACCTGCTGTACTCTGCACAAAAAATACAGAGCAGGGCTTATCGCTTGGGCTTCAGTTCAGTCCAGAGCTGCAACTAGCTGTGAAAGCCAGAGAGGAAGTGCAATTCAAAAGCTTTTGAAAGGCAAAGATATAAAACAAATCATGTAGGTGCTCTAAGAACAAAGTGTTACCTCAGTCTCTGATAATGCAGCCAGGTAACTGCAGCAGGGATCACATCCTGCAATGAAAGCAGGCAGCATCTATCATAAGAGTCTGAACAGCAGAGGTTAAGAGATTTATTGTGGGAGCCTCTCTTGCATTATAAAAAATTTGGGGAATTAGTCAGAGAGATTGGCAAAAGACAGGAAAGGCTGGAGAACACTTGAGCATGATGCCAAAACCCACGAGCCACTGAATGGCTCTGCTCTTTCACAAGCTAAATGGCTATTCACACCATTAGGACCAAGAGTGACAGCACTGACAAGATTTATCACAGAAATCTACTCTGGACTCAATGAAGAATTGCCCCAGTAAAAACCTGCCAGCTCTGCTGACGCATATTATCTTTATTAGAAAAACCTCTCTGATAACCAAATTCATTAGGAATTTTAGCAATTCATTTCCTCATAAAAACTTCTGTGTATGAATTCAGCACAGACATGCAAAGAGGAGCTGTGGAAAGACAGCATTATACCAACTCAGGGCTGTATTAGTCAGTGAGTGTAGCAAAGAAGAAGGTTTAAAGTAGTTATTTTTCTGCGAAGCACATTTATAAGTGAGATGGTATATTACTAAAGAGCTTGTACTGCTGCTGGAATTTGTATTTAGCCCCTCCCATAGGCCCAGTAAGTCAGATGCAATGTGGGGACAGTGATGCCATTGCCCTCAGAGTGTGGTAATTAGTGTTCTTCCTTGTTCATTTTTCTTGACCAAAATCTGCACATATTCCAAATCGGGCACAAAAACAAAAGCAAGAACTGACAAGTCAGTGAAGCAGGATGGAGCATGATCCAATATCCCTCCCTCTGAGTTTTCCCACCAAAGCTGTTGGGTCAGGAGATGGCAGGCTTGGCTATGACAATGAGTGCCATCTCCCTGCCAAGCCTTGGTGAGCAAGGATGGGAAACTGCAATAATTGTCACCTCCATTTTCTTTCCAATGTGACACTGCAGACATATGAAAGGAGCAGTTTGCCCTGGTTGCCCTCCCGGGGCAGAACAGCCAGATGCAGCTCCTGGTACATCCCTGGTGCACAAGACTTCAAAGTGCCTCCACATTCCCAAAGCCTATCCAAAATTTGGCTTTGTGATTGCTGCTTTGCACAAGCACTGGGTGAGCTCCAACCTGGAGCAAAGCAGGGCTGGAAAATAAGCAGTAAAGAGGTGACTCTTGTTAGGGTGCAGGATTCCCCAGCTGCATCTATCCCAGCCAGCAAAGCTGCTCCTCTAGCTCAGGCACACCTGATACCTGCAGTGAGGTGTCAGAGATGGCCATGGGGACAAGGTGAACCCCCTCTAGCACACCCCTCCACTCTGTGAGGCTGTCCTATCCCCAGGCTGTCCTTAGACACTGTGTATTTATGATCTGGGCCACGGCAAGAGCTTTTGGGAATGCTATCCCAAGCATGCAAAGTGAAGCACTGGTTTCCACAGCTGCACATTCAGCAGCCTCATAACAGCAAATATTTAGAGTTCATACACAAGTTCAGGGGTATTCCCTGGTGTCACAAGATGAAGCTTTTAGCAGCAAGGTCACTCAGAAATTCCCAAGTTTGCCATGCAACATCACCCTGTTCTCACACAGCCTGACAGGGCTCTCACGAAAGGAAGCACCATCTCTTGTTTATATCTGTGTGCATTTATGAAGTTCTCAGCTCTCTGTATACTCAAAAGGTCACACCATGCTTTAAAGGGTCAGGAGTAGGGAGTGCAACAGCCTTAGACTTCTGACAGCAAGTCACTCCCAACCCTAAGCCCTTCCTTTCTCTCAGACAGGGCTGAGGAGGAAAACATGCATAAAACAGCAGCAAGGTATGGTGAAATAAAAATTAGCATTTCAGGCCGATAAATCCATCCCTTTAACCTGTGAAGAAATGGGTTTAACCCTGCAATGGTATTAAGACAAATCTCACAGTATAGGCAAACGGTGACTTGATTTTAGTAACGTATTTTTATCCCTAGATGGCCAGTTTTGCTAGATGGCATGTGTAATCCTCCAGAGAGACAAAGACCAGCAAAACTTGCAGCATGTTATTATTACAATGGACAGGGGAGGAGAATCACCATACAGAAACCAGGAGTCCATCCCATGCAAAGGGACAGAAAGGGTCTCAGACATAGCAAGTGTCACAGTGCATTTAACTAAAACTCTGCTGGAAGAGGAGGAATAAGGGCTGACAGACCTGTTTTCCTAATAAAAAGTTCATCATGGTCTCTGTGGAAATGGGTTGTCCTTCCCTGTGCTGACTAGCAAATACGAAGAGACCAGGTGAGCGGATGGACTGGAATCCCAATTACATGGCGCCAGGTTGGATAACAAAGGTGCTGCATCCAGCTTTCCTACAACACTTCAAACCCCTTCAGGGCCAGATCTAAACAAAAGGCTAAAATGCAAATCTCACTTCTTGCTAGCTAGAAAAGAGAATTTTCCACAACAGCCTCTGAAAGATTAGGCATGTTATTATTAACGCTGTGCAAGAAGTGGACATTAATTAATGCTGAATTACAAAGAAATTCCAGTAGTATCACATATTTCACTCCTGCTGTTGCAGCAATGAACTCATTATGAATAAAGAAATTAAAAACATATATCAGAAGGCAAAATTAATGATCTTCCGCTGATTATTAACTGTGAGCAACATATACCACTAGGCTAGAATGAAAGAGGAGGAACGTATCTCAGCATTTGTTATAGGATAAGATCACAGCCCAAAGCACATCCTTTGCTGCGAATGAAGTGTTTATCAAGTGACTTCAAAGATACTCACTGTGACCTTGAGCAAAACACTTAATATCTGCCAACCAATAGGGTTTTTATCTACAAAACAGTAACAGCAGCACTTACCTCCTGCAAATTCAAAGTTTCGGGTGTGGGGACCAGGTTGCTGCTCCATCCTTGCACATGGATACTACAACAGTTGGGGGCACCCTTCAGAGACTTTCAGCCACAGCAAGGGGACCGTGAAATCACATCTTAGGGTAGCATGGGTGGGTATTTAGGAGCAGCCTAAATAAATTTAGGACCAACCTCCTTGAGGACGAGCTGGGGGAACCAGAGACACCTGGCAGCACTAAGAAGCCCAGCAAGAGGTGGTCAGAGTCAATCAAGGGAAAATTGGGGTCAAAGGAAGAGCCAGAGGTGAGACAAAAACAGCTGAATGGGATGAAGCAGATCAAGCAGTATAGGATCAGTCAATCAAAATAGTGTTTGTGCTGCCAGGAGGGAGGTGAGGCTTTTTTTGCAAACGTGTGGGATTGCACAATCATCCTTAAAGACAAGCGCCAAAGCCACAGCTGCAGTAAGTCAGTGATGCTCCAAGGACACCTGAGAGTGGCTCAGCTCCATGAGCAGACCTGGCCCAGGGACATCAGCTCTGTTCTTCAACATTTGCCTGCTCCCAGGACATCTGTCACCCTGCAAATTAACCCAGGCTGACACTCATCCAGGCGCGTCCGCAGGTGCAGTGAACCTTCCCTGCAAGTTCCCATCTCAGATATTTATTTCAGTACTTCTTGCTTTCATATCTTTACTATTTTTACTACTTCCATTAGTCTTTTTGTCTTGAACTGTTTTCTTTCACATCATTTCCATCACTGCTCTGCCCGTAACCAATACATGTGTCAGTGACTGAAAAATTCCATGAAGTTTAACTAAATCAATGTTTTCTGGTAAATAATAGCAGCACGCCCCCCTGTTTAAAAAAAATTGTGAGAGATTTATTAATGTAGCATCAGATGAATTTCTGTTTTATATAATTATGCATTGAATTTAAAAAAGACACATCATTAAGGCAATCTTTAGAGTCATAATAGACAATCTGTAAGAAAGAACAAAGGAAAATAATGTTAATAAAACATTATGCCCTAAGCAAGAAATACGCTTCATGTATCATACATGAGTAAAGATAGTTATTTGATGTAAAATGGAGTTGTGACCTTGCTGCAGAAGCGTTCATTACCTAAAACCGCAACAAGCAAATTAATGGATTTTGGAATGGTGCAAATAACAGTAATAATAATAGTCATTTTGGTTCCTGGCATTTGCTTGCTGACAGACAGATTTAGCAGCAAGTGGTTTGTGTTATTTTTTTATGAGAGGGGTTGCAAATAGAATTCCACATAACCTTAAAGGCATTACAGAAGCATGTGTCTAGTGCAAGAGTATTACACATGAGTAATCAAGGTTTTGCAAATGCTTCTAAGCCAAGGACTGGAAGCCCAGAAACAAAACACTGGCTAACAAAGGCATATGTGCTTTATTGCACGGACACATAGGTGCGTGGTACTATACAATATTCTGGTGTTTGAATCTCATATGGTTACTATGGAAATTACCCATGTGGTTTCATATGCATTGTGCACGTGATAAACTGTTGTGTGATAATTAGTCTGTCATGCTGTTTAAGGAAACTGTGGCACTACTGGAAAGTGTAGAATTGTCAGGTTTGGACATTGTCTTCTCTGCAGAAAGTCTCTCCCTTGCTAAGTGATAAGAGTTGTCTGAATTACCTCCTCCCATAAGTCCCAGTTCATTTCTGGCCCTTCTGGGCTGGACTGGACCTGCCGAAGCCCTGCTTTCAACCATGGCACCACCTCAAGTTATCAGCAGCAAATTCTGTCTTTGGCAGCTGATGGAGAAGGTTTACCCTTCCCAACCCCTCAGCCAGCCTGTCTGCAGGGCAGCAGGAGCGGGCCACAAGAATAATGTGTTATTCCAAGCAAAAATTTACTGCAAGAGTAACTGCTGCTCCTGAAGGGGTTGGACAGACAGGGAGAAGCTGATGGTGTCACAGTGATAGAGAGAGCACTGAAGTGCAGTGCCCCAGCTGAACGATGTGCTGCCAAAATTTAAGAAAGGGAGCAGAAAACACTGCACAGGGGGTTTTACCTCATTAAACCTCACAAAACCCAAACTGAACCCTAGGAGCATCTTGCGAGGGAGCAAGTATTCTGTGTGGAGCTGGCAGGATTGCTGTTGTTTTTCAACAAAGATCACAAATAGGTTTCTAAAACACTTTGATGTGCTTAAAATGGTGAAGTTACTAGGCAAGTAGGTACAATAAAAGAAACATCTCTGCAAATGGAAAACCCCCAGGCATATACGCCTTCCAAATGCTATTGAAATTTTAAACCCTGATAATTGCTTTGTAATGTAAGCAATTGCATTAAGAGCATGAACACTACAGCCCATGAGTCACCACCTTCAGCTCTGCCTTCCATAGTTTCCCTCGAAGTACCATCTGACTGCAATAGGCTTAAATCTAACTCATGGTACAGCTGATGGCACATCGTAAAGTGAGTTCTTTTAATGGACAAACCTGGTTTCTCTGTAGTTCTCTGTTCAAGACTGGCAGTGTGAGGAAGCCCTGTGATGTGGGGCAGCGCTGGGCACAGGCTCCAATGGTGCCAGATGAGAGCGTCTCCTGGCATGGGAGAAGAGCTCAGGCAGCTCTCCCAAAAGGGAGGGCCACTGCTAGAACAAGGCAACTTTTCTAACAGAAAATTTCCCTCCTCGGAATGAAACAGATTAAAATGGAGAGGGCTGAAAACAAACCTGGTTGCACCCTTGCAGGCTGCTGTTTCTTTCAGACTTACTCTGAATTTAGCAGCTTCAGAGTCTGCATCTGAGATATGTTCAGTCTTCCCTGGGTTCTAGGTATTCTCCTCACCCATCACTGCCCAGGCTGATGTCTGGGCAGCCTGCAGTGCAGCCCAGGTGCCCCATGCTACCTTCTTGCCCCAGGGGCAGCTGCTAAGGCAGAGACAAGGAGCTGCCTTTCTTCTCACCACCTTTTCTATGAACTAACACACAGAGTAAATCACCAACAATCAACAAAAAAACACCACTGTATCATGGAGGGAATGAAATGAGCAGGGAAATTGCCTTGAGGTGCAGGAGTGATTGGATTTGGTACATGGCAACCAGCAGCTCCCCAGAGCTGGAGTAGGAGCTCCATGCTGCTGGGCTATAGATGACCTTCCTATAGCTGGCAGGTCCTTCAAGGAGCTTGCTACTTATGCTTTTCATAGAATTTGGGCTGAAAGCGTGCTGGGTGCCTGCTACAGACTGAGTTTCAGCGGTGAAAAGTTTCACAAAACAGCATCACATTTTATGAGCAGCGGGCTGGAGAGGAAATGTTGTTTTGTCTCTGTTTAAGACTCTGAAACATTTAATTGAAAATCTTTAGCAACCTTGTACTTAGGAAAATGACCTGGGAATTCAGCAGTAGGGTTTTGGTGTCAAAAGTGTGCCTTTTGCAATGTCGGGGGAGAGGGAGGAGGAAAAAAACCCCAAAAACCAAACTGGACGAATTGTGACCCTATCTAGCTTTGCACATAACTCAGGAAAGACCTGTTCAAACACAGGTGCCCCTCGTGCAAGGGCTGCACCAGAGCTGCCTGATGCACTCCCATGGATCCCAGCGTGATAGGGGATCATCCACACTTGGGATGTGAGTCTGCTTTAACCACACCTGTGCCCATCTCCCAACCTTTCGGCCGTGGTGCTGCTGCTGCAGCCATTATCACTCCTGAGAGTGTTGCAATTTTCTGTAATTTCAGTTCCTCAATTACATTGATTATCACATTAAACATTCCTGGTGCTACAGGAACAAACTAAAAGTAATAAGCTTGTATCTTCCTAATACAAATGAAACCCATTTGTACTACTAAGAGTGTAGTGGGCTCATTGTTTCACAGTAATGAAGCTTTCATCTCAAAAGATCCGATTCATAAAAAATACTTGCTGATGCTCCACACGTTTCTTTTTTTTTTCACTGCCACTAACAGTCCTTTAAGTTCATATCTGATTCAGCATTAGACCAGCAATTGAAATAAAATGGAAGAAACACAAAAAAAAACAAACAAACCCCTATATCTCTGATGGCAGGGACCCCCTTTTGCCCTCAGGCAGACAGCCCTGTGCCCATCCAGGCAGCGGGCATCCTTTTTCATGCACCTTCCCCTGCTATAAATAGCTGCAGCCACCTTTGCTCCTCTTCCCAAAATAGAAACACATTGCAAAGGAGAGAGGAAGAGCAAAACACTGTACATAAGCTCTTTTCTATGTATGTATAAATATGAATTTGTAACCAAAACCACACAAGGTGGGCAATAACCCAGACAAGGAGATGTTTTCTGCAGGCATCTGCAGGGGAACCGATTGAAAAATGCAGGCACCAGGTGAGGGGTGAGGAATAAGCAGGTTTTGATGCTTATCCACTTCTCCCCATGCCATGGTGCAGGTCACAACAGTGTGATTAAAATGTATAACATAAAAATTCAGATCTGGCTGCTCCAGAGCTTCAGCAAAGGTAAGCAGTCCATCTTCAGCTCTGCCCACTGCCTCCATGGGGCAGGACAGGCTGCGAGGGAGCATCCTCTGCTCCAGGAGAATTGTGTAGTGGGACATGACACCCAGGCTCTGCCCTGATGCTCACCTGGGGGAGAGGAGCTCCTGCTACCCCTGGACAAAACAAGAAATGATCCTGCTTTTCACAGGCTAGTGGCTTCAGCCCCACCATGGTCACAGAATGGCACTGGGTATTAGAGACCCCAACACCGGCACCAGTGCTGTTGGACCTGACCTCTCTCCATCCTTCCCTCCATCAAGGGATCCTGGTGATGAAGTCAACCAGGATATGCCTGCAGGCATCGCTCCCATCAGGGGCTCCTTCTGCCCCCCCATTTCCCTCCCACCAAGAGGCCTGGGCCCAGAGATATGGTAGCAGCAAAGGTTATGAAGCTTTAGGAAGAAAACTGAAAGGCAGGAAAGAGGCAGAGGAGAGGGTTCTTGTATCTCCTTTCAGGTCTGAAACAGTAGCACCAGACCCCAACAGCAGGGACTCAGGTGCCCTCCCCAAGCCTCAGCACAGTGGCAGCAGGAGAACAGGAAGGAAAAGGACTAGCATCAATCATCCCTTTTCCCCTGATCAAGGGGGGACAGTCAGGCCTTGCCTATCACAACTTTGATTATCTAAAAGCTCATCCCTTATACAGAATGAGGTCATGTTCCTGACATGTTCAATTGCATCAAAAATGAGCTTGATTATCTCAACCCTCATTTGTCAGAACCAGTTTATTGTCACCCATATTACTTGATAAATGAAGGTGTGAGCACTTTTGGCTTTGCTGATGTGGGCAGCACATTAAAACACAAGCTTTTGCCTGCTAAGATTAAAAAACCTGCAACCACAGGTCTGAATCTGAACAGGTCTGGATCATGCCTGCCCAAGCAGAGTATATAATCCTGGGTTTCTCCTGCCCAGACATTAGAGACACCACAACACTTCTGGGAACACAGATTTTGTCTCAAGTCAATGACACCCATGGTGTCAATAGCCCTACTGCCAGAGCTGCCTGCAGGAGCTTTCCTCCAGCTGCTGAGTGCTTCCCAGGGCTGAGCAAGCTCTCACAGTGAGCTCAAAAGCCTCTTGCAGGGATAAAAAACCCTTCATGGATCTGGTGCTTTGTTGCTGTTTGTTGTAGCAATGAGGAATTAGTGCTATGGGACAGGAAGTGCATAAGGCTAATGAGAAAATATGGAGAGGAAGGTGACTTGCCCAGTGTCTGGGCTGTGGACCCGCCTCTCTCCCTCTGTTTGCTTCTGCCAAGAGTCAGGGCAAGGGCTGCTGGCTGGGTTTTGCAAGAGAAATCCAGGAATGATTTTTGATTTCTAATTTACCTGGTAAAAAGAATTGAAAGCAGCTCAGCTGCACTCATTTAGAGTCGTCTGTCCCCTCTTCTACCCCAGTGGGCTCAGCATCACAGAGAGCCCCACTCTCAGCAGCACAGTCCTGCTGGAGCAGGCACAGCATGCACAGGGAGTCAGAGCTTTCTGGCTGTAGGTGCACTAGACATGCATAACATGAATACCCATTTCTAGCTCTGTACCATTGCCTCATCTTTTAATAACCCCAGGCAACTCTCACCACAGAGCTTCTTGGCCTCAGGCATTCATGGGTCAAACTCTTCACTTACACTGACTTTCTGAGCACAATTAGTCACTATTTCAAACACTAAGTGTTCTTAGCCTCACCTGGGATCGACTTTTCCAGCAATGCTGGTTCTTAGGAAAAAAAACCCAACAAACCACCAACAAAAAAACTCCCCAAATCTTCAGTGAGCACCTTCCGACTCCAACAGACACCAAAGCACAGGCAGCACTTTGCTGTGTGCCGAGGAGGGGATCAGGCAGCAGGGGCTCATTACCAGAGCCAGAGGGCAATCAGACAGCATCAAACGCACCAGGTACACCTCCTGCAGAAAGTCACCCCATCTCTGAATCTTTGTACTTGGCAATCTGTCCCACGCAAGGCCAGAAATCTGGCTTATTAAAGCATGAACTGCTGAGTCCCTTGTTAAATGCCAACCTCATCTTCTCCTGTGGGATTATTTACCCTGCAGATGGGGTTACTGGCCCTGGAGCAGGAAAAAGGATTTCTAGCAGAGATAAGGCAGCTGGAGCACATTTGCCATCCATAGGGTAATAGCGTGCTGTCTCACAGAGAGGCTGCTTCCCACACATATCAGAAAATATCCTGTATAGCTCTTTGCACACAAGGCATATGCTTCTGTATAAGGTATCTATATGGTGTGGCTCCTCTTTCTGCTTTCACTGTATTTTTTCTTTAAATTGGGAGAGCTTTTTAGTAGCAAATCAGAGAGGAACAGCTAGTTACCAAGGAGATTCTCTGATGAATCAGAGACTGACTGGTATAAGATCTAGACAGGCTGTAGCTTCTTAATTTGTGAGACCTTACGTTTTAAACAGGGCAGGGGGGGGAAAGTCCAGCTGTGGACCACACCAGCAGAAGCAGCTTCTGCTTTTGCTGTAGGAACAAACAGCAAGCACACAGCGTGGGAAATCAGCAAGCAGCCAGAGACGAACGGGAGCGTCTCGCTGGCATGCTCTTGACTCAGAAAAGCAAATACCAGCCAAGGACAAAGTGATCTGATGGAGGTGACTGAGGGAAAGGCTGGGAAGCCCCTGATTTCACACCAGCACATGCAAGGGTACACAGGGATGAGTGCACACTGGAGAAAGAGCTGAACGCCTGCTTCTGCACAGCCCTGACATTTCGGAAAGTAAAGGTTGGCCAGGAGAGGTGCTGCCTGTTTGTGCACTGGCCACGGGCTCAGGACAATATTGGGACTGCCCCAACCTGAGCTCACTTTTCTGCCTGACTCCTGCAGTGTTCTTCCCAGGAGCAGATGAGAGGGATGAATTTTGGCAAATGACAGCAAAGGCACTGACTCCACGCCGAGCATCCTGCCCTCACAGGAATGGCCATCATGTCCCAGAGGAGCCCCGGCAGTCAGGGATGCACAGGCAGAGCAGATGGGAAGAAGAGTTTTTATAAAGGTGGGCATAATGAGGAGCTTCATGAAATAAAGTTTGGAGAGAGAAAGCTCAGCTTTTTTTGGGCTGACTTTATCCAGAGGGTCTTCACACCCACTTCCTTCTGATGTCTTCTTTCTGTATAGTTACTGAATTCTGGTGCTTCGCCTCTATTTAAAAACAGAAAGTAATTAAAACTGCCTGGAAACTACAAGAGCAGCAAGAAGTATTTGAAGACATTGAGAGACAAGATATATGGAAACCTTCTGCTTGTAGATAGGCTGTTTTCCCAAAAGTGGAAACTACAGGAGTAAGTAGATGAGAGGGAAAATCTCCCTGCCAGATCCCATTGAAATCTCCATTTTGGGCACTGCTGCTCCGCTGCTGCTAAGGTAAACCTGATCCTTAAGGGGGGAAGCTGCAGGATGGGCTGAGGCATTTGGGACGGGGATGGTGCAGAGAGCTTAGATGAGCTGCCATGAGGTGTTGGGGAGTAAACATTAAAGCATGTATTAGAGCAAATTCAGGCTCTGCTACTAAGCGCACACTGAAAAAGTATTTCCTAGAGTGATTACATATGAGAAGAGACTGGCACGAGCCAGGCTCTAACTGAGGAGTCAAGTGAAGGACATTTTATTAGTCAAACAGTTTCAAGTGCTGTTTTGAGTTATAAATTACACTTGCTCTTCTGAGGAATGAATTCACTGTTGGTAGCATTTGTGGGCTGGAGTTAGAGGCTTAGAATAATGTTTAAGTGATGCATATTGTGATGTTTCACAAGGGGACAACTTAGAGCACCCTGTGGACCTCATTTGGAAACAAAATACTCCAGAATGCTGCAATAGAGACTGAAAACAGCATATGGGGTAGGGAAGGGACACAAGAAACGCTCCCTGACAGCAAGCTGCTCGTGAAACTACAAGGAAAAACTGTCAGGAAATTCCAAGCTGTGGCTCACAGCCAGCGGGTAACTCGCTGTCCGTTCCCCTCCAACTTCACACAGAGGAGCTCATGCAGCATTCACTGGCAGCACTTCCCAACTGTGTCAGGCAAAAAGGTGTAGGAGTAGTAAATTAAAACATACTGCCAGCTTTAATGCACTTATTGGGCTTTTGGGTCTTATTTGACTTCATATTTATAATCTTTATTGACTTTAGGGGGAATTGGAGTCATTTATGTTTGCATTTAAAACAGAGAAGGACTGAGGACTTGCACACCAACTTCCCATAGGCAGAGCACAAACTTCCGCACTACCCAACTTACAGACATCATGCTGTACCATAGCAGTACCATTACTCCAGCCCTGAGCTGATTTGGAATATCCATATTCCCCAAAATACATTCAGAGTCTGTTTTTCCAAACATGTACAAGAAGCAGCAGCTGCTAGAAGAGGAACTGTATCCTACACAGTGATTTTAATCCAAGAATAGCAAACAGGCAGGTCAGGGACAAATAGAAAAAGTGAGGCAGCAAGCATTTAAATAATTTGGATAAAAACTTGCAGCTGAATAGGACAAGTGTCCAGTTGGGAACTTAAGTCTTCATTTCCACATAGTAGCAATCTGGAAAGTCTTGAAAATTAGTTACTCATGATTATTGCTGTGCAGCACAGTTGGTCTGAGCACAGGGACCAGCAGCAGCAAAACTCCTTGTGGTGTGGTCCCTGGGTTGGAGGAGCACCTGCATTCTGCCTTTGCTTGTGAATTTTGGCTGCTGTGAGTAGAAGATTGACAATGGTCTAAACAGCAGCTTTGGAGTTAGGTTTGCCATGTTAGGAGTTAGGTTTACTCGTGTCTGTGTGAACACCTAAAATAAGGTCAAAGAAAGAGGTGAGGATTCATGAGAAATGTGAGCTGGCAGGTGAAGGGTGGCCTCCACCAAACTGTGGTGCTTGACAGCTCATCTGGCCCCTCATATTAACCTGGTGTGGGAATGGGGAGAGATTTTGTTAGATACAAAGAAACTGCTGTAGTTTGCTCCAGACTTCCACGTATTTTTATGTGGTGCTTCTGAGAAATCAGTTATTCTCAGCACATATAATGTCTGTTGCTGAGCACAGAGTCCAGGCACTGGGGAAACCTATGAAACAGCCATACAGATTAGCTCTCTGTCATAATCTACTCTTGCCTTTCCCCAGGAGGGCTTCATTGCCCTGCTAGAAATCCCCTTATTTTCTGGCAGCCCCTTGGCAGGTGGGTTTTGCCTCACAGGGTTACCCAGTCCTAGCCTCCATCACTAACTTCTTGCCATCCAAAAAAATGAGTGGCTAGATGCCACAGCGTATTTCCCCCTGTGTCCCCAGCATGGTGTCCCAACATTGCCTAACCTCAGTTAGGACCCCGGGCGACACCCCTCAGGAGCCCCAGGGCTGCAGTGGGTTGGGTCAGACAGGTTTAGGAACAGGACTCAGGATCAACCCAGCAACTCTCATGCCCTGTAAGGCAAAGCTCAGTGCCAGCACAGCAGGGAGGTGTAGGATCATTCCTGACAACCTTCTCTGAATGACCCAGATTGCATCAACGGGCTCTGGAGGGAGCCTGCAGCCAGCACTCTTCCGATGAGAGCGTAGGACTTACAACATGGGGCCCAAGAGAGACAAGGAACACAGCAATGGGAAAGGAAAGCAGAAAGCCTCAGCACCCTTCCCACCTTCAAAGCTGGTAAATGTTTCTTATTCCCCTTTCTACTGTTTCTTTTAAAGAAGCTGAAGAAGTGACCCCTTCTCTGTGCTGCTTTGCATGCCAAGTGGCAGGCTGCTGGGAGATCCCAACACCAAGCACTGAACTTTCCAGGTCCAGTGCCTTCTAGGCTACTATCCAGAATGCCAGTGGCAGCCCAGTGCACTGGAACCTTGCATGCATCCAGAATGGCCCAACATCTCTGCCCTTAATATTTAAGGATCATTTTCTAGATCAGCGTACCCATGCCAGATGCTGGATGCTGTGCCAGCAGAGGGACAGAGGTAGCAAAGGAGTCTCCTGGCTTTTGCATGCTTGTTCAAGGCTGCAAGCACAGCAGTACTGACACTTGCTACATCCCTGTAGGTGAAAGGCAGGCAGAGGCAGCAAAACCCAATCAGCAAAGGGGTCTGCACAAACCTCCTGAAAAGATGCATGGAGGGACACGCTAGAAGTCCCCAGTTCCACAAGTCTCCCTTTGGAACACTGCAGCTCTGCAGTGCCTCTTGGGCTGAGCAATGCCTCTTGGGCCATATAATCTAGTTTAAATGCAACAAGCATCATCCCCTATGCAGGTGCCACGAGCACCATTATTCTGGACATACAAGCCACTTAAGGCAATGCTGCCTCTCTTAATGGAAGAGGCATCACAGCAGTAGCTACACCATGGGCCATTAATTTACTGCCAGGCAGATTGATCCTAGACTTTAACATGGATTTAACTAGAGGTCTGGAGCAGAGATATTGCAGTGCAACTGCAAAAATGCACTTTTACAGGAATAGTTTTAGTGCTAGTTGAACTGAGTGGCAAAGTCCCTCTGCCTCCCATGTGACCAGGGACTCACTTCTGTGTGCTCAGGAAGACACTGTTGGGTGGAATATTTGGTTGTTAACAAAAGTATGAGGCAGTGCAATTTCAATAGGTGTTTCACCAGAAATGAAGCAAGGTGGAAAGTAGGGAGTTGGACAGAAAATTATTTAGGTGTCATTTAGGTAAAGCTTCTCCAGTATAGAACTAAAAATCTGCACTTCTGATGCAACCCCTCAGATTCTTGAAACCCTTGTGCTTCAGGCACACATTGATAATCTTTGCTGGGCTGGGTTCAGATGAAGTTGGCTTTACTTAGCACAGCGCAGGCACATACCTGCCACTTACTGCTCAAACATCACTTCAAAGCTGCATTGTTGGGGTGTGCAGGAGGAATAACAGGCCAAATTTCTATAGTGTCAATCAGTTTAATTCCAATTTGCTCAGCAGAGCCTTGCCCATTTCTAAAGCAGGTCAAGTTGCACCCCTCAGTTGGTAAGCTGGTCTTGCTAGTTGCTATGTGTCCAGCAGTAGTTGTATTCTTCCTAATATCAGTGGAGATATAAAATTGCCTTTAATTGGAGTTTTGAAAGTTTATCAGCAATTAGCTTCTCTACTGGGTTTATCTGAATTGAGCAGCAGAACACCATCCTAGAGATGTGACAAGGTTAAAAAACTGTCTATTTTTTATTCTGCTTTAATTCTTAACTCTATTGCTGATGTGTAAAGGCTGTTGGGGAGATGAAACATGTCTCCTGTGAGGGAAGAACAAATGAAAAATGGCTTAAGCCCATCTACGTAACACCCACATGCTTACGGTTGGATTTATTCCACTTAAAACAGAAGTCTGATCCCTGCTAATAACACAGTTAATTATCTCTGCGTGAAGCTGTGTGGTTTTGAGGAGCACTGGAAGTTTCAGAGGTGGGGGATCCCAATGGGAAGCACCCCAGCACTGCCAGCAGACCCGGTAGGTCTCAGCACTGTCCCTGCCTCCCAGGGACTAGCAGGTCACCATTAGGAAGCAAAGGTTGCTTCTGGGATTTTCTGTCAGCATAAGGTTTTGGTGTGGAAGGAAAAGAGATTTTCCCCCTCAGCCCATCTCCAGCCCTCTCACTTTCCACTAAGCACATGTTCATCCTTCCGTGTCCCCCAGCTCTGTCATCCTTGTTAGATTTCCCACCCAGGCCTTTCCCAGCTACCTCCCCAGCTGTCCTCAAGCTAAAGTACTACACCTGACTGCAAATTGCCTTATTCCTACCATTTCTTCACATCCCTCTGCCTTGATCTCGTGACCCCCTGCCCCTCTGCGTTGCCCCCACACCAGCTCCAGAGCTGTCACAATATGCTCATCTGAGGGATGGTGTGCTTCTAGCACCTTGAAACAACCCTCCAGCCAAGTTATTAAAACCATTTAATATCACTTCTGAGTGGTAGAGACTTTGCACTACTTAAAATAATTGCATTTCTTGCTAGTTAGAGATAAAACAGACCTTTTTTAATCATTTTTTAATCATTAAGATAAGGCCTGATGTGCATTACAAGATTATTAACAGCCCCATAAGTGCAATAACAGATACCAAACCAAAAGCTAAGTTGTAAGTGTTCTCAGATGCTTGTAGATTAATCATTTTATATCTCCATAGGATCGTTCACCAAGGCTTTTCATCATTATACAGTCCTAAAGTCATAGGACAGCCCTGTTCCAAATTACAGCTCTACCTTGCCTGTAGGAGGCAGAAGCAGGGAAGGATGGCACTTGTTTGCCTCCAAACAGAAGTTAATGAAAAACCTGAAACAGAACATGGAAATTTTGATTCCTTATTTTCTGTTTCACTCAGTGAAAAAACAGTGCCTTGGTCTGTCAGTCCTTAACCATGATTATAAAATTCATGCTGCTTTTCAAGTGGTTGATTTTTTTTCTTCAGTGCTTTCTTCAAAGTGCACATCCACTCCTGATCTCATGGGCTCAAACTGTACTGTTGATATTTTTGGAACTGATTGCAGACTCCTGATCCACAAAAACAAGCACCACCACCAGCAAAACAAGAGCACAGGTGCTGCTGAAATGGCAGTCACTGCTCAGAATTTGAGCTGGCTCTTACACAGCCTGAGACAGAAACCCACTGCTCCTCCATGCACCATAGAGGCCAATTTCCCTCTATTTGAGGATTAAAGAGATGACCACATAGCAGTTGTCTGACCTGTCTGAATCCCTATCAAGTGCTGTAAGTGCTCAAGAAGCAGCACAGCTTTGCCTTAATTGCATAAGCACACAGCTTGTTCAAACTCCACTCAGGCCCACACTCCAAGATTTAAAGTAGTCTTTAGAGCAGTCACAGTCTCAGATGCATTAGTCTCCTTTGCATACACATAAGGTGCTTAAAAGCTTCAGTTCCCGCAGTACAAATCATGACTGCTTCATTTTATGCTGGTAAATCAAAAAGACCAGCAAATTACTAATGTCAGAGTGGTCAGAGAAAGCAATACAAAAAGTTTGAGCTGAAAGGCTTGCCCAGAATTCACTGTAAAGGATCAGGTGTATTGAATTCTTCTCCTTTGTACCTTTACAACCACACTCAACACAGAAGCAGCAAAATTTCCTAAGGGCACCAGTAAGCCACAGCTGGTGTGGAGCATTGCTCCCAGCCCAGTATCTGCAGGAGGGACCATCATGTCACACACACAGGCACCCAGTCCAGACTGGCTGTTTTTGTTTGCACCTGATGCGAGTACCCAGCCACGGTCATAAGTCAGTCAAAGTGGCTACAGCTTCCACAGGCAAACTCATTATGTGAGACAAATGGGTCACTTTTTTCCCACTGTGGTTAATGGCCATGAACCTGGAGGCTGAAATTTCGGTTCATGCCAAGGAATACAATAATCAACAATAAATTCCGACCACAAATAAGCAGAGAAGTCCTGAGCTGTGCAACGGACCAAGGATGGAAAGAAGACTCATTTTTTTCCTCAAATGTTTGTGATCACTCCAACACCACCAAAATTGGCTCCCTCAGAGTTATATTTAATAAGTTATTGCTATAGTCTAGCCCAGAACAGCTCTAGTGATATGTCATTAGATCTGCTGTCTGGCACTACAGACAGTTGCTCCCACCCAAAACTACCCATTTGAGCTCAAACACTTGTTCAACTGAAAGCAGTGGCTTCAGAGTTGAAGCATCAAGCCAAGACCAAGGAGGTACTCAGGTTGGGCAGCTAGCACCCTTAAAGACCCTCTAGACAGTCCTGCATATGCTGTGAAGACAGGTTGTTTATTTAGGAGAGGTAGTTCACATAGAAAAGAGAAAGCAAGTCCCTCATCCCTGATCATAAGCATTATGAACTGGAGCTCCCTGTTTTGGGACCAAGGCCAAAATACTGCTTCTCCAAGAACCTGGCCAAAATCCAGCCTTCAAAAGCATTGTCAATGGCATGTTGGTAGGCGTCCCAAGGAAGAGGATATTGCAGAAATATGGGCTATCATTCACTATTGCTGTCAATTTTATAGAACAAGTGTCAGCATAACACAGCCAAGGCCTCATGCTTCTGATGCCAGCAGGAGCTCACAGCCCAGGAATAGCAGGCCAGGCACCCTCATGCTGGGTGCTGAGTGGGGACAGGGCCACCACAGAAAAGCCCTGCCAGAGCTGAAATCTGTCATTTTACATCTTCTCCAAAATTACCTTTTCTTCCTTTAGCTGAAACACACAACTACTGTTTTCCCAAGGAGATAACTTGGTGCTCACACGTCTTCTCTTGGCTGCACCCTCATGTTTTCCCCCTCAAGCTGCATCCCCATCAGGGGTGTGCACAGGAGCACTCAGGCTCAGTCTCATGCTACAAACCCACTCTCCCATCTGGTACAGACAGCATCAATCAGCATCCCTCAGGCAAGATTTTATTACCAACAGTGGAATTTTCCAAATATTGACTCATTTTAGCCTAAATAATCTCATTCTGTTATTATTGCCTACAAAGCTGGCTCCACTTCACGTTCTACAATACTTCAAAAGTGATTTAGCTGCATCAAAGATAACTCACATGTAATAGCAGCAGAACCAGGTCAGGTTTAGTACAGTCCATCAGCTAAACTAAAACTCCAAGACCCACATCTGCTCTTATCAGACAATGATAGGCATAAATCAATACACTACTTTCTTCACACTTCTTCCATGACCACATGCCTACAAGCAGGTAGGAAAGTAATACATTCAGGCTTTCTGAACTTTGATGTAGATTACAGTGAACACAAAAAGTGGCATCTTGATGCAGTACAACATACACACTTTACCCCAAAAGCCTGCAATACAAGGAGCAGAGATACTTTAAGAAACAATGCACACACAAATAGGAAATACTTAGGACTACTGGACACAATACCTTGAATGCACAAAAGGCACTTTTCCACTTGCTTATAAGCATCCTTCTTAACTTCAAACAGCTCACAGTTCTTTGGTCCAACACCTCTAAAAAAGACCCCTGAGATACTTTTCTTCAAACTATCTCAGCAAGAAGCAACACAGAACAATCCTCAAGAAACCATCCCCCCCTCCTGGGTGAACTATTTATCTGCTCTTAATCTAGCCTTGATCATGAGCAGCTGGAACCCATAAACACCCAGCTCATCCTGGGCTGATTGCTCTGAATTGCCATGGTTTCTTTAACTTCCAACAAATCCCTAATGACAATCAGTATCAGCTGAGGATCCAGAAGCTGCTTCTGTTATTTGTTTATGAGCCCAGGCAGTGTTTGGAGATAATAGATTTAAAAAATTAACGTTATTTTTCCTTATTAAGCCTGAAGTCGGGGCAGTAGTTAAAGTTAACTTGCTTGCAAGTGAAAGAATTTGCTTTGTGATACATTGATTCTACCTTTGAAATTCAGGTACGAGATTTAGCATCGGCTTACTTAGAACAACTTCAAGGAACAGTAAGCAGGAGGTAGAAGATGTTTTGGATGTTTTTTCGTGTGGCTCATGTTGCTAAGGAAACTGCCTCAGTGATGGCTCTGTGTTCACCACAGCTGGGTCACCTGGGCTTTACTTCTCAGGGTAAGGAGTGAGTCATGGCTGGAGAGTAAATTGCACAGACTTGCTAAAGAATGCCTTTATCACATACTCCACTCACGTGTGAAAAGATAGATTATTAGTTGTAGTTAATAATAAAAAGCACCAGCAAATCTATTTAATGCTTTCACTAGTCATAGCAGGCTCTATATTACCAATTATATCTAACCCTTCAAATAGACACAGGAAAAATAAAACCACTGGTTTTTTTCCATACGCTTTTACAGGTCCTGGCAATTGTTAGGATATGGTGTCAGGATACATCGTGCCAAAAATATCTTGGTGACACAAAACTTTGAATAACGCTGCTTTCTAATTCCCCTCACAAGATACAACCAAAACCAAAACCTGAGTTACTCAACATTGAGACATTTCTGAAACTTTTACCAGAAGCAGATTTTTTGTGTGTGACACACTAGTGGCAACAGTAGGTTTCAATTTGCTGTCACAGTGATTGAAAAAGAAGAAAGGGTGGGTTTTAACCTTTACGAAACCAGTTAGGTGTGCTGACATACAGGAAGGTGTCGGTACATGAATGTGATACCCATATGAGAGTTACATACACTCACCAGTTGTAAATCACGTGGTCCCTCTACACCCTCGTGAACCTGGTCTCTGAGGAGCCACCAAAGAAATACCTCCTCTTCCTTTATGTTTGTTTCAGGTTTTTTGCATCTTGATTTTGTTTCTGCAAATAGTGATGAGTTTGACATAGGGCCAGGTGTTTTTAGGCTATAATGAACTCTGAATATTACAGACGTCCATTACAAGGCATTAGTTAATGCTAACAGATACTGTACATTTGCACTTAAGGCTCCATCTGGATAATCATCCAAATGTTTAGCTGAGCTTTCAGAGCCTCATAGGTCTTCAGCATGGCCTGAAGCTGTTATAAGTGATCGTGGGATGGTATGGGGACCAGGAGTCTGAACTGGGGATGATTCTGCTCCTTCTTGAAGTTCTGGTCAAACCTATGAGCCAGACAGTGGCAGCTGGTATTTCTTATCTCAGTGTTTTTCTTCGGCAGTGTCATGGGTTTAACCCTTAGTTTGGGCAATATCTGTTTAGTGTTGCCCTGGAATAGATTTGGAATGAATCACAGGGAGCAAGGTAGCATTTCTGATTAAACAAATTGTACATCAAGCTGTACTGAACTGCAGAAATTAGAATTCAGTGACTCGTGAGAATTTAGTGACTGTGTGCCTTCCTGTAACGTAGATTTCATCCACACTTCCAGACTTTTAGATTTTCCATCTGACACTATGAGAAGAAACTATCTAAGTGTTAAGGTTTAAGCAATAGGGGTCATTCCTCATGTCTGCTATCACACAGCACTAGGAAAGCTGGAGATGCCACATGCCTCTTTCCTCTCCTGTTCCCTTGGCCAGGGGCTTATTTCCTTTTCACAGGCTGTAGGAGCTCGACTGCCTATTTCTCCATTTTGCTGTCAGACAGTTTTGTAAGTGTCAACAAAAGAAAATCCAAGGTACCTCTGGCAGTCACCCAAATAGAGGTAGCTGCTGGTTGGCACCTGCTGTAGCCCCCAGCAAGGGTCCTGGAACATGAGCATTTTCAGTGCTAGGACCTCTGGCTTCAGCCTCCTGTTGGGACATTTTGACAACCTTCATGAGAAAGCCAGGCAGGTTTTATTTTGTGAATGCAGAACACCGTGAAAACATGGTGAGGGCTGAGTTCCTGCTGTGGAGCCTGAAAGCAGTCAGGGTTTTTAGGGGTTTAGGCTACCTGGTCCTGTTTTATTTGATTCCTCATCTCTCTACTGTGGTAAGCAATGCAGGCTGATCACTGCATGATGCCTTTCCTGAAGCATATGGCTGCTTTCTTTTAAACCCTTCTTATTACGGAATTTTGCAAGTGCCAAGATAAGCATTTAATCCTTGAGGGCTCATGTTCAGCACAGTCAGACCATCTGCAGGAGCATCACGGCTCATGCCAGAGCACCCAGCCCAGCAGGGCAGCTCGGACAGCTCACACAGCTCACTTTGAGTGACTTTAAACAGTGGTTTTGGGGACCACACTTGCACAGGCCCTTTGATGTGTGTCTGACTGTCTCCTCCAGGCAGGCTGCCTTGCAGCAAGTCCTTATCATTCATTTTAAAGGACACATGTCAGGACCTGCATTAGAGTTGGGCTTTTAGCACCCTCTGAGCCCCCAGGCTGGACAATCTCGCAGTATCTTCCCACCTCTGCTCACCACCCTGCTCTGCAGCAGCCACCAGACAGGGAGGATGCTGGGATGTTATTTAACTGGGGATCTCAACAAATGCAGTGGGTGTCTTAAGATCAAAGGTCCTCCACACCCCTACAGAGGCTCCACCAAGGATGTAGTGAATTTATCAACAAAAATTTTTAATATTTTGGAGATTTCATAGGGTCGCTTCAGTTGAAAAAGACCTCTAAGATTGAGTCCAATCCAGCACTACCAAGTCCACCAGTTAATCTCCCTAAAATATTTACCATGTTCCCTACTGTCTTTTTTTGAAAATGTGCTTTGACAAACCCCATACCTCATTTATATTTGATTTTATAGTCCTTGCCAAGGACTTTGCCCATATGCTATGTTAGGTGCTTCCATTTGCTCATATAAGCTGCCATTTCCCTGAATGTCAAAACGTTACTAGAACTCTATGTAAAAGTCTCTCAAAAGTAGGAGAATGAGTCTTAATACTGCTTCTAACTAGTTTAATGGGAGGTTTGCTTGTTTTTACACTAAAATCATTGCTGTTACAATTTGTCAGCCACACAAAGATAACAACCTTCCTATGGCTTGGATAGCAAACTTCATAGTAAACCTTTGAGAAGTGAGTTGTAGTACCCCCTCTTAAGTTTGGGGTATTTGGCCTCAAGATTCCAAATTATGTTCCAAATTTTCCGGTAGTCCAAAGCCTGGGAGGTGAGATCAGTTAATATCCAAAGGTACCTCTACTCCTAAGGCTGCGACAACCCAGCGTTACCTCTAAGCTGGATGTGATTCCATCTGGTGAACCTTAGCTCAGACAACTAATAAATTTATCTGTTACTGCCAGCTGTGAAACAGCAGGATGCTTGAGATGAGTATTCACCCTGGCAGGCCAGGATGTTGTTCTTTGTTTCTGGATCTAGATAGAAATTCATCAGCCTTTTGGGAAGGAAAAGGGTGCAAGGGTTAATAGTACAACAGTGCCACAAGCTGCTAGGTGACCGTTCTGTCTGACATGATAGAACGTTTGTGGGAACGCTGCTTTTATGGGATTTTCATTATTTTCTTTGACCTATCTGCAAGAGAAGGACTAATCTGATGTGTTGTCAGTCCTATAGTCTCAGATGTGGAAATGGTTTATTTTAGACCCATGCAACAACTAGAACAGAATAGCCTTGAGTGTGAAGATTCAAAGTCAATTCCTCAAAGCCCCTTCCAAAACTTAACCCAAGAGCTCAAGTGAACATTTGACTAAACATCCAGTGGTTACTAATTATTTATAAAAAAAGATGGCTGATTTCTGAACCGTGACTTACTGAAGATTTAACAGCTTGGCATTTGAGCATCAGTGACTTTGTTTCAGTGAATTTTCCAATCCACTCCCTTAGCTAGACCTTACATCCCAACACAGAGCTCCAGGACTGTGAAGAGTCAACAGGCAGCATATGGTGACTTTGGAAAAAGGCAGCAAAGCATTCATGTGTTGTTTGGCTACTGATTGCAGTTGTATGTGGCTCAGAGGGGAAACCTGCCAGAGCAAGCCCCTCTGCGTATCACATTATTAATACCTGCATCATGTAGCAGGTCATGGGTTGTGTCCAGGACGACCAGAAAACTGAACCCAAAACCAACCTGAACTCATTTGCAAGCTTTGTGCCTCCATACT
Source organism: Corapipo altera (assembly GCF_003945725.1). NCBI lineage: Eukaryota > Metazoa > Chordata > Aves > Passeriformes > Pipridae > Corapipo > Corapipo altera. The sequence continues at coordinate 5,295,008 of NW_020884895.1, read as the reverse complement.
CTATAATGTGACTACTCACTCTAAAGATAATTCTATTTGTTTCCATACTACCTTAAAAAAACCTTCGCCTAACTATGACCTCAATCCTTCTGCTCCAGTCAGGGCTGAGAGAAGATTGTTCTTTAGGACTCCAGCACTTGTTAATTCTCTTAAAGAGATTACTCAAATCTTCTAAACAAATATCAGAATAGATTCTGGATTAAGCATGGGTGCTAAAAAGACCTTGCTGATAAAATCAGCATCATCAAACCTCACAAATTGAAGCAGGAAGCCCTGGATGTAATTTTGACTTGCAGCTACTATCATGGTAAGTTATCGGACTGCTCTGCATCTCTCTTCCCCTATCTCTAATACTCTTGCAATGTTCCTTGAGAACCAATACAAGAAGTGTCAGATCTTCCAGATTTTTGTGGGAAAAACAATATACTAGAGAGTCACTGGGGCACAACCCACTGTTTTCTTTTAGTAATGTTTATTGCTTTTTCCGTTCTCGTATTTGAGTTGTCTGGTTCATTTCAGTGTCAGGAGAGGCTGGTTTGCACAGCATCCCAACTCCTGTGTTAATCCAAGTGCCATTGATCAGAGGTGGGTTTAGCTTGGTGCATTTGGTGGGGTGCTCTAGTACAGGTGCTTGTTGGTGCACCCTGGGGTCCACCAGGGACCACCTCCTTTGCCTGCCATCTTTGGGTGATTCCCGCCCCCATGCAGCAAATACCCGGAGTTATTTATGTCCTGTGTCTGTCAGTGCAGTTTCCTTTGTGTCTCCCTCGGGTTTCAGAAATAATTAACCCTGCAAAGACAGTTGTGGATTTTGGCAGTGTAACAGGCAAGTTCTTAAGAACTGGGACTGTGGCGGTGATATTTGTGTTAAGTATTTTTGTCACTGTGTTGTGGCCAGGAACAAAACCCAGAAATTTTTCCAGAAATCTGTGAATAGCATTTCACAAAAGAGAGGACATTAAGTAAAAATTCCATCACTTTTAATTTACATCTCTTCTGTTGTTATTCGTTTATGGTTATTCTATGACCCCATCAGATTTCCTTGCAAAATCTCTAATGTCTGTAATGGGAATTTAAAATCCAATAAGAATTCACAGGCTACTTGGGGGAAAAAAAAAAAATTCCTTGGAGAGCAAAGTCCATCATGACTGAAGGCCTTAGGTTTACTTTCAAATCTCTTTACCCAATTTTCAGTTTAATTTACTCATTTGCTAATCCTAATTTTCCACTACTGTGCTTACAATATCTAACTAAATATCACTCATGTGGAAACACATTAAAATTCTACAGCTGGAGAATTCTAGGCTGGAACTTATGGCCTCTGAATGCTTGTCATTTTGCTTCTCAACTGTCAACATGTAGTGGTGGGTCTGCCTTTCTCTCCTCGAAACTGTGTTAGCTGCATTCACTGTTCCCTTTCTGAGCACTTCACTGCTCCATTTCACTGGCACTACTGTCTGTTATGGCAAAAGTATCCCATCACACTAAACTTCACTGATGCAGAAGTATAACCTTTTCCAAAAGATTTCTTCATATGCTATTATGTAGGTTTCCTTTGTTATTAAGTAATTTATTTTATTTTTATATAGAATGTTGGCACTGTGATGTGTTGCACCTGGAAATAGCAAACTATTGTATTGTGTCAAAATATTGGGAATAGCACGATCTGTGCACAGCAATCAGAACTGAGGAACTGAGAAACACCCTTGACTTATGGCAAAAAGGAAGAGCAGTCTGATTTTGTTCCAGTGCAGAGAGCTGCCATTACAGGCAGATTCGAAGGCTACATTGCCATCACATAACCCCTGGTTCCCCCATCCCAGATGGAGCAGTGCTGGGACTCGCTTCTGCACAAGAACACATACAGATGGGGCAGAGTGGATCTGCCCCTCTCTTATCCCAGCTGGGCTCCCAGGGATAAAAGAGTCCGTAAGGACCCCAAGCTGAGGCTGAAAGTGCATCTCCGGATGAGGCAGCTGAGAGTCGCTTTGTACTCAGTAGTGCTGGCTCCCTTCCCTCCACAGCTGCCTCCTTCACTCCCTTCAGGGGGTTAGATTTCTGTGAGCTAATTTAAGGAGAAAAGCCTTTTTAATCCGGTATCTTACAGACTCAGAGTATGTATATTTTTATATTTTGAATAAAATATGAATATTAAGCTCTTTAGGCAGGGACTTTGTCTTCCAAGATCTCTTCAAAGCCCTTAACATGCTGCTGGTATTACAGGTGTAAATACCACAAATAATATAATACAGTTTGGATCCCATAGATCTGTTTCACTGGGAATGGGCTCACAAAGTGTATCTTTATGTTGGACAGAAAAGGCTCAGGTATGAAGAAGGCTTCCCCAGAAGTTAGTGCTGAGCCTCTACCTGGAAGAGCTCGGGGTCAAGAACATGTTTTGATTTAGGGTTCCTCATAGTCCATGAGGCTCTTCTCGCTTTGGTTCCACCAGTAAAAATGGGACAACCTGCCCAAGGAACAAAAATCCAATTTAGCATGCAGAACACTCATATGAGAAGTAGACAAGAGCTGTTTAGCCCTGCCAGATAACAGCATGTAGTAGTTCAAGGCAGAAAGGGAGAATGAATTCCCAAAGCAGCTGAAGGCAAAGAGGGAAAAAGGGCTTAAGAAAGAAAACCCCTTGTAGAAAAGAATATATTATTAACTGAAAAAGTAATTTAACAGAATAGTAATGTTCTCATACCACTGAGCCAATCTAATACCAACTCTGCAAATTTAATAAGATCACTGCAAAGGCAGAGAAGTTCAATCTGAAGTGCACTCTTTTGAGGCTGAGGCCAATGTCCATTAAATACAATAGAAATACTTCATCAGCTTCAACACAAGCCAGATCAGGCATCCATTGGATTTGGATTATCAGTGGCTGTTATTGTCTCTACAGAATATTCCGCTCGAACTCACCATGGTGATTGAAGTAACATCTAATTTCCACAACAATACAAGCATATTCTCAATATAGAATCATAGAATCATTTAGATTGGAAAAGACTTCTAAGATCATCAAGTCCAAGCATTAACCCAGCACTGCCAAGTCCACCACTAAACCATGTCCCTGCATGACACATCTACATGTGTCTTGATCTACATGGTCTTTTAAATCCCTCCAAGGATGATGACTCAACCACTTCCCTGGGCAGCCTATTCCAGGGCTTGAAAACCCTTTTGTTGCAGAGTTTTTTTCCAATATCCATTCTAAACCTCCCCTAGCACAGCTTGAAGCCATTTCCTCTTGTCCTCTTGCTTGTTACTTGGGATAGAATACCAGCTCTCACCTGGCCACAACCTCCTTTCAGGTAATTGTAGAGAGCGATAACTTCACCCCCGAGCCTCCTTTTCTCCAGGCTAGACAACCCTTAGTTCCCTCAGCTGCTCCTCGACAGACTTGAGCTCCAGACCCTTCCCCAGTTCTGTTGCTTTTCTCTGGACACACGAAGTGAGGGGCCCAAAACTAAACACAGAATTTGAGGCGTGGCTTCACCAGTGCTGAATACAGGGGAAGAATCCCTTCCCTAGTTGTGCTGGCCACACTATTGCTCATCCAAGCTGGGATACCACTGGCCTTCGTGGCCACCTGGGCACACTCTGGCTGATCTTCAGCCAGTTGTCAAACAGTAACCCCAGTCCTTTCCTCCTGGGCAGCTTTCCATGCTATAATCCATGTGGAATCCAGTAGGCTGCAACGTACCTGGAAAAGTCTGGCCATGCAATAGTATTTCATACAATGCAACTGCTGTGCACCCAGCTATCTTGGTTTATCACTTTTTACAGGTCTCAGCAATGTCTCCCAGTTGAGTGTTCCATTAACTTTTTCACCCCTTATTTCTTAAAAAAGCCCAGATGTAATCTTAATCCCCTTTATCTGGCTATACTATTATCTTGCTGCATTCCTGGTGCCTTCACACAAAGATTTTGTGGAGCTATGTTTTTTCACTTAGCCCAAAATCGGCTTGGAGGAAGACAGGGCAAAGAGGTCTCTACTTGAACAAGCTAGAAATAGCAATTAGTCTTAGTTTGTGCCTGGTTTTAATTTAGATCAGATTAGAGCTGGGTTTGTTTTACTGCAGTTTAAGACAGGGGAACATTTCTCATGTGAGATGGGAGATTGATTCCTATTAGATCCTCCCTTCAGATTAGTCCCCTGAAGGAGTCTAAGTTGATCCACATGCTCTGGCCTGCTGGGACCAGCAATTAATCCAGCCCTGCCAACTCTGGAAAGAATGTCACTGTGACATCAGTAGTGTTCTTTCCCCTGAGGAACTGAGGGTATTTGTAGTGAGAAAAGGAGGTGTAAGATTGGCAACTGTTTAAATACAAATGACCAGGAAGAAAAGGTACAAAATTCACTTCCTTTAGCGTGAGATTGAAGTAGTTTTGTGGATCATGCATTTGTAATAGTTTGCTGTATTAATAAATTCAGTACAGCAGCTTTCAAGTTTGAAGCAAGTCTCTTTAGTCTATTCCTTCAGAAAGTGCAGTCCAAAAGCTGTTGATCTATTTGTACAGATAAACACCCCACAGAGTTATCAGAATCAATGCACACACTCAGGCAAAGATTCAATACAAATAATAATAAAGAAGTACCGACACAGGAAATAGAAATGTACAATTTAAAACTGATTGAAATGCTGACCCAAATAGCTGTTTGTGTGCATTTCTGCAAAGGCAATTCCAAGAAAGGGAAAGAGGGTGCAAAAAGTAAGTGGTAATTTCAGAGGTGGCAGACAAGAGAAGAGAAAAGCAACATCCAGCTCCAAGGAGATGGGCAAGGGATGGGTAGTGGTGGAAGCACCACTCGATTTTATTCAATTTTTTTATATGTATATGAATTTTAAAAGTCTTTGTAAAAAGCAAGGTCTGAGCACTGTTGTTGAAATCTACCCAGAGGAGAGTAAAGGAGTAGCATGGGTACCTGCATACATGTTTTCCATAGCTGGACAGCCTAATTTTTCACCCATGGGGTTTTTTTGAATTCAAGAGAAGTTTTGGCATGAAATCTTTTTGTGTTTTGCTATTTTCATCTGCTTTGGTTGTCTCTGAAGCTGCCATGAGATGAGATGGGATGGGGTGGGCCTGGGCCAGCCACCAGTCTTTCAAAGTACATATGGCAGAGGTGCTCTGATGGGCACTGAACCCAGGAAGTAAGAGCTGAGAGAAGAGATCCAGGTGGTTATGAGAAAGAACAGAGTGGGAAGAGGCAGAAAACACCAGACAAATGGGAAAGGAGAAGTAGATTGGGAGTGACCTCGGTTTGTAAAGCATGCTATTTAAAAGAAACAGAGAAACATAAAAAAATTGTGGAGGTTCTTGGCAAAAGACCCAGTGAAGGTGACAATGGGAGATGACTTGGAACAGAGGCTAGACCAGGTCTTAACCTACCAACCACTGGATACCAGGAGGGTCCATGAGGCTGGTCACAGTCCTCCTCACAGCTTCATGCAGGTCCACCCATACCTGCTGTTCCTCACACCCCTCCCCAAGCACCCATCAGGAGGTGCTCAGTACCGAATGGACCTGGGCTTTCACCTGGCACCACTGCTCCTCAAATACTTTCCAGGTGGGAGAAGCAGAGGGCTGGTCACAGGCTGATGTAATTCAGCTCCACAGAATCCACACCAGACATCAGGATGAGGCTAGAGGACTGCTGAACACAACGCTGGGGTTGGGGAATATCACTGAGTTTCATACAGGGTCCAAAGGATACTTAGGGGAAGAAAGAGAGAGAGAGAGGCTAAAGGTTTAAAAAGCATTTTGATAAAAAAAGCAAGATACTGTCAAGAAGTCAATCAGAAGCCAAGATTTGGCCAGATCTGCTCTTATTTAACCTTCAGCATGGGATCAGATCTCAATCTTTCTATTTTTGGTAACAGCTGATGAACGCAGTGTAACAAGGTATTAATAAACATCTGCCCAGCTCTTACATTAATATGGAGCAGAATTAATGGAGGTCTTAGCACGTTCATATTTTCTAATTATGGCAGATGACTTTATTTATAGAAATAATAGAGAGAATGGAAATTGTCACTGACACCATGTCAATATACGAAATAAAATCCAATCATTTAATTGCATTACATTTGGCTAAGGAGTCACATCAATAAAGGGCCCTCCTTGGAGCAGTTCAGTGGTCGGTACGTACTTCGTGCTAGGAAGCTATTAAGATTAATGTTTTTTCAATGAATCATGGGGAAAATAAGTCATCTCTGACACACCTATTCCTGTGCCTGAGATCTCGAGAGGGACAGGGCTGGGGGCAGAGCTTTCCACACAGAGAGGGGAAGGCCACTGCCCTTTGTGTAGCTGTCTGATCTTCATGCTCATTTCTGGACACCTCTTGCTTCCAGTCCCCAAAGCATCCAAAATAATGAGATATTGCCCAGACTGAAGCCCGTGCTGTAGCTCAGCTGTCGCTGGCCGTGGCTAACCCAGCGCATGCATCAGCTCTGCTTCATGCAGTGCCCTCCTCTCCACCACAATAAATATCATTCCCACCAGTGCTTTTGTGGGAATGATAACATACTATACCACTGAGATAAATAAAGCACAATGTTAAATCTTGATATGTTTACACCTCCTAAGAGAGGGGGAAGAGGTCTATAAAATTCCCGCTAAAGGAGACATGGCTGTTCAGATTGTTTGCAGCTTGATAGGTAAACCCTGCAGCCAGTTTTTATTGAGAGTTTCCGGCATTGGTCTTAGAGGGTTGTTGGGGTTTAAGAAGGTTTTGGACGACTACTGTGGCTGTTTCTCAAGGTTTTGAAGTACATTTCATAAATATTCAGTTCAGACAGGCAGCTGTGGAAGTTTGGATCTCTCCTCCCAGAAGCAGGGAAAAGTAAAACAAAGCTATAATTATGGTGGCAGATGGTCTGGTACACACAGAGCATTTCTAGTAATTTTGCTCCTTGAACACTGAAGAAGGAGATCTGGAGTGATGCTGAAAAACCAAGAAGGTCCTCTAGTTCTCTCTTGTTCTTCCAAAATGCGTTTCCTAATCCATTCTGGTCTTCCAAAGCTATCAGTCTGAATTAATGAAAACAGAGTAAGAGAATGGTACTATTTCTATTAATTATAGAGGCAGGTTTGTGCAATAAACAGAATTCATATCCCTACAGTGCTGTTTAAGTACCTATAATTCAGCTGCTCTGTTCACAACTGCAGCATCTTATTCACATTGTTTTACAAATTAGCAAACTTGGAATCAGCAGCTGAGTACAGTGTGATGACATTTAGTTTAACTACGGGGGATCTGATCTGCTGAAATCTACGAGTGGTCTTCCAGTGCCACTTTTCACTGTGATTGAGTTACAGCTCCCACATTAGGTGCTCCTAGATCAGCTCCATGTTTTCCATAGGAGTGAAAGTACAGAGCCTTAGAAACTAGTGTCAGTTACGTATGGTAGCTGCTGGTACTCTTCCAAGTAGTGCCAAACTAACATTTGGGGCCATGCTTTTTCAGAGATGGGTAGAAAGGGGGGCCAGAGCACTCCTGGAGTGAGGGAAGTGAGAGCTTTTGAGGGGGTGACAGACAAAATCCAGAATTCCAGGGGGAATAAAGGAAACCTGGAAAGGTACAGAGCGATAATCATTCTTGTTCCACTCCAGTTTTCCCCTTTCCAGAATAACTAAACTTTGCTTTTCTCTGCACCTGAGTGAGAGGAAGCAAATTGCTGATTTCCAGTAGCCAAATGCGTTTGATAGCAGAGCTCTCGCTGCGAGCCCAGAACTTTGTACCAACAAACTGGTCTGACTGGGGAGAGCCCTGGTAAATGAAATACTCCAGTAACAACATTTTCCAAAACCTGTAGGGTACCAATAGCAGATCACTTTGAGTCACCACAAGTTCTGATAGCAAATGACTGCACCAGGATAAAGAAAAAAAGAAAAGGTACTTCTCTGGGCTGTAGAGCAAAAGGTTGATTTTTTTTAATCAACTGCTCACGGTGCTGCTGGTGTTACATTTTAAGCATCTGATTCAGGCATTTGAGTGGAAAGGCGATAAAATCCTTGACTTTGATTGAATTTCCATTGTGGCAAAAGGGAAAAATAAATACAAACAGCATAAAGAAATAAAAAAAGTTACTGTTGGATGAAACTTTCCCCATCATTTTTTAAATCTATACAGATACTGAAAAAAAAATCTGTTTTTTTGATTTGCTTGAAGGTCAAAATTCAGCTTTTAAGCATTCTTTCAGCAGGCATTATGTTTAAACACTGAACCGCCTACCAGTTTAAGGAGCACATTTCTTCAATTACATCCAGGATTAGTGCAGCTGTTAGGATTTCCCAAGGGACCACTGAAAACTGAAGAAATGCCTTTGCTGTGGTGCTGACAGGTTCTGTGGCATTGCCCTGCCCTTTGCTTGCTTCTGCATTCGGCTGCTGGCCTCACTGATGTAAATAAGAAGAGAATCAAGTACCCAGGCTCTTCTGAAGTCCATATCAAAGAGCATTTAAATTATAGACTTCATTGCTTGTACAGCAGCTTTAAAAGAAGAATTTTTTAAAAAGCAGTTCCAGTGTAAGGAAAAGGAGTAAGTGGGGGTGAAAGTTAAATTTTACACCCTATACAATATAAATGCAGCCCCTATTACAGAAGCCTCTGATAATATTTCCTGTAATTGAATTGCTTCTATGAAATCAATAGGGGAGAAAAACCCTCTGAACAGATTAGGAAGAGGACTACCAGCTTTTATTTACCTACTACACTGTTTTACAGAGAGAGGCATACATGCTACAATAGGGATGGCTCAAGTCATGAGCAGGGAATTACCTTTTACCTTCACAAGTTTTCCTACAGGTATGTTTGCTCAAAAGGAGCTAAATAAATGGAAGAATTTGAATACCAGCTTTTAGGAGCAAGATAGTATCCTAAGAATATCTACCTATGAGAAACATTTTTGGTTATACTTACCTTAGCAGCCTCCTCAGTCACAAGCTGTGCTATAAAGTACCTTTATAATAGAAATGGTCTTCTGGATTTCAAGGTCAATGTGAAAACACAGATTTTCTGCATTTTGATTCAAATGTAACTCACATTATTACTGGGGCTCAAGGATTTTTAGGAGAGATGGAGGCAGGAAGAGCTTTCATAAAAGCATTAAAATGGGTGAAAATTCATGTGTAATTGTTAAACTGCACTAAAGAGCAGAGAATACGGACATAATACACATGATCTGATTTTCACCATCTATTGGCTTATTTCATTAATGGCACTACCAAATGCTTAGTAAAAACCTTTTGTTGTTTGGAAGAAGGTGGCTGGAAACTGGCCAAATGATGTACACCTTAAAGACAAAGACCAAGGAAGGTGAGATTGTGCAGGCTGCACCTGTGATAATTATTTGAACAAATCCCACCTGCCTGGCACTTAAGGGTAGAGGCAAGCTTTTGCTGTCTGGGCAGGTCTCCTATGTATCTCCAGTGCACATTTTAGCAGTCAGAACTTGCTTTTAATCTCCCATATGACATTTGGTGTGTCAGGACAGTGAATTCTGTCTTGATCCTGATAGTTCCTGTCATTCAGCAACTGCTGGGTGGCAGCTGGATGGCATGAGCAGCACAGCCCAGAACAAAGCCAGCAGCATGTGGGGATGGTCAATCTCAGGGAAGTGCCACAGGGCCCTCCAGCAGGAGTTTTGAGCCCACAGCAGATGAACCACTTCCGACTTTGGGAAGTCCTTCTTACCGCACGTGCCAGTCCCCAACACACAAGTGAGGTTCCCTTGAGTGTGGGAAAGGGGACGGTGCACAGAGCTGCTGGAGAAAAGTGGCAGCTTTTTCCCTGAAGGAAGTGTACAATATGCGGACCTCACAAATCCACACACGTGGACATGTGGCATGTCCTGGACGCCCCTACCTTGTCAGGGTGTGGGATGTGGGTGGAAAGCGACATCTTGCAGATCCCCCCAGCAGCTGTGGGGATCAGGATGGTTCTGAAATAATGGGATTCGGAAGGGTTTTTGAGGCCTGAGTTCTGACTTCTCCTGGATCTGCCCTGGTCACCAAAGCTGGACAGTTGTTCAGTGAGGTGGTCAGATGAACCCACCTGCATAGGAGAAGCTATTCAATGCCAGACCTCTTACTCATTCTCACAGAAAGGAAATTCTCACTCAGTATTTTGCACTGGAACTTCAGTACTGAGATGGGTATCTTCCAGGATCTAATACAAAATAACTTCCCACAAATGGCCCAGCAACCCAAAATCTATTCCTGCAGCCTGACAATTTCAGTGTGTTGCCAGCTTACAGCTTTGCTGCCACCAGTTCCTTAAGGCAGTTTTACCCAGCACTGTTGAAAAGGAAAACATTCACTGTGCCCTGGGGGAAATGAAGCATGGAAGTCCCGTTATCACTGACAGAAGTTTTGTTTCTAATTCCCCATCTGCTCTTCTGAATGTTAACCTACAGTAGTGGCACATAATTTAAATGATAAATAAGGATTCCAAATAGGAACCAACAAATATTAGTCAGACAGGCTGGTGGTGTCTGCAAAAATGTGATGTGGACACTCATATTTCAAGAAAGAGAAATGAAACAAAAAAATAGTGCTGCATAACAATAAAGGGAAAATGCTAACAGAGAATAGGACAAAGTAATGCTCAAAAACAGATTTATTTTTTTTGACTTTAATCCATATAGGATCCTTCACAGCTCCTCATTCCTATTCTTATTGTTGCTTGTGTTTAGCAGCTGAATAAAATAGCAGTCAAGGCAAGAAATATGGGAAGAGAGTAATAATGTGATGCATAGTGTTAACTCGCTGATTTTGGAAATATCCATTTATCTTGGTTAAATAAAAGCTTAGCCCAAGTAGTAAGCCAAGTAATCATGATTAGGGAGAGAAAAAGACATTCACCTCCTTGGAAACTCAATACTCTTCAACAGTAATTGCACTGCAGTGACATTGTTCGAAACTGGACACTTGCAGTAATTAATATAGATTATTGCCATCTGAGGAATGGAAGTATCTGTGCCTGCTCCTACCATTGTTTTAATTTCAGACCAGTTCTGAGACCAAAAATACTTTGGGTTTTTGTTTCATGGACACAGCCCCTTCACTGTTCAGGCCATCAGAGGACAGCAGAGATTTTGTTCTCTTTATTGGTTCAAAACTGCATAGAGGGCATATGTACACTGTTCTGTCTTAGAGAGACCTTGCCTTTGTTCTTTCTCATTATCTTTTTTCCTGACTCTCAAGAAAAATTGGTTTTATGCTAAAAAGTATATTACAAGAACACATCTATTAAGAGAATCATGAACTCTCAAGCTATTGTTTTTCTAAGGAGGATGAATCTGCATCTGTATTGTCCAGTGTATCATACACTGAACTCATCTGCAAAGCAGGTGCTTTAGTGCTCACACTGATTTCTGACCTATTAGCCTGGTGCAGCACTGCATTAACCTGAGTGCATCAGCCTTGTCTCAGAGTCCATCAGCTCTTCGACTCACCAGATTTCCCATCCACCTCACACCACTACTTCTGCGCATTTCATTACTGCCTTGCTGCAATATGCAGCTGTTCCTGCTCTTTGTTGTGTGGGCACATCACTACTATCTGTGTTGTGTTCCCTGTCTTTGTAACTCTGCCTTAATGTGACCCACTTAATTTCTTTCTCCCAGCCTTGCTCATCAGACTGGGTTTGATCTGTGTCCTAACCATGAAGGACTCCACTAGAAAGGCTTCCTCCTTGCACTAGAAATGATCCTCTGGGGCACCTTCTCTGAAGGAATTAGGATTTTGCATTGTTTTTCTAATCAGCCAGTTGGCTTCTGTCCCTAATATGTGACTTGGACATCCTTACTCTCACTCCACTGCCTATTACAAAAATGATCTGGTCATATATCAGCAGGAGTCCCCAACTGGTGAGCATTAGCTTGCTATACCATGTTTAGGGGTCGTTAGAAATATTACTACCACACTATTCCCACCCAGCTGCTCTATTTTGCTGTGAATAGCAGAACTAGTCAATGGAGAGAAATCCTTTCCATTCAGTTAATATCTTAATACTGAGCTCATTGTTAAAACAACGGTTCCTCGCCACTAATCAGCAAAAAGCAATCAGGCAGAGCAAACAGGGAGCTCCAGAGGACACATGCATGAGTTCAAAGGTCCACAGAGCTGTAGCCATGTTGCACACGACTAAGACTAAAGAGCCAATAGGCAGCTGTACCTGCAGAATTATGTTTGAAAAAATAAGGACGCTAAGAATATTAATTTTCTGTGAAAATTACGTGAAATGTATGCAGGAAAAAAATATGTCTGGAGCTTTTCTACAGCACTTAGGCACAAAATTTTGCTTTGTGAATTTGACACAGCAATTGATCATATTCAACTAAGAGGGCTACAGATGGTGAAGTCTGTGTTCTGAAAAGATGACAAACCACCGCAGTGTGCTTATGATGCAAAATTTACCCTTTTGTAATAAGACAAAGAGGAAAGATGCTCATGAAAACTAAACTGGATGTATACTTTTACCAGACAGTTGTTTATTTCCCAGCTCCATGACTTGGTATCAGTAGTATTGTGGTATTATATCAGTCTTTTCCTATCAAGCCCTTTCCTCAGTTTCAAAGAAGACAAGTAATTTCTACTCAGTATCTGTCATAATCAGGTTTCTAAGCTGGCATGGCAGGACTATTTACAACCTATTCCTTGCATATGCCAGCAGATTTAATACAGCACTGTTCACTGACAGTCAGGGAAGCTAAACCAGCACAGTTGAATAACTTGCTTGAATTTCCAGTTCACATTGGCAGGGCAAATCCAGCACTCATGGTCCTCTTCCCTGGTCACTGTTTTGGATCATATCCTTTACGAACTGGCCTGCACAAACATGGTTCAAAAGCAGTTGCCTGCAATGGTGAAGTAGCTTTACACCAATACCCAAAGCAGAGAGCTAACCTGCTTACTGGGGGAGCAGCATGGGCTGGAGCATTTGTCTAAAGCAGGGGTGAAGCCAGGGAAGAGCTTTTAGCAAATCATGTCCTTGCTCAGCATCTCTGTGTCACACCTGTACCTTTGCAGTATTAACATGGCCAAGGTCATGGTCTTTAGTAAGATGTGACACGTGAAACTTCAGCAGTGGTCTCGTATTGGTGCCGACTGCCCACCCGTTAGGAGCGCACGTGTCCGGCCAGCTGTGCTCTGCTAGACCCTCATAAAAATTAACAAGAACTCTAAATGCAGGCTGCTGTATTTTGCCACAGAAAGTAAAGTCAAAACAACAGCTAAAACTGGGGAGAGGAGGGGGGGAAAGGGGAGCAGAGAAGGCAGACCAAAGGCAACATAAGGGTTGTATTTATTTTCTAATCCCATCTCTTTTAGTGTCTGTGATGAGTGCTGTAACTAAAGGAATCTAACTGAATTAGAATTTCAATATGTCCTGAGCAGATTGGAGCTGTTTCCATTCATGAGCAGCACGTCCCAGCTGTAATTGCCTGCTCACTTATCCACATAGCTCTTTACAGCTAATCCAAATGCAGACTCAAAAATAAATAGTGCCAGAGCATTCACTTCCCGCTGGGCAGTAGTTTTAGCTCGCCTCTGCCTTTGCTTTGTTCCGGATGGTGCTCTTGATGGCAGAGGGACTGACTCAAAGGAGATAAAAGATGATTGACCTGCTCAAGAAAAGCCACTCCTGCTGTATCTGCCCTGCCTGTTTTGTGCTTTTCCTCTGGGTGCTGCTTTGTCTCTGTTTATTTTTCTCTGCCCTCACCTCTCTCCCAAGCCACATCGCTCCTGCAATCTACTTCTCCTTCGTGGCTTCCCTAAAAGCTGCTGGTGTCCTCCGTGTCCCCAGAAGCACATCACCCTTCCTATCTGTGCGCTCCTACCCACAAACACACCACCAGGGTTTTAGCACTGAAATTAAGCTCCCTCTTCAGGGATACTTAAAAGCCGTGCACTTCTCAGATTAGGTTTTCTCTGGAGGGGTGTAAAGCTGAGGCACAGTTTCACAAAGCTGGACAAGGTGTCCCCATGGATGGGACTTGGCACAACCACAAAGCAAGGCTCTGCCTTTGCTCTCTGACACTGGAATCTGTATGTGTGTTGGCTCTCATCCCTCCTCACTGGGTGGAAGGTGGTTGTCCACCATTTTTCAGGCTGCTTTTTCCACTACAACCACCCCAGACTTCCTGGAAGCCTTTGACCAAGTCTCAGCAGCCTCTGTGCCTCTGTCCATCACTTGTAAAACAGCAGTGCCAACACCCTGTTGCTTCACAGTTTGTGGTGTAAATCCCAGGTCCCTGAGATGACAGCGGTGCAGGGGCATAGAAGTTGAGTAAGAAGCCACTTCAGCTTAGTCAGAGGTGTCCAAATCCCACCGTGGAATCAATTGTTCTTAAAAATAATATTTTTAGTGTCCAAAAGAGCCTTGTCTAAGACTTAATCAAGTAGGTACCCACAAAATCTCAGCTGGAGAGAAGGTCATTCCCTCTTGATGACCATCAAAGAGACTGATCTCAGCATGGAGCTAGAAACACCTCCCTGGGAGCAGAGAAGCAATGCCTCCACCTCATCTCCTTTCTCTCAGTCCCTCTCCATTTCCCACTGGCTTATCATGGTATGACCACAAGCCACAGAGTATCTTCACTGTCACTCACATGCTCTTAGCCAGCCAGCCTGGTCCAGGGCCATATAGCTCTTCTGGTGCAGTGCAGTACCCAAGGTGATATATCCCTCTGCAATGGCAGAGAATTGTGCTAAGATTTAAAGGAGAGCATCAAGTGAGGTAGTGCAGCACTTTCACTGCCTTCATCCTTACCCCCAGGATCCTTCTCCATCAGTGTAATACTACCTGGTCTTTGGCAGGACAGATCTCCCTATAAAACTCTCCTGGCTCAATTGGATAGGAATCGCATGGGAGTGACCCAGCACTTGCCACTGCTGCACCCCCTCCCAGAGCCAGCCCATTTTATGCCACTTTGTGCCCTTCTCCAAAGCCAGAGAGCAGCTGAGATGATGAATAAAGTGCTTGTCCGATGTGTCACTTGCTACGTTAATTCCAATTCAGCACAGAAAGCTAAAAATGTTTGCAGAATCCTGACAGGCAAAGAGGACAATTATCCTCAGCTGCTCCTCACAAATGTTGATCCCCGTGACTGCAACATGCCAAGGGAGGCATTGCCTCGTGCTTGGATTGCAAACTCACCAGCACCAAAACATGAGGATGGTAATAAGAGCTGGCTCTTCACTGCATGCTCTGCTACCTGAAGATGAGCTGGAAGTGTCCTCTGCCAGGTAGAGCAATGGGACTAGCACATCCCTTGTACAGATGAGGAAGCTGAGGCTGTAGTGTCAGACTGCTCCAAGGCTATCAGAAGGTCACCAGAGAAGCTGTGACTCTCTTGCAATGACAGACAGTAGCTCCCTCCTTGTAGCTGACCTGGAGACACAGGAATTTCTTTTATAAGTTGCTGTTTCAATCAACTAAATCAGAATAATTAAGACTATGACAGTGTGGCCAAGGTGAGTGAAATGAGTTGTCACTGGGACAGTAATATATAGGAAGAGGCACTGGGGGGGAAAAAAAAAGAGAAAAAAAAAGGTAAAAAAAAAAGAAAATTGGAGAAGGAAGTTAAAAAGATCAGGAAGAATAAAGACTATAAAGTCTACAGCCATGATGGGTGGGGTGTTTAGACTTGTACTAGGAAGGTAGCTCTTGGGGAAGGGGAAGCCTAGGGATGAAAGGCATCATTAAATGGCAAGGCTTGAAAGCTTTTTCAAAACGCAGAAAGTCAGCACTGGAACGAAAAACATCATGAAATGGAAACCTGGAAGCTTCAGAGGTTACATTGGAATACTTAATTTTGAAGTGTGAACATAATGCATATTGTCATGGAGCAGGGAGATACAGATACCTCAGCCTTTCTGAATATCTCTCCTACTCCTCTATATACTGGGGAGAGGGAATTAACAATTGTGAAGGATGATTTCACGTTGAAAGAAATTTTGCCTTTGAAAACAAACCCAAATGCCACTGTGTTCCACACACAGCTTTTGTTTTCACTGGCAGCCCCATAGTCTACCTTTGGACATAAAATGTCCCAGACGTGCTTGTGACATGGGAGCCCAGCAAGACCACCCTGTGTCCAGGATGTCTCCCTCATTCAACTAAAAATCCAGATGGAGAGCTCAGCTCTCATCTCTAAGCTCTAGGGAGACTTAGGAGAAGGGTCAGAAATAGAGGTGAATCGTTAATGAAGCATCATTAGCCATCAGTTCTCCTAAACTCTTGTGAGTACATTAACACCAGCTGCCCATTGTCCACTTTCCCCTTGCCATAATGAGGAACCCCAAATTCAAGGTCATCTGCCGGTGGAATTAGTCTGTTAGTGCAGCTGGAGCTCCTGAGATGCTGCAACAAGAGCAGTAATTTATGTTCCTCTGTCCTGCACCAGGCCCATTATCCTGGGAAGCAGCAGAGTCCAGTCATGAGGCAGAAATACACCATTTGATATTGCTGTTGCTGCTACACAATTTAGAGCTGCTGCTGCCAGAGCCTTAAACGTTCCCTAAGTGGTGACTGTCTTCTGCTAATGCAGATGCATTTCTTTTGTGAGTCAGCTTACTGCTGTTCTTGTTGGTCTATGCTTGCTGTCCTTCCATTTTGGATGCAGACAAGGGTCCTGGGTCCAGCTCTTTCATTCTTTCAATACCTGGACTGGGAAACTCCCCTGGATGATCTCCTGATTCAGACAGGAGCGTCTTCGTACAGTAGTTATCTCCACCACTCTGCCTGGGAGATTGTACCATGCTCTAAGGCACCTAAATGCCAGATTACCCCCCAGTCAGGCTACACTTTACATCAAAAATTCAACAGGCCACTTTATTTACTCTCCTATCCTTCATCACACAATACTTCTCTCTGTTTTCTGGCTCATCAAAGCCATATAGCCACATGCTATCATCAGACATAGGCATACGTAAAACCTATTGGGATGTAAAATCTAATTGTCCATACTCAGAGAATTCACCTCAAAGTGAACCACTATCTCCTTGCAGGTTGCCTTTGGTGCTTGGTTTCAGTCTCTTCCTTATCCCATGGGTGATGGTGGGTGGGACCACCCCAAAAAAACGGTCTATCCAATCATGAGAGAGATCAAATATCTCCCATTCCTCAACAACAGCTGCTCTATCTGTCCATGAACAGGCACAGGCAGCTGTGTAGTGACGCTGGGAAAGGTTAATATGTGGACTAGTAGGAAAACTTTGGGGTTCACAGAGAGCTCCCTTAGGGTTCAAATGAATCCTCTGTCTGGGAAGCATCCAGCATCCAGAGCACTTGTCAGTATAGACAGTGCTAGATGTGGGTGTATTCAGACAAAGCTGAGATGGTCAGTGATTATATCTTTAAGTGAATGCTTTTGTTGCCTTTTGATGACTCAGGGTGTCTTTTATGAGGTAAAATTAATGCAAGTGCTTCTCTTTTTATAGTGGCCACACTGCCCAGGAACTGAAATGCCATAAGGGGAGCAAAGCTCATTAGTTTGGTGCCGTAAATGGTTCTCCAAGGTCTCAGAACGCTATGATTAACATAAACACAGACAGAGGCAATTACCAACAAACATATATATAAAAACCAGCTTTCCATCTAGAAACATGGTCTGCAGTATCCCTCTTTGTCTGTTCATAGATGTGGGGACCCAGAGGTAAGGGACTTTTCATACCAATCGTGACATAAACCAAAACCTGAGGAAGCCAGCTCAAGGTGAAAGTGAGGACTACAGAGCACATAACAGAATTCCCAAGGTACCAGCTAAGGGATCTTGTGATTCACCCTCAGAATTATATTCTTTTTTGGAGAAAAGTGAAGCAAATCCTATCCTGGCATGTTTGCTTCACACTGAAGTCCTCTCTCAGGCGATTGCTGTCAGGTGGACTTCTTAGGACAGGGCAGAGCAGTTCTAATCTTATAAAAACTATCTCAAGTCTTTATCTTGCTATAGCTGGAAAAGTGTAAATCTTGTCAGGTTTTCTAGTGAATTCCATGAGATCCACCAGAAGGTAATGTTCAAGAACAGGATGAGAACAGGGGAGGATGGGAAGAGTGGGTCAGCCATGGGCAGGCTGTGTAGGCGTCGCAAGCCCACATATTTGTAGGAGATTGTGTGCTTTTTACTTTGTGGTTCTCTCTTTAACCTTGTATATCTATTCAGAATAGCCCCAAACATGAAGAATGAGGTGTGTTTTGTAAAAACCAAAGCTTGGTTCTCCTGTCTCTGTGGCAACCATGTCAAGAGACAACTGTGTTGTTGCCACACGGGCAGATAGTGAAGGAGACGGGGATGTTTGGGCAAGGTCAGGTAGAAAGCCCAGAGTTCCAACTCTAGTAAAAGTCATATCAAGTACAGGAGTTTACGAATAACCTGCCCTATAGAAATATTCCCCACAGACTCCTGATAGCCAAAAAGCAGCTTGAAGCATCTCTTCTACTCTGTTTTTAACAGGTATTGTCATGACTTTAGATGCTCCGTCTGTTCAAGCAATAGCACAACACACTCTGAGTGTGAGGCTGACGTCCTACAGTAATGAGCAGGCTGATTACTTGTTGCATGATAAAAATAAGTTGCCAGCAGCTGACTCAGAGAGGTAATGGGCAAAAAGAGAAAAGAAAAAAAAAAAAAAAAGTAGTGCTACTTGTTTTCCCAGAAAAGAGAAAAGGGGCAGGGAAGGAAGAAGGTTTACAAACCTGCCTTGGGACTAACCCAGGGGAGGAGAAAAGCATGGAAGTTTGTTAACTGACCTGGTGGGACAGGACATGGTCATGTAGATTGCAACTGTTCTAAGTTACGTGTCCTCCAAAAGTCTTCCAAAGGAGGTCTTGGGGACTTTGTGTTGTTACTGGTCCACAAAAGGTCCACCTTACATCTAACCCCTGCCTAGAGGAACCATGGGCTTTAGTCGCTTACATCTGACCTCTGGAGTAGCTGCTATGATGTCATCGGTGTTACAATTTTACACAAAATTAGGTGTGCAATTGTGTGTTAAATAGTGGTAGTTAGCTTGGATTGCCCAACTAATGAAGCAGGCAGCATTAATGTTGTCACATATGGACTGCTCCAGGGCACTGGCAATATGAGGGAGTCTGAAATCACTCCAACTTAGTGGGAAGAGAGACATCCCTTTTTATCCTCTGGTATCCCCTCAGTGGGACAAATTCCTCTCACCCAGCTCTCAACCCAGCAGTGCTCCTGCAATTTGCTCTGGACATTACAAATCTGCCTCCCTGCCCAGGCAGTCTTGCCCAGGTGTCCCTGTAGGCTCAGACAGGTGGCAGAAGCTGCTGATCACCTCTAACATGTGCAGAAGTTTTGCTTAATTAAGAACAGACTCTCTAATAGCATTCATCACCATCTCCTGATGGCTCTGGGACCACTCAGACTGTGGCAGCACAACCAGCCAGGCTTTTCTGTCATGCCATTCATCTGTGACATCCTGGAGGGTGCAGTGGCAAATCTGTAATTTTATTTTCCAGTACTAAGGGACTCAGCCTGGGACAGATTCAGTCCAGCATCCAATCTGGTCTCCAGGCCCTTGGGTAGTTGCTTTGAGCCCTCCTGCATGGCTTAGTGCAGAAACACCAGCTGGGTGGTCACTGTGGTGCTGCCTTAGGTAATGTGGGTGCAAATCTTACCTACCAGAGTGAGGATTAGACCCAAGGTCTTACAACTGAAATTTCTGACCAATATCACTGTAAAAACGTTTAGTTGGTGGCTACATTGGTTAGATCCTGGAAGATCCTACTTCACCTTTTAAACTGTAGTTATTTCAGAGAGGAAGTGCTTCATCTTGTTTATTCCCCAGTATTTAACTATAGTCGTTTTAAGGAAAGAAGAGTCTTTTTTGGCCCTCAGGCTGCAGTGATGACCACAGTCAGGGAATGGTCTGGAGGAGATGCTCCTCCTTGCTCCGTCCTTCTTTTGGACCACCTTTTTGTCCAATTTGCTGTTCACAAATGCAGTACAGAAGCTTTGTCAAATATTGCCACCTCTTATTTTAAGCAAATCTCAGTCCCAAGACAGCATTTCTGAGCATGGCAGCAGGATTCCAGCAGGGAGGAGGTGACAGGGCCACCAGTGTGGCCCAGTCAGCTGCCCAGCTGGGGTGTGAGTTTGGCATGGGGCTGCACCAGGCATCCTGTGGTGGAGCTCTGGGTTAATTCCAATTGGAGAGCCCAGTCCCTTGGCACCTGTCTGCCTGTCTGCATATGGATGCATTTTGGCTCCTGTCCATGTCAGTCTTCCCCTGCAGCCACCTCTATAGTATTTAAGTATTCTCCTGGTTCACCACTATGCAAATATTGAAATTAGCCCTTTGCATGATTATGTAGATAGTGACATTACAGACTTCTTCAGATCGTGTGCCTTCTCTGCTGACAGCATCAACCATCAGGTTTATTTTTCAGTGAGTTAAAGAATGGCCCCTAGTGTACAAAAAACTTCACCACTGAAGTATTTGGTATTTGGAATATTTCTTTTTTTTTCCCCTTAAGCTTTTATCTGAATACATTAAAACCACAAAGTGCTGTGCTGTGAAATAGTGAAAAATACAGCCCTCATAGAAAGGGTGCAGTTCTCAGAAATGGAGGTTTTTAACTGAGCCTCACTAAAACCAGGAGGAGATTAGAAGGGGCTATGAGGGGAGCCATAGCCTCAATAGCAAGTTCAATACAGCCTGAGACCCTGAGAGAAGGCAGTAGGTGTCACACCCTGCAGTTAAACATAGACACCCCTGGGCAGGTATCTAACTGGTCTGGACAAATGGCCTCAGGATAGTAATTTCTCCATGAGAAAAGACATCTTTGTCACATCAGTTACATTTCCACAAAATGTTGTGTTTACATCTCATACCTGTGCCTCATTCAGACACCTTCCCTGAGAGCCTCATCTTACTGAGAGCTGCAGAACAACCAAAATCCTGTAATGAGTGTGTATGTGCTTAAACAATAGCCATTTTGTCTCCCAGAAATACTACCATAAGAACACTGGATGCAGCTATTACCATTTCTTTACTAATGATTTTTTGCCCATGGTGCGAATCCTTTGCAGTGTGCAGCACAGCTAAGCCTGATTAGCCAGCCTCACCTTTTACCAGTGGGGCTAATGGGATTTATTCTCCATTCTCACTCACTGATTTCTCATCCCCATTAGTTTACATCTCACCTTGAGTTAAAAAACAGTTCGTCTTCAGAGCACACTGGGCATGGCCACAGGGGATTTGGCACGCTGGATGTTATGTGGTCTGCCACGTTGGATGGGCAGTGACAAAAATTGTCCCTCTTCCCCCAGGTCCTTCCATCGTCCCACTGCAGCGAGCAGAGCCAACACTGGGCAACCCTCTAAAATGTTTATTTGGACCAGTGGCCGGAGCTCTACATCTTACAGACATGATGAGAAAAGGTAAACGGCACCTGTGCTGATTGTCTCTGGGTTTGAATCTTCAGGAGTGTGGCCTGTGGCTCCTCCCCGGTGGTGGCACTGGAGAAGGAGGAGGGATGCAAGGGGTGTCCATCCTGTGCCTCACAACCCTGGCTTCTGCTCCACTGAGCACAGGATCAGCCAGTGAGTGCCAGGATTAATATGCCATGCCAAAATAGAGCAGAGGGGCAATGCCATAGCCATGGTCAAAGTCTTTCTTATTCTCACACATCAACAGCACACTGTGACCATCTCTGAGGGCAGCACACACACATTTAAAAGTGCACTAATCCACAGTCCCAGGTTTGCAGTCCCAGTTCCAACCTCTGTGAAACCTTTATGCTTTTTGCAGGTGTCCTCCCTGCTTCCAGCCATTGGCCACACTGCTCCTGCACCCTCTCTAGACAACACACACACACAGTGCTTCCTGTCCCCCTGCCAGATCATTGCCCCACATGGCTTTTACACATCTGGATGATGCATCCAGCTGTAAGAGATGTTTTCTGGTTATACAGACACATGTGACAGGATTGCACAGTAGCTGGAGGATGCTAAGCTGCTTGAAAGTGAACTGGTAGCTCACCAGCCCACTTAAGTAGTGTTGCTGGAGGGAACAGGGTGAAGGAGACAGCAATAAATGAGTTACTGGATCTCCCAGAGGAGCAAGGAAATACGCAAAAAAGAAGGAAAGGGAAGGAGAGGTTTGAAGTCCACAGACAAAGCCAGTGCTCCGCTGGGAATGAAAGAAGTTAAATATCAATGATGAAAGAATAATTGTCAGTAATGCTCAGACTCATCCTTCCAAAATCTCTCTCCTTTGTAGTAAGATTTGCTGGACAGCTTGTCTTGTCACAACAAGGACACATTTGCCTTTCTTTTCTTTCTTTTGCCCCTTCCCTCCTCTCCTTCAGTTCCTCTTGCAGTCACTATTACATGTAACCACAAAAAATCAGACTCCAGTGAAACAAAAGCATATATCAGTGCATCTACAGTGCCAATTAGCAAAACACACTCCTCAGTTATTCTAATGAGACATTACTGCTGGCATCTGCTTGGGAAAATGCGCTCCTGAATTCAGGCAGCAGAGCTGCCCTCAGGACCCTTAGATTCTTTGGAGAACTGGCCCATTTGCTGAATTTTTCTGCAAAGGTTGCATAGGTGTTCAGCTCATTGGATAATCTGATCCCAAACAGGCATTCTGAAGATCAAAAGACCAGCTTGGAAGCAGGTTTCCATGAACTTCCAGTTGGAACTGGTTATCTAACTGCATCCTGTACTTCTGCAAGGCTCTTCTTTAATTGAATTTTCCCCAGGCTAATGTTCTCCTGCATTAAAACACTGTCATGGTCCAAGGTTAGACACTTGGAGGAGATATCTGCCCACACTTTGGGCTGGCTGGAAGCCAAGTGCTCCTGATTAACATTGCCTTTGACTCTCACCATGCCTTACAGTGGGGCTTATTAACCTGGGCTGAGGGCTGTGCTAAACAGGACTCATTGGCATCTCGTCAGCCTAAACCCTCAGAGCTCATCCCTGTCTGCCTGCAGAAATAGGGAGCAGGGAGCAGTATCTCTATGCCTACACACTAGCCATGGGAAATTCAGGTGCCTTGTCAAGCCTTGGAGTGGGTTTATTTCCGAAGTGGTCCTGTGGAGCTGTACAGAAGGAATTGTTTGTACCTTGTGAGTGATTAATGAAATGCAGGAGGGAAAGGGAGGAAAAGAAAATGGAAATAAGAGAGTGCTGATGGCAGCTTCAGGACTGCAGAGGAGAGGTGTGAACACAGAGCGAGTGCTACCAGTGGGAGAAACTCATCCGCCAGTGTCTGGCAGTGATTTCAACACATGTAAGGTCACCAGCACCATCATTATATCAAACAGGTGGTACCTTTGAGAGAAATTACTTCCCTTAAATGACCCTTTCCCAGGAATTCTGTTCTTTAGAATTCAAACAGGAAGATTGTCATGTAGATGAGCAAATTTGTCACCTAACACATTCTACAACCACAGACCTTTGAGGGATTGCACTTTAATACTAACTGTGCTGTAATGAGTCACTTGCTGTAGAGGAATCAGCTCCTCCTGGGTGGAAGGTATTTCTCTCAGGAATCTTTTTTTGGAGGATCAGGACCAAAATATCTGTATTTCATTGGTGTTTTAGCCATCAACAGTTCCCCAGCCACCACTTCTTATGCTTTGAAAAATTAGTCAAGTCCTCATTCTTTCTCAGATGTCAGTGAGGCTTTCCATAGCACTGTAAGCTTGGGAAACTAAAGCATTCATTTGGTTTGGTTCAGTTTGGTCCGGTTTGGTGGGGAAGAGGGAAGAAATTGAGTGAACAAATTCTGTTAATATAAATAAGAATCCTTCTGTAACCATCACTGAGACTTTTCTGAGAGCTCCAGAGACATTTCCTGTTGCCATAGGTCTAGTAACAAAAACTAATGCAGATAAATATACCTGTAAAGAAAAACATAAGGAAGTTGGCTTCTGAGCGGAAAAGTCCCTGAGCATTGGGAATTCTGCAGGTAAGATACAGGACAGGTTTTTGACCATTGCATTCAAGGATTTGTGATGTCAGTAAACACCTCACCATGTGGTAATTTGAGTGAGATGTGCATAACAGCTGTGATATCAGAGAAGTGAATGTGAATTCAAAGTCATTCTGAATTATTTAGACAAGCAGGCACTTCCATCTGACGAGCACCATGACTGCATGGTGCTGGAGGAGGCAGTGCCTCTCTCAGCATCTCACCGTGGTCCATTTACAAGGGGAGGGGTTTGAAGGCAGGTAATCTGTGTTTATTTGGAAAAAAAAAATGAAGTAATTGCAGATGCCTGGTTATTGTTATTTTAGCTTTCCCATGAGGAAATAACACCCTTTGCAGAGCTCCTAGATCTACCTATTTTGGAGCAGGAGATCATGTAAAGATCTGCTGACCACACTGCAGAGGGATCCCTGCACTGCTGCTGTGCAGAGAGACACAGAGAGGGAATTCTCTGCTCTGTCCCCAGCAGGCATGGTCACGGCTGAGATTTCCTCTCTGGCAGCTGAGCCCGGGTAGAGCAGCCAGCCCATATCCTCTGAGCAACTTGGCAAAAGGAACATGGAGATTTAGCAAGGGAGAACTTCAGTATGGAAATGATCGAGGAGCAAAGACCTTTTGTCCTTGGAGGCATGCTTCCTGTTAAATGTCTTTGCACAGGGTGGAGAGACCCCGTGTTCTGACACCTGGGACTTCCAAAAAAGCAAGCAGCTCCCCTCAATGTCATATGTGGGGAGTTGTCACAGGTAATCACAAGTATTAGATGGAGTCACCTAGATGAGTAGTGTCTGGCATGCAGTGATCTGTACTTAAACACCCCATAGCAGTCAGCTAAACGTGGCTGTGCAGCTCTGGGATCCAAAATCAGCCAGCTAAGCACAGCATTCTTCCAGCTCACCGAGCAGAAGGAGGTCCCTGGGCTGTGCCAAAAGTTCACAGGTACACAAAATCCACTCCTAGGCAGCAGTAAATACATGTGCCCAGGCCATGGCTCCAGCAAAGGAGATGCTGAGACTGCTCTCCTAGTGGCCAAATATTGCAACAACATACTGTGCTCCCCAAACCAGGGCTCTAACGGGCAAAATCTTGAAGTTTGGTGATAACAGATGTTCCCAGTACCCTATAGAGAAAATTGGCATCTCCCTGTGCAGGCACGAGCAGGGGGAGGAGGAGGGAGGGTTACTCAGCACGTCTCCTGGGCTGTGATGGAACTGGTGTGTCACACGCTGACACGTGCCACGCCACCACACACCTCAGTGGGTGGTCACCAGGCTGATGACTGGCAGGGATTCAGGAGAAAAAAATTCCTCAGTGAGGTGTGCCAGGCTACCACTTTGCTGTTGTTTGGGGCTTTGAACAACAAATGTTTGCAAAAGAGCAACTGAACCAGGGCTCCAAGCCTGACCTCAGAGGTAGAGCTTTCTTCTGCTTTATTTGCTATGGCAGGTGAGCATGAAGGATCCACCTGGCAGGTGGTCACCACACACTGTCCCCTTTGCCAGCCACCTGCCAGATAGCTCATTTCTGCCACGTACCCTTCAGCCCATCCTTTTCTTACCTCTGATGGCATGTTTCTTGGCTCGAGGCCACATGGGAAGTATTTGTAAGCGTTCTCAATTAGCTATTTGTTTCTAAATTGTCCATTTGTATCCCTGTTGTGTCCTAGCTGCTCCGATGGCACTAGTGAGTGATTGCACTGTGTCTGTTTTATGTCTGCACGCCGACATAAGTTATGCTGTGTGATCGGTTAATGTGCTGGAACTGCATGACAATCTCTGCCTTTCTGTCTGCTTCCACTTGGGAGCAATGCAAATCCTAATAGCAGCTCTCAGAGTTAAATACAGTTTGATAAATAATAATAGAAAAGTAACATTAGATTATTACTCTACATTACTTCTTTGAAGGCAATTGCATCTGCCAGCTCACAATATATATATTTTTTTCCCCCGAACAACAGAGAAAATTTTTACAGGCTGAACTACCATTTCATTTCCTACTAGGAAAACATTGACAAGCTTTAAAGGATGGTTTTGAAGAGAAACCGTGGACATCCAAAGATATAGATTACAGTTGGATAGAGAAACTTCAAGAGGCCCTAGGTACAGGAGATTATTGACTGCAGTACCCTCTCAGCAAGATTTTTACTATAAAACCCCACACCATATGTGCTTTTCCTGACTGTGACTCATCATCTAAATACAAATTCAATTCCAATCTCAGGAAGTCTATGATTAAACATATATTTTGTTGGTTTTTTTACTGTGTTTATGTATGATCTTATATCTGTCTAACTCTATTTCTTTGTCCTTAATAGTCAATGTAAGTTATCTGGCTGATCTGACTCAGTGCTTTTTTCCACGGTTGAGTGAAGCTTGGTGGTTTCAGCTTAAATGAGTGGTGGGTTTGCCAGAGCCCAAAGTGATGTTGATGTTGCTCACCTGCCATTTTGCAGACAGTAGAAGAGGAACTTCTTCCACGTGTACTACTGTGTCCATGTTATGGTGGTACCAGGGCTCAGAGGTGTGCGGTTCACATGCTTCGGGTGCTGCCTGGATGATTCAAAAGAACCATAACAGAAAACACAGGAGATTTTGACCAGCCTCAGGTCTGTAAGTACATTTTAAACCCACAAAGTTTGAGTGTGTTTGAAATGTACTCAAATATTTCCTTCTTCACCATTGTGTCCTCATGACCCATTGAATCATCAAAGGCTTGGAGATGAAAGAAGGACTTACGGTTAGAAAATGCAAAGGACTCTGCTGAAGGGGGAATGGCTTGTTGTATCTTTTTTTTTTTTAATCCTAGAACAAATAGCTCTGGTGGATAATTTTCCGTGAGTGTTTTCACTGTAATGAGTAACTAGGCTACCAGAAATACTATTATGAATACAGTAAATAAGCTCACAATCAAAAAAACCCACAGAAATCAATTCCAAAATCCCCATAGTGTTTCATGAGCTTTGAGTCACACTTAGGGTGGAAAATTGACCAAACCAGTAGCCTGTAGGGAATCAAAACAGAACGTGGTCCTTTCAGATAATGTTAGTGACTACTTTCCTTCAGTTTTTTTTCTACATATGGTAACATAAGACCTGTTACCATATTCAGCTGAAGAAAAGACACCTCATACACCTGAACACATTCTAGTGGCCTAAGATGGCATTGACAGGTCAAATACACCTATGGTATAATTCAACTGAGCCAAAGAGTCTGTACCAAAGGAGGATTTACTGAGCTGGCACAAGTGTCTAATCTTTGTATTTGCTGTAAGAGGTTTTTACTTTTTCAGAAATGGCTGTAATTTATTTTGGAGATGAATAAGTTTCCACCAGGTCAGAGTGAATCCATTGAAAAAGGACACCTGAGGACCCTTATGCCTTTCTCTCCCACAAGATGGGTATGGAGGTGGAACTGCCCACCCTGTAGAGGCTTCATTGATTAAATTTGAACTTCACATAAGAATGTATTATTTTCAACCTCAGAAATATTTACCAAAAAATCAGGGATCACGATCTACTGGACAAAAGGAAAACAGTCACAGCCCTAAAAGCTGGAGAAGACCGGGCCATACTCCTCGGGCTGGCCATGATGGTGTGCTCTATCATGATGTACTTCCTCCTGGGGATCACGCTGCTGCGCTCCTACATGCAAAGGTAATTTCCTGATGGTCCCTGATCTCACACTCCCTGCTCCAGCTGACTTCATGTGGCTTATTCTTATTAAAGATTTATAATTTTTCCTTTGGTCAACATAGGCCTGGCTGCTCTTCCTTAGCTTACCCCAGTATAAATTAGGCACAGCTACGGTGAAAGCAATTTGAGTAATACCAGCAGAAAGTGAGGGAAGCATTAGATCCCTGTTTGACAAAATCTTGATCCACAGGCTTTAGACTTGGCACAGCTTAACACCAGTATAATATCCATATCAGCTGGTCGGCAGTCTGCTGAACCTTCTCAGGGGCTGTTGCTGCAAAGCCCATACTCAGGACAAAAAGGTAAAAATATTTCACAGCCTCGAGAAACAACACACTTTCAAATGAAGGATGTAGAATTAATTTGGGAAGGAAATCAAGCTCTTTGTAGACTGTAGTTTTACATGTAGGTTATTAGTTTCATCTTAACAAGTGAAATTCTCATGAAATATAGTAATTTGCTGAAAGTGAAAGATCATCTTTCATCATTACTGTCCTGCACTTAATTTTTCTGAGGCTTTCTCTGGCTTCCTCCTCTGCCACCGAGCAGAGGGTTTGGCCTGTGATTCATTAGCAGCGTTTGAAATCAGTTTTCAAGCACCAGTCCTATTTAAAACCCAGCCCAGACTGTAATAAGGCTGTCAGTGATGTTTTTACTGCCCTGATTGGTGGAGTTAGGAAAATGAAAAATGTATAACTGGGGATCAAAATATTAGTCAGCCATGCCCCAAACTACCCTGGGGCAGTGGCCAATATCTGGCACATTTTGGCTTATCCACCGCAGGCTTCTATACAGTAAGTGCCCACAGTTAATTGGTATGAACATCCTCAGTTATTTTGGTGCACCTGCAAGGGAATATTCCTTCTTGACCCTGCAACTCTGGATTCCTGTCCCCACCCGCGGCGTGGGGCTGGCCCAGTTCTAGTTCCTTCTCCATCTGAAGAACCATTGTGACACTTTGAGGGATGGGGAAAGGAAACTCCAGGGGTATCCCAGGGCTTTTTCAGGCCCTGAGCCTGGAGGCGAAAGGTGCTCCCCCCTCCCCCCCCGCACGTGGCCCCATGGCGGGCAGGGAGACAGGTCACAGGACCCCGGGTGTGGAGAGGATGCAAGAGAGAGTTTATTGTGGGGGATGTTACATTTATAGGGTTTAGGAGGATTCACAGAGTAACCAATTAGAAGTCTCAAGGGGCTTACAGGAACGCCCAATCACAGGAAGAGGTTAACAAAGGCCAATGGAAAGCACCTCAGGACACCTTCCCAGGACATTCCTGCATGGATAAGATAACACGGGGGGGGGGTGGTGGGAAGAAGAAGCATGTGTTTGCAAAGACACCACCAAAAGCCATTTTAAAACCTGTTTAAACCACAGTTTTCCTGTATAATGCAGGTTTAATGCTACATGCAACGATAAGAAATAAGTAGCGAAGAGGATGAGCTGTACTAATTTGCAGCATTTTATTTATGTGATAAAGTTATTTGTACATTTTCAAGTCCAGACAAAATTCAGATTTTGAAAACTGAGCTCAAGACCTGTTAAGTATCTAAGAGCATTTGCTATTCCAAATTGCTCTCCCAGACCTTTCAGCAACATCAGGGTCAATTGCAGAGGCTGCTAAGGTCAAAATCACTCATGTGGAAAGAGATGATTGATATTACAAGCTATGTGAAAAAATTGTCAGAAGATATCAAAGCACCTACAGATTATCAAATATTCCATCTTCACAAGTGTGTGGTAGGTAGGTGTTACTTTATTACCCCCTTGCATGAATAAAACAGTAGCCAGAAAGGTGAAAGTGAGGAGAAGACAACCCAGGAGTCTTTGCTGTCACTTCTCTTCACATAGCCAGATCTCCTCAGGGGTTATTCTCCTTTACAGCAATACCCCTCCAACAAATACTGCCCAGGAGGGGAAAAAAAATCCTTCCACTTGATTTCCCTCCAGAAATCATAGCATAATTTAATATAAATGTAAAATGGAATACACAAGCAGAATTACTGCCAAAGAAAGATAGCAATAGAATTAGTCAGAAATCTTTGATACCTCTAACTGTGTAAAGCCTTTCGTAGGTTTGGTGAGGGGCAGGCAGACCCTCAGCCCTTTTGTAGTGGGGCAGGACAGCCACACTCTGGGTGAGCTGAGGGACTGACTAGGGTTCAAGGGAAACCCTGGATGAAACCTTCCCCCAGCCCATAAAGGGCTTTCTGAAGAGCCCTCAATGTTCCCTTTCCCCAAGAAAAATGCAGCAGTAGATTTTTAAATGTGCCAGATACCCAAGTGAACATTGCTGGTGCACACCCGGGCTCCATCGTTGCAGTTTTAGCCTCTGGTGAATTGGAGATAAGATGCAATCCCCCAGAATGATTACAACCATTGGCTTAACTTACAGAAAACAGCAAGCTGCCACTAGGAAAAGCTTTTCCATAGGTCAAGCTGCATGGGGTACCACTTGTGAGTTACTGTGTCTTCATGCCTATGAGTATACATACCCTGGCAATTCAAAATTGTCCTCCCGACCTTCCCTTTAAATTGACCTGGACTTGGTGGTTAACCCTCAAGTCTTGGCCCGGGGTGTCTTGTCATGCAGCACTGTGTGCACTGTGCTCTCTCCAGGGTAAGCTGCTCAGTTTTCTTCTATGTCTCTGCTGACACTCTTTCAAATACACCTTCTCCAGAATCAAAGTTGCAGTTCCCTTTTCATTTATACATAGACATAGGTGAATAGGGTAATTTTGTGCCCAAAGCCTAAACTCTGGGTACTACAGAATAAAACACTGTCTGTGAGGTGTGAAGCAAGACAGTCCAGGCTTTGCTCAGAGCCCTGCCATGTGTACTCTCTCCTACAAGATGCCCCCAGTATATCCCTGATGAGAAGCCTGAGATGTGTTTAGTGCTTATTGCCCACTCTTGCCATGCTCTAATATCTCTTTTTTTCCTACTTAGTGTCTGGACAGAAGAGACTCAGTGCTCACTTCTCAATGCCTCCATCACAGAAACGTTCAACTGCTCATTTAACTGCGGCCCAGACTGCTGGAAAATCTCTCAGTACCCCTGCCTTCAGGTGTACGTTAATCTCACCTCTTCTGGCCAGAAGCTCCTGCTCTACCACACCGAGGAAACAATGAAAATTAATTCCGAGGTAGGAGCACAGAATAAAATTTCTTCCTAAATGGGTTTCTGGAGGGCTGCTCACCTTGTTATACACATTCCTCAGTTTAAAGCAACATAAGGTTTCCAGCTTCTGCTTCACTGGGAAATACAGAGCAGAGAAGGTAGAAATTGGTGTACAAACTGAGTTCACATGTCTGGAGGGGGCAGTTTTCCACCTCCATCCCATGTGGGGAGTACAGCTCATCCCACACGGGGTGCGGTCCTCGAAGGCTGGAGCCTCCTTCCTCCTTTGCAAGTGCTTTACAGGCGCAGGGTAGCACCAAGGACTTGTCACATTGATATTCTTTCTGAGCTGTGGACTTCCCACCCAGGTATGGCTCTCCCTGCATGGAGCATCCACAGTGGTGAGAATGGAAATGGCATCATTACTGCAGGGCCAGCCAAGGCGGCGGGGAGAGATGAGAGCCCTGTGTCCAACAGCACTCGTGTCCCCACCTCCGTCTCTGGTGACAAACTCAGCACCCTGAGCATCTCCACTGAGGTCAGCTGTGCCACTGCTGATGGTGCAAAGATCCTAAAAGTTTGCTGAGTGGGGACTGATGAGATAAAAGCAGCAGCACAAAAATAAAAGTCCTGGCTTTGGGGTGTGAACAAGCTAAGGAATCAGCTAATTTTATAGCACAACTTCCCCTGTTCCAGACATTGAACCGAAAAAATTATTTTGAACAAATCTGCAGAAGAATTCACTTCTCTGCTTCAGCAAATACAAGCTCCAGCTTAACTCCATCCAGGTGGGATGGAGAGAGCTCCTATCTGGAGGCTGTAATGAGGCAGCAGATGCACAGAAGGCATCTCCCTCCCAGCCACAGCCACAACTGTGTGGCTGACGTAGGGCAGTGCATCACACTCAGGAGAGAGGCCACCTTCACAGGTGGTTCTTTGCTCCTTCCACAAAGCAAGGCAGAATTGGACTAAGAAATGTCCCACTCCCCACCTTCCTTCATATCTACAGTGCCTGGGTCCCCAGGACTGCAAGTTGCTGTGAGCTGGGACACAGTGAAATCATTAGACTTAAAGGTGCCAGATTTGCATTAACTGCTCAGTAATCCAAGGTCACTGAACCCCAAACTATGGGCAAAGCACAGCCTGGAACAGCAGAGCCCCAGTTCAGCCTGCTCACAACGTAACCTATTGTGTTTCTATTTATGGCAGTCAGTCAGTAGACCAAATTACTTCTGCATATTAAGATGAAGTGATATTAAAATTAGTCAGAGCACGGCATGGTTGCACTAGGCTGCTTATTCTGCTGGATAATTAACTCCTGTGGCTGAGAGATGGAGTCCTCTGGATGTGAAGTGTGAAATGGAGATGAGTGCCCCTTCCTTCCCCTCTTCTCTGGCATCAGTGCAGGAAGAGGCACTCACTGCCCATGCAGCCTCAGGTAGGACACACCCCATTTTCAGCTGGGCACAAGCAAAATCATGACACTCACACTGCAGCTTGATTAGGACAGATTAGATAAATCCCTGTGCTTCGCTGATTCAAATAAATCAAGAGATTTGGCATAAATCTCCACATTCTGCTATTGATGATTTTTGCTTGCTGAAATGGACTTTGAAATTCTCCCAGATGCCACCTTCTCTTCATTTAATGTAGGCACAGTTAATACTTCTCCAGACCAAGGTTGTTTTACAGGTTAATCTCTGCTCTCAGGAGGATTCCTAGGTTTTCCTGACATGCTGCTGGCTATGTGACCTGAATCCAAACGCAGTTTTGAATGGAAGTTTGCAAAAATAAAATACCTGGCTTCTTGTATCTGGCTTGGATCAGCAGAGTTTCCAAGTTCAGATCAGCGCAACCCATCTCAGCATCCTGGACAGGAGCTCCCTCTTCCCTGGCCAGAAAGCATCCCCATGCAGCAGGATGAGCAGTCCTGAGCAGCACTGGATGGTGATGCTCCAATTGGGTGCTAGCTGTGTCTTTCCATCCACCTGCTCATCTCCCTGTTGCCATCTTTCTCCTTGCTAAATAAACAAAATACAAAGGCTGTCCCTGGCTCACTGAGCTCTGACATCACTGGAGATGTTGCAGAGCACAGTTCTTACCCTCTGAGGCCAACAACAGTGACCTTCAAAAGGTCAGCACCCCCTCACCAACCTCTCTGCTCGCTGAGCACCACCACACACACACACACAGCAGCAGCTGGAGCCTGGCTCTCTCCTCTCCCTGCCAGCCAACGTGGATGGAGCAAAATCCACTCTGATTTTAAATAATGATTTATCCAGGAGACTTGCTGTCTAACCTGGCTGTCAGCTCAGAAGGTGCAGTAAGGAGTAGGTACAATTTATATTGAGATCTACAGCACGCTCCTGCCAGTCTCTGGTGGGAATCAATGGGAAGTCTGTAGATTCCTGTCAAGCTGCTCGAGTCTTTCCAAGAAAAGCGCACGAGATTTTTCATGGCTTTTCATTGCTCTTGCTGTGCATACTTTAGCCTTTAGGACAAGCCCAGCCCCTTGTCAATACTACAGACGAAATGGTTTAAATGCTTCCATGGCTACTCTTTCCTTCCTCAGCTGCCAGAGGCTGTAACAGCCTCTGCGAGAGGTAAATCGGCCAGTTCTCCTCATGCCCGCACCACAGAGCCAGGCTGTCCCCATGAGGAAGGGTTGTGGTAGTTAAAGCAATTAGAGAGGCCTCATTTTGATCTCATATTATATCATTTTGATTCTTTTCGTGTCATCTGAGCTGCTGCTGATTTATATCTATGCTCCATAAGGGAGATAACAAGCAGGATTTAATCACCAGAATCAGCTGTAACTGCCTGAGACTCAGAAATTATGGTGGTTCTCAGGGTTTCTCACCGAAGGTTCAGGTATTTATAACCCAGGAGGGAGTTTGCCTGGTGCAGGGAAGAGGAGCAGAGGTGCTCGGCTGTGGATTCCAGTAGACCCATGTCTAGGCTAGGACTGGAGAATTCTGTCTGGAGTAATCAATATCAGGCCAATGAAGAAATGAAGCTGCTCCAACCCTTGGTCCAAACCTGTTGCACTTTCCAAAATAGATGTAAATTGACATCCTGACCACTTTCTCACAAAGATTGCCACAGCACATCCTGTCTAAGTTTCCAGGCTCAGCAAGGACAACAGTCCCAACCACAGATGTATGACAAGAGTCATGTATTTCACTGTCCAGCCTGAACTGGGAGCTTTTCTGGCAACAGCTTTTTCAATGTAACATCGTTGATTTAAAGAAAACTGCCTCAAGCTTGCCTGGAGAAGTTGTGTGATCTTTGTCCTTGGAGATATTCATAATCTGACTGGACAAGTCCCTGAGCAAATCTGCACTGAGCAGGGCATTGGACCAGATGTGTCCAGAAGTAGTTCAAGCAGGATACCTATCCAATCCTTTATATTAAGGAAGCAGAGTTGGAAACTTAGTAAGTTCTGTTTCTCTGGTAGGTCCTTCTTGTGCTCGGATTGCAGGTAACACAAGAACCACTTTTGTCACTTGTATCACAGAACCCTCACTTAAGGTAGAGCACCAGACATTCTTTACTTGCAGATTTCCAAGTGTTTGACATTCACAGGTGCAGCATAAAAATTGTGGATATAAAATTCCCTGCCAGGCATTGGAGAAAACTACTGAAAATCAAAACAAAGAAAACATCAACACATCCCATTATTGTGTCTTCCTTCTTGTTCATTAATCACCATGAAACACAGCAGACACCATCATGGCAGAGCCTTGGTGCTCTCAAAATTGTGTTGTGGCAAAAGTGGCCAAGTGCTCATTTAATCGCCTCCCTCAAGATACTTCATGGGACTTCCAGAAACAAAAACGTATAGCAACAAAGTAACAAGAAAAAAAACTCAACAAAACCCCACTTGAAGATGAAATACTGCTGTTATGACAGTGATAGCACATAATCTATTAAAAGAAAATGAGGTATGCTTCACTGAGAAATTTCCCCTACTTAGTAGATTATCATGTGTTGAAGAGTCATGGGCACTGGAAGAGGGCTTGTGACTTTGGACATTTGAGGCAAAACTGGTCAGTGCACAAGAGAATATCCTGGATAGAGCAGACATGCACCAGCAGGAAGATGGATGAGATATTGCTGCTCTGATATTTTCCATCGCTAATTTCTAGAACTCTATGAAATATTCATAATGGCAGTGCAGCCATGCTCTGCCATTAATGCTCCAGTCTACTAGCGCCAGATAATCTTTCTGGTGTGCTTCAAATCATATTCTGTGCTAATAACTTGCCAATGAATCAATCAAATCCTGTTATGAGGTTAATCCTTTGATCATAATTAGGACTAGAGATTTGTCGCAGTATGTTACAAAAAAAGTCACAGCAGAGTCATGAAAAAGAACAAAGGGACATTTTATAAAGTATGCACATTATAACAATAATAATCAAAAGCCATGGGTCACATTATTGTAATAAAAACATATTTTTTCCTTTAGAAAAATAACTTTCTCATTAAATTATCTGGAGCTACGTGAGGTGCTCACCAGGACAAGCAGGTTTGGTAGTGCAGGCAGGAGCATGGTGGGACCCACTGCCACCCCATAACTACGAGGGAGCAGTGACCTGCTGCCCACTCCTCCCCTCCATCATGCATGGTAAATAAAAAGTCAATTAGCATCAGATTTCCACCCTTCCTGAAGCAGTTAATCAAAATCCTGTGCAGGTGTAGAAAACCATCAGGTTTGGAGGGGTGTAAGCGCATGAATGAGAGGAGGAGTGAGGGGCCCTGGGCTGCTCCCATCAATCTTCTTCCAGACCAGCAGCAGCAACAGCAAGGTCAGGGGTTTCTGCTCTAGTTAAAAAATGGTCCAGATATGGCCTCAACCCTTGTGTGTCTGCCCACCACCTCGTCAGCCCACACTAGCTCTTTGCAGGGAATGGTCAGCACAGCCCAGGGCTACTGTCATACATGTCCCATGGAATATCTTCAGTGCATGGACTCCATAAGGTAGCTTTTTTTATTAACTTGCCTTTAATGTTCTCTGGAACTATTCTCTGTACTAGGTAGAGCCACCCCCAAATCTTTTTTTCCTTTGTGACTGAGACTGAAATTCAAGGAGCATCTTCAGAGAGAAGGAACTGTTGGACTTATGCTGGGGTCAAGAGCAAAAACAACACAAAGAACCATCCTGGTACCCAGGATGATCTTCAGCTAAAGGCTGAATGAAAGTCCTCTGGGCTGTCAGTAGGAAAACTATGTTTTCTCCTAGACTGTTTGTCTCTTATAGAGGCATTTGTCCCATGGGAAAATTTGTATAAAGGTCTCTCATCATTCCTCTCCTGTGTGAGTGAACTCTTGTGCCCACTGTGATCACTTTGATCTGAGCCAAATGAGATCTAAACTACCAGATTTGTATTTACAGAGTCAATTACCCATCTAACTGTGAGCATATGTGTGCCACTTAAGATGAAGAGGTACTTCATCAGTTCATCATTTTTGCATGTGTAAATTAGTAATAATAATATATTCACCTATCTCACAAGGCACTGTGCAGATTAAAGCATTAATGTTTGAACAGCCCTTGGAGGTTCTCCAATGGGAAATTCTGTAGATGTGCAAAATATTGAGTTTTGCTGTGATAAATTTATTATTAGCCTAATAGTATTCCACTCTTGTCATGAAAAGCATAATCATCTTGAGATTTTCCTGCTTGCCACCTGAAAACAGACATTGTGACTGATTTAGAATTGTATTTTTCTCCCTCTGATTCCTTCCCAGTGTTCCTACATCCCCAAGTGCGGGAAGAATTATGAGGAATCCATGTCTCTGGTGAATGTCGTGATGGAAAACTTCAGGAAGTACCAACGCTTCTCCTGCTTCTACGACCCCGAGGGCGTTCAGAAGAATGTGATATTAACCAAACTGTACAGCTCCAATGTGCTGTTCCACTCCCTGTTCTGGCCCACCTGCATGATGATCGGCGGAGTCGCCATCGTCGCGATGGTAAAGCTGACTCAGTACCTCTCCCTCCTCTGTGAGAGAATCCAAAGGATCAACAGATAGGAATGAAAACTTCTCTGAAATTTAACTACAGCGAAAATACTGTTTTCTCATTCTTCACCAAAGAACCTTAAGTTTGTAATGTGCAAGTCTGTTATAAGTTCCTTACGATATTCTTATAAGTAGAGCAATAATGCAAAAGCTGTTCTATATGCAAACATGATGTTATTATTATGCAGACAACTGAAGAAGTTACTGTTTTGTGTTGACTGTCTATATGATCTTGTTTTATGCTGGGACTAGTACTTCTTTCTTTTCTACAGCCAAAATAGGGCTCAGTGTGACCATTTGCCAAGCTTAGTCAATTGACGTTTTCAATGTAAAGAATTCTGGGGAAAATTTACCACTGGACGAAGGGCAGCCAACCACTTGTGCATCATTGAGGTCTCACATCTGGCTTGGTCCATTCAAAGGATTTATGGCTTTGGATTTTTTATTAATGGCTGCAGGGGGGAAAAAAGCACTGATAAAAGGGGTTTTTTTTGTGGTAAGATGGCACAAAAAAGGTGTATACTGAGGCCAAGATAAGTGTACAGTATTTTCAGCCTCAGTAGGACTTGGTGATGCTTTGTGTTTGCTCCCACAGTTCAGAAGTAAATTATGCCCTATGGTGTTTAAGGTCTTTTGGAAAACACTTTGGAGTTTTGTTGTGTTTTGTTTAGTGCTATAATTTCCTTCTGTCTTATCAACATAATCTTTGTCACTTGCAGAAGCTGTAGCCAAAAAAAACCACCTTGTTCCATTTTCTATTCTATTCTGAGCCCTATTGATGGAGGTGGGACCAGAACTCCTTATGTAAAGGTTTATTACTCATTTGTCTTGTATTTGCTACCATATCATTGTAAAGAAAAAAAATAACACAATCAGCTATTTTTTCATTTTTTACTTCCAACTATTTTAGATTTTTTTACTTGATATATATACAGATATATATATATATAAAGAAAAAGCTATATTATATCTAGTTGTGTGTTGGAACTTGTTTATGGGGGTTTTTTCCTTTGTTTTTACCCACTGGAAAATGAACAGTACAAGTCATGTATTTATAACCTTCATCCTTGGATAATATCATAACATGGAGGAGCAGCACTGCAGGATCTTATCCAATATTCATGATGTTTTTTCAGTCAAAGGTCTCTGTTGCTATGACATGGGAACTGACAAAAATCTTATCCAATTCTGTGGCTCTATTAACTGAATTGTTAGATAATCATCATAACACATCTGGAAGTCTCTCCTGACCTTAACTCAGTATGCAGTGCTGGCTGACATGAATTATGATTTACAAGGCCCAGGTGCAATAATTTATTGGAAAAACTGAGATTCTGACTAAAATGTTGTCCTCTCTGTCAAATATTTACCACAGTATATTTGCCAGTTTAATTTCATGCACGATTTCTGCATAATTTATTTTTATTCTCCTATAGAAACATTCCTTCTTATGCTTTAAAGACACTTCTCTCAGTTTCTCGCGTTGCGCCCAGCCTGAAGGACAAATGCAAGGCAGATCCTGGGAGCACACTGTGAACTCATTATCCAGTAGCTCAAAGAAACCATATGCAGGCCTACTCAAACTAAGAAACTAACATTTTTCCCTTCAAAAAGACTGCAAAACAAGTATTTTGCCTATTTCATCTCTCTCTATATAAGTACCTTTCTGCAACATGGCATTAAAAATTTCAAGATGTTACAAAACAAGCCATGCAAGTGTAACGTGAGCTGTAAAAAAAAAAAAAAAAAGAGTTCTCAGCAGTGAAAATGAACCTGCAATCTTGTAATCAGTAGTACAATTTTCCTTAGGTAATTAAATTCCTTGGGGACGGGGGTATGATGAAGGTTCCAAAAATATGTAATAAAAATATTAAATTAAATCTTCTAGATTTCAATATTTTCTGCTTTCAGATGTGGCTTGTTTCATCAAACTGTTATCTGTAGCTTGAATTACCAAGAAATGAGGAGTGCTGATGCACCAGGGAATTCATAAATGTTCATTTGCAAAAATGAAGTTTTGATCGATATGTTGGAATTGCAGAAACCGTCGTCGGTGGATCTGGGAACCTCAGCATCAAAGGGACTGGAATCACAAGGTCTTTAATGGACTGACAACAAACTTTATTCGACCCACCCATTCTTCAGCACCCTCAGGGTGGATGGGAAGATGGAGATGGCAGATCCCAGCAGTGCCCCACTGCTTTCTGCACAGGCACGGGGCTGTCGGGAGTTTTGGTGGTACCACCAGTATGGGGACATGGGGATTCACTGCCTGATGCCCGTGATGTGAGAGGCTTCAGGTGGCAGATGCTCATCATGGTTACAAAACCTTATCCTGCAGGTTCTGCCAAGAAGGGAGTATCCAAGTGAGGCCCCCAGAGCCACACAGCCAAGGAGGCATCGTGACCCATTTCTAGACAGCCCGTGTGGTTCCCAGGGTGCACCTCCTTCCTGTGTAAAGTTGATTTTCTCCCAAGCAGAGAGGTTTGATCTGTGTTTGGTGTTGCCATCCTTGATTGTCCCTGTCCATCTCCCCACCATCAGAACTCAGTCACAGATGCCAAAGGAAGGACAGTGCTGCCAGTCTTGATTCCCAAATCAGAAATGTGGTGGATTTTCCACACCCTCACCTACACTGATGTTGGCCATTTACACAGTGATTTACGTGCCTTGTGATAAAGCAGCCCTTTAGTTGTGTGTGTGACATTTTTGGTGCCTGTATTTGTGCTTCTTTGTTCTGTGACAGGGAAGCTGATTGTTCCTGACATTTACACATCAAACGCTGTTTTCAACACATCCCGCCATAAAACATTTCAGCAGAGCTCCTGTGGGTGAAACATCTTGACGCTGTTGCAGGCTATAATCATTTTGTTGACATTAAGGGAGAGATCTGTGGGATAGCAAAACAACTTGAGTAATTGGATGGAGTGAGGTAAAACAATAATTTTGAAGGGAATTATCCATCTGATTCCTGGCACAGTTAACCCCCTACTGAAGTGTCAGCACTGCAAATGTGATTTTTGACAACTCCTGCTGCCCCAAGGAGAGGTGGTGCTTCAGTGGGGATGTTAGTCTGTGCTATTGTTTTCTCTGCTCCATTTTAATATCATGTTTATCCCCTGCAAAAGGAATTGATGTTCCTGTAGGCAGCTCAAATGAATGAGACAAACATGGCAGCGAAACTCAGCAATTAGGCAAATCCACCCTGTTTCTAAGACTGGTTCTGACTCTTCCCAGCACAAACATTTCACCTCTTGATGTCCCAGCTGGGCATTTAGGACAGCAAGGAACAATCTGTGCTGGAAAACCCCAGAATGGAGAGATGTAATATGAAAAAGATTGTACAGTATTCACAGGCATGAGAAGCCTATGACAGGTACCCTTATGGGATTTACAATATGCATAAGTATTCCACGTACCAGATTCACATGGCCTTTTAGTAGTTGTTATTTTCTTAATTAAATTATTTATGTCAGGCCTTATTTCTATTCTAGAACATCTAAATCTGAAGCTGAAGTGTGAACATCTCTGCTGTAATACTCCAAAACTTGGCACCTTGCAGCAGATTTACTAAATGTCACAAGCTAGGACAACAGAGAGTTTATTTTGATTTAGATTTCCTAATTGAAGAGACATCACTTTATCTCAAAAAATGTACCCAGAGTGGAAGTACACCTGTGTCCAGTGTGAATTTGGGAGAATAGAGCAAGGAGAGAGAGCTCAGGAAACACAAGAGCCCAAATATCTCGAGAAGACACAGAGGCAGTGATTTGCCACCTGAGGGACAAATAGGGAATGAAGTCCCAAAGTACTGAGACAAGGCTGGGAATACTGCAGGATTTGCTTCTTCATCTCCATCCTCATCCCAGCCACAGAAGAGTTCAACGAAAGAAGCTACTGAGAAAGAACTGGCTGGTGTAAGCCTGGTCCAAGAGGACTCCTGCACTTTTTTGACTATACAAGCTTTAACCTTACAGTAGTACAACTGTACCAGTATAACCTCTAAAGAGAATGGCAATTTCAAGGTAATACCACCTTAAAAATTGTTCAGCTAATTTCTCTTCTCATGCAGTCATGCCCTTATTAAATTAGCTGCAACCATTCAAGGGGATTGAACCAATATCTTTGCAGCAACACAATTTTTCCGTAGACTCAGCATCTGAGCACAGTAGCATCAGTTCTCCATTAGCTGCTGTACTGCTCATCATCCATCAAAGATCTGGGAAAAAAACCTCACTTTTCTGCTCCACTGAACACTTGTCACTTCCCAGCACTCGATTTTGCAGAAGAAAACCACGCACAGCTTCTGGTACATCCAAACATCTCACAACTGGATACAAGCTTTGCCAAATTGTTTTTGTTGTGCAGGAAAGAGTGAAAAGCAGGGGTAAACATCAATTATTTTGTTTCAGTGTTTTGAAAACAAGATGTTCCCATTTTTCAGTATGAATTGATGTTGCCTTTTGAAAACCAGGGGTGTGGGAGGGTTTTTTATTAGGGAAACTTGAAAAATAAATATAATAATTCCTCTGATCTGAAACAAAACTATCAGCAATAGCTCAGTTCTGTGAACATTTTGATCTTTTTTTTTCTTTTTGTGAGGTTGACCAGTAAGATGTTTCCTTTCTTTCATTTTTCTCTCCCATCAGTGAAGTGCAGATTCCATTACATGGACACAACCAGCAGCAGCTCCAGCCAGGCCGCAGCCAGGCTCATGTGTGTGATCATAATCTCGGGGATAATCACTACGAGTAAAGCAAAGCTCAGCACCTACCTCAAAGAATATAACAGCTAGTGAATTAGGAGGTACCAGGAAGGAGGAAAGGAGCATTTTTCCATTATCATTGCCTGTGTGAGGCAGCAGCCACCAGACATCAGCTCCTC
Organism: Corapipo altera; assembly: GCF_003945725.1. Lineage (NCBI taxonomy): Eukaryota > Metazoa > Chordata > Aves > Passeriformes > Pipridae > Corapipo > Corapipo altera. The sequence goes on along the minus strand of NW_020884895.1, from coordinate 5,253,306 downwards.
TCTGGTGCAGAGGCATCCCCGCAGAAGATGCTGCTGCTTCACAGAGCTGCTCATGTTCACGTGCTCTGTGCACTTTAAACTAAGCCACTTTAATTTTTACTTATTTATTTACACAAAATGTACCAGTCAGGCCATGTGATTTAATTATCTGAGCTATTGTAATTTAGGGAGGACCCTGCAGGCAGAACCCCTGGGCGAGTGGATTCCATGCCCTGTTAGCCCCAGGAGCGCAGCCACCACAGTGCTTGGCCCATCATGATTTGACTCTCCCAAGCTGTGTCCTGTCTTGTGTTTTGGCAAGTCCCAGATAAGAACCAGGAGTGGTGGGTGCTGCCCTGACTGCTCAGCAAAGCTGTGCTGCCTCTGGCCACGTGCCAGTCACCCAACAAACTGTTTTTTGTGCCTAACCTGAAGCTGTTGAATGTAAAACAAACCTCATTTCATACGAAGGACTTCTACATCCTTCAGATACGATTTTAAAAAAAATATTTCAGGAATGTTGATGGGTAAATTCACACCAGGATTTTTTAAATAAATCAAATTTCTCCAAACACTTAAAAAAAAAAAAGTGTTCACATTGGCAGAGCCCTCCATACAGCCTGTCTGCATTTTATAGTTCTCCACTTTCATAAAAGGAGCTGGTAGGTGACTATTTTTAACTGAACTACATTTGTTTAGGTGAGAATTTAGTGTGTTTCATTGCCTAGTGGTTTTATTGTAATATAGAGAGTAAGAGATACTCATTCTAAAGTGCTCTACAAACTCTATTGAATCATTGCCATTTCCAGGAAGAAGCTCAGCAAATGACTTATAAAACACATGAGCAGAGATGGGGAATCACCTTTCTCATCCAACACATAGAAAAGGTTTGTTAACTTTGGAAGTTCGAGAAAAGCAGGTGAGAGTTGGAAACACATCCAGAGGCAGTCAGGTAGATCAGATTTTGGGGAGTATATAAATTTATGTTCATCCCCTCTGGTACAGCACAGCCGGATCAGCCACTGCTACAGCTTGCAAAAAAAAAAAAAAAAGGCTTTTTTGATCAAGAGTGTGGTCAATTTTCAGTACATTTCAGGAAAAAAGTGTTAGAAAACTGCTGAAACACTGTTTTTGCCATTCAGTATACCCAAAACTAGCTTAATTTTTAAAGACACCTTTTCTAGTATATCCTTTTTTTCAGAACTTGGAAAAAATACACAAACAAAATCTGAACCTGGAGCAATCTATCACTATCCCACTTCACCCTTTATGTTGCCTCAACTTTACTTTGTTCAGGTTTTTCAGTTTGCAGAATATTTTGAAGATTTTTTTTTTCATCCCATATACACAATAGGAAAAACACAGCTAAAACGTTGTGGATTTGAAAGCCTCCTTCCCACTCAACTCAGGCTAAAATCTTTAGGTGTCTTAGGGTAGGTTTTCTAATACATCATATTGAAGGTGTCCCTGATCATGGCAGGGGGTGGAACTAGATTATCTGTAAGGTCCTTTCCAACACAAACCATTCTACCATGTGAAAATGTGTATGAGGAAAGTGGGAGGTTTCATCATCTCTCCCTAAAGTCTCCAACCTGGCAATTCTTTTGCATAACTGCACATACTACTCTGTATTCGATTATAAAGCACTTTTTAATATCCAACTACCCACACACTTAACTCCAGATCACAAGCAAAGGGTCTCTCGTACCAGAGGCTGGTGAGCAACTTAGACCCAAAATCAATCGGGCAAAAAGGAAGAGCACCTAGAAACCCTTGCACATGGAAGGCACTTATGGTTTCAATCACCATATAAGCTCTGTTATATTCATCACAGATTAAGCAGGAAGCAAAGTCTGATGTCTAAGCAGCAACACCTTAATCACTCCCCTTACAAGCAAGAGTTCAAAGCCATTAATACAGCAAGACAGCTGAACAATGCAACAGGAGGCTCTGAACACTGCAGAGGCTGCAAAACCTGACACAGAGGGAGCCTGGGTGTAATTACTTGCCATTTCCTCAGCATCACTTCACCATATGCTCAAAGACATTGGGAAAATCAGTTTGTACAAGCAACAGCACGTTCCCCACCGCCAGACGTTCCCTCTCCTCCCCAACACATGCTGGGTCCCAGCCCCACACAGGAGTTGCTGGGTCTCAGCCTCCAAATATTAGACATTATCCCCCACCTGATAGTGAAACAGGCCAGGAAATCTATCATAGAGTGGGTTGTTTCATATCATGCAAACTACCATGGGAAAGGGCCATCAGTCAAAGGTTTCTATTAAACAGCCACCAGGAAGGAGTGGGAAAGACAAACAGCAAACATGAGTAAATGAGATGTTCTGCTTTGCTCAGGAGAAATGAGGATCCTCTGCTCCCACACAAGGGTTTCCCAGGGCATGAGACATGCAAGGGCCTCACTCTGTGTGTTACATCCTGTTTGGATTTTCATTTTGTGGTCACAACACACAGCGCTTCACAAATCTCTGCTTCCCAAGGAGTAGGTGCTTACTAATCCCACTGAACCAGATGCTAAAAGTTTTGAGTATTCCCTGTCAAAACTGAATTGTTCAAAAGCCATCTGGACACAACCCTGCGTAATGTTCTATAGGGGACCCTGCTTGAGCAGGGGGGTTGGACATCCCAACAGCTGGTAGGCAAGTGCCCCAAGTACAGGTCTTGTCAAAGGAACAGGAGCCACATCAGAAGCTGGGATGGATTTGGCTGTGAGTGGAGAATTTGATTAACCTCATTTAAAAACCTGGGTTTCTGCTAATACTACATCACACTCCATTTTTCACTCTTTTGACTCAAAGCATCCTGTGGAAGAAATAGAAGCAGAGCTGGTGAAGCCATCCAGGAGGCTTTCCCCATGATAAGAAGCATCAAAATTAGAACTGGCATTAGAGGGAATTCAGATCCTCTCCTGTCAAAACCACGAGGCTTTACATGATAACTCCAGCCAGGAGGTTAATCTTGAGACAGGAGACAGAAGGGAGGGACTGCAGCCCATGTTGCAGAGGGGCACAAGGGAGACCAGGCAGCTCTGAGTGTCCCTGTCCCAACAGCACATGGTGCCTGATCCTGAGTGCCCATGGCTCTGTAGACATGGTTTGTGCACAGGAATCTGGAAGGCACTCACTGCTCCTGGTTTTCCAATGTCCTGCCATTAACTCTGTTTCTCAGCAGTCACCTTAAGAAGAGAAAACATCTGCAGTCCCAGATTTCTGCTGCTGTCTCTGGCCGTCCTTCATCTTGGGCCAATAACATTTTGACTGCAAATAGCAAATTAATGATCTAGGAAATTGGTTGTTCCCTTGTACCTTTTCAGAGTCCCCTTCTACCCCTTCTGGATTCTCTCCAGAGAGCTTGGCCATGCTGATCAATACATGCAGGAAAGTAGGAGAAGCAAAACCAGGATGCCATCCACTTTCCAACATCAGAGCCATTTAACTGGATCAGCACTAACCCAAACTCAGATGCTTGGGCAAGGAGGCTTTGGTGTCATCAGCCCTATGGGTTTGGTGCTGGCCATCACCACCAGTAGCTTGCTATGGACCCATCACCACAAATTACTCAAGGTCTCCAAAGGGGACCAAAGCATCCAGGGGCCTCTCATGCAGTCACTGGCCAATAACCCTTCTGCTGAGTTGAACCACATCCCCAGCTCCCAAACCCCGCTGCCATATGCCTGAGATAACCCTCAAAGCTTTCACATCTCACACCAAGACCAGGACAGGAGGTGGCAGTCCACCCTGGGCATGCCACCATGTCCATGGCACTGAGTAAGTCCAAATAGCCACTTAATTTCTTCTACATCTGTGGTGCAGATATCTTGATGGTGATCTTTACTCCTCACATGCCCCAAACTCACAAGACATCCTGCCTGCTGCAGAGACTGTGCATGCCCATGGGTGGGCTTGTCCTCTTCTCCACTATGTGACTGGAAAATGCACAGCCCTGCCCTTCCCTCGAGTCGCTTGACTGTTCAATACTAGCCTGGCAATTACTTCCAGCCTTGGATAAAAATCTCCTGCCCTGATGCTGTTAAATTATGTAGAACGAGATTATAATTACATCCTAAAAAAAACCCCCTAAACTCTATACTTAAAAGAACATTATTCACGTTGCAAAAGCAAGCATTCCAAAGTTACAGATTGCCAGAAATAGAGCTGTCTGAATAGCCTCCATGCTGAGCTGCTGGTATATATGCATTATGATACAGACTCTAACTATACAGTGATATACCATTTTCCACAGGACCCCTAGCCCTGCCCCTAATGAATGACCTTTAGTTAATGAGTTGTCCTTCAGCATTTTTTTTAACCCTTGTCGTTCAGTGTGTGCTCTCGATGCCTTACTGCACCTCTGCCAAAAGCTGCTCTGCCAGCAGAACTGTTATGGAGAAGTCAGAAGTAGCTCCATCCAGAGATAGCCACATAACCCTGAGCAGCCCAGAGATGGACACCAGCAGACCCTCAGGTTAAGCTGGTTTTCCACAGCTTTCTACAGAGGATCATACAAAGTTAGCTACGAGGCTATGGTACCCAGGGCAGGGTTGCAGCCGTGGTACCATATGATCAGAGCAAGGGTGGGAGGGGGAGACATGCCTGATGTCCTTAAGAGGAGAACACTGCTATGATGTCTGTGAGGGTGGGGAGGATTAAGTTAAGGCAGGTTGATAGAGACCCTTCCCTTCCCCAGAATCCTGCTGATCCTTTTCCTGCTCAATTCTGCCAAACATTGGTGAAACTGCTGGGCTGGTGCAATGCAAATACTGGGCTCTGCTCTGAGCAGGGCACAGCCCAAGCAGGTCATCTTACTGCTGAAAATAACCTGAAGGAAACATTTTGACAGCTCTAAATTGATCATCTTTAGACTCTTTTGGCCCCTGGGAGAGAGGGCCAATTTAATTTTAGTTTTTAAACTCCACTGTGTTAAAATCCCATGAAAGTGGTGCAGGACAGAAGTCTCCACTAGCTTCCCTGCAGTGCCCTGGCAGCAGGGTTCAGTTTACCCCTTTGCTCTGGATGGCTACTGTCAGCTGAGTGGCATGTCACCAAACCACAGTGAGGGGCTGCTCCCCTCCACCAGCCCTGCTCTGGGAGCCCACACATGCTGATTCCCCCACCTCTCCCCAGCAGGGCCTGATGATTTGTTTCACGGTCAAGTGGATAGACAAGAATCAGATTGGCAAACAAACTTTACCTGAAAAACTCTCTCTGGCTATTCCTCAAATAAAATGAAATCTATTGACACAGAAACTCTACAGCCGTCACGTTCTTCCAATTCATCCCGGCCTTCACATATGCCAGGCCAAAGATCAGGGTGCTTGTGCACTCAAAAATATCAAAACCAGCCATCAGCCCCATAGACAGATCAAATCCTCATCCTCTCACAGAAAATTCTTCCCAGACAATCCCCAAAACAAGCCATGAGTGTCCACCTGGATTTACCATCAGCTGTCAACCAGCAACAGCCCTCATGCACATCACCATGTTCTAGCGAAATGTGGTAAAACATGATAAGGCGAAGCAACAATCAGGAAGACATGAAGCAAAACTAATTGACTTACCTGGGTTGTTTCAAAATTTTTTCCCCTGGTGACTGCTGCATCACGGACAGTGGACACGGTGGAACAGACTCTCTCACTGGGTCTTGTTTTCAGTGACTTCATTTTTTTTTTTTTTAACATTTGGTTTGAATCTGGCAAAGTTCCTGCTCAGTGACTCCAGAATATCTCCAGCATAGGAAATAGAAAGAATTAATGCAACCTCAATGCATAACTCATTGGTACTGTGTAGCATCTCCAGTTTCTTGTGAAGCAGATAAGCATATGCAAGGTGCAAATACTTAAGCTTTTTGAACTGAAAAAAAAAAAATTATACCTTCTAAATATGACATAATTCTATGGAAGATGAGACAGTCTAGATGGGGACTATGTAGCAGTTCAAAACTTTCCTATGTGTGCTCCTGACAGGAGATGAATCTCTGCAGGAGATACAACCACAAAATCTCCTTATGATCCACAAGGAAGAAATTTCAACCCATCAGACAAAAGCAGATCCAGGGTGCACAAGGCAGTATTGTCATGCCAGACCTACTTGGGGTGACACATAGAGAAGATGTAGATATTTTCTTGGGAAATTTTTCCTTTCCTTTTAATTTTGAGGGTTTATTTGCAATGCCATTTGTCATATCTCTGCAATCTGTTTGTACAGCATTCATCTTCTCACAAGTGATGAAAGGCAGTGCCCTTAAGGACTTTTTGCTGGCCTTTTAATTGAGCTGTTTAAACTGATAAATTCAGCTAGGGAAAAGCATCTTAGATGGAGTGATGATTTTATTAAATAGAGAGTATGAGCCACAGCCAATCTGGAGGAGCAAGTGCTGGGACACAGAGTTGCTCTCCTCTACAACTACATTTCTGCAGTGCTAAAGGCAGTGAGCAAAAGTAATGGGGGCACCAGCAATGACTTGAACCAGCACCCTGGAAAGATGGAGCACCACACCAGCATGTTCCGATGGTCTTTTTTAAGATGGACTGGCACAAGGACAGTCTTTAAAAATTGTAGTGCATAATATCCCTTGCATATCCCTTGCATAAATATAGCCTGAAAATGCATATGCTTGTGCTAATGACTGGAACGTCCTTCTTCCCCAAAATTTGGGGACTCTCTTTCATTGCTGGAAGGTGACTCAAGTGGCAAAATGTAGGTCTGCCTTGCAGAAGAGGTTTCCAGCTAATCATGATGCTGCTAAAAAAGATTCCTTCCACAGGATGTTTTATGGAAAAATTATGATAAGTTCCAAGTTTATTACATCATGGTTTGGACCCAGTTTTTCTTTTAAAGCCTGCTAAAACATCTGCCTGCTGCCAGAGGGTGTAGCCAGGGCTGGGTCCTGCCAAGGGGTTCACCAGGCAGCATCCACTCCTTCATACTGTATCTTTGTCAATTAATAACTGAAATCCAGGTTTTTCCAGCCTGCTCTGACAGCCAGGTCTGCTCTGTTCATTTGGGACAGACACCAACACTCTCCATCTCAGTTTATCTCTGAGTTTTAAAGTACCACATGAATTAGGAAGACCCACAGTAGTCCGGGGCTCGTGGGACCAGACAACAGTAGAGCACAGACAACTTCCTGGGATCCACAAAATCCCACTTGGAATCCTAATTTTCTCTCTGCTACTTTAGTTCACTTGATGTTTTCCCCTGTAGATTTTGATCCTTTCTCTTCCTTTCCTGTATTTTCTTAAGTGTTATTAAGCAGTCCGCCAGCTCCCAGCCCAGATAAGACCTGCAGGGAGGTACCAGCTTCCACGAAGCAATGTTGCCTTGCTCTAGCAGAGGAAAAATCCTTCCTGCTACAGCCAGAACTGATACTCTTAGGAGAGGAATGGTAAAATATTGAAGTACATGAATATCAATCAACCTGAAGGAAAAAAATGAATTCTCTGCAGGAGCAGTACACTTCCTTCCTCAGAGAGCTGCTGATTAGCAAGGTTAATTGTGTACCTGCCAGCGGCAGCCAGCGCGAGTTCACCCGTAAGGGCTTGTAAGGGACAAGAGCTGATAACAGCATCCTTCCTGTCCTTGGGTATCTAAGCACACACCAGCAGCTAAGCTCCAGCTCTGCCGGGCTGGACTGGGAATTTGTGAGCAGGAAGATCCAGACTGAGGCCGAGCAACTCAGTTCAGAGCCGAGCCAGCCCAGTGCCTCCCACAGCCACTGCCAGAGGATCCCCTCAGCCCTGCACCAGCCCTGGGCACCTGCAAGGACAGCGCTAAGGGTGTGAAGAGCTTGAGGGGTTTGTAGTACATGAGCGAAGCCTCTGAAAATCGACGCTTTCATGGCTCTTGCACGACAACAAAAAAATTTGCTCTCCAAATTTAGTGCTCTGAGCAGGGACTGGGCAAGTGGAAGTTCTCCTGTGTCAAACCACAGGGCCATAAAAGCTCAAAGAATGAGCAAGGTGACAGCAGACCATGGCAGCAAGTGACCCAGTGGCACTGCCCCCCACCTCCTCCAGCTGCCACACGCTGCTTGTGCAGGATTGTACCCTCCGCCTTGGCCAGGTTCACTTGGGCAAGGCAGAAGCAGCTGTGGCCTCATGTACAACCATTGAAAGGCTTCCCTAGCAATACATTTTTCTAGAGGTGTCAGGTATTTCTCACAGAAGTACAATAACTGATTTTTTAGCAAAATATTTTTCTATCAGATAATGTTATTTCTTATCGCAAAATTTCCACAGGGGAGTTGTGACAGTATCGACAACATTTTATCTTAAAAGGTACAAAAAAGGCATTTGATCTCTTCAGATGAGGATTTTCCCTTTGAAATTTAAAGTAACACATTTCTTACTTTCATTTACTTTCTATTGTAAACAAATCAAATGTCCGTTTGGTACCAAAGTCAGTCATTACCTAACTGTGGCATTTGCACTGAGTTGAACCATTAAGTTAAAAGAAATCACAAACCAGACCATTGTGTAGAGCAACACATTCCAGGCTACAGCAGGTATTTCACTCTCTGAGCACTCCAGAACACCCTACTGCTGTTGGGCACAAGGGAAGAATTTGGAAAGTTGCAGCCTCTGAGGATGTGGGAATTACAGAGCAAAAGAACAGTGGAGAGAGAGAGCAGGGAAACGACTGTTGTATTTGGCCTGGGAGACCTGGAGACCTGAAGGACTCACACTCGGTTTTGTCAAGCTCAATTGGTTTTGGCATGGAGCAGAACCTGCAGCAGTAACAGCTCAGCAGGGAGAGCACTCCGAGGCTGGGTAACGACTTGGGCTGGAAAGCTGGATCTGAATTTGGCTGTTTCAACTACCTGAGGGTCCCTGTGAGCAAGTCAGGGATAGAGCTGGGTGCTGCAAGGATATGAGGGGCAGAGCAGCACATCCCAGTGCCTACCAGAGAGCTGAGCTGGCCCGTGTGAGAGGGGAAACTGAGGCACTCTGTCCTCAGCCATGGGTAATATGTATTTCTCTCACAGAGGCACAGTTTCAAACCCAAATGTTGAGCTTGTACCCTTGGAGTCACAATTTGCCCACGTCTGTTTGGAGATGTAACTTCTATGAGTATTTCAAAACATGAGCTGCCATGCCCAGCTCATGCTGCAGTGTGGACTCAGGCAATCAGACAGCCATGGGCCCCTTCTGCCTTGTGAAATTGCCTTAGAAATAGCACATGCATACAAAACTCAGGTCTTAGAAGAGCCCAGAAGAGCAGGGCCAGGTTACCACAGCATTTTTAGAGGCTGCACTAAAGCCATTTTGGACATTCAGCCCCTGAATGGCCAGTAGCCCTTCCAAAGCACACAGCTGAGCTGTTCAGGCTGCACCTCTCAGTCTGCGCCGAGGCACAGTGTGGGTTGATACCCCTCATTAGCAGCATCCCCCTCAGCCTCTGGATTCCAGCTGTGTTTGCATCTACCACGTTGCTGTCAGAGAGCCCCTGAGCAGAGCAGGGGCTGTGAGGGACCTGTGAAGGAGGTTTTCACTCAGCTAACCTGGCCAGCACAGCCCAGAGACCTGTGCAAGAGCTTGTCTTCCAAATCTAATACATAGCCAGTGGGAGGCAGCACCCAGTACAGCTCCTGGAGGAAATGCAAATCTTCCAGACATTATTATTTTGCCTTTGGAGGATAAATAGTAGGAAAAGAGTTGCTTGAAAATATAAATTCTTAATATATGCTTATAATTAATATTATTATAACTACAGCTCTTTTTTTTTGTTTTGTTTGAAAGATGGATACAAAAGTACAAGTTGAGCAACTATGTCTACACAGTTGAAATGTTGCACTAGATTAGAACTGCCATTCAGGAAGAAAATCAGCAGCAAGCTTTGCCCTTCAAGAAATAAGTAACCCCAAGGCTAAGATAAAACTGGATAATGAAAGTCCCATGTGACACCCATAAAGAGCAACCTGGGACACAGATGAGCTTCTCTTAGTCCAAGTCAATCCCACTACCTTTCTTCTCTGCTTGGCATTGACATTTGCTGCAGAGGAGATGTTGGAGCAGCATCAATAAAGCAGGATTTCTACAGGAACTGGGCTGTGTTTCCCCACATTGCTGCAGCATGTCCCAGGCCCTGAGAGCTGCAGATTAGCTGTGACATTGCTCATTGCTAAGAGCCCTTCACATCAGAAACTCCAGGAATTTAATCTATACACCTCAGTCAACTTATCAAAAGTGTTCAAAATGTTTAGGTCATTAAGCAGCAATAGAGAATAATAAAAAAAAACAAGCTTGCATGTCATTACCATTAACTGCAGTGTGCTGTGTAGTTTCAGATTTCCAAACAAAATGCTGCATAGTGAAGTCAACAGAGGTGTGAAAAGTGGAGAGTAAGGTCACAGAGAAGAGGAGAGCAAAGTCAGGTATATCCCTTGGAGCCCATGCACATACATGACCCCTCCTGCAGCCTCTCTGCTCATTTACTTACTTTGGGGTGAATTTAGTGGGGAATTCAAAGCCCAAACAGCAACCAGAGACCCCAGCACCTCCCCGGGTGGGAGCAGGGCTGATTTCCCAGAGCTGGCTGTGCCAGTGCCCCTTGCTCCTGACCCAACATAACCAAGGGTCTTTCTTGAGCACTGACTGCCAAGTTCATCCCATAAAAAAAACCAGAACTGGCCTGGGAGAGATGACCCAGATCATTTGGGTCTGAATAATTCAGCTCGCAGCAGTGGTGAGCTACTGCATGTACTTCTTTAAAGCTTGACCTCTCCTCTCTCTGGCCCCAAAGTGCCTCAAGGCTTCTCTGCCTTCACAGCACCTGTCACAGTGGGAAATGCTTGGGAAAGGCAGCAGCAGCTGTGAGAGGTGCAAACCAAGGCACAGGACCTCTCTGGCCTCCAAAATGAAACAAAGTCTCTGCAACACCTGTCCAGGCAAAAGACTCTGCAGTGTGCCCCATGCTGCACACCCGACGTCAGCTGGCATTGACACAGGCTCAGGCAGCTGAGAAAACAAAACATATTTCAACCCAGTTTTCCCTGGGTGAAATTGCAGAAATAAATTTTCTTTATGTCAGAAAAAAAACCACTTAAAACAAATTTTTGGATTTCATCCCCTTTTTCTAAACTGAAAGCAATAATATCTTCAGCTGATGGATCAGAAGTAAACCCTCCTTTAATAAACAAAATGAAAACAAACTCCCTTAAAATGTGTTTCTTTCTTCTAAAATTTTGATTACACAATAAAAAACCCCATGTCTCATGGGAAAGAAGGGGTTCTCATAAAAATTATCAGCAATTCTGCCCAGGATGCTCTAAAACTTTACCATAGCGAAGGTAGCTGTGGTGTATTTATATCATCACGTGCATACCAAAAAGCTGACATATTATTAAAGCCTTAGAGCAGATATTTGAGAGCTTTGGTCCTAACCCTGGCCTCAGCACTGCACACCCTGTTCAAGTCATTGCCTTTCTGCCCCATTTTTGCCCGAGGACAGGAGCCCCGTGGTCTCCACTCATGCCCTGAGCTGCCATGGAATCCCACAACCCCAGAGAGCTGAAGAGTTAACACGAACATTATGGTGTTTATTTTAAGAGAAGAATAAAACCCTGACAGGCCATAATTACAGTGTTGATAAGCAGGGAAAGAATATTTGATGTTTCAAACATCACATGACTAATTGGTGCTGGAACAGATGTGTGTGTAATTTGGTGATGCGTGCGGAGCGTGTCACGGGCTGGTGCAGCACAGCCAGGAGGAGGGGGCTCCTTCCTCACACATAGTGCACCCCAGCCATGCATCACCCTGACACCACCAGCACAGGGGGTGACCTTTCCCTTATTGCATTGTCAGGCTGAATTAATAGAAAAGTGAAGAAATAAATGCTCATTTCTACTCTCTGATTATCTTCTTGGATTGGGCTTCTCACCAGCCCACTATGGATACTCCACAGAGATGCTGATATTTTTCAGTCATTGGGCAAGAGACCGCTCAGAGAACCCTCAGAGGGCTGTGCAGGGCAAGGTGTAAGGCAGGTTTCTTTTGATGTAAAACCCACCCTCGTTTCCACATTCAGCACACCAAATTTTCTTTTTTTTGAGCAAAAAGCAATAGCCAGTATACTAGTGGTCCCTGTATCAAAGAGCTCCAGAAATGGCACTGCCAAGTCCAGAAGGACAGGGACAAACCTGGTGGCACTGCCAGCCTTCCAGCACCCTTCACACTATGTTGCTTCAAGCCAAAGTGAAACTTCGTCTTCTGTTCCTTTTGCCCTTCAACATTTCTCCTCCCTAGGGGTATCTCTCCACATCTATCCTGTTGAAATGCTAAGTGAATTTAGGAATTTATTTAGGAAAGGGTGAATATTTCATTGCTGTGAATCTTCTTTCCCTCTTCCTTTCTCTCACTGACTTTGTCTCTCCAGATTTCCCCCTCTAGCTCTCCTTGGGAAAGGGGTCCCCACTGAGCTTTCAGAAGGGATAAGAAATCCATAGGCTTCTCTATCATACATTGCTTAAGAATGACTTTTTCCTTCCATAGTCCAGGGGGAGCCGTGAACTATTTTTAAACCAGAACTTGGTGTGATAAGAGCTTTTAATTACTAAATACAATGTGTGTATCAGGGTATGGAGTTTGAGTCTTTTTAAGTCTCTTTAAGGAAGAATTAACATGTCTATAACTGTGCTCATGACCAAAAATTTCTGATGTTCATTGGTGGGAGTTATTTGCCACATGAAGGGTAAAGAGAGTGCAAGAGAGGGAGTGTAAGGACTGAGTATCTGACCCAGGCAAAGCAGGAATGGGGCCAGTGACTTCCCATAAGAATCTACCCCCAGCCCCACAGACAGCCCAGTATTCACTACAGCATGTTTGCTGATGCCACGGCCTCCCAGTACTGACCAGAGAGCCCAGTTCACAGCTACAGTTCAGAAAAAGCTCATAGTTCTCCTTCAGTTACAAACCTGAGTCTTTTCACACCATCCAGACCCGTGTGCAGACAGAGCAAATGAGGCCAACGCTGGGGCACACCACCAATGTCACAGACACTTTCTTTAGGACAACGTGACCACCCATTAGCATTTCCATGCACCTACAACTCACCATTTGTCACAGACATCTTTGGTGTCATCCAGGGAACAGAGCTCCTCCCTGCTCCCAGAGCTGCCAGTCCACCCACACAGCTCCAGCAGTGCCCTTCTCAGAGCACTTGGATACAGCCAAATACACCCAACAAAAGGCCATTGATAGACAAGTTGTGACCCATCCACTACCTTCTTCATTAGTAAGCACATCTGACATTCCAAGGAGCACCTCTGGACCACCTGACCACCCTCCAGGCTGGCTGGGACATCCTTCTCTAGGACCTTCAGCAATTGCTGATGGAGTCAAACCAGCAGCCTATAGCTACAACAACTTATTAAGAAATTCATACCTTTCCTAATGCACTGCCAATAGACTCTTTCCTCCTGCAGCCCCATCTCTGACCACAGCCATAGCACAGCACCATGGAGATTATCAGAGGAAGCACGCTCAGAACTCCAAGCTCACTTCCACTTGGCAGGAATATGGTACAAGGAGCACAACTGGTAATGGAAAACAAGGCACACACAGCAGTCAAGGCTAAAACCTTCCAAAGTCTGCTACTACCTCTGGTTCTTTTGAAATTTGGAACCCTGAGTGCACCAACAAGCCTTAACCAACCTTATCATCTTCAGCTGGGATCCCATTCCCATACAACCACCACCCCCTCCCACACCCCCCCATTGCCCCAGCTGGTGTATTTAGGCTCTGTCCTTGGATATCTGCCTGTTTCTTTCTGGTTCTTCTGAGTGGATGAGGCTTTGTGGCCACTAGTGTGGAATTTCTTCTACAGCATAATGCTGTTTGCCCACTGTACAGGTTCTGCTCCCCCAAGGCACTCAGCTCCATGGAGAATAGTGACATTCTCAAGCTCATCCCTATCCCCCTCTTTTATTGGAGGGCACAATTTCACCTCTTGGGTTTTGCAGAGCTTGGTGTTTTACTGTAATTATGTTTTGGCTACAAACTGCAGAAGAGGGAAATGATTACGGGTTTTACTATCTCTTAGAATTCAGCACAAGAGCTACAGAGCAGCTGTGGCTGAAATTATGAAGTATTTATATTGCTGTTTTTCTATCAGAGAAAAATAAAGATTTTTTTTTTCCTGCTATGAAAAAAGATTCACTCACGTTGCACTAATACGTAAGTGTACATTGATTAGAGCTACTGGCACCTGGTACTACAGGCAAGAGGAAAAACAGCTTGCAGTTCATTCTCTATTCATATATTTATAAGCTCACCAGAGTTATGTATGATATCGTTATTGTATCTGTGACTCATGCAGCAGTAATGCAGGGGGAGGTTATTCCCCCAATAATGTTACATCATGATATTTTCACTAGTAACTCTCCATGAGGTAGATCAGGATGTCTCTACATAGATTTGGGAAGGGAGAGCAAATTGTTACTATTTCATATTTTTATTGTTTTTTAATACATGTTTGCTGTACTCACCATATTTTTCTTTCCATCAAAAAACAGTAAATTTTTTTGTAGGAATCATTCTGGAGTAAATCCACTGTGACTGAAGGTGAGATAATTTAGTACCTAATTTAAAATCCACTAATATTGATTCCTGAATGCTTTTCCTCCTCCACAGCTACAAATCAGGAAAAACACTGCCAGGGCCTGGCAATACACCCCTGTCAGTGGTCAACTTCTCTTCCAGACCTCAGCCAGGATCCAGCAGCCCTGAGAAGAGCCCATGGACCTGGACACAGCATGGCTGCTGTGGGCTGGGCAGCTCTCCTGCACCCTCTCTGCAAGTAAGGTGATGCTAACAAAGCAGCTGCTTGTTTGGTTCTGTTCATCCTGATCCGTGGGTACCATAGATTATATTGATTTCACTCAAAGGACCAGTGTAAGTCAGCGGGACTGAGGATGTTATATCAACTTTTTTCCTGCTTCCTCACTCACAAAATTATGCGTGTGCCCTCAGAAGCTTGAGCAACAACACACTGATTTCCCCAGCACCCTGTGCTGGTGTGACCGTGGTCTGAGCTGTGCCTGTGAACTGCTGCACCCTCGGGGTACCCCCACCTTCCCCTGGTGTTACAGCCCGGGGCCATCGCTGAGCTTTCCTCTCACCAAGGGGCAGGTCTGACTAAAGCAAGGGGGAGCAGCATCCCACATCCCTCAGAGCCAGCCCGAGCTAATGGGAATGAAAACAAAGGGCTCTCCTGATATCAAAGAGTGCTGAGGTCTCAACTCCCCCCTGTTGCAGTGGCTTGGGGATATGCCCTGAGCACTGACCTGCTCTCCTCCCATCCCCACTTACAGAACTGCTTGCTGATTCATGTGAGTAGGAGGAAAGAAAGAGGATCCTTTGGGAGAATTTTTTTTTTCCTCAGGATTAACCTCTTTCTGAGAGGGTGGACATCAAAGTGAAGCAAGTGGGCAGTAGGATAGCTAACATCTAAGACCTGTGGTAGTGGTGGTGGAGAAAAAAAACTCAGCAAGAAGACACAGATGACAAATGGTACTGAAAGATTTGGGAATGCTGCACATCTATAAGAAAAAAACAGGAAAAGGAGGGAGTTGTTTTCCAGGGCCAAAAGCTACTCTGCCTCTTCGCACAGTTTGTGTAGCTGTCCAGGCAGGAGACAAAAAGGGCAACAAGATGTGGCAGGTGTACATTCAACAGACATATTTAATAAGCATCCCCACTAAAAAAGCAGAATTCCTTGCAGCTTATGCTCTGCATTGGTGTCACATGTTTACCAAGGGCTGTTTCCCAGGAGCTGCTCTGGTCACCCCACTGTCCTCTGCCACAGGTCAGGGATTGTGGTAGTGGTTAGACTGGACTAACAGCTCATCCCTGGTTGCGATCTAATCCACTGAAGTTTGTGCAAGCTTAAGCTAAAAGTTAAGCTCCGGGTGGTTTAGGAAAAGCCTAGACTGGAAGCACAAAACAAGCATCTTGAAAGCAAAATGAAGTTAACTACAGCTGATGATCCAACTTTCAAGAAGATAAAATACTTTGCAAAAAGACTGGTACAGCCAAGCCCCTTTTCAATTACAGAAAGCTAACTCAATCAGTTCCTATTCTTTTTAAATAGATCTGCTGGGTTTAAATGAATGTGCATAATATAGGGTCCATTTATTTCCAAGAACATTGCAGTGAAAGTTGCTTTATGGATTCACTGCAAAATCCTGAGTAAAGAAAAAAAATCAATAGAAAGTATCCACCTTCCTTAAAAATAAAAGCCATTTTTCACCCCAAAGTTCAATTCATTTTGCTCTGGCACTTACTGACTTTGATTAAGACCCTTTCAATATTTGTGGAGGGGGCTTTGCTCCAACCAGCCTGGCAGAAGTTTCTAATCCTTGAGCCATGGGAGTATCTACAGAATTGGAAGGACTTTGATGGGGTGCGTGGGGAAATCACAGAGCTGAAGCTCATCTCTGCAAGTGAAGGTGACAGCTGCTTTATTGTTCTTAACTGGGGGGCAGTACAATGGCTGAGGCTCATCCTGCAATATAGGCAACAAGGACATTCACAGACATCCCCAGTCCCCCAGTATGAACAGTGAACAGTGTAGATTTGGTAGGACTGACTCAGGAAGATTGGCCAGCCCAGTCCAACCTGTGGTTTCCAGATCCCTCTGAGCTTGCCTGCAACAACCTGACTTTGAGACGTGCTCTAGGGTTTGGGGGTTTTGTAGCCCAGCAGAACTAGTCATTGAAGTGTTGGTGCAAGTCCTGAGGCAATGAGCTCAACAAGGGCCTTGGGAGCAGAACAATACACTTGGTCTCACTTACTTAAATATTTTGCTTTAGTTCAGCAAAGAAAAGAGGCCCCAATGGTTTTGGCAGCATCTGTCACAACAGTACTGGGCAACACATCTGTTGTTTGAGATCTAAGCATGAGTCACTGGCACTCTGGGAGGTGGGTGGGTACCAGCAGAAAGCAGGAGGCTATGCCAGCTCTGTTTTTTCTCTTTCAAGGACTAGGCTGGCTCAACCACAGTTATTAGCCAGCAAAGGGGATGGTTTTCATAGCTAGGCAGCTGTAAGCAGGTGGTTGTGCTCACTCGGAAATGAGATGTGAAATGAGAGGTTTTGAGGTCTCTGTGAGCTGCTCACTCCCCTGTATGTTCCACCATAAACAGGATGGCTCCTCATAAGGGCTGGGCTGTACGAAGGTGCAGGACCCTCGTACAGGGAGGTAATGCTGTTTCTGTGGGTGCTGGGGTATCTCTGCAGGACAAGGGAAGCAAAGAGTGAAAGTACCAAACAGATCCTGTGCTTGTAGCGAGCTGACATTATCGTGTGCCTGTGTACAGAGTGAATGGAAAATGTCAGGTGAAGACAAAAGCACCTGTATATTTACTTCATCTGGGTTCAAGTGATGACAGATGAACCAGGTGTAGGCAAGAACAGCAGCATGCTTTGTAGACACCTGGTTCTTCTCAAAATGCTTCCATTTTTTACAAAGAGAGTCACAAATAGCTTCAGGTTGAATTAATATTTGGAGATAAATATTTTACTAAATTTCATGAGATTTCCTGGACTGGAAAAAAATCCACAAATTGAGTACTAAAAAGTATACCTCCTACCTTTGATATAGCGTTTTTTCATTCTCTTTTGTTGGTGGTAAGTAGGAGGTTAAAAAAGAAGCACAAAGGAGCAAATGATTTCCCAAGATGATTTACAAACCTGACAGGAAAGCTAAATATATAACTCAGATCACTTGAGACCCTGTCTATATGAAAGTCAGTTGTCCACGAATTATATCAAGTAACTAATTAAACATTGGTTCTCAGCTGTTATAAATGAAGATATAATTGTGTTTTTTAGTAACAAGTGCTTCATATCTGATAGGTAAAGCTATCTCTGGGGTTTGTGAGGATAGATGTCTCAGATTAATTATCAGCCAACTCGCAGATTAATGTGAGAAAGTGTCTGCACTGGCCTTAAAAATGTGTGACTACTTTACATTAATTGGCAGTCAATTAAATTGTGGTAAAAAGTGCCCAGAGTGGACACACTCAGAGGAAAAGAATTCACTCTGTATGCTGTATATGTTAATTTAAAATCACTATAACAGTCATTTCTAAGCGAAGTCTTTCCCAGCGTGACTGAGGATTAATCTTCATTCACATTCCAAGGGGGATAAGTACATTGCTGTTAAATAAAGCCATTTTTCAGTTTCCCAAGCTGAAGAAAGAGTTGTGACCTTTCTGTCAGAATACGTATCACAATTTTGGGTTTTAAGTGACCGGTCTTTGAAGTTCTCCTCAGGAGACTCCCCATCAGACCTTGCAATGTAACTGGAAAACCCTACTCAGGATGAGGATTTCCCCTTATCTCCCTCCTTTCCTCTGGAAGGCAGGTGAGTTACTCAAGGTTAGAGAGGAAACTCTCTTCTCTTCCATTAGATGGCTTCTGTGCACCGAGCACCAAGAGTTCATTTTTCTTGTCTTGCTCAGAAAATTGAAAAGCTCAGCAGATAAAAAGTGTGAAATAAGAATTAACAACCAAACAGGGGGCTGTATATATTTTATTGCAAGAACTTTCACGGGGACATTAAGAGTTTTTGCTTCATTGCGAATTGTTATTACATAAAATATATGGATTACTTTTAGACCCTTTTCTTCATTCTTTACCTCAAAAAAAGACACACATTAACAATGCTCTCAGCCATTAGGGAATCACTTTGTATGTCTGAAATTAATGTAAATTGAAATCAGTGCTTCAGGTGCTGAGATGAAGTTTTCTGTGATGTGAAGCAAAGCTGAAAAAGCACAGAGATGCTCATCGAAATGGGCCATTTTAGCTGCACGGCTTTTTCTGTTTTCAAAAGGCAGCAGAGGTGAGATTATCGCAGCAGTTAAGAGAAGAAACTGAAGTTTCATTGAGCTGGCACATCCAGATAAATCAAATCTGGTTGTGAGACGTAAATGAATAAAGACAGCAGAGATGTGGGGATGGAAGGTGGGGGGGGGGGGTGGTTGCTGCTCCCTTTCCTGCTCCTGAATCCCCATATCCTGCTCTGACAGGCAGTCCTGGATAAATGTTCAGGTGAATCACACAGTGGTTTGTGTTAGAAGGGACCTTAAGGATCATCTAGTTACAAACCCTCTGCCACAGGCAGGGGAACCACCCACTAGATCAGGTTGCTCACGGCCCTGTTCAACCCGGCCTTGAACACTTGAAGTGGCACCTGGGCACCATTCTTGTATTTTCTGGCAGCTCACATTGTCTATCCTGCAAGAAAAGTCCTGGTTGTCCATATTTACTGGTGTTTTACCACTGGATAGTGCTGGGGTGACTGAGGCTTGTCCTTCAATACACAGTAAAGAGGTATAAATAAGACTAAGATTCATCTCCAGCAGCAACACAGGCAAGCTCCATCACATTTAGATACTTCTATCTTTTAATTAATGCTAATAGGTTCATTCTGGTCTGGAGCTGACTGCCTTACCTCTATGGACCAGCTGCTGGCAGTCCTTGAAAACCCTCTGGCAGCGTAGTGCTAGCTACACTCCTTCATCCAGATGCTCACTGCATCCAAGCAAGCGGAAAATATAGATTAAAAGGTCACTTTTCCACATGGACAACTGCTATCCTTGCCAAGAGGGTCTTCTATCAAGTTAGATAAGGAAAATGGAGAAAGGAGGTGAAGTATAGAGCTCCAAGGGGAAATAATCCTCACTCCCACATTATGGGCAAAGAACAGGTTTCTGTCTGCCTCCATTTCTCACATACAGAATTAATTCAAGTGTACCACATGGTTGAAAAACACAATAGCCTGAGAAACAGTCAGGAGTTTAAATAGTGCAAATGTAATATAAGCTTTGGGGACAGAGGAAGATAGGCAGCAGCCCGAGTTTGCACAGTAGAAAACAGACCTTTCAGAGGTCTCTATTAGGTTGGGGAAGGATGTTAGGAGCAAACCACCAGTGCTAAGTAATTTTCTGTTCTAAGGCATAGGAGGTTTATAACAGCCCCATGTGCTTTGGTTTAGATCATTTAGTCTGTTTTGCTAGCAAATACCACCATGTGCTGAGAAGCTAATTTCTAGCAAACCTTGGTAGAGTCATCAGGGAGCCAGGTTTGTTCTGTTTGTTCTGTGCTTGAACTTCATCAAAACACATTGGTTCTTTCCTTTTTTTCTTTTTTTCTTTTTTTTTTTTTCCTCTTTTTGACTGGAGTACTGCAAATACTCTGATCCCAATCTGAAGAAACAATCTTGCACAGCAAACACAAGCTGCAGTCCCCGGTACCTGCATTGCACCGTCCCGCTTCCCACTTGGCAGGTCCTTTGGAGGAGTCATGATGACACATCAATCATTCCAAACTCCCTTTGTGCCTCCTCAACATCTACATCAATTCCTTGACATACTGTGTTTGGAGCTGAGGAAACCCAGCAGTACAATGTGCCGGCTTTCCAAGCTGCAGCATCCCAGTCAGTTATCCTTTGCTCCCGTGTGCTGGAATTGGCCTCGGAAACCTGCAGGTCTCGATTTTTGAGCCCCAGCCCAACTCTTGGTGAAAGTTCACTGAGTACCAAGGTCACTACAGCCCTAAGCATCCAGCACAGAGGAAAAAGGAGAAAAAAAAGCCCCATTTCTGTAGATACAATTACCTTTCCGACACTTTCCAGTTATTCATTTGATTGGAACAGGGCAATTAAACCAGCTGTGCTGGGTCCGCTGTTTCGGGAGAGTCTCCTTTTCCTCCTCCTCCAGCAGCATTTCAGAGCCCATGATTTACCAGTGGATGCAACCCAAATCCATAGGGTCTGGCTCCTGCCCATGATCCTGCCCAGCCTCTCAGGACCCGGCTCATTTCGAAGAATTCAAACAAACAACAGAGCGTGGCTGTGCTGTGCCTAATTGATAGGAGTGTTAGGAAACCGATCGTAATTTGAATGCTAATTAGGAAAGATAGTTATTGACTTTAATGGGAGACAGAACAGGCTTTTGCACATCTACCAAATAATGAGAAAGTGCCGGGGTTGCTGTCAGTGCTGGGGAAACCATCACAATAATAATGTGCTGAGAAAAATGCAGCTTCCTCTCGATAAACCTTTGACAGCAGCAAGAAAGGCACTAAAGGAGAAAGAACTTTCTGTTCCCAGTCCTGGGAAGTTAACTGGTTTCTTTCCGTATAATTTACCATCATTATAACAGCACTTACAAACCTCAGTAAACAGAAATATGGATTTGTTAGGATGCCACCTACCCCTAAGTTAAATGGATAACTGGAGCTTTTAATATGCTTGTGTAAAATATCATTGTCTCCCCACTGACAGCACCCAAAATTCTCTATAGTAAGAAATTTTGGTAAGAAAATTCTTCAGTAGCTTTAGTGTGAGCTGAGATCAGGCATTGTCTGATAGTACTAACTAATGCTTCAGCACTCAGCATCCATAAGTCAACATGTGGTCCATGATTTTAGGTAAGTTTAGAGAGAACATTATTTTACAGAGATATTTGGAACTAAGTAGTTGGTTTACAAATATCTTTCCCCAAAATTTAATACCATAAGATTTCTCTTGACTCTCATTTTTACTTCTCTCAATTCATCTTTGATTTATTGTTCCCTTTTTTAATATCAGAGGGGAAGGGGAGGAGGAATGGCGTGTTCAAATTCCACCCTATCAAGGTCCTCACAATCTAATAGGAGCTTAAAAATCCATAAAATTGGCCATTGTCTTTCAGCTGCAAAATCCACATCACATGCCAAGAATTACCACAACCATAAAAACTTCTCCATCTTTATTGCCAAAGGGTATATTGATTCATTGAAAAGTTTCCCAGGAATGTTTGTATTTATGCACATGACTCCGTGAACGTTGACCAGAGAGGGTGGAAAATCTCCAAGCCAGCTTTTTGCCAAAATTAGATTTTTCAGCTCAGTCATTAGGACTATACTCCGATTTTCAGTGCTGGTGCTGACATTTTTATGACAGTGGCTTTGGCTTATTAACAGAGCATGTTGAAACCAGCTTGTTGATTTTCCCCTCCTTTTTTCACTCCGTTATACCAAAGGACATTTATTACTTTTTGATAAAAGATGCACACCCCTCCCTTAGGAGAGGGGCACTGAAGCAGGACGAGATGGCTCCTGCCTTTGTGCACTGTCTCCAGAGTAATTGGGGAAGGGCAGGAACTGTAGTGTAATCATTCAGTGGAGAGACAAAACACAAGGCTGAAGTAAAAAGCTTAGATTAAATAATTCTTCGATGTCCCTTATGTCTTCATCTATTTCTCAAAAGGCATTATGTGCAAAGCAGAAAATGGTATTACTTTTTGTATTAATAGAAGAGATGAATCATCTAATGACATTCAACAGTTGGAACTAATATCAAGATTCAGGTTTCACAGCTGGCTGTAAGAGAGACAGGAAATAAAGTTACATAGATAAAAGATGTTCATGTTTTGGGGAAAATCCATGTCCAGTCGTTCAGTCTGTGACTTCCCCTCATCTTGGTAATCGAAGATCTCCCTTTAAAGCCTTCAAATTTAATTCTTGTTCTCCTGAATGCTAAACATCCAGATGAAGCATTTTCAGGATGTGCAAGGAGGGCAGTGTGGGCTTGCTGCCATGTAGCCAGCCTCCAAAAAAACAGCAAAACCTCTGGAAGAATAATGATTAGGTTCTTCTGGGTGTTTAGAGCATGACATCAGTCCAACAGCAATCTCCTGGCATCACCACGAAGGCTCCAAAGAGGCAGGCACTGTTCCAAGGGCGCAGCCCACCAGCCCAGCGTGCCAAGGTCTGGCTGTTCTGTGGAGTGGGGACCACCTCCCACAGCCCAGTGGCACCCAGGGACCTGGCAGAACCTCTGGGAGGTTTGGAGGAAGTTCAGGGTGAAAAGTGTCTCTGGAGCAAGACATTCTCTCTGATAACGTCAATTTGCTTTCCAAAAATCTCTGATTTTTGGGATGTGCACTCAGGAGTATGGGTAGATTAAAGACTGAGGTGACTCCTCTCCATGAAACGTTCTTCTCCCACATCTCCTAGAGGCTACCTGGCCATCACTTCTGTCTGTGCACCACTGATACCTGAATAACCACATGAAGTGGCACCAAATTGCTGGTACCAGTCTATTCTAATAGATTGGACCACGAAGCACAGCAAAGCAGGAGCTTTTCCATGTGTGGTTCAGCTATTTCTGCTGCAGAGGTGGCACTCTAGGTACAGACTGCTACAGCCAGCTGTGTTTAATCCACCTGCATAATCACCCAGCATTTTGGGAAAAAGCCTGGATGTGAGCCCCTGAATCCAGGACCTTATGACTAATTATGAGAGGGGAAATGGAGGGAACAGTACAGAGGAGGGGTATGAGTAGTACAGTCTCCAGAGCAGGAAGAATTAATTGCTTGCATCCTAATTCTTTGCAAGGTGTGGAAGTCAATGTGAGGGAAGGATGCCCATATCTTGCAGGATTCAGGTGGGTAAGGCCAGGGTCACCTTTCACAGCAAAACTTCACAGAAATTAGATGACAGCCCAACCGTGTTAAGAGTTTCTCCACATCAGAGGTTTTGAATTGCAGCAGAATAATTTCAGCATCTGTAATTAGTGCTTCCATTAAATTCTCATTGCTCTCATATTAATTTCAGGAGTTTGGAACTGTCAAAAGCATTACTAAGGGATGCTATCCTTGTCAGGAACTGCAAATAAAAGTTGAGCTTCTGATTAAAAGTTTAGGGCAGCCCTCATTATTTTCTGCATCAGAAGAGCAGTTTTTTGGGCTACCCTTTCAGTCAGTACTGTTTCATTACGGAGAATCTCTAATTATTTCTGCCTCAGAGCTATTTTAAAAAAAATAAGAGACAATTTGCTTTTCACATGCTCATCTGTGAAGCCAAATACAAAAATTCCCATTTGTTTTCAGAGCTGGAAATACCCAGTGACAGTGGGAAGGTGCTGGAAGGAGTCACTGTTGAGTTTTCCAAATTACCTACCAACTGGACCAACGAAAGCACTGGAAGGTGTAAGTCCCACGTGGATACTTAGCCTTCCTCAGCTCCAGAAGCTGCTGTACCATCTTCCTTGTTCATCACTTTTCTCCACTAGTAGAGGTAGCACCTCTCCTATGCTCCCTCCATGTGTGATTTAAGGACTTGGGAATCAACTGTCCCTCTCATTAAGAGCCACATCCAGGATATGTGTTTCCATGAGAACCAGTACAGTTATTTTAAAAATAGACCCAACTTCCTGACTCTGGATCCAGCCATAGCCCCAGCACAGCCCAGGCCATAGGGACCTGGGAAGAGGGAATTGCTGGTTTTGGATGGGGAACAGGTATTGTGTGGAAAATCAGGCATGGGTAATTTCTTACAAAAAACCTGGCTACCTTGTGCTGCCTGTGTGCAACCTGCATACACAAAAAAATAGGTGTACAGGCTTAGAGGACAAGGGAGGTTGAGGCTGCTGCAACAGGGGAGCTGTTCTGGGACTAAAATCAGACACAACAGAGCAGCTGCAGGCTTTTCAGCTAAATATTTGCCAGGAAATAAAGATTTGGGTGAACTTAACCCCACTGTAAAGTCCTGTCAAACTTGTATAATTGATTTCATTGGACATTGAAGTTTGAAACATTAAGATGCCTTATTTTGGGTTATAAAAAATAGATTTCATTCCAAAAGGATGTTTTATCTTGGCATTTATGCATTTGTTGTTTAATACAAATTGAAAAAATCTTTTAATTAAAAAAAAAACTCTGGAGGGTTTAATAACATTTACTGAATCTTATTTTTCCATGTTTTTCCATACATACAGACAATTCAGAGCATTTTTTTTCCTTTGGGCAGTAAACAAAGAAACTGGCTCTTAATCCAGTGAGCTGCTGGATGCTTTTTACTCTGTCTGATGCCAAACATCTCTGACGACTGAGTTCTGTATTCCCTTGGTTACTTTTTAATTACATTGCAATAAAATTGCAAGCAATCTAATTTTGCCAGACGAAGCCCAGGGACTCTGAGGAAGGTGATGGGGGTCCAGCTATTTCACACACTAATTACACTCACACAGGCCCTGCAGTACTGTGCTATTTTTATTCATTCATGAAAAAAAAAATCCCTCTCTCATCTAGATCTGAGTGACTGCAATTTCATTCTCAAAAATAGTCAATGCAGTCTTCATTTCCCAAAAAACAGCTGCCCTCTTCTGTTTCCAGGGAATATTACCACCTTTCAAAATCCTAATGGTTGTGCTGTTGAAATCAAAATAAAATACCATCACTCTGCCTGCCTCAAAACAACAACCCAATCTCAATAAAGCACTGCCACCTTTCTTAAAGCCTCTGAAAAGGGGGCAATATTAAATAAGAGCTTGAAATATGGGTGTAAGGAGGGAATTGTTTGGGATTTCTGAAAGTGTGTCTGCAGTGCCATCAGGAGGTGTGATCACAGCATAGGAAGGCTGGACTGAGCTGAGGCCAAGCCGGCTGGGTTAGGGAGTACAACCATCAGGACAGATGGACACTGGTGCATGAATGTGGGGACAGTCATCTCACATACATCTTTCCAGAGACAACAGCATCTTGATGGCTACAGGCAACTGTAGAGCCCCAACAAAGTGTGGCCACCTCTGCAACCACACCTCCAGTTGCAGCCAGAACTTCAGAGCCCTAACCCTGTTGAGATCTGATGGGAATTCTGCATCCAGGAGGCTCAAACACATGGAAACGTGCAGGGGCTACGAGGCTTTTGTAATTTTTTTCTCTTGACTTTTTTTAGTAGTCAGTTAGAAAACTACGGCTTGAATCTGCAGCAGGTGTGAGGCTGGTCAGTGCTACCCAAGCAGCACATCACAGCCCACAGCAAAGCTGCTGGACCTGCAGGGAGGTGGCAAAAATGGAACCTGGGAAGGTGGATACCAACCAGTATGAGTTATTTTTGAGTTATGAATTACTGTGACCCATTTCCTCCAAAACTTCCCTCAGTTCTCTATTGTTCTCAATTTTCTAGTTACTAAAGCCATTCCTCCAAGGAATAAAGATTAAACACTTGTTAGAGCATTTCAGGAAGGTGACTCGTCATCTCACATTATCACTGCTCACTTGTCTCCTCTACCCCATAAAATAAAACAAAAAAATGCCTGAGCTGCCCTAGTAAAGAAGGATTAAGCACATCACTGCATTTACATTGACATTCACCACAGTCAGATTTGCCACTCATGTATTACACTTTGAATCTTACTTATTTCCTTGAAACAGTAATGAACCCAGTCACCCCACATTTGCTCTTTCTCCAGAGGGATAAAAAAAAATTCTCCTGAGACAGAAAAACATCACAGCTTCACTAAGGTCCCATTAAAAAAAAAAAGCAGTGGCTCAAATAGGTGAAGATGGAACAAACAGCTGCTCCCCATTCTCTGCTCCTAAAGCTGGGCATGAGGATGATGATTATAAAACAGCCTCTTGTTGTGAATGTGCAAATCTTTGCCAAGTAATAAAGCCTGCCTGGAATTAGGGCACCTGTTTTTGTACATGTGCTCCAAATGAACAAGATTGTCCCCCAAAATACTACATTTCATCACCAGTCAACCTTCATAGCAAGAAATTCCACTGCAGTTGGCTATTTGGGTTTAGAAAGGTAATAACATAAAGGTAGAAAAAAGAGGAGTAAATTTGGGTGGCTGTACCTCTCCTTAACTCAGCTCTGGGCTGGCACAGCCCTGGCCTCTCACAGCTCTTGTTTTGTTTTTCCTTCCATGGACTTTCCATGTGCACCCCTTGACTTTCAACACTTCCCTGCAT
The DNA here is from genome assembly GCF_003945725.1 of Corapipo altera. Taxonomy (NCBI): domain Eukaryota; kingdom Metazoa; phylum Chordata; class Aves; order Passeriformes; family Pipridae; genus Corapipo; species Corapipo altera. The sequence continues at coordinate 5,226,562 of NW_020884895.1, read as the reverse complement.
TATCAGAAAGAGATTTCCGTGCTTTGAGGGTGTAAAAGTTAAACTTTTGAAAGAGCCTCAAACCACACAAAGCAGATAAAGAGCTAAAACTCATTTAGCCCTTCAAAGGCTTAATTTCTGCAAGGTGACAGTTTGCTTTGGTCATATTACAAGTTCAGGGAAGTAAAAAGCTAGAGACATGATTGTTCCACAGGGCTGTTGTTGGAACCAGCTGTATTGGGTTAAAGGCAGCACTTCCAACACAGATAAGTAGTTTCTAATAAACAGAAATTGGAAAAGCCTCCAGCATCGAAACAATATTAAAGATTGAATCCTTCTGGGAAAGACATGTGATATTTGTCTGGAAAAATTGCTGCCAGCCATCCGACACTATAATTGTAGAACATTAAGTTTCATCCCAAATGCCAAACATTAAGTGATGCTCCTGTATGATGTGACACAGCTTCACTTCCTTCTGGAGGAAATCTAGATCATCTCCAGTAGCACCTGCTGAGCACAGAGTGACCTCAGCCAGTCTCCAGGAAGACGTTCAAATATTTGCAATTTGACTGTGGCACTGCAGTGTTGAGATGATGGGTTTCTGTGTGGAACATACGGCTTGGGACTGGGAGCAACAGGGGGTTGTTGTCTTTAATTTTGGTGTAGGTAGTTAGGTAACCCCAGCTCTGTGTAGGGAACTGCTCTGGATATTTCTAGCCAGGCTCAAAGGCTACAACTGCAGTGGCACAATCACATGCTGATGACCCTCCCTGTAGGGTTAAATTTTGTAAAAGGCTAACTCACTTGGGGGGTTAAGGCTAGTTTTCAAAGATAGCTTGCAACTAGATTTACAAAAAATGCTACAGCAATTTAAAATGTCTGCTGAGATTTATGAAAACATCCAAGCAAATTAAGGTGACAAATGTTTTTAAATGTTGCTCATAACCTATGCCAGTCTTATGTCTGAGGGTTGGCAGGATCACCCAGGGGAACTTCAAATTTTCTGTCTCTTTGTTTCCATTCCTGTTTCTTCCACTGATTATTACTTTCCTTTCTGGGAGGTGTACATTATTTTCTCTTTTAAGTATGACAACCTATGATCCAGACCAAAGGTGTATCTTTGGGTCCTGATATTTTAGGGATGCATGCTCTGATTTGGAAGACCCGTGCTGTATTCACTGTGGGAATATTATGTTGTGTGCCAATGACAATAAATGCTGGCTGGCATTTTATAACCTCAAAGCTCTCATGAACCATTGCAGGGAGCTTGGCTGCTCATCCATTTACCATGCAGTTTGTTAAGTGGGCAGCCTGACAGTCTCAGTAACACAGCTTCACTTTCTCCTAACAGCTTTAGGACATCGTTTCTTAAATCAAGACAAAGCCTTTCAAGTTAGTGAGTGGGGAAGGCAATGCTGGCTTTGTTACCTCAGTCAAAAACGCAAGTTGAAAATATGCTTGCTAATTGCCAGGACTGATGCCATATAATTAGCATATATAGTCTCTGTCCAAATTAAGAACTCCTCCCTTGGAAGCCTATTACGCCCTAATATACAGCCAGCACATGCAGACACATAGCTGTGCTCTGCCCCACCTTTGCACTTCTCAGCAGCTGTGAGGAATTGTTTGAAAATCAATGCTAATCTAGATTAACAAGGCGTCTGCAGAAATCTGTCCCATGTGTTAGACACTGGGCAATGCATGAAAGGACTCCAGGCTGATGCAACTGTCTGTCAGGAAACCTGTTAAGAGGAGAGATGCCATTCCATGCACCCACATCCCCCCTGAACTGCCAATGCCTCTCTTCGTGCTCTGTTCACCCGCAGCCTCCAACGCTTCCTTCAAAGCTTTGGGTATGTGGCTACATTTTACATTTTAATAATGGTCATTCTTCTGTGCTGACACCAGGCTAACACACAGCCCACCCCAAGGACAAGGGCTTAACCCAGCCTGCTGCATTTTGCCTGTGTGGGAAGGGAGTGCAGGGGAAGGCTCAGCCTGCTCAGCTACGCGGAACGATCCCTGAGCCTCCTGCATCCTGCCTCTTGCCTGGAACTGCAGGAGATCAGCCTCGAGGGAAGGCTAATACAAACGGTCAGCAGCACAGCCCGGATTTAATCAGACATTATTTCAAGGGTATAATTGCAACAAGGCAGCTGAACATCCAGAGTGTGTCTTGGAACCATGGGATCGGCAAAAGACAGACCGGTACTACCCACTGCTTCCTCCCACTTCTACCTCCTCAGTTTTGTGTGCCTGGGGTCACCACAACCTTGAAACATCTCTTATTTTTATTTATATTCTTCTTCTGTTATCACTTTTCTCTGTACTTTTCAACAACATTCATTAGAAATTACTTGAGGGTTGCATAATAAAAATCTGCGCTTCACACAAGTAAACAGACTTTTAAATCAAAGTGGTTAAACAAACATTATAAAAGGTGTCCTATTAATTACACTTCTGTGACTGTGTGACAAGGTAAACCAAAGATAGACTAGTCAGAAACAGATTCTCAAAGACATAGTCCCTGAGAGCAGTCACAAGAGGAGGCAACTTCTGAGAAGCATGGGTACCAGACAGACCAGCAGAATGTACAGCAACCCATAATCCCACCTACATAAATAAATGCAATATCCTCAAGACAAATGGCATTGTTCCTCTGTCTGAATTCAGACCAGCTAATCCAAACGTGCTCTGATTATCACTATTCCACAAGCAGCAGGTGCTCACCAGCTTTTACAAACATAAGATACTTGTCCAAGACTCCCAGGTATTGGGTAGTTTGGCCATTTCCTAATTAAGCCCAACACGTTGCTGCTGAGATGCTGCAAAATGTTAGAGGTAGTTGCAGTAAGGAGCTCCTGGAAAATGATCTTTCATAATTACTGGACCATACCAAGGAAGAAAAGTCCTTGAAGGGACATGCAAGCACAAACACAGCAGGTCAGAGAAGAGAGGAATGAATCCCTCAAGGCTACTGAGACCACAGCCAGCCCTGCCTTGCACAGGATCCTCCCTCTTTGCAGAAACAATACCCCCCCCTACAAGTTCACACAGAGCAAAAGAAGCTATTGTCATAAATGATATCTCAACCCCCAAACTCTCTAGTCAGCTGCAAACAGAGATTTTTGGCATCATGATGTTGTTTTTACAAGTCCCTTAATTCTGAAGTATTCTTTCCAGACTCCGCAAAATATCAGGTGTTAATCCATATGTCATCATCTCTTCTGGTCCACAGGGATTTGGCCGTTTGATTTTCCAGAGTTTTTTTCATACCCACATTTCAACTTTTGTGTTTTTCACACTATTGGTCTTGTTGCATTTAGTTACGTACATAGTCTGGCTTCTTCAGATAAATACTGAATTCCTGCACAGAATTACACGGACACATCAAATGCAGCATATTTTATTTATCATGCAACTATGTTCATTTCTTCTTATAACCCTACACCTTGTTCCTTCCCTCACAGTACCTTTTTTGTACCTTGATACTAAGAAGCAAGCCTTAGATTAATACTTTTTTAACATCTTTATATGTACTGCAAACACCTGTCACATTCCGTAGTCTCAGATAATACACTGCGGATAATCTTCCTATCTCTCTTTACACTCATGTAATTCCCCTGACTTTAAACAGCTCTGCTCCTGTTTCACACAGGTAGAGAAGTGAGGGAAGCCCAGTGGAATAAGGCCAGTTGAGAGTGTGTCATTTACTGAAGCATAGGCCAATGAATCCTTGGTATTATCTGTTACAGCAGCTCATTACTATTCCCAAACAGAGAAGTAGCATTCAATCTAAACACTCTAGCAGAACTAGAAGTAGGAATAAAGAGAATTTATGTGAAGGGGACATAAATGAATACAGAAGAGCCCCCAAACCTGTGCTTTGCAAACCTGCACCCTTTACAATCCTCCTAAAAGCTGCTGTTTTTCTACCTCTCCACCAAGGTTTAATGGCAGAGCAATATTGGAAGATCTCTCTGCCAGGATTCATTATTTAAACCACATGCTAAAGTCCATTTCCTAATGCATTATAAAGCTGCTATATAAACAATGAAAGGCCAACTGTTATTAATCAAATTGGTTTTAAAATCCAGTCATTTTCATCATCCTGTGAACAGGGAGGCTAGATGGAGATGAGGGAGGATCAGCAACCTGGTATTTAAAGGCCTTGAGTTCAATCTTCCTTTTCAGCCACAGACTTTCTGGGCAAATCTCTTTTGTTTTTTCCCCCCAAACTTTACTTCCTCAGCTGTAACACGTTGCAAGACAACTAAGTGAGATCCTTAGACACCAGGGTAATTGTTGAAGCAGACACAGGGCTATTTATGCTTTGAAATCCTACATTTAGTCTTTAAGATTTTCATCTCTGGTTTGCAGTATTTTCTTTGCTGACTAACTGAACAAATGCCTGTGACTCTGAATTAGGGTGCCCAGGTATCTCTATGTGTCACTAGGGTTTTTGGCTGTACCAAATTGCTATGGAACTGATACAAAACACAATTACCACATGTAAGAATTAAAAAGGCAGTGCTTTAACACATGATAATGGGGACATTCTGCTCTGTAGAGGTTTGCTCCTCTCTGCTTCCTGGGATGACCGAACACAGCACAGCCTGGATGGGCATAAGACAGTGAAGGGCTGGGGTCAGATTTAACATTAAACTGCACTTACAAGTTTTTATGACTCTATTTACCATAAATGAGAACACATAAAGCCTCTTGCTTTGTTAGCACAGATGTCACCTAAGCACTGAGGCAGCTCTCATCCCAAATGGTAAATCAGGATAATTCCACCAGTGTCAAGTATTCTCTGTAATGGTCTGATGCCCTGAATAACAGAGGACAGAGGAGTGCAGGGACACATCCCTGTTCACAGCAGCTCATACACCCAGAGCTGTGCCTCAACAGCAGTCACACATCCCAAATGTCAGCTGTGCCACCAGGACACTGCCCTTGAGGTCAAGAGGTCACTGCACCAACAGCATGGCTGCAGCACCAAGGAAGGGCAATGCTTTTCTCTTACCTGAGCTGAACTCAAAATCACCAGATTTTCTCTGCTTCCGAGGCTCCAGTTCAGAATGTCCTTTTTGTTTGGAAAGTCATCTATGCTGCATAAGCACATGCTCTTCTGGAGCCCTCAAGTAATGAAAGAGGGAGAGAGCACACGGGTAAAAAAAAAAATAAAAAATGTGCAAATGTAAGTATCGGGCTCAGCTCGTCCCCACCTTTTCACAGTTAGAGTTGAAAGTCAGTCCGTGGTTCAGCCTGGGGCTATTGCAGAGCTTGTGATGTCTTCTCAAGGGGAAAGCAAATGCAAATAGAGCCTTTCCTGTACCTTTTGGCTCCCATCCTGCCAGATCCTGAGCACTCTCAACCCCTCCTGAAGCCAAGACAACCCTCAGCTGGCTTTCAGTAACAGCTGAAAGTAAATGACCCTCCTCCAGAGCAACAAATTCCACCCCAAACTATACTCCTTTATAAGTGTGTTAAAATATATTCATGTAGTTACTCTCGATGCTAGGCTAAAATCAACTCAGTCAACTCAGTCATGCGTAGTCCAGCTGTGAGCAGTAGCAATACCAAACACAAGGCTGTACAACGGTAAGAGCAAGATGATTTATTATATAATGAAGAAGAAAAAAAAAATCATTTTAATCAAGTATTCCCTCACAAGGGTCAGTACAATATAAAGAAAATACAGAAAAATGTACAAAACAACAAAACAACCTGACAAGAAGGCTCCAGATGAAACATGCACTTGCAAATGGTGTTGCTGTACAGATGTAGAAGGAAATTAAATCAAGTAATTTTTCCCCTGCAAAACACAGACTGATTTTATTTTTAAAAATCCACAGTCCTGCCTTTACCTGCAGATATTTCAGGTAAAAAGACACAGTTTTATTTGTGATACGTTTTTAAAAGGAGAGATCCCAGAACTACTGTTTGACTACATTTATTTCAAAGTGGATTTTATTTTCCATTCCAACTTTATTCAGGTGGCAAAGAAGCCAGCCCAGCTCAAAATAAGAGAAGCTTAGCCACTAACTTCAAAGAAACCAGGTCCGTATTTCTCCATTTTCTGTTATCCTTTGGCAACTGTGGCATTTGTTTTTCCATAACTAGCAGCAGATGTCCATCTCATCCAGAGCATCCTTGTACACGTGGTTGTAAAACTTTTTTTTAAAAGCACAAAACGAAAAACACATAAAAGAGAAAACATCAGCAGTATGAAATTCCTGAAGGTTTCCAAGGCTTGCTCCTACTCAACTAAAGTCAACGTACTTGAAACTATTTTAAAGGGAGCAAAACCAAATCCTTAAAGAACCAGCTACTCAGTCCTCAAAAATCAAAACCTTGAGAGTGTTGTAATCCAAACACAGGAGTAAAAGATAAATTTTAGCAATGTACCTTGCCTGGCCCTAGCCAACATAGTATCTTTGGCTCAGGTATTTCATTTACTCCTGACCCGGGCAAGATTCCCAGTGGTTACAGTGAGAGCATCACTTAAGTAATGTAGCAAAAGGACATCATGCATTAATAAGCTAAAATATGAATTCATGCTTATGGCAATAGCTTTCCCTTCTAATGCCCTATAATGGGCATCCAGGAAAGGAAAAAAGACAAGCAGCTTTACAGAAAAAAAATCTGCATTTTGTTACACTGCAACTCCACAGAAGTTTTCATTGTTTTTTTCAATGTACGTAAAGAAAGCAAAAGTCAAAAATAGACCAGTGTTAGGCAAGATTTTAACACATTTACTCATTAGTGCAGAATGCAAAACGACAGCTAATGCTTAATACAAACAAAACAGTATCACTTTCATACTCCTCACAAATTCATGGATTCCACATGGTTTACTTCCTTGCCTTAAAAGAAATGCTTAAATGAAGCATGAACTTAATGTCTCTAAAAATATTATTCCAAGTTAGTAAAGGAACCATTTGAGGAAAAAGAAATTAGAAATGGACATTTAATAACAAGTTGCAAGGAAATCCCCATTTTGTTTAGCATAAAAAGAAACAAAGTTCCACTGGTTGGATTTGGTTCAGGGTTTTTTTGGGTTTGGGGTGGGTTTTCCTGTATAAGTTTGGTGGGGTTTTTTTGTATCAAGGGAAAGAAAACAATACTTATATGGGAGAAAAACATTTTCACAAATATAATAAATAATTGTTCCAATCCAAAAGCAAAGTGCGATGTAGAATTTTCCTACTTAAACAAAAACAACCTACCAGCATAATGCCTTAAATATTAACAAATCAATTAGTGGTCAGTACAGTAAAATAAATATGAACACATTGATTTACATTTTGTTTCTAGCAGCAAAGGTCATTAACCTACTGGCCAATGTGACAGCTTCACAGAAGTCCTGTTTCTTGGGTTTGGTACTTTGTTTAACATGAGAAAAATTGTGTCTGCAAAATGGTACTTCAGCTGTACAGTGTTCTCCCCAGCCCATCTATTTCAAAGAGGCTTTGCCCAGGATGTGTTTTCAATCTGTGTTTTGAACACTAATTTGGAGAACGCCTTTCACAAAAAGAAACAAAATCAGGACCCACTCAGTTTCTCCTACAGATAAGTGTGAGTTTGGATTGTCCTGAACCCTAATAACAATAGTGAGGGGGGGTGTTTTCTCTTTGCAGTCAACAACTCCCTATGCTGAAGGGAGAGTGGGAAGATCACAAGCTGTTTAGCAATGCTGAAGAGGGAGAAGAAAGCCTCGGTCACTTGTAGGAAGAACCACAACAGAGCACTGGGGCAAAGTGTGTCCCAGCTGCTTCTCCCAGCAAGACATCTTTCCTCCTACGCAGGAAACCTGTCCTGCTCTTGTCACTTGAGTCCCACTGTCTGCTTTATACCTGCTATGTAACCCACCACTTTGAAATTCCCAGGATGAGCACACTGTTGTGATCCCTTTAACAAAACAAAGCAGACTCTCTGTTCAGGGCAGACTGAAGCCATACCTCAAAACCAGACTAAGCCCCATGCAGAGAGGAACCTGCAAGAACAGCCCCTTGCACCTCCCTCATACAGCCTCCCAAAAGCACCAGCAAACACCAGCTGGAGCAAACCAAGTTCTGACACCTCCAGCAGTCACTGGAAATGCCAAACAAGGAGCAGATGGCTGGGCTGGAAGCAGGAGCAGCAACCAAAGCTAAGTGGTGAACAGCTGACTTTTGGGACACATGAAAGCAAGCAAAAATGTCTCCTCATCCCGAGCAATAAAGCCACACGGCACCAGTACCTACAGCTCCTCCAGCTCCTATTTCACAAAGTGGTGCTTTTCTGCTACTAACTGCAGCCTGTGGAAAATGCCACGCTTTAACTTACAGCCAAAGGGATGTTTAACCATAATGCAGGGATCACTCTGGTGGAGCACATCGTGGTGAGGCTCATCTAACTCCCTCTGTCCCTCTGCACAGTGTTGTCACACTGGCAAACCAAGGGACAGAGCATAAAGAGAAAACCAGAGCCCTCTTGTGACTGCAAATGAGGAGGGTAAAAGGCTGATGAGAGATTTTGGCAAGAGGAATGTTCTTGAAGGCTACACAGAGGGTGAGGCAGGGGCAGGAAAGTACAGAAGAAACAGATTTACAGGCTGTCAGAACTGCTCAGTGAGTGCTCTACAACCTGGGCACCTGTCCCCCTACCTCCTAACGTGCTCCAGTGCACAAATCCCATTTTACTGAGTTTTGCACAAAGGAGGAGGGGGAATCCCACTCATGAGGACATCCATTGCTCGGCCTGTATCTGCAGAGCAAGGGTTGGCATGAAATGATCTAGGGGGTTGGTTTTGGCTAGTGTGCAAGAGCTCACCTTGCCTGGATTTAGGAAGGCTGCATTAAGGTTGTATGGCTGCCTGATGCTCAGGTAGCTAAAGAAAACAGTACTCAGCTTCTGAGGAGCAGCCAAGTGCAACAAATCATTTGAAGGTGGACTAGAAAGATGAATAAAAACTATCTGGATTTTTTTGTTAGTTTACTCATTTTTCATTTTTTAAGGCAAGCAGAAAGTCCTTCTGGAATGCAAGAGGCAGGATCAGAATGGCAAAAAAAAAGGAGGTGGGGGAGTTACTTTAAACATTATGCACCAGGTACAAGTTATTCCTGGTAAAATGTTACTGAAACCAATGGAGCTGCATCTAATTCAGTGCACTGCCTGAAGAGGGGTGAGACATGAGCCATGATGCTTCCTGGACCTTCTCTCTGCACCTGCCACTGAAGTCAGTGAAGCTACACCAGGGCACAGCTGCAGCAGCACAGTGGGGAATCAGGTCCAACAAAGGCCACCTACACGCTGCACTTGCCACTGGAGCCAATGTTTTAAAAAAACTGAACTGGATTCCATTCACAGCTCCTCACAGCTATCTAAACAAGCAGAAGAATAAATGCCCTACTTCTGCTCTTTATCCCTTTTCTACTTTTGCTAAGGAATATCAAAACACCCACCCTTTGAATTTGTCTACACCTAAAAGTTGCTTAACAAGTTTCATGAATACTTCTGTGTGAACCAAAAAGCTGTTACTCAAACAATCATCACCCCTGACATCTAAATCCTATCTAACGTTGGATTTTTGATGGTCCCTAAAACAGTCAAGGTCACATCAAGGAATGGAATTAAAACCCATCCTGAGATGGAAAAAGAAAGGGGGGGGGAAAATCGTCCAATATTGGTAGCTCTGGTTCAAATGAGCATTTCAGCTTTGCTCTGTAACATCCATTGGGCTTTATCCAGGGAATGGCATGGAAGTGGGATACACCAGTATCTGCTACCCATGGTCCAGGCAGCCCTGCTCTCCCAGAGCAAGAGCTGCAGGCCAGAAACCAACACTTGCTCTCTTCTACATCACTATGCAAAGACATTACAGCTGACAGCTCCTTCCAATCTATTCTTAACCCTACTCAGTCTAAGGCAGAATCAGAGCAAAGCACATCTCACCTGAGCAGGTTTGCTTTCCAATTCACTCAATTAACCACTGAGATCCCCAGAGACTCTCTTCAGGGAGATGAGCTACACCCATGGTGCATTAAGGTGTCCAGGTAACAACACTGAGAATCTTTTTTCACTGCTAACTGGTAGAAGAGAGTATTTCTGAATGGGGCTAATCAGCTGAAATCAATGTCAGATGTTCAGAATGAAATCTGCATTGCAGAGGAAGCGGTAAGAGGCAAGACCCTCCAAGGAGGAGAGGTATGCACAGCCTTTCTACAAGGATGTGGAAAGAACCTACTCTGGGCTGTAATGGGGGCCAGAAGCAGCAATGTGCGGACAAGTACACCACCTAATTCACACATTCACAGGCCCTACTCCTGCCCCTCTTTTACAAGCTGCCCAGAGATTCAGTCTGCTGTAGGGGGAGGCATTCTGGAGCACTGCTCTGTGGTGTGCAAAGAGGGGAGCAGGCTTTGCACATGGTCTACCCATGTGGTTGAACCACAGAAGTTCCCAGCACTTCTTGGGCTTTGCATATTCATGCAGAAGGCTGAGGAGAAGACCAAGTCCTCCCCGCCACTCAACACAACGAAGAGCCTTAGGTAATTAGCAAACAAACATCAAAAAACACTTCATGTCCTGCACAGCGTCATCCTGCCGACTATGATAGAAAAAAAATCTAACCATACCATTAAGTTTGCAGGTGTTACATGTATAGCTCGAGAGCATACTCCTATCAAATGGAGCACAAAGCAGGGCATGTGGCAAACAGCAGGCGAGAGACAAGCTGCTCTAATTGCAAACTACGACCAGGGGTGGCGCGTCATTGTACATAGCCCAGGTTCTCCATCTCGTTCCTGTACCGCTGCTCGGACACTTTGCTTTTATGCTGTTTGCTCTCCAAGTGCTGCCTGAACTCCAACTCCTCGCTGGCGCCGGCGTTGCACATGGAGCAGTAGAACTGGCCACTGGGTGTGACACACATGGCCAGGTCCCGAGGAATCCTCTGGCGCGAGCGGGGGTTGAAGTAGGGACCTGAGGAGTCAACAGAAAAGCCTCTTTTATCTGTCAGAAATAAAAGCTTGAGGCAGCACAGTGAAAATTTCTAAGCCCAGTGAATGATTAAAAAGCAGACAGAGATTTGCTTCTCTGTGTAGAGTCTGAATCTTATGTTCCCACAACTTCTCCGCTGATATCCAGATTTACCGAGGTGCAGCACACAGGGCAGCAGTACTTGAATTTTATAAAGTAGTAGAGTGGGCTTAATGCCCCAGTCTTACTGCAAATCCATAGGGCTTTGAAAATTAGGAGTCTTACAATTTAAGTAATTAACCAGTTCTTATTTTTCTTTAACCATCCAATTCCAGAACTAGAACAGTCTTTTGATTAGAATAAGCTGCCTCAGTTTAAAAGTCACAAAATTATATTGAACGGGACTTTAAAAGTTTTATCTTTTCCACATGACACTGGTTAGAATGACATGATTAAACCAAGCTTCACTGGGAATCAGGGTTTCAGTTAATGTGTGCACATAAAACAACTTAAAATGAAAAAGAGAAATAGATGCTGTGCTCTTTAAATCATAGTAAAGAGGCAAAGTTAGTGTCTAACACCTGAGGAAGGACTCTACGCTAGAACAGATGGTCTTAGAGGGAGGCTAACATGCTCTCTCATTCTGGTCATGGGAGTGCAAGTACAGGTTGATGTGCCACAGTAGGAGTCAAAGCACCTGGCCACCTGCCAAGAAAATAAAGCAGGAAAATTGTCACCACTTAGAGCAGCCTTAGAGATAGGCAGATGGTAAATTAAGTTACAAATTGAGAAACAGAACTAACAAGCAGGCTGACAAAACAAAGCAACTTTAGCAGCTGGGAAAAAAAACATGCATTCATGAAGGATCAGCAGAGCTTGGACCAGCTCCTTTCACAACCTGTCTCTGATAAAACAGACCTCAGAAACAGAACACAAACAAGTCTGTTTATTATTTGTTACTATTCCAACTATAGAACAGATGCAAGCTCCAAGTTACCTGTGTTGTTCTGAACTGTATACATATTTCTTCTGTTCTGCATCATCTTATATTCACTCCCTTCTTTCCTTGCCCTTCGCTTGCCCAGCTCTGACGCATCCCTGAAGATTAAACAAATACGAGCAGCTGCAATTCAGAGCTTTCTGAGGAAAAGACTGCCAGAGACACTGCCACATGCTTTCAGCCTGAGCATGAAGTTGAACAATACCTACGAGAATGAGTTATTCTGTGCTTCTGCAAGGCGCAGCCTTTTGGCGTGATTTTTCCCCTGGTAGTGAGCCTGTGCCACGGCCGGAGAGCTAAACGAGGCATCACAGAGCTTGCAGTAATCATTCTCTGTAGCCAAGATCACTCGGCCACCTGGCTTACTGGATCCCATCTAGCAGCAAAGGGAGAGACAGCATGTGAAACACAAGAAGGTTAAATTGTTGGAATATTTCAAGCACAGGGATTGAGACCGGTATCATCTTCATCAGACAGCAAGAGAGCTGGAATTAAAGCACGTGGATTAGGACATTCTCAAGTTCTCTCTAAAGCGTTCTTACAAGAACTTCATTTTTCCTGCCTCAGCCTCCAGGACAAGCTGCCAATTCGTAGAGATCTGGGCAAATCCCTGGCCTCAGATGGAGAGGAAAACAATCTGAACAAACACCCTGTACCTCTGCAGTAGCCATAGAGACTTGTTTATATCACAGCAGCAATTTAACTCCTCTACTTCTGACTGCTGGGAGCTGATGAATAGTGACTTTCACACTGGGGGAGACCCAGTGCTCTCTATTTACAGTGGACCTAATCTCTCCACAGTACCCTGTCTTTATACAGCTCCCTGACCACAGCAAGAAGAAAAAAAACAATAGCAAAGGTGCCAAACCTCTGATCCTTACCCTTCAAGTAGGAGGACACCTGGATCCAGATTTCAAAGGATAGATGCAGCCTCACATGAGTAGCTCCTGCCATATGAAGGACACCTTGCCTGTCGAGTCAGACCAATACACTGATTGGGGCAGCAACTGCATCTCCTCAGCATGTAACATCCAGGGAAGAGTGTTTTGTAAACAGTGCAGCAGCAGTGATTCACTCAGCCATGTCACTGCGGCACTTGACAAGTCGACTTTCTTTCTCATCTCTTTCGATACTGTTCAAGCTTATAGACACACACTGTCTATTCTGACTTCTGTCTTACAATGTGAATACTCATGCGGCCACAGAGTGGTATTTTTATTGCCATGAACCATCTTCTCCATCAAAGAAAGCACCATCAGATACCCTCGAAGGTACAGCAGCCAAGTCCCAGTATCCCAGATTGGACCCCACTGATCCCAGTGCAGATCTGTGAGCTGCAAAGCCAATTTACACGGGGCTGAGTCTCCCTCTGGCGGCTCCAGCAGCGTCTGGAACAATCTGCCACTTTGCAAATGCTCTTTGCTTCCCTACAGACAGAGGCTTATGCTTTGGGAAGTGACAGGCACAGCCTCAAACCCCGCGGCCCAGCTGTGCTTCCCTGCACAGTCACATGCAAAAGCCAGGTTAGCTGCCACATCCCATGACAATCCCAAGGGATGAATTCTAGAAGAAAGCAAAAATCATCTCTTTTGCCTCTAATGTGCCCAAAACAGAATTAATCTGGATCACTGAGGGAACAATCCATTCACTCTACACACAGGAATGAGCACTTCAAAAGGAACAACAAAAGAGGAATTAGCTAACAGCCCTGGGCAATGGGTGTAGGAGCACCAAAGCACTTTTTCCATGTAGGCTTCCCCCACACAACAGAGGGATGACTGTGCAGAGCAGATGCCACACCCTCACATCCAAACCCAGTTCCAACAACGCTGTTTTATACCTGCCTTTAAACAACCATAATCAGCAGCACATCAGACTTACCTAGGAATCAAAGTATTTGCCAGGCAGAAATAGAACATTTGAAGTCCAATATTGTGCTGCAAGAGCAGATCAATATCTGCATCTTCAAAGGAAAGCAAACAGCTCACAACAGGCCACTTCCACCATCCTCTGCCATCACAAGGAAAATTCCCTCCCAGCTCCTGCAGTAATCCTCAAAGTCTGAGATCTAGTTATTCTTACTGGGGGTTAGGTGACAAGTGAGCAGCATGATCTCAGTCCCCTTCCCATGCCTTACCTGGGTGGGAAGGGAGACAACCTGAGGTGGGGCAGGCTCAACTGCATTACTCATCCTGGCAGGTGCTGGACAGCTGTTGGCAGCATAGTAATTTCGGAGTTTCTTACTGTGGTTTTTACCCTGGAAAGAGAACTCAGATTAACCACTGTCCTAACAATAGTATCTTACACTGAATGAAAAATGATACAGAAATCAAAATGAGAAAGTGGCCATGAAGATGGCAGCTCAGGTCACTCAGAAAATAACAGCTCTGAATTTAAGAGATGCTGGCATCCCTCCCTTTCTCCAAAATGCTCATCACCTAGCATGACTTGGCCTTCTCCGCAACTGATTTTCTCAGTAAGGTTACAATTAGTTTCTCAATATGTTTCCATTTCACTTAAAACCACTATTCTGTATTTTAAACATGAAATATTAACTGCTTTGCAAGTTTTTGGATAAGCTTGAACACACACACACATACACACTTCTTCAGGAGATTGCAAACATGAGTTAAAACATGAGACTGAATGTAAAAAAACCTCCTGTTTCATATTTTATTTTCCCTTGGAAAACATGTATCATAGTTCTCCGTGTTTCTTTCTTGGTGTTCTGGAAACCTGGTAGAGCTATATGAGAATATGTATATGCACTGTGGATGCACAGTAAGGTATAAATGCAAGTTTGTAGTACGAATGCACACCTGTACCCTCATGGCAGAAATCAGACACTGAGAGTGTAACACTAATTCAACCTACCCCCACACTAGCAGGATACCACTTTTTCAGGGCCAACTGCAAATTTGAGATCTGTGTGTGGTATCCTGACAATATGGAGAAACCCCTTTTGATTCACAGGTGGATAAGTCACTATTTCCACATCTCACACAAATACAGCGCTAGGCAGAGAGGGTGCTAGTAAAATAGGGTACTGCAAGGCTGACATATTCAACCTCTCAGCAAGAAGCATATGCAGAGTCCCTTCCCTATTTCAGGCAGCTCAACCAGATCAGCTCAAACAAAATGAATTTGGTCTGAGCTGACCCAGCCGATGAGAGTATTTGCAAAAATGGCCACTCCCGATCAGTGGTGTGTGTAGCCTCAGAAAGCAGACAGCGATAAACACAAGGCAGCAGCCCCTTTCCTAATGGCACACCTAGATCCAGTAGAAAAAAATCTGTCCAGGCCTCACAAAATCACATCTGGAATCAAGTTCAATGTTACTGAATATAGAGGTGAAATATAAGTCTCATAAAAGAAAGGGAAAATCACAAGTGTCTGTTTTTTCACCCAAGCCATCTTGGTACCACTTCTCTGTCCCTGTGGACAAAGTTTTTGCAAACAGCTCCGGTGATGATACCTTAAATGAAAGCACTGCAGCATGTCTGGACAACCAACAAATCCAAGCAGGGTGAGGATATGTCTACAGAGCAGTTTCAGTCCATTAGATGATGCAAAGGTAGCTCCAGATAAGCCAACTCAAATGCTGCTGTTGATGCACAGCCACCCCAAGGCAGCACTCAAAACCCCCTCAAGAAGCTGAGTTAGTCCTTGTGCATTAGCCCACACTTCCCTCTGTGCTGCCACAGCAACGCTGCTGGCAGTGCTCACACTGGCACAGGATTCTCTACACAACCTGCAGATGCAGCAGAGCCCCAAAAGCTGTGCCCCCTGCTGATCTCCTTACCTGGTAATGAGCCTGGGCTTGCTGGGCCGAATTCAGGGTGACATTGCAAAGCTTACAGCACAGGGGCTTACATAGTTCCTCCAGCATAGGGTCCTGCTCCACCACCTTTGCAAGTTCCTCTTCTTGTGCGTGATGGAAGGAAGGCCCCAGTCCGAGAGACTTTGGTGGGGACAGTGGTGAGCTGGCTCTTGGCCTTGTAGCCACTGACATAGGAAGAGATGAAGGCTTCTCAGGATGAGGAAGAAGTGTTGATTGCTGTAGAAGAATCATTGGCCAGGAAGACTGTGGGCATGCTACTTCTGAAGGAGGAGGAGGGTGTTGTCTTCAGACCTAGACCAGAGAGACACAGATGCTGAAACAAGCAGCACTAACAGGAACATTGACAATCCAGAGGCAACTTCTGTAACCACTGCCTCTACCTTGTGCCTTTTCACAATGCCAAGCAGGACAAGGTCAGTTTATAACCCTTTAAACCCACAGGAAGAGCAGCATCCCAGAGAACCGGGGACAGATCAAAAGATATTGTGCAAGAAGTGGATCCCATGGCACCCTCCTGGACAGGTGGGAGATTCCTGACCACCCACAGTACTTGACTGACAGCACACACCCCCACTGCTCCATGACCACGAGAAGTGGTGACATTCAACAAGCACAGCACATAAAGCTGTGTTAATGGACACCACCACTAGCCACATCCTCTTTTGGGAGCCTAAGGACAAACTCATACTACAAGACCTAAACAAATATTACAGTGTATTACTGCAATGATGACTTATAAAGAATCAAAATAGTTTGAAGCAGGCTTATTGTATATAGGTAGATACAAAATACATAAACACATCTATCCCTCAAATACTCACAAAGACTTTCCAGAGGAGAGATCTCTACACATAACTTTTCTCTAGTAACAAAAGAGAAAGAGTAGGAATCACCTGGAGCACATCTTGTACACAGTCAGCTCCCAAGGGCTCTCTTGAATGACCCTGAGCTATTTCTCACATTTCCTTTACTAACTACAACCAGTGCAGCATTTAAAGCTGCATCTTCTGCTACAAAATGGAGAACTTATCTCATATTAGCCTTTATTCAATTATTTCTCAGTTAATTCAAGTTATTAGAACTAGCCCTACATTTCCAACAAGAGGTTCTGAGAGATTTATTTAATTAATGTTTATAATTAAATAAAGCCCGGATGAACATCCCTATAATAATGCAGAACACTCACATTATGAATCAAGGCACAGTTACTTTTGTTAATGTCTTATTAGCTTCTTATCATAACAAATCCTGTTCACTGCCACACTGGGATCAAGAGCAGCATTATCTTGGCCTTTGCAGATCACTTCCAGCTAGGGCTGCATTGGCAGCAACCATGTTTATCCTATAGGCTTTGTTCATTTGTTTAAGCAAATAATGAGACCCATCTGCATTTTAAACCAACACTTCTGCAAAATTAGTCACTTTTGAAAATAGAGCTCGAATTCAAAGGCATTTAGGAACCTGGAGAAGCAAACAGCATTTATCTGAAGTAACTTCCGGGATTTTCGATCTGCTAAAATTAGCTGGACACAAATACCTTCTATACTAAAGCTATAGAAAATCCCAGTTGATACCTGCAATTTTAGGTACTGTATTATGTTTGAAAGTCTTCCCAGAGAGATCTATGTTCTATTAGGAAAAATAAAAGATCACAATAAAAAAAGATCAGTGGGACTAAAGAACTCAAATGACAAAAACATTTCTGAAATGTTTACCTCAAACCCAGACTTACACTGATACAAGACAGTTCAGTCATTATTAGTAACTACAGGCAAGGAAAAAATTAAAAATAATAAATAGTAATAATAATTTATTAAAAATAATAAATAGTAATAATAATTTTTTAAAAAGAGCAGCATGCACTGCCTTGGGGACAAGGTTTTAAGACAGTAATAGAGCCAGCAGGAGTTTTCCTGTTTAGAATAGTCCTTTACCACCAAGGCTCTGTGAAATTCCAGGTTAACTATAACTAACATGATGTGACCATAAAAAACAAATCAAAACTGGTATCATGAAAAATAGCTGGGATCCACCACAAAGAAGGAAGAAGGCACACAGGAATTGTCTGATGCAAATAATCCATCAGCAGTGTAAATTCTGGAGCATTACCTAACTTCTCTCCCACTTTCAGCATACATGTTCCTGGTTAAACTGAATAGAAGAAACTTTTTTATCTTTAGTTTCCTCAACTAGTACTCTGTAGACTAATTAATTTCAGTGGAACTACAGATGGACCGAGTTCATATTCATGATGGTTAAATATATCACAACACAGTCCTATCAAGGCAGTTTAGATCAACTGTGCAAGCAGGTAAGCATGCCAGCTAATTTCAGAGTTTTATTACACCAGTATAATGGGCCTCTTACCTTAAAATGGGAGTAAAGTATAGCCAAATACTTTATAGAGTGATATAAAGAAATGTACAGTAAATGGCAATCGAGATTCATCTGCTTAATTTTGCATGAGCGTTTGTTGCATCATGTCTTCTTGCAACTGCCACAAATGGGATTTGTCATATACAAGACAGGACTCAGTGCTTACAGGGTCTGTATCCACAGGGGAAAGGATGTAATGTAATATTCTTAGAAAATCTTTAAGGTCATTTACTGTTCCTTAAAGTAAGCAGTAGTCTGAAGATAAAATTAAGGCTGCATGGACAATTTCAATATTAGAACTTCTTGACTTGGCATATGCGACTATCTTCTGACAGCACTCTTTCATCACTGAAATTGCTCAAATTATGTTGATTTCCTTCTTACTGATATTTAAAAAAAAAAAATTATCACTCAAATTCAGCTTAATTACATGTCCCTTTAATCCTCCCTCCACTGTTGGTTGTTACAGATACTCTGTCCAGGGGAAGGTAAAAGAACATTTTTAATGCCTCCTTTCCCTTCACGTAAGAAGCTGCAAAATCTTTACACCAGGACACAGTAAAGGAATGAGAAATGTCCATCACCAAGGACTCCTAACAGCACAGCCCAAAGCAGGGTAAGGACCTGCAGTTCTCCAGGGTGAGCTGAGCGGACATTCTGCCTCAGGATAGCACCTCTCAGAGCTCAGCCATGCCTTCTCCAACACACTGTATGGGCTGGAATGTGCTTCCATTCCACATCAGTTGTCCTTGGGTGGAGGCAAGGGCACACAGTCTGTCTCCCTCCTCTCACGTTGGGGCATCCCAAGGGCAGCACTGGAGGAGGAGACCCAGACTTCATGCCCCGAGTACCACAGCCTGGTAGTGCCCAGGCACTGCTGGTGGCACAGAAATGGGGAGCAACCTCTGACAACAACACAGTACTGGGAAACAAGCTGGCCTGGCCTCAAATCTGAGCACTGTTTGATGGGGAAGGCACAATGTAACCTTCCTTGGCCATAGGTGTAAACCACAGAGAGAAATCTGTGTTCCCACCAGAATTTGTTTCTAAATGCAGTTGAGGCAACTAACAACAGTGATGAAATCTACAGAAATGATGAACAAGCTGTGAGTTTCACTGTTTTATTTTCAAGACAAGGAAGTGTTTCTTCTCAAAGAAAACAAAACATGGACACCACTTAACATAATTGTGCCAGAAAGTTTCCTCTGGCCATGGACTGGGCCTCCAGACCTTCACTCTGAAAGACAGGTTGTTTTATAATGCTGCAGGAATTGAAGACAGCACCAAACAAACACGCATCACGCACAGCTCTACCTTAAGGTACATTGATGCGCGCCCTCATCTACTGATCTACTGATGAGGGCACGCGTTCCGTAACCCAGAACCATCTCTTACGTCAATGGGGTATCAGAAACCACGGTGTAAATCCCGACTCCTAGCAGACATCCCTGCCAAGCCGCTTGCCTTGCAGTCTGGGGGGATGGAGAACGAGAAAAAAACAAGCCCGGGCATCGACCGCCTCGGAACAACCGCGACCCGAGCAGGAGCTCCCGGCACCGGCGCACGGCTCTGGAAGCGCAGAGCCCAGACCGGCAGCGCGGGGAGGCGGGGACGGGCACCCGCATCCCCGGGGGGCTCCGGTACCGCCACCCCCCGGCAGCGAACCGACCGCACGGGCAGCCCCGGCCCCGCAACACCCGCGCCCCGCGCCCCCCGCACCTACCGCGGGCCGGGCCCCGCGCTGCCCTCGCTGCGGCTGCCCCCGGAGCAGGGCCGGGCAGGGCCGGGGCCGGCGGGCTCCGAGCCGGCAGCTGCGGGAAGTGACGGCGGCCAAGGGGCGGGACGGGGCGGGACGGGCGAGGCGGGGCCGGCCGGGCTCGGAACAGCCTCCCAGAAACACACACTTGATGGCATTACGAGCTGCAACGCCGTCGGGAAGTTGCTCCGAATATTCTGCAGTGCTCAGCTGTGGTACTGCACAAGGTCATTTTATTTACTTATTTTTTTATTTATTTATTTATTTTAGGTCCTGTTTTTCGCAGCAGGAATTACAATTAGCCTGATTTGCATATATAAACATCTTCAGCTTATTCACGCCCCTCGCAGCCAAAGTGAGTAATAATTTCCCCTCGAGCCACCCAAAGGCCTCACCCGTACAGTCGGGCCACTCTGTTTCAAAAGCATACGGAGTTTCTGTTGGTTTTTCTCCCCTTTTTGTTGGAACAGGAAAGTGCTGAGAAGTCACTACAGGCTGAAACCATCGCCCAGACTTTCCAGCAGCCATCAGCCAACCCACCCGGGAATCCATCAGTTAGATGCACTCATTATCTCTAATTTTTGTTAGATCTGAAAGCATACCATTTATCAGATTCATAGAACCATAGGATCACAGAAAATTTGGGTTGGACTTCCACTAGACCAGGTCACTCCAAGCCCCATCCAGCCTGGCCTTGAACAATTCCAGGGATGGGGCATCCACAGCTTCTCTGGGCAACCTGTGCCAGGGCCTCACCACTCTCACAGTAAAGAATTTCTTTCTAATATCTAATCTAACCATCTCCTCTTTCAGTTTTAAGCCAGTACCCCTAGTCCTACCACTCCAAGCCCTGGTAAAATGTCCCTCTCCAACACTATTGTAGGCTCCCTTCAGAACATGGAAGAGAACAGGAAGAGAATTCACCCATACCCTCACTGTGTTCACACCTGGCTCCAAAAGTTGCTTATGCCATCTCTTGATGAAAGGATAAATATCCCTTGAAAACAGAACGATTAACCAAGATGTCTTGATGATTAATCACTCGGGTTATCCTTCTCCCTCCTTCCTGTCACCACCTCAATACCATCCTCACTTGTTGCGTCTTGTTGGCTCTCACCAAGGTGCCCCCGCCCCGAAAACCCAAACCAGCTGGGAGTGCGAATTTTAAATGTTACAGATTTCTCTTCCATTTCCAACTGGTACGGGCATCCACTCGGCAGGCCGCTCTGACAACACCAGACTCACGTACAGCGACTCGATCCCAGTGGCGGCTCAGACTGTAAAAGAAAACTGGCGATCCAACTGGGAGAAGGGTCAGGGCTGGGTCAGACCCGCTCTCATGACCGCGGGCACGGGGGTGTTTAGGACCTTATGGCAAGAAACGGGGACAGCGCGGGGCAGGACGATCCCGCGGGTCCCCTCGGTCCCCTCCGCACCCACCGCCGCGATCACCCGGGTCCGGCGGCACCTCCGGCCCCGCGGGCTCCGCGCCCGCCTCCCCCCGCCGCGGTTCCCGTTCCGGCGGGCGGTGCCTTCCCCATCCGGGGTCAGCCCCGCTCCCTTCCTGTTATTCCCGTGCGGGAGGCGGCGGCTCTCGGGGAGCGGCTGCCGGAGCCGCTGCCGCCCGCGCCCGGGGCACAGGCACGGCCCGAGGGGAGCGGGGCGGCGGCGAGCGCTGCGGGCGCTGCCCGGCGGGGCGGCGGCTCCGGGCCGGGGCGGCGAGGCCGCGGCTCTGAGGTGAGTGAGAGAGGGAGTGAGGCGGGGTCGGTGCGGGGCCGAGGGGCTCTGGCAGCCGCAGGGGCAGCGCGACCCGCGGGGCTCGGGGCGCTGCGTTCAGCCCGGAGAGCTCCTCCGGCACATCCCGGGCTCCGGGTGCTCCCAGGGACGCGACCTGGGAGAGGAGGAATAGCGGGTTGTTGTTTTCCTGTGTGGGTCCGTCCACCCCTGAAACAGAGCTGTTTTCTATCCGTGTGTTCCGGCAGTTCTTGGGATGGGCTCTGTGTGGGCTCACGGTGGATAATGGGAGCGGAGCCTCTCCCGATGGGTGTGTGTGTGGATCCTGGCATACAACCTCCTGCTCCCAGATGCACTCGGCTGACAGAGCCGGTGTCTCATCTGTGCTACCTGTAAAACCTTATTTCATGCTATCCCGAGATCTGCTTTTACTGATGTTGCTTATAAAACTGCTCTTTCTTACCGGTGCTTGTGTGTTTTGTAGTAGACTGAGTATTGGCAAAACTTTGGCCAAACTAGTACAAACTACCTGGTTGTTTTTCTTTGGGGCTTTCATGGCTGTTTTCAGTATTCCTGAAGTTATTAAGCAATCAGGCCAATTACTTCTGTTGCTGTTATGGGTATGTCTATAATTTTTTTTTTCTATAATTCTTTTGATTGAACAGAGGTTGCTTTATAAACACTGCCCATTCAGAACAAGCAGGAGGAAAGTATATGTTTTAAAGTAAATGGTAGGGACTGTGAAGCTTTTCTTGGTTTAATTCTGCAGCAAACTTGTAAAGAAGTGCTAAACTGGATTCTGAATCTGGATTTTCTAGAACTTAATAGACGGAAGCTATTCTGTTCTATTAGTTATTTGTGTTCTCACATCCCTGCTTTGAGCTATAGCAGGCATTCAAATTTATGACACTGGATAAAGTTAGGATCTTTCCCATCGTGATCTGAATCATTGTTTAGTCTCTCTCACCTCACAGTTAATTTATAGAGATGTTCTCATACTTGTTGCTTCCGTGCTGTAATTCTATAATGCAATGTAATAATCAAAGTCCAGTTCTTCGGTGTAAACTTCTTTACTTCCTAGGAATATTCCAGTACTCAGTGATGGGATTTAATGGTTTGTCTGCTATGAGGAACTGACTGGATAAGCTGTTCTAAAATAAAGCCCCATGGGAACTTAAAGCTTCCCAGTAAATAGCTTTATTCTCAAACAATGGCATTGGCCAATTTTTTGAGATGGGTTACTTACTTGGAAGCTTTAGCCAGTGTAGACAAACCACACATCAGCCAAGCTCATAGTGTTCACAGAGGAATTTATAAAACCACACAATTCCTTATGGGTTCCATGAAGCATTCGGCTTTTTCATTAAGGCAGTAAATATGGCAACTTCAGAGCTGCAGTTGTAACTTGACTGTTGCAGATGCCCTGCATTTCCTTAGGTGTTAGCTTGGTGCCGTTCTTAGCAACCTGGAGACAGAGTTCTGTGGTTTTTTTCAGAGCAGGCAAACAAATCAACCTACAAATCCATGCTAAAGTGTTTTAATTGTTTGGCTGCTTCAAACTGTTGTTCTGAGTTAATAGCAAGTATGTTCTGTTTCTTGTTGCAGTTTACTGCATGAATGATGGCACCAATGGGTTTTTTGGGTTTTGCTTCTTTTTTTTTTTTTTTTTGTGGTCTTTCTAGAGTATTCTTTGGGAAAGGTGGTGTGGCTGAGCTGTTTACAAAGCAATTGTGCTTTATTGGAAGTCATAAAGTAGTTCAATACTTAGTTAACTCTTTCTCTGATAATCAGGCTATTCCTGCTTTCTGAGAGCAAATGGGGGATAGTTTTTCCAGGATAACTCACTTTTTAAAAGTTGCCGAAAGCTTTACAATATGAATTTCTGCAACCAGCAAGGGTTTAATGCTGTACCATCACAAGACAAAGTATATCACAAGAGGTTTCTAGTTATAACACCTTTAAAAGGTGTTATCACATAAGGAATGGACTTCCTGATCACAGTTGTTCCCTGGATTCTAGTGTGGGGTGTGTTTTTTAATGCCTTGCTCACATGTAATTGAACGTGGAACAACCTTGATGATCATCATAGTTTTAACTCAAAAAGAAATTAAAGTTATCTGTAAATTGCCCAACAACAAGCCTAAGGCTGACATTCTGTCTGCAAAAAACTGCTTTTGCACATAAAAAGTCAACTCATTATGTAGTTTTTGAGACTTCTGGTGGAGATTCTCTGTGTACCAGGAATACTCTGAACATCTTGCAAATATCAGTCACTTCCAGATAGAAAACTGTTCACATTGCTTTTCTCTGCCTGCTTCAGGGGAAAGGAAATTGGGACGATGATACATTAATTCCAAATCATGCAAGAAATACTAGCATCTCTAGCCTGGTATCATGTAGGTTTGCTTTGCTTAGTTGAGTACATTAATGAAGGTTTACAAATGTTATAGTTAATAGGACATTTGAGAAATGTATTAGAGTGAGGGGAAGTTAAGATTTTATTTTTTTTACTTTGATACTGATGCAGAAACTGATTTTTTTATATTTATAACTGGACAAGAATAATACTGTGAAACTAGTCTTTCCAGTTTAGTCTTAAAATACCTTTATGAAACTAAGTCTTATCTTATTACTTACTGGTTTGTAATTACTAAAAAATGTGTGAGATCTGGTAAATCCTCCCCGTTGAGGAAAAGTGGGCAATATGTGCATTTTTTTGTATGTGATGGAGTTGGATGGGGAGCATTAGGGAAAAAATAAGAGTTCACACTTTGGCTAACTGAAGAACACACTGGCTTCTAGTGTTAGCTAAGGTTTGGGGCTTTTGTAGCTTTTCATGCATTACATTCCATGCTTGTGGGAGTTTTGTATCATCCTTTTAAAAAGGCAGACATCCAGCTGCTCCAAGTGGATGATGCCTGTCTGAAATTGAAACTATGACTAGAGGAGGCCACAAAAATATTTATGCTAAAACTGGACGGGAATTTTCTTTTGCTCTTTTAAGTTGAATGTGTCATAGCAAAGAATTCTGTTATAAGTGTCTCTTTGTAGTATCCTAATCCAAATGGGAGCACTGGAGAGAGAAAATAGATTTGTTTCTCTCTGTATTTAATTGGTCATGATAACCTCCAGAGGTTCCTCCCAACTGAATTTGTTCTATAGATCTATTTCTGAATGGTTAATGAAGTGTTAAATGAACCAGAAATAATATTCTGTGTATTAACTGGCGGGGGTTTTTTGTCTCCTTGCAGTACTGGTATAGTATTAACTTTAACAAAATCAAACCAAACAAACAAAAAACCCAACAGAAAACCAAGGCTGGCGGGGAGGGGGGGTAGGGGGAATTAAACTGTTTTAGAAAAGGAAAAAAGGCATTTTTATAAATCCAGCATGTTAACTTGTGGTCAAATGGAAATGCAGCAGGCTGACTACAGTTTATGTAGTTCTGGATCTGACTTCTCAGTCCAAGCAATACTTAAAGGTTTTGCAGAACATATGTTCTTTTATATAGCATATATTTACACTTGAATTCTAGAAAAGCATTTTTCTAGTTAATTCTGGGCACAGATTTTGTGAAAGGCAGTCTTAAGAAGCCCATGTGTTTCAAACAGGAAATGTGAGTAGACGTGATCACTTGTTCTCTATTAAGAGTGTTCTTAAAGCCACCAAAGCAGAGAATAAAAGCACTTGGTCAATTATGCCTGCTAAGGAAACTCCCTGGGAACATTTATAGTCTGTCTTTGAAAAACTGTGCTCACATATCTGAGCTCCAGAAATGTAAAAATTAAATTGTAAGAGGCCAGCTTACCTTTGTCACATCGCAGGGGAGAAATGATGGAGCACTGGTGAAGCTCTTGTCCCTCTGGCATGTTGCTGACTTGCAGCAACAGAAGTGACTTCTTCAGTCTGGTTTAAGTACAAACAGTTGGGTCAAACATAGAACTTAAGGTTCAGTGATCTCTGGTTTCATGCCTCATTGCTTTTTACCAGTAGAGGGTTAGATAAACCTCAGACTGTTCTTTGCTGTTTGGGTTTTTGGTTTACCTGTTAACACATTTCCTTAAATTACCTTACCTTCACGTTTTTTTATGTAGAAAAACTTTGACACTTTTGCCTACAGCTTCTGATTAAAGAAACACTTGCACATGTAGCTTTTGAGGGTTGTGAACCACAGAGCATATTTGCCAAATACAGGAGACTTACTGAATTGAGTAAGACTGACTATGAATTCCCTGAAATTTCGAGACAGCTGAGTCACATTGTTGATGTATATGATGACCCTCTTCTAAGGCAAAGAAATATAAGGCAGAGAAACATCCTTTGGGTTATTTCCTTTCAAATGGAAAAGAAAGAAAACTGAAAAATTGTCTCCTAGATTGTACAACATGTCAAAAAACTTATCTATCATTAAGACTTAACTGGATTTGTTTTTTTCCATATTCATTAGTCAGTCTTCTGCCAATACTTAAGTACCAGTTAATGGTGATGAATGACTCTTGCCTAATATGTTCCAAGACTGTTCCTGATCTTTAACTCTTGCTCATAAGTTGTGTCATGCTCCTTCCAGAAACATGGATTTTCTCCTGAGATTACATTTGTTGTATTAGAAGAGTGCAGAGGATATAAGTTGAGGAATAAAAAAAATTACTCCTTGTTGCAACCTTATTCCTTCTTTTAGCCATTAGCAGTCAACAAAGAAACAAATTCTTGAATTTCTTCAAAATGCAAGAAACTTTGAAAATTACTGAAAAGTAAATGATCAAGATTCAGCATTTTGCCTGAGACTGATCAACAACAAGCAGAAATACCTGCCTATTCTGTGATCTGAATCTAATAGAACAAAATTTTCCGTACCTTAGGACTTTGACATCTGACTTGCTGGAAAAGTGAGGAGACTGATCTCTGCAAAGATGTTGGTAAACTAAACACAGAGTGCTTGAAAATACAAGCACAAAAAAGAGAGAATGAGCAGAAGGTAAAGACTTGATTACCAAGCAAGCACAGTGGAGATGATTTGTTTCTTTCTCAAACTCAATAAATATGTTTTCTGTGATGGGATCCAACTTTGCTGCTTGTGCCATTAAGTTATTTTTTATTAAAGCTGGAAAAACTAACTTGCCTCTTGACTACAGGCATAGTTTGAAAGAAGTTAATAGTGCTGACATAAGAAGTTTCTGTATAGGGCTAACTTTCTCTGGGAAAAGGGAAGTCAAAACTATCATTCCAAATACCCTAAAATATGCTTGTGGTATCATTAAACTGCTTAGATTATAAAACATACCACTTATTCTTCATTTTTGTATTTACATTCCCAGCTCTCAACAGAATAATCAGGAAATCTTTCAACTGGATTATAAAAGTGGAAGTGGTACTAATAAAACTGAAAATTGCTCTTCTGCCTTTGTGGATGTTGAACAACCAGTTCCACTTACCAGTTAATCAAGGCAGTCTCCACTGGTGGGAGGAAAGTGATTAATATATTGTATTTTATCTTCTTTCAGTTTCATGCTGTCACTTCTGAAATCTTCAGTTTTAATGCTAAGCTGTAAAAGAGCACTTGTCCCAAAAAAGTCACTGGTGTCTAGGTAAAAGAGCTAATTTTTAAGTGACAACCAGACATCTTAGTCTTGATTGTGGTGTGTAATTGAGGATGTGCCTGTGAGTGCTGCTCTTAGTCTAGAAAGTTTGTTTCAGAGTTTGATTTATAATAAATCACATCTATACTTTGGTGTAAAATAGTAATATGTGAGATTATAATGATGTCATTGTAGATGATAAACTTAACCAGTTGCGTGAATTTTTGGATGAGTGTTTGCTAGCTAAAAGAACGAGCTTCAATCAGCTTGAACATTTTATTTGAGAAAGTAAAGTTTAATGCTTTTTCTTGTGTTTGTCTTCTTGCCATGGTTGTGGTTAGTAAAATACTAATAACTTGCCTTCCTCTCCAACTTGCTGTGAAATGGAGGATAAAGCACTGATGTTGTTATCACTGCTCAGCAGCACTCCCTTGATCTTAGATACCTCCAAGCTGGAATGTTTTGACGTGTTGGGGAGCAATGGCATAACTACCACTGAGAGATAAAGATGAAAACTGGAAACGGAAGCCAACGAGCAGTAAAACAGGGGAGTTGATACGCAAAAAGTGGGATATCAAAAGCTATTCCTGGCTATAGAAACTCTTCTTAAATACATGATCAAGTTGGTTTGCAATCCAACTCTTCAACTCTTCTTTCACCACCTCTTTTCCAAGCTTTTCATTGTTATATCAGGAGATAGGAGAGTATTGCAAATAACTTTAGAGTGATAAGAGAAGTGTAACCATAATTATAGATTCCAATCTCTTGTTGTCCTGATATGTGAGCAGGTTATTTATTTAAACAACAAAAAAGATGATTTACAAGATAGTTACCTTTCTGTAATTGGTGTTTTTTTAATGAGTGAAAATTAAATAAAACACTTAAGCTTTTGTGATCTTCTCTTCTGTTCCAGGGTTAAACTTCACCAGTCTGAAAACTGCTTTCAGTTTTTTTGAATATACACACCTACAAAAACATTAACAAAATGTTTCCAATGAACTATCCATGTATTAAAAAAATACTTCCTTGTTTGTGCAGATGTGTAAAGTTCTCTTAATAGCAGTGACTGACTATTGCCAGTATCTTTTTGGCTTTTTAAAAAGTCTTTCTGTGAAATGTATCCCTCTTATAGAGCTCTGACTGTAGTAGGTTGCATGTGCCTTAGTCTCGAAGCGTTTAATGTGGATATGAAAGTGACTTTCCAAATTGGGAAGCTGGGAAATCTTTAAACCATTGTGGAGATGTGGCTGATAGTCTCTGCCTAAATACCTATGAGCTTATGTCACTTCTTTGGAAAGTTCATGTTAACTGCTAACATTATCTATTTATGCAAACATTAGCCATGTGTTTTAGATATATTAAATACAAATTGCGGGTACCCTGACCTTGTTACAGAAACAATTTGGGTTACAGCTTGAAGTGGAGGAAAAAGATGCACTGCAAGCAGCTGAATGACTCAGTAGCCCTACACATGCATCATGCATTTGTGTGGTTTGCAAGGAAATGCTGTAAGGAAAGGGTTACTAACATTTGCAGTATATGCCTTAAATATCTTAATTTGGGCAGAGCACTTTAACATCGAATCATATCAGGTGCTTCCAACAGACATGTACAGGGATGATAAACATTTGGATGAAGATGCTGAAGAACCATTTGTCACAGTTCACCAGAGCTGATTTTGTACTTCAGGCTGAAGCATGCAGGACCTAATGACAATGAATCATGTTTGTTTGCACTTGTTGAACACAAATATAAATGCATTCGTGTCTCGAGCATCGGGATGGTGGCATCCAACCTGTAAATGTGGAGAAAAGGGCTGTTCTACCAGGGTCAACAGCTAGAACAGGAATTAACACTCTTTAAGGTTTTAGAGAAACTTTGGTTTCTTTGTAACTTATACAATGAAGTCAGATACTCTTACAAAATTAGGAATTTAGTCTTCAGTGTTGTGTCACATAGAAGGCCCAGTTTTCCTTTGTGCTTAGATGCAATACACCTGTGGGATCTCTGACTTTTAGGGAGATGAATCCTGATGGGAGCAGTTAGTGGTGCCAAATGCTTTGCAGCTGAATAGTCTCCCCACTTGGTGTGGGGGGTAGGCAGGACAGTCTCAGTCTGTTTCTGGAGTAAATAAAGGTCTGTTGATAATATTCTGTGGAAAACTGTTGCTGCTTACTTTTCAGCAGGGTTATCATCTACTGCTAAATAAATATTTAGTTAATCACCATTGACTCTGTATCACAAACAAGTTTACTATGGAGTAGGACTTCAGTGTTTCCAACTGACTCTGAAAAGCTGTGGGGTTTTCCAGTTGCGGTTACAGCTCGTGTAGCTTCTACAGGGCAGGGTTTGCAGGGAACTGGATTTGTTTGCCTGCTATCTTATTCCACGTGTCTTTGTATTGAATAGTTTGCTAAGAACTGTCTGAATTTCAGCTGTTTATAGCACTAGTGTGTTTAGCTGCAGAATTGAATTTTTTTTTCATTACAGTGGCTGCCTCTTTGTGTTAACTCTGCCACAAACTTCCTTCTCTCAACAAATGGTTTTGAAAAGGGAGCTAAGAAATGGCTCAATGGAGAAAGTATTGTGTCTGTTTTTCAGTTTAGGAGCTCAAACAAAGAGAAAAATAAAACAACCTACTTCCACAGCTTTTGCCGAGGCAATTGTTCCTTAAAAATGTCCTAACAAAAATGAAGTTGCATCCCATCCTCTGTTTGTCAGTAAATAATTATTTCTGCTAGCTGAATTCAGTAAGTCCATGCAGAAGTTTTTTGTTTTTACACACTAGTTGCTTTCAGGGTCTGGAGTAACTTAGTATAGCAGAAAGCCATTATCTCAATTTAAAGTTGCTGCCAGATTCCATCCTAAGAAATGTTACATGGGAAGTACACAAGATACTGTAAGTCAGTCTGAGTCTGATGTCTTTCTCAGCTGCGTCTTATTAAAGAAAGGGCTCACAGGGTGAATATTTTGTGTAGAGATAATTGTAAATTGGTAAACAGGAGTGGACCTAATCTCAGTCGCATTTTCTGAGGAACACACAGTGCTCTTTGTGCCTTCCATCCAGAGGAGCTGGTCAGGTGAACGTTGTGGATTGAACCATCTTGATGCTGTAGCTTGTGTTAGAGAGGCAAATGGGGTCTGTGTGAGGTCTGCAGCACCTCCGGAGTTTTATTGCCGTTCTTTCCCTGCCCTTCTGGGTATGGACAGTGGGAGAGGAAATCTTTCCTCTTCCTCAGTGCAACTGGAGGTTTATCTTGCTGCAGCAGAGGGAGTTACTTCTAAAAGCCGAGGTGACGTGCCCCGGGGAGGTCAGCACTAGGGAAGGCCCTATCCCAGGTCTGCTCCACAGCTGCTCCCGTCGCGTGGAGAGTCGGAGTCGGCCGGAGTGCAGAACACCTGGATTAACTCTGCTCTGGTTCCTTGTCTGTGTGCCAGCACTTCCTGTTTTTAAAGATCCTGTTTACTGTCTGCGGTCCAAATATCCCAGGAAGGTGGGAGGATGGGAAGAAACATGGAAAGAAAACTAAACAGCGTTATTTAAGGTGGACTTTTTATATTTTTAGTTTTGTATTCGGCATTTGTTACTTCTCAAATCTAGCTTAATGAATTACATTCTAGAGTAATCATTTGTTTGCATCGTTTTGCACTAATTTCCAAAAGCAGAACTGCATGCAAATGCTGACATTGAAATCTTTAATATTTGTAGCAAGGAGCAGAGTATGGTTCGTGGTGTGCTTTTGCTTCGTGTTCTTTCTATTCATGCTCACATAAAACAATGTTTGTCAGCCATGGAGTATTAAAGAAAAATATATAATCAAAGGAAAACCTTATTTCTATGGGTACAAAGTGGCATGTTGCTCTGATTTTGTTGCCAAACTTTAAGGCTTTTTATTTAAAGAGCTTGAAAGAGTTTGTGTGGTGCTTGCTGAGCTCCAGAGCTCACACCTTGGTGTGGAGGAACAGCTCCAACCAGACCAGAACCAGGTGGGAGAGAAATTCTCATCCTGCTACACAGCAAGCCAAGCTAATTGCTGAAGTAATGAGTAAGCAGATATGTGAAGTGTAAAGAGAAGATGCCTTGCTTTTCTAATTCTTTGTTGTGCTTTATGACTATTAGTCCTCTATAAATGACAAAGTCCTACCCTTTGAGGTGGATCTAGAAATGGAATTACTGAATGATTTCAGACTAAAAGGGGAGATTTAATTCCAAGCTTTCCTTTGTTTAATTCTGCCTTTAACTGAAGAAAATGTTCTAGGACAGACATTCTGCCTTTGGTATGTCATGGGATCCCTAGGGGAAAAGCACAGTCGTAGTGGGAATTGTAGAGGTCATCAGCAACTTGTGAATGTTTCTTTCTCGTGATCCTGTTTTCGTGGCTCCCAGACACTGAGCGAAGCTATAAACACTGTGCCTGCATGGGTGGGGGAGGGTGAGCGAGGGGATTTGAAAATAAGAATTCACAAAGCTCTTTTGATTTTCTTGGAGAGTAAAAAGAAATATTCCAGCAATAATAAATCTTTTTAAACTCTTCATCTCGGTTTTATTACAGCTGTTTGATCCTTTGTTTTATTTAGTAACATAAAGCACATATTACCTCTTAGGCAATACTTTATAGTGAGTTCTTTTTTTTTTCAGGATGACCTCACCATTAATTTTATTCGTGGTATCTGAAAGTCCCGACAAGAATATTGTATTCTGAAATTTAAAAAAAAACCCTGGACATAAGATAACTTTAAAGAAAACAGCTCTGAAACGTAGTTGCCCCATGCTCTTGTATCTAACTCAACTGAAACTGCTTTTCACTAATTTCCAGTGAGGTTTTACATTCACAGGAAAGAATGATATTGTATTTCTGCTGTACTATAATTCTGCAGATGCTACCAATAATTTTAGCTCCTTCTAGAGCAAGGCAAATGTACTTGGCCCTGTTTTTGAACGTGGGAAGAAGTGGGTAGCTACAAATAAAATTGGTGGTGTTGGAAACTATTTGCCTGTTTCAGAGGGAAACTAATTGCTAAAATGTTTTTGACAGTGTTAAACCCTTCTGTTTTGCTTCCCTTGAGCTGCTGTTTGTGATCAGATAAGCAATTCCGTGTATCCACGTGTTTTCTGGGAAATAAGGATGAAAGTAAAACACAAAAAATGAGACACGACTGCAATGCACCATCTTCTGTTTTCTATTCTAAACAAAGCACTATTTCTACCATTTAAATCTGTGTGTAATAATGTTTTCATGGAGGACAGTTTCAGACATCTTTGTACCAGTCTTCCTGGATTTTGGAAAAGTGCCAGCTTGGCAAGCGGGAAGAACAAAAGGACAGTACTGAAAATATCTAGTGTGAGGCAGTCTTACTGTCACCACACAGCAGGTTTGGACAGCAGCAAAATCAGACAGGCAACTCTGCCCAGTTTTCTTCATGTTTTGGAGTTCCTGATGTTTCTGAAGATGAGGATAAAACATTCTGGCATTTAGGAAGTTTGAAATGTCTCTTGCATTCTGAAAAGTGTTGTTCTTGTTCCGGGAACTCTTTTATCTACACAAACCCACAACTTCTGTTTTGGGGATTCCACAGTATTTTATAAAGGCTTATTTGGGGTTCATACATGGAAGTTCATGATTCTGTCAATTTGATAGAGAATTAAGGTTATTTAATGAAGAGAAGCCTTTTTCTTAAGGCAAAGCTGGGATTCTAGAGGAAACTTCTGCCTGGAAAAGAAATCAAATTAGACACAAATTCTTACGAGCAGCTCTCTGATACCAAAGATACCACAAATTATTATAAAACATTGCTACATCCTGTCTGTAAAAACAGTGTAATGGGATTTGTCTTGTGACTGGAAAAACTAATGGGCCTCAATTAAAGTGTAGCAGTTTACTGAATGACTCATTCACTTTCAAATATGGACTGATAAAACTGCACTGAGTGTTTAGTCTGTCCTTTTGAATGGGTTTTGAAACACTAGCTGATGTTTATAGCAATGCAAAATTACTCAGTTCTCAGTCACTAGAATGTGTGCACCTCTTTGCATAAGCACCCATACTTTATACATTCAATACAATGTTACAGCACAGTATATTTCTTGCTTCCTTCTATGCTTGATAGATTTCTTGCTAGTTGATACATCAGAGGTGGAAAAATTTCCTTCTAGAACCTGTAGGTCCTTGTGCTGATGAGAGAGAGCCTTAGCTATACGTCTCCTAAAGGGAACAATATTGTTTTTTCCATAGATTGTCCCATTGACGTGCATGGTGTCTCTTTACCTGTGAGGTGATAAAACTGTCATAGTTTACCAAAACCAAATTTTCTAAGCTTGGAATCTCTTATTCTTAATAAGGAGTTATATCAGCTATATCAGATGATAGCTAATTTCTATCCTGTGAGAAAATAGATTATATAAATCAGCATTAATATGGCAAGTATATCTGGATGCAAGTAGGAATCTGTGTTGTGGAAGGTATGTTGTTTATCATCCCACTTTCTTCCACCACATGTATGTTTACTCTTTTTGAATGGAATCTCAAAACTTGATCACCTCTAGGCTGGATGCTCAGCAAGGGCAGTGGGTTGCTCTCCATCTGTTCTCCTCCCAGCCTGTGTTTGTGCTTCGAAATGCCCTGATCCGAGTGCAGCAACTTGCACGTGGCCTTGTTGTAGTTCCGAAGGTTTGCACAGTCTCACCTTTCCAGCCTGTGCAGGTCCATCTCCCTGAGGATGCCACTTGTCTCTGGGCTCCCCTTGGACACTGAACCGTTGTCCCCAACTCTTGAGTGTGACCATCCAGCCAATTCCTTATCCACTGAGCAGTCCGTCTGTCATATCCATGTCTCCAGTTTAGAGACAAGGGTGCAGGACATGTCAAGTGTTTTGCACAAGCCCAGGTGTCCCAAAGCTTTTGGCAGGGGGAAAATGTTTAAAGTGCTTTTGGAAGGTCAGGGATTGCAGGTGTGGTGTAGCGTTCATTTGCAGTGTTTGCCTCTACCCTTAGTTTGACTTAAATAACATCTCTCTAGAATTCCCTTAAAATTATAGTCCTTTCACTGTCGAAGAACATAATTGATTCTATTTATTCCAGGCAGCCTTCCAGATTTGAAAGTGTACACAGAAACACAAGCTGCCAGCTATACTTCAAAACTGTTTCTGTTTACATTTTTGCTTTCCAAATCCAAACCCTGGAGGCGTGATTACATGTGCGAGTGAGTTGAATGTGCACACAGAATGACTGTGTGCACCATTCTAGCACATGTCTGTATCCCAGCTTAAAACAAAAGCTGCTGTCTTGGTGCAGTTGCTCTAAAAAGTGTAGGTTTTGGGATGTCATTTTTGGACCGTTCACAAGTTTTTGAAGAAATGGTGTTGAGTTGTCATTTATCGTTTGAATTATTTAAGAAGCCAAGGCTGATGTTTATTTTGGAGAGACACTTGGCTAGAAGGATTTAATATGTATGTGTGTGTGTCCCCCACTGCTGCCTCTGGTTCTTTGTTGGCAATTGTTGGTGAGGAGGAAGGAAAAATTACAGTGGAACGAGCCACCATTCTTGCAGTGAAAATGGGCTCTTGAGGAGTCTCAGCAGGATTGTGAAACTCAAAGACTTCTGATATACTCAGTCAAGTGTTGTAAATATTTAATTTGACTGTGGTCCATCTATACTACCATTGTATGAGTGTGGACAGGAAAAGTTCATTTAACTGCATATTTTTGTTTGTTTGGGGGTTTTGTGCTGGTTTATGCCATAACAGTGATGTGTTTCTGCCTGTGATTGTAATTAAGAAATGTAATTTGATGGCACTTGATGCAGTGATGTGGGGAGGGAGTCTTGTTCATGCTTTGACTGATCAAACAGATGCCATTTAACCTGTGTATTTCTTTTTATCTATAGGCTGAGGATAGTTATCGGTAATTTGGAATCCTCTGAGTTACTCTAAATGGTGTTATTTGGGTTCACTGGTAATGTTTTGTAATTGGTAAGCTTCCCAAGTTTGCCTCTTGAAATACACTGTGTGTGCTTAGAACTTTCCATTTCAGCATCCGCTCACTGAGACTATTACAATGATGAGGGAAATAAAACAGCTTCTTTAAGCTCTCTTTGAAAAAGAAGTAATTTGCAAAGCCTTTCAAAATATGCATGAGGTATTAGTGGAAAAGCATTTTTCTAAATCTGCAGTGGCACTTCAGTACTTGTGTGGATATTTTTAAAAGCCCAAACTACAACTACAAAGGAGGGATTAAAAAAGACAACCCTATTGCTACTCAGAGTTGCTTAGGAAGCAGTGGATTTGGGAAAACATCATTTTCATTCTAGTGCTTCTTTGTAAGAACTGGAGTGTGGCAAGAGCAGGTACTGGATGTACTTGGAAAAAAACTTTTCGGAAAATAAGTACCAAGACGTAGAAATGCAGAAGTGAGGATCATTATTTTATTTTTTAACTTACGTAAAGAAATTATATATCAATTTTATATGTTTATAAATTTATTCGTATATACACAATGTATATTTATATAAATATATATTTTAAAAATTTGCTGATCAAAGGGGCAAGCATAGCATTCGTCGCTTTTCCACAGTGAGAGCTTTCAGAAAGCTGGTCAAACAGAAGTGATGTGAAGCTGTTGGTTTGCGGCTTTCCCTTCCTTCCTGTTATTAAGAAAACTAAGATAGAGGGGCAGTCCAAAGAGGGTTTGTGACTGTAGTGATAGGACAAGGAGCAGTACAAACTGAAAGAGGGAAGGTTTAGTCTAGATGGATACTAGAAAAAAATTCTTTGCTGTGAGGGTGGTGAGGCACTGGCACAAGTTGCCCAGAGAAGCTGTG
Source organism: Corapipo altera (assembly GCF_003945725.1). Lineage (NCBI taxonomy): Eukaryota > Metazoa > Chordata > Aves > Passeriformes > Pipridae > Corapipo > Corapipo altera. The sequence continues at coordinate 5,190,519 of NW_020884895.1, read as the reverse complement.
GATGCCCCATCCCTGGAAGTGTTCAAGGCCAGGTTGGACAAAGCCTTGAGCAACTTGGTGCAGTGGGAGGGGGTTGGAATGAGATGATCTTTAAGGTCCCCTCCAACCCTTAACATTTGATGATTCTGTAATGGATGTCTGTAAAATTAAGAGCAAGGAATGCAAAGATAAGGAACTTTGTTTCAAAACTAAAAATCTGAGATACTGGGTGGAAGTAGCAGGCCTCAGAACAAAGAAGAGCAAGTATTTTGCAGCATGAAATGTTCGCCACTCTTGTCCCAGGATGCCAACAGTTTATGTGTGAAAACATCCTGAACAAATTCATCAGTTCTTGATGGATTTCTTTTGCAAATACAGAAATGTTACCTCTGGTTAAGGACATCAAAAATAGGTAGTGATTACGAGTGTTTCTTGGTGAAGTATCACCGTGTGTCTACCTGGTGGTTCTGCTCTTTTTTTGGCATCTGCCCTTGGCCCCTGGGCTATGAGACATCTCTGCTCTGTCCAGATACTGTTTTCCTTGTAGCTCCTCTAGGGTGGCATGAGCAGCACAGCTGGAAGGTCAGACACGTGTTCCCCTCCTTTCCTTTGGCCTGGCAAAGACATTCATGCAGCTGCCAGAGGGAACTGGAACAGGGAATCGATGCTAAGTAAAACAAGCCCAACTAAAAAGTGTTAATGGAGCTCAGTTCTTCTGTCTCATTCATGGAAGAAAAGATTTTGTTGCAGTAAGTAGCTTATACTAATTCAGAAAAGCTACAACCAATCTTGTGTGTACATGGATTCTTAAAATCAAGCTTAGGGGTTTTAATAAATATTTATAACTATTATGTTAGTGTTGTTTGAATACTTCAGAGGTTTGAGATGAGAAAAAAGTTTAAAAAAGAAGTATAGAAGCATTGGTTTTGGCTAAACTTAACAAAGCAGATGGTTTATATCATCCACGTGATAATATGTTTCTCTTTACAAATTAGAAATGTGAAGAACTGGGTTTGAGGTTTGTTTAAAAATGTCTGTAATAAACTGAATATTAGATATTTTCATCTCTCATGCTACTGAAATGTTATAATCATGACTTATAAGGTCCAGGTAAAAAAAAAAATCCTCTATTTTTAAGACCATGTGTATATTGGCATTTTTTCCAAACTAATATGATTCTGCCATTAACTGTTTTGTTTGAGTAGATATTTAGATAAAATACAAGTTACTTAGGCATCAGTTGCATCAGGTCTTTTTTTGTGATTGTAAAATACAGCCACGAATATTCATGTGTAATTATAAGCGGTGTTCGAACAATTTTATCTGAAATTCCTGGCGATGTTTGTATTTTAAGTTTTAATGTCCAGATTTCTGATTCTTCCTTAGGTTTGCGCGTACGAGTCACTGCTTGAAGGGCTTGGAGTGCCAAGTTATCTCAAGACTTAAAAATGCCTCCACGACCATCATCTGGTGAACTATGGGGCATCCACTTGATGCCACCGAGGATCCTTGTGGAGTGTCTTCTCCCGAACGGAATGATAGTGACACTAGAATGCCTCCGTGAGGCCACCTTACTGACTATTAAACATGAACTCTTTAAAGAAGCAAGAAAATACCCTCTCTATCAGCTCCTTCAGGATGAATCTTCTTACATTTTTGTAAGTGTTACGCAAGAAGCGGAAAGAGAAGAATTTTTTGATGAAACACGGAGACTTTGTGACCTGCGACTGTTTCAGCCTTTTCTAAAAGTTATTGAACCAGTAGGTAACAGAGAAGAAAAGATTCTTAATAGAGAAATAGGTGAGATTATATTTTATTTAAACATAGCTAACCTGTTTAACTAACTACTCCTCTTCAAAATATAAAGAATTGAGATGGGTTGTGTTTGTCACATTTGCATTTCGTAACTGTCAGTTGTTGCATCAAATGTCCAAGGATGCTGATCATAGTAGAACCAATATTTGTAAACTCTGAGTTAAACTCCTTTTGCTGTTCTGATTCATTCACATTTAAAGCCTTGGCTTTGTAAAACATATTTCTACTTGCCTGTGGGTTAGAGGATATCTTTTTGCTTGTCTCTTATTATCAAGATTTCGAATTATTACAGAGCAAAGCCTGTTCTATTTTTTGGGAAGTCAATCATAATTTGTTTTGAAGTGTACAGAATTGTCAGTTCTGGATTTAACTACAAATCTTAAACCACATTTGCAATAACACATGTTTGCTCTGGCTTGCTTAGAAAGTGAAATTTCTTAGGTGGGTTTTGTCTTCCCTTTTCCCCTTTGGACAAGAGAGCATGGAAAGAGGAGGGAAACAAACACCTGAGGTTGGAGAGGGAGAGAGGAGACAAACTGTGATGTTTTGAGTCATCTCTGGAGTAGCTTGTTGTTTTCCATGATCCACTGAGGAAGCACAGGGAGACTGGCATATATTCCACCATCTTGGTTAAGTATTAAATTCAGGCAATACAAACATCCCCACTCCCGTTTCATTGCTAACAAGGGAGTACTGCAGTAGTAGAGACTTGTCAACTGGAAATACTTGTTCTGGGGTGCTCCTAATTGTTAAATTATTTAATAGTTGTGAATGCATCATAAGTAAAGTGCTTCTGTTTTGTAAAGCTCAACCTGTTCAGGACTAGGGGAGAGCGGTGGTCAGGTAACCCTGCTACATGACAATTGAAAGGTTCCATTTGAACATTCATGCATAAATAATGATATATTCAAGTCATCCCATTAAAGCAAATGGAATTACTTCTGAGACTGAGGACCTGAGAGAAGTGGACTGTTATTACATGAATCTTTGCCAAAGAGCTTAAGTTCAGTATCTCTTGGCATGCTTGTTGTGTGTCTTAAATAATGTAGGTCATTAAACAAAAATATTAATAGCTGTCATTCAGTTGTAAGCACAGTTGATTATGGTCCTAATAGCTACCAACAATCCTGTCAGGGTTTTATTAAAAATCAGGTGTCACAGCTCCTCTGGTCCCCTTAGGAAACTTTGTGCTGACTTCAAAGGAAGTTCAGTACTGGTCCTTTTCCTCCAGGAGGAATGTCAGCTGTGAGAACAGTGATTTAAGGCTTCCAGGATCTTCAGGGAATGAGCACCTGTTTTCTAACCTTTTCTGTGTCTGCTGAGTGCACTTAACTTTAGAGTTGTGTGGTTCTTGAATGATATAAAACAATTATGTAGAAACCAATGTTTAAGACATATTTTATGCTGTGTTTTGTTTAAAACATGCTTTTTTTTGTGGCTGACAGAAGGAATCTTTAGCTGTAATTGTCAGTTACAATTATTTCCTCATGCTACTTCCACACTGCAGGTTTTGCTATTGGCATGCCTGTCTGTGAATTTGACATGGTCAAGGATCCAGAAGTACAAGACTTCAGAAGAAACATTCTCAATGTTTGTAAAGAAGCAGTGGATCTTCGAGATGCCAATGCACCGCACAGCAGAGCACTGTATGTCTACCCTCCAAATGTAGAGTCTTCAGCTGAACTACCCAAACACATATACAATAAACTAGACAAAGGTAAGATCAATATTTACAGTAGAAACCAATGTATTTTCAGTGTTTGAAGTCAAAAAGTACAGTTGGTGACTTAGGTAAATCACTGGTTTATGTACTGTATTTAGTACACTATAGCAATCCCTTACACCTTAAGTTCTTCAGAATAATTTTCCTGATAGAGTATGGGTTCAAAAGAATAATTAAAATTACACTTTTTGCTATTCTGATAACTAAATCTTGAAATATAACTCGGTAAATAGAGGTGACTTTTGAATGGGTTTTGCAGTTTTCTATGACATTCAGAAATCTGGAATTAAATCATGCTGAATCAGTGAGTTATCTTGCAGTCCTGAAATATGAGTGAGTTACTGCTGTTTTCTTGAAGGCCAAATAGTCAGTAGTATTCAGTTAATAAAAACATTCTTAACCTCAGGGCTAAAAGTTTGCATTTACACTAGAGTCAAAAATAAACTGAGTGCACCCAGTTCCTTGCAGAAGTTATAAACCCCTCTGTCGGTTTGGACTATGAATCTTGCTTACATCTTTATTTAATACTGAAAGCAATTCTCTGTGTTGGGAAGGGGATGAGAGTTGTTTGGTTTGGGTTTTTTTTGGGGGGGGGGGAAAGTTCCTGCTTTTTGTTTTGAAACTGCATTAAAAAGATAGACCTAACATGATTTTACATTTGTTCTAGGGCAAATTATAGTGGTGATATGGGTAATAGTCTCACCAAACAACGATAAGCAGAAATACACCTTAAAAATCAACCATGACTGTGTGCCTGAGCAAGTTATTGCTGAAGCAATTAGGAAGAAAACACGAAGTATGTTGTTGTCATCTGAACAACTGAAACTTTGTGTCTTGGAGTACCAGGGCAAATATATCTTAAAAGTGTGTGGCTGTGATGAATACTTGCTAGAAAAATGTCCACTGAGCCAGTACAAGGTAAGTAACATAAAGGATGTATTTTGAACTGCACTAAAATAGTCCAGATTTGTGGGGGAGAAAAGAAATCGATTTTAGGTTTGGCTTTTTCATTAAATTAATCCAAAACATAGAAAGTAACAGTGTATGCCCCTTTAAACAAATTGGCTGATGCATGTGTGTAGTGTGCATATTTGTTGCTTTATGTGCTTTCAAAAGAACATGGGGAGAAAAGGTAATTTAAACTAGAATTTGTGTCACTAGCATAATTTTTATTCTTCTTTCTTAAGTCTAACATTAGTGAGAAATCAGTGGTAGGTACTTCCAGAAATATCCTAGATTTTTAATGGCAAGAGATGAGTTAGATTTGAATGGTGCTGATGCAACACCAAAGGAAATTCAATCAGATTGTAAATTATGAGACAACTGTTGCTACTGTAAATCTTGTCCTAAAGGAGTGGAAAAAGAGAAAACTCTCTTTTCCTGTTACTTACATCTTTATCACTCCTTTAATAAGATAAAAAATGTAAACCTCCAGCACCACAGAAATCATTGCTAAGCCTTGCTTGTGTCGGTCTGTCCTTCACTGCCTGGCTTTTGTTAGTGCTGGGAGTGTGAGACAGAACATTTGCCAGAAGAGCATCTGAGCAGCCCTCTCTGGAACAGACAATAATGTCACCCTGTAGATTTCCTGACAGACTGCTGCTGCTTCCTCTCTGAGGAATGAATTGTTGTAATAAACAGCTTCCATTCCTTCAGCTAAAATGGTTGACAGTCTGATCTTCAGAGGAGATGATGGAGGAGAGAAGGAGGGGTGGGGGATCCTGAGTAATGGGAAAAGCAGCTCTGTACTATGGGAGCTGGGGAACAAGTGCAGGCATACATGAATAATTCTGTAGAGTCATCTTAAGATCAAACACCAGACCTATTTGATCTAGCGTGGCTTCCTCAGAAGCATCTGGTTTGCCTTTGCTGTGCTGCAGCAGAGCTTGCTCATTAACTCCAGGGCTGGACCTGAATTAACACTATATTTTGTGGTGCTGTTGCCAGACTAAATACTCTCAGCACTCAGACCCGACTGGACACCAACAGCCTTACAGCTAAAGTGTGTCAGGAGCAGAGTCTGTCAGGATCAGTGCTGAGTGTAAGGTAATAAGCACAACTGAACCAAAAATGACTGTCTGCCATTTGCCTCGTGCTCCTGCCTGTGACCAGGAGTACCAGTCACCTGTGCTAGGGCTGCACAGCAGGCTGGTACAGCACTTGCTGTTCAAAAACATGTCAACTGCTTTCAGGGACAGCTCAAGTCCGTCTGCTTTGCACTGCACTGCACCAGAGCTAAAGAGCTTACAAGAAACCTGGTCTTTTTGACAGCTCTGCTCTCTCTCTCCAGTTCAACCTCTTGTTGTAGACATTGTTCATATCACAAAATCTGTATGAAGTGCAGCTGTGCAACCCTATCCAGCATGTATTGAAATTTTTGGATGTTGTAACTATGAACACTGTAAAGGGTGTGCACACAGGGACACAGCGAGCTCTTTAAATGCACTTTTACTTTTCTGATTTCCTGCATAGGTTTGAATTACCAGGAGTGTAGACTTTTAAAACATACAGCATTTTTTTTGGTTTTGTTTTGCTGCAGTACATAAGAAGCTGTATAATGCTTGGTCGGATGCCCAACCTGATGCTGATGGCCAAGGAAAGCCTGTACACCCAGCTGCCCCTGGACACCTTCACAATGCCATCCTACTCCAGGCGGATCTCCACAGCTACACCCTACATGAACGGAGAGGCTACAACCAAATCCCTCTGGACTATAAACAGTGCTCTCAGAATAAGAATCCTCTGTGCAACCTATGTAAATGTGAACATTAGAGACATAGACAAGGTAAAGGCGTCACATGATTTTCAGCAACTCATAGTTTTCCTCCTGAGTTTTCGGTTCTGCGTTGACACTGGAAGAGTTATTTAACGTGCTAGAAAATTGTACCACTTTTTATTTAAATTGAAGTGCTCGATTCTGAAGAATATATCCATGTTTCAGCATATGGAAACTTGTATACTGCTTAAAAAGTTCAAGTTGTGGTAATCAGCTAAATATTCTGCCTGGGAGAAGCAGGATTCAGTTTGCATAGTTCCCTTCAGCAGAGTATGTAAGGGATAGAAAAAGAAAACCCATGTTGCTTCTAAATAATTATGTTTAAGGATGTTACAGTAATTGACAGTACTTTTGGTTAGGGGATGCTGGATAATGTGTTGCTGTCTGTGTTTATGAAAAGAGATGTGTGTGGGGTGATAAGGCAGAAAAGGCAGGTGGAGGGTTCAATCCCATTGAAGACATCTACAACCCTGGCTCTCTTTCCTCGGAATTTGTTCAGTCTTTTCTCTCACTATACCTCGGCACAGGAAGAATTTAGAATAAATTCCAGGGTTGTTTTTTTTTAGTGTTCATTTCAAGTTGGTTACTTTATTTTTAAGGACTAGTTTTGCAATTAATGAGGAAAAAGACCAAAATGTTTGTTCTAGAAGGGTTTGCTTATATGCTTGGCTTCACACCTGACAGAGCATGAATTAATTTGGGTTGGAGAATGTTGGGGCTGTTTGGTTTTCAGTTTTGTTTTTGTTTTGCACTTGCTGAAAACGAAAGGATACTGGGTTGTAATCCTGGTATGTGTTGATAGCAATATAAAAATTTGTTTATAGTAACATTTCAGAGACAGTACTAATATGGATGTTGTTTTCAGATCTATGTTAGAACAGGTATCTACCATGGAGGGGAACCTTTGTGTGACAATGTGAATACTCAGAGGGTACCTTGTTCTAATCCCAGGTAAGTTAAACACCTGAGTGGCTGTAGGGAACCTGACTTCCAGGGCATCATAAATGATAGCACTGAGGGAGTAAAGACTCCACTTAGCAAGGAGCTCTACCTGAGTGAAGTAATGGCTGGAAATCCTTTGCTTTAAGTTTTGTAAAAATATATTACATAACCCTATATATAAAAATAACATTAATTTAATTCAAACACAAGCATTTTGTCTTGCATGTAAAAGTATAGTTCCTTTACTGAACAGATCAGTTTTACATGAGCATTTATTGTTGCCTCTGAAACACCAATATAATTCATATATATAAAATATAATTCATAATTCACTCATTAATACTGTGAAACCAGCACAGCTCTAGGAAGCTGAGCTCTGGTTTTGCCTATGGATCAGCAGCAGGTGTTCCAGCTGCAGGTTCAGATTTCACTCTCAGCACGAGGCAGTGTGATGTGATGTAACCTGCATATTGGTTCTGGGGAGGTTGCACAGTGTGTTCCAAAGGGGAACCACGTGGATGTGGAGAGATGGGTATCACCTGCTAACATGGAAGTGACTGCCAGAGCTGGGCTGATTTTCCAGGGTGTTTGACATACTGTCAATATTATCTGGGAAAAAAAATGACCTGAACTCACAAGGGCAAAACCAATTTTTATATATATTTATATATAAACACTGAAGACATCTTTTAGCTGCCTGTTCTCATACTTTAACTAATGAGGAGGTATGAAATTCCAGCATCTGCTAGGATTAGATGCAAAGTATGTGTGCAGAAGTAATTCTTGACTTGCATTTTCTGACTTCATGTCTTTATTAATAAATTTTGAAACTTTTATTTTTATCTGTACATTTTCTTTGAATATGATTAGGTTTTATAATTAAAGGGCTAATAATATACATAGTTGTTGAAAAATAGACTCTCCTTCTGAGTTGCCCTGAATATAGCTGTACTTGAACTGATAGTTTAAACTGTTTCAGAGAGAAAATCTGGGAAAGGTGGTGAAGGTTATGACTTAAAAGCATTAACATAATCACACAGATCTCTATTTTATGAAATGAACACATAAGAAAAGTGAATTGAAGTTTATCTGCCAATTTCTTCATTCTTAGAGAAAGGCTTTCACAGTTATTTCTATGTAAAACTGCTTTTAGTAGCTACAGACACATTGAAAAAATTAATGGTGTCCTTGGAAGCTGCTGCCTCTTTCAACTGAGAAAATTCAACATGACAATCTGCTTAGGAGAAGAAACTGTATTCAGAAGTTCCTCTTCAAAAGCACAGTTCTTCCAACTGAGAGCTAAATTCTACTTAGAGAAGCTAATGAAAACAAAACCAAACTATTCCTGTAGAACCAATCTGTGCTCTTACTACTGTAGTAAATAAAATAATCTTTGAGTTAGGAATATTGATTTGATTTTCCATGTTATATCCTCATCTTGCAGTTATATTTTTCAACAGTTCAAATTTAATTCAGTTCTGAAAGCTATGCCACGTTTTTCCCAGTTTCTTTTTTTCCCTGAAGTGAAAAATATTTCACAGGCTAAACCTGACATCAGTAAGGTTTATATTGCATATATTGTACATATGCAAATCCATTATGTTTAGGTTGCAGGAATTGAACCTACCATGATTTTTTAAACAGTGTTGGTGCTAGAAGGCTATTGGGGAGGTTACCATTCCCAAAAGAAGTGGATGTGGTCAAATGTGTGTATGGAGATCCCTTTTTAGTAAGAAAATGTACTCTTTATCCACATACAGAGTTTAGACTGGAATATAGCAAATGCCTTTTGGTGTTACTCCTGATTGAATGCACTTGCCTCCATGCTCTCCTTTAACCTGGTTTAATTCTGCTTTCTGAATCCTGCAGATGGAATGAATGGCTGTTGTATGACATGTACATTCCTGATCTCCCACGTGCTGCTCGGCTCTGCCTCTCGATCTGCTCCGTTAAAGGCCGGAAGGGAGCTAAGGAGGTAAAATGCTTCATGGATTTAATGCACTAATGAGCAAAAGCTACTTAAATCAAGTTTGGGAAAAATATGTGGTAGATGCTGTCCTGGCAAGGAGTCTTAGGGCACTGTTTGATTTGAATCTGCTTAAAATAGGGTGGGGTTTTTTTCTTGTGTCTTATTCAGGCTACCACTATTTTTGTGTTTGGAAATTAAACTACACAGAAAAAAGCTTATCATTTGAGGCCTGTAAATCATGTCTATGCTGCATTGCCAGACACAAAGACCAGTGTTAGTGTTTTGAGGTGGAAATCCCTTTGAACTTAATTTTGTAAACCCATGTTACTAACTTATTTAATCTTTAAAGGACGATATTTACACTTTTAGAGCTGAATTTTCAAGTAAAGAAAATCTGTGTTCCTACAGCATTTGATGAAAGATCTCAAATAGTAATTTTTAATAGTTTACACGCAACATCTAATTCTAGCCACCAGCATCATTTCATTCTGGGTTTGAGTGTGTGTCACAGGTACTATACAGGAGGGTTTTGTCCTGGATACTTTCAGGGATGGAGCATCCACACCTTCTCAGGGCAACCTGTGCCAGTGTCTGACCACCTTTACAATAAAAAAAAATTAAATATTTCTTTTGCGTAATCTAAAACTATTGGCTTTCAGTCTAAAACTGTTGCTCCTTGTTCTTTCACTACAGGCCTTGGTAAAAAGTCTCTCTGTGTCAAAAAAACTTTCTACATCATCCTGACTTATTCTCATGTGAGGAAGGTGTCAGCATTTGTTTGCAATTCGTTTGATATAATTTTGTAAAATGATTGCTGTGATAGTCATTCACAGAAAAATACGGTACAGCTTCCACAATCTGCTTTCTGCTAAGCTGGGAATGTAACAACTTGATCTGGGAGGATTATATTGTTTCTTCTGACTCACTCTGCAGTAATTCATAGATGACCCTGAAAAGAATCATATTTTAATCTCTTTAAGGAGCACTGTCCCTTGGCTTGGGGAAATATAAACATGTTCGATTACACAGACACTCTTGTATCTGGGAAAATGGCTTTGAATCTCTGGGCAGTACCTCATGGGCTGGAGGATTTGCTGAATCCTATTGGTGTTACTGGATCAAATCCAAATAAGGTATTTGCATGCCAGCTTCCTCAAGAATATATTTTCAAAATATGCTGTATTCTAATAAGTATCATTCGACGGAAAAAGTAATTTGAATTCCCTTTACACAGGAAACTCCATGTTTAGAGCTGGAGTTTGATTGGTTTAGCAATCCTGTAAAGTTTCCAGATATGGCTGTGATAGAAGAACATGCCAACTGGACAATATCACGTGAACTGGGATTCAACTACAGCTATGCAGGGCAGGTAAGACAAACCCCCATTCCAAGATCAGCTACTCAGATAGGAAAGTATTATTTATTACTTTATTTTACTCAGTATGTTAGTGATAAAACTTTTTTCTTTTATGCCCTGATTTATTGTAAAATCAAGGAATCAGTTTTTTGTCGTGTGTTTAGTAAAATGGGTAATATATTCTCCTTTCTTTATATTACCAGTAAACTGACCTAATGCTTCACTCAGCAAGCAGAACACTTCAAAGAGAAACTGTCTTACTGTACAAAATGTTAGGGCATTTTTAATATTTTTGTATTGCTATTCAGGTGTCTAAACTACTTAGTTTAACTATTCAAAAGTTGTAATTCTCCCTCAGTGACATTGTTTTTCTTTGTTGCAGTTTCATTTTTAAATATAGGCTTTCCTGTGTAACCCAGAGGTGCTTAAACTCTTTACTGACTGTTTTATGGGCTACTTACAATCATAAGTAGAGGGAATTTTAAGGGAATTGACTGGCACACACATGGGTGTAGTCCTTTATCTCTTCTCTTCCAAGAAAGGGAGCTTGGGCGTTGACAGTTGGCTTTTTGGTGAGGTTTGGAGCTTTCTTCAAAGCACTTGTTGGATGAATAAAAGAAGTAAAAAAAGAAAAGCAGCAAAGCTAAAATTGCTCTGTATTTAAAACCATGGCTGTGAAATTAGTTGTTTTACATTTTCTTCTGGAGGCTGCTTCAAAGACTTGAGAGTTTCCCCAAGAGAGCTCTGTGATCTGTGTGAAGAAGAGTCTCGTGGTGGAAAGTTTTGCTGTGCCAAAAACTGCGTAGGTGGTAGTGAGCGTCCAGTTTGGGAATTCTGGTGATATTTATAACATATCAACATATCTTGAACAACAGACTGTAGGCATTTGATTTCTCTTCATACTCTGCAGGAAGTCCCTCATAGAGTAGCATATCTGCTGTGGTTTATGCAGCAATGCTGCAGGGCTCTCAATGAATGTGCAAAGCCAGCTGGCTTCTTGGTAAATAACATGCCTTTGCTATAATACAGCCTATTACCTGGGCTTGTATATGCTCAACTCAGTTTTTTTTTTTTTGTCTGTAGGCAAAAATAAAAAATGATGAGGAGGATAAACTCACTTCACTGGCAAAGTAGGAGTCAACTTACACTTTACAATTGAAAAAAAAACCCCTGAAGTAGAATAAGGTCTCAGATTACTCTCTTGTCCTTTTTTGGTGATAATCCTTACAACACCGTAGAAGAAAGTCATAGTAGTTAAATATGGAAAAACCTTTGGTTTTAGTTCTGAATCTTTTTCACTCCTCTCAGCAGTCTCAAACTGGGGGTAGAAATGACCAGTTTCATTTTGTGCTGCCTTATGTTGTTTATCAGATATCAACTGCTGCCATTTCTCCACACTGCTGATTTAGTCAAAATGTTAAAATACTGTATTTCCTGTGTGTTGTATGGCAACAGAAAGAATTGTGTGGAGGGTTAATGTACCACTTTCTCTCTGCAGAGTAACAGAATAGCCAGAGACAGCGAATTGACAGAGAGTGACAAGGAGCAGTTGCGAGCCATCTGTACACGAGACCCTCTGTCTGAAATCACTGAGCAAGAGAAGGACTTCCTCTGGAGACACAGGTATTGGAAATTAAAAACCAAACCAAAGAAAAACCCTTGTTGGCATAACAAGACTTCACCCCATTCCCTCTAAATTTGTCAGGGTTATATTGGGTTTTGCTCCCTCTTCCTCTGTACTGTGGAGTTGGTATTTTAGACAAGGCTTGCAAAGCGTTCTGTATTGAATGTCTTGGTTAAGGCCATGGAGAAAAGTCAGTTGCTGAATGAGTTCACATTTTCCCTGTTGCTTCAGTCTTACCTGCATGCATGGATCCTGACAGCCCCTCTTGGGATTCTGCTGACAAAGGAAGAAAAAGGTGCAACGCTGTGGGGACATAGAAGGTGGTCATTGAAACAAAAATAATGGTTTTTACATGCAACTTTTTTCTCTTTTGCAGACACTATTGTGTGAATACTCCAGAAATTCTGCCCAAATTACTTTTGTCTGTTAAATGGAATTCTAGAGATGAAGTGGCCCAGGTAACAAAAAGCACTGAAAAAGTTTTAAGTTTTGAAGAAGCTTTAAAATATGCTATTTTAAAGAAAACTCCTAGAAGTTAAAAACATGTTATGTATGCATGATACATTGAATGAAAACTTGGATGATTCGAATTGCCACTATAATTGACAGATGCCTCTGGTCCAGAGTTCTTGTTCTTTAGCTCAGCCTGAGTCTTAAGATTTTTCTCTTGGTTGGCATTACTTGAATCCCTCTTATGTTGCAACTTGTCAGTTGCAGTTAAATGTGAGGGTTCATTTTCATTCTTTTTGTAGTGGATAAAACAATGAAGTCAACTGGCAACTAATATCAAATTGTTGATTGAGAGGACAAGGAAGTAAATTGCTTCTACTCGGATGTAGTTTGCGTCTTGACAATACCTGCCAATGGCTCTGTATTACAGCTTCTTCCTAATCAGTGCAAACTTGTAACATGCCTGGACTTCTTGTCCACAGATGTACTGTTTGGTAAAAGATTGGCCTTCAATCAAGCCAGAGCAAGCAATGGAGCTCTTGGACTGTAATTATCCAGACCCAATGGTGCGAGCTTTTGCAGTTCGATGTCTGGAGAAGTCCCTGACAGATGACAAACTGTCTCAGTATCTAATCCAGCTGGTACAGGTATATAACATATTTTGGTGTATTTGTTGTCTTGTGTATATTCAGTGATCACAGAGGCTTAAAATACAACAAAAGTTAAGATATTGTGAAAAATAGGTCAGCAAAAATATGTTTGCTTTGTGGATTATTTAGGTGAAGATGAAATGTAGTTTATTTTCTGTAGTGCTGTGGTTTTGCTTGTTGATACTGAGTGCCAGAATTTTAGTAGAGATGCAAAATTGTTCTACCAACTGGAACAGGCAGCTATTTCAGCTGTCCTAACATAAGGGAAAGTATGAGCAGAAGCATCTTCTCAAAATTTTGAGCAAGTTGAGGCTAAAATATTTGGTAACAAGCATCAGATGGTAAGTTCCTGAAATAGAAGCAGCCAGTGCACAGTTGTTCAATATATGCACAGTGCATATATTGTTCAAATCCTAACACATGCAAGTATTAATACCAAGATCAGTCATTCTAAAAAATTAATATAAAAGATAGATTGCTTTTTATTTAACTCTCTTTAATCTGTATATTTTTCATAGAAATAATAACTGCAGATGATTTTTTTTAATTTTCTTTTATCCTTAACTAGGTTCTGAAATACGAACAGTATTTAGATAATCAACTTGTGAGATTTTTACTCAAGAAAGCACTGACCAATCAAAGGATAGGACACTTCTTCTTTTGGCATCTAAAGTAAGCTTAATGTCATGTTAGGGGGTGGTGGGATTCCTATTACCTATAAACAATTAGTTGTTCTAAAGGCTTGGCAGGCTAAATGTCCATTCTTAAGAAAATATTACCACTCAGAATAAAGATTGGTTTATACTGGTTAAGAGTTTGAATGCATAGTTTGGTGATAGAAATCATGTCTTGCAGTTTCAAAAGCTAGTTAATAATAGATACTTAGGCATGTCCTTCTTTTTGTCTAATGATGATTATTGTAAAAACAAGGTAGTCTGAGACTACTGAAAGCCTCTCAGATTTTTAGCTGCCCAATCCTCCATCAGTTTTTTCCAGATAATTTTACAAATATATGAGGCCTAATGAAAGCCACTCAATTTGACCAGATAAAGCTTTGAAAAAGCTTACTAAAAACTATTTTTTCTTGCCTATTACAGGCTTATTATAGACCTTGATAGCCCAAATATCTCAGTGTTCTTCCTTACTGAATATAACATGGGCTTTTGAAATTCCTAATGTTGAGAAGACTGAGTATAGATCAGTCTCCAACATACAAGGCTGTAGCTTGGTCTCACCTAAAAATGCTGCTCTAAGCTGGTGTGATCAGACACAGAAATAGAAGCAAGGCATCTTTGTGCTTTCAGTTTTCTGCTTTCCTTGGTAACCATCAAGGAAAAGGGAATAAGTTGCCTGGTTAACTTGTTTGAGGGAATGTATTTTAGGACTGTATGAGGAAGATACAAGTGTAGCTTCATTTTTGGCACCTCTAAGTGGTCTTGTCTCTAAGCTGCAACTGTTCTTCCTCTTTGTGTAGGTCTGAAATGCACAATAAAACTGTCAGTCAGAGGTTTGGTTTACTTCTGGAGTCCTACTGTCGAGCGTGTGGAATGTACCTAAAGCATCTGAGCAGGCAGGTGGAGGCTATGGAGAAGTTGATCAACCTCACAGATATTCTCAAGCAGGAGAAGAAAGATGAGACCCAGAAGGTATTATAATCTGTCCATGTATCAAAACTGTTGCTGTTTTGTCATAGGAATTACTTAGAACTGTTCTATGTGATGAATTAGGAAAGCGTTAATGCCAACTTCAGGAGGTTTAGGTTTACGTTATCCTAGGAGCTGTGATATTTTCTGTGCAATGCCATTGTCTACCCCTTCAGGCAATAGAGCTAAAGTTAAAGGTTTCAATTTGTGTAATGTGATTATTTATCAGGTACAGATGAAGTTCCTTGTGGAACAGATGAGACGGCCAGATTTCATGGATGCTTTGCAAGGTTTTATCTCTCCTCTCAATCCTGCGCATCAGCTGGGAAATCTTCGGTATCGTATTCAGTTCTGAAGTTTGTCTGGGTATTTAAGTAAATGTTTAGCCATGGTAACACTGACAGTGTTGAGATTAAAAGTTAACATATTAAATGTTAGTATCTTCAAACTTCACTGAATAAAATCTGTAGCAGAGTAATCCATAAACAGGACAGTCATTTCAATCTAATGGTGTAACAAATGAGGGAACAACATGACCCTTAGCTGTTCATTTAAGGTGATGGGAACTGCAGTCCTTTTTCCAGTTGTAAGGACTACACACTACCAAAGGAGTATTTACTGCATAATCATGTCTTCTGTTGGTCTTAGCAAATGGTTAACATTGCACTTACTAATTTAAGTCTGAGTCTGAAATTAAAAATCATGGATTGTCAGTTACCTCTGCATCTTTAATTTGGTACTAGTTCAGATATTGTCCAAAACAGGGGGAACAAAACTATACAGTATTACAGAAACATGATACGAGAATCAAATTGTGCCTATTTCATAGATATCTTATCTCTTTTAGGCTTGAGGAGTGCAGGATAATGTCATCTGCAAAAAGGCCGCTGTGGTTGAACTGGGAAAACCCAGATATTATGTCTGAATTGTTATTTCAGAACAATGAGATAATATTTAAAAATGGAGATGGTAAGGAAAAATAAGTGTAATTCAAACGCTACATATCTGTTTATTTTCCTAACCTATTCTTTAGTGGTTTTTTTAAGCATATAAAATACATATATAAAAAAAAAATTTTAAAAATCAGCAAAGCCTTTTTTTTTTCCAGAAAAATTAAACATGGACAAATAAGTATTTATCTCAAATCAAGTACAAATTTTGTGTGTTCTAAGATGTTCAGTCTGTTGAAGTGGAACATGATACTGTGTAATATTTGTTCTTTTTATTTGAAGATGTCTTCAGGATGCTACAGATGTGTAATCTATAATTCCATTTTCATGGTTTTAGTGTATATTTTTAAAATCACCACCACAAGTTTATATTATTTTTTGACTATTTAAAACACCCTTTTCTCTGTTGAGGGAACAAACCCTAAACTGTGGAAAGCTCATTACCTTTAGATGTATTTAGACATACTTTTGGGGGGGAAAAGTAAAGTAAGATCTAACCAAGTATTCTGGTGTTACAAAATTTGCAATCTTTGACTATTTCAGACTTGCGTCAGGACATGCTGACACTTCAGATAATTAGAATTATGGAAAACATCTGGCAAAACCAGGGTCTTGACCTTCGGTAAGCATTAGAAGTCATTTCCAAGCAATACTATTCTTAATGGATTTTGCATTGTTTTTTTTCCCAGAGATTGCTCCTGTTTTCCCAAGGGTAATAAATGAAATGCTATAAATAGGCATGTTTGTACATTTTAGAGCAATATTTGATTTTTTAATAACCTTTGGTTAACTAAACTACTGGATTTTCTAAACCCAGGATCATATTTGAGAAATGCTCAAGTCTTATTCAAGTGAGTAGGAGTGACTTACGTACCAGGGATGGATACAAGAGCTAATGCTCAGTAGCCACACTGTGGTCAACTGATTGTGTCTGTAGATTTGGCTTTCAACATGTTGCCAAACCCGCAGCCCTCTTGAGGAGTGACTCCTTGTAATTGGGGTTGTCATTTCAGTACCCACAGTAGGTATTGCCCACTGTGATCTGTGTGCAGCTTCTCCTTGTCTAGACAGCCTGTGAGTACACAGCTTCTGCAGGGCATTCAGTATAAACTATTCTGCTTCTGGAAAACTGATGCTAGACAGGTTGTGCTTCCAAATTTGTGTTTGCTGCATGGTGGATTTTTAGGTGGGGGTGTAACAGCTGTCACTGCACTGTCAAGGAAACCCCAGTTTTCATTTCCTTATCTAGACAAAAGGACCTACTGGTCATCATCTCTCGTGGGTCACAGTTTTGTCTCCAGTACTGTAAGGAGTGACAGAATTATGGCTTTGTCCAAGAGTATTTGCAGAGTTACACTTGCCTGTGGCTTAAGGAGTAACCAGATACAAAAATCTGCAAAAATACATCCTCTCCCACCTCTTGCTACCATTATCTATAAAGAAACAAAACAACAAAGAACTAACCTTTGTCTTTCAGGATGTTGCCTTATGGTTGTTTATCAATTGGTGACTGTGTGGGACTCATCGAGGTCGTGAGGAGCTCTCACACGATCATGCAGATTCAGTGTAAAGGAGGCTTAAAAGGAGCACTGCAGTTCAACAGCCATACATTGCACCAGTGGCTCAAGGACAAGAACAAAGGAGACATGTGAGATTTCCTGTTGCCTGTTTTTCTTGTCCGTGTGCTTGTTTTTGATGGAAATTTCAAGAGAACTAAAGTTCATCAAGTGGGAAATTTATGTCCGTAATTACGTCTACCTGGTTTTGGTTTTGTTTTCTTTTTTTACCTGCCCTTGTTTCCCCGGTATTCCTGCTTGTAGCTCTTTTAATGAGAAAGGAAAATTTGCACTTCTGTGTTATTAGAATACCTGAGGAAAGTGTCTCCTTTTCTGTTTTGGATAGGTATGATGCAGCTATTGACTTGTTTACACGTTCTTGTGCCGGCTACTGTGTTGCCACCTTTATCCTGGGCATTGGTGATCGCCACAACAGTAACATCATGGTCAAAGATGATGGACAAGTAAGACATGTTTTTCTAAAACCATACCCTAAGGTCATCCTCACTTTGATATGAGTTTGTTTTCAAAAAAACAACAACAAAAAAACCTATCAGAACTATAAGTAAATGATCGATTTTACTGTGACTTCATTTAAACGCAGAATTACTAATCTTAAAATACCTTTCTGTCTTTCCAAGCTGTTTCACATTGACTTTGGGCACTTCCTCGATCACAAGAAGAAAAAATTTGGTTATAAAAGAGAGCGTGTGCCATTTGTCTTAACACAAGACTTTCTAATAGTGATTAGTAAAGGAGCCCAAGAATGTACCAAAACAAGGGAGTTTGAAAGGTGAGCCTTCTTTTAAGCATTTAAACTCCAGAGTATTTTGTACCTAAAATGCACTTTACTATGGTGACATTTAATAATTAGACCTTATAACTGAAAAGTAGTATTTTAATTGGCTTGCAGTGGGTATGTTCCAATTCTTTAGTTGAAGATCAGCCACCCCCTTGTAAATCAGTAGGTAATCTTAGCACTTATGTGACCTTTGGTCCATGAAATCTCACTGAGATTTACAGGGTCAGCATACATGTGATTAAAGATGATCATTTTTTAAACATCTGAAATTTCTTTGATTTAACATTTAAAATCCTCTTGGCACTGCAAAACTGCAAGTACTGAGAATTCTTAAATGTTGGGTGTTATGTGCATCAGAGCCTTGCTGGTCACTCAGCCATACTTCTCCCTCCTGTAGCTGCTGTGATATCAGCTCTTCAGATGTCCTCTGTAGTTTGTGATATTGTCCAAAACCTGCTGAGAAAGGAGAACTTTAAAATAATCATAACAATAATGATAATGATAATAATAGTTGCTGTAGTCATTTGTAATATCTCTCTCCAGCGGTCCAGTCTTTTTCCCATTAACCTGACTCAAGTTAATGATTTCAGCATAAATGTGTATTTTTCATCCAGTGTGATACAGCAAATGTCCCTGTTTTCAATGTGTTCTTCAGAGTATCTAAGGAGCAAAAGCTACTGCCTTCGTAAAACTACAGGAAAAGCACATCTCTGATGATAACCAGGAAAGCACTGTTTGCAGCAGTGTATCTGGAAACATGTTTTAAAATCTGAAAAATGTCAGTAGCAATGACTCAAACGGCTTTGTGAACTCCCATAAATTTGTGCTGAACAGTTGCATGAATTGCACGTGGGGTTTAAGGCTGGAAAGCCTGACTTTAGTTTGGCTGTTGTGTTAGTCTGACCACTACTAACTCCTGTACAGATGAAGATAAACTAAGTAGGAAGAGGAGTGTACCTTCTCAGCAACATCACGGTGTTCTTAGTAGACTAAGAATGTCCAGTTTTTAGTGTCTAGTTACCTGAAAACTGGTTTGGAGGTGAAAAAGTAACATGCACCTCGTAGGGAAATACACTGAGCTTTTTTCCCCCTGGTCTCTTCCAGGTTTCAGGAGATGTGCTATAAGGCTTACCTAGCAATTCGGCAGCACGCCAATCTCTTCATCAACCTTTTCTCCATGATGCTGGGCTCAGGAATGCCAGAACTGCAGTCCTTTGATGACATTGCTTACATTCGAAAGACCCTTGCATTGGACAAAACTGAGCAGGAAGCTCTGGAGTACTTCATGAAGCAAATGAATGATGCTCACCATGGTGGCTGGACAACAAAAATGGACTGGATCTTCCACACAATAAAGCAACATGCTTTGAACTGAACAGACAGCAGAGAAAACAAGAACTGATACCCCGCTTTGTGGGTACTGCACTGTTAATACCTGTTAGCAGCAAAGACTGGTTGCATAGGAATTGCACAAACCATGAACAACACTAGAATTTATGGCAAGAAAAGAGATTAATTGTTCAGACAACTGTCAGAAAATAATGTAAAACAGGGTTTCAGATAGCACTAAAATTGTACACTTCAAAAATTAAGCTTTAGTATGATGTGTGCAGAGAGACCTTGACAAATTAGAGAGATGGGCAATCACCAGCTGTGTGAATTTTAACAAGGGCAAGTGCCAGATTCTGCACCTGGGATGGGGCAACCCTGGCTGTAAAGACTGGGGAATGAGGCTGAAGAGTAGCTGTGGAAAGGGACTTGGGGGTCCTGGTCCCTGGCAGGTTGAATATGAGTCAGCAGTGCCCTGGCAGCCAGGAGGGCCTGGGGGGCATCAGGCAAAGCATCGCCAGCCCAGTGAGGGAGGGGATTGTCCTGCTCTGCTCTGCACTGGGGCGGCCTCACCTTGAGTTCTGTGTGCAGTTTGGGGCACTACAATGTAAAAAAGACATTAAGCTGTTAGAGAGCGTCCAAAGGAGGGCCATGAAGATGGTAAAGGGTCTGGAGGGGAAGCCTTGAGAGGAGTGGATGAGGTCACTTGGTTTGTTCAGCCTGGAGGAGACTGAGGGGAGACCTCATTGCAGTTACAACTTCCTCGTGACGGGGAGAGGAGGGACAGGCACTGATCTCTGCTCTGTGGTGACCAGTGACAGGACTCGAGGAAATGGCATGAAGCTGAGTCAGGGGAGGTTTAGGTTGGATATCAGGAAAAGGTTTTTCACACAGGGAGTGGTTGGGCACTGGAACAGGCTCCCCAGGGAAGTGGTCACAGCACCAAGCCTGACAGAGTTCAAGAAGCATTTGGACAACATTCTCAGGCACATGGTGTGACTCTTGGAGTGTCCTGTGCAGAGCCAGGAGTTGGAATTGATGATCCTTGTGGGTCCCTTCCAACTCAGCAGATTGTATGATTTTATGATTCATGTTATGCCTTAAGCCCAAGAAGGTAAACTTGGAAGAATGTTTCCTTTTTTCATTTGACAGGATAAATTAGAAGGAAAAAGAAAATAGTTCTAGCATGAACATAAAGAGTCCATCACTTATTATCTTAGATCTGGTACAGCAGGTAGAGACTATGCTGGATCGAGAAGAGTGGAAATAGAATTCAAGTGGTAGCAAATGCTTAAATGCAACACAGTTTGACGAGAAGGAGTTGTAAGCTCAAAGATCTAAAAACAATAGTGAGAGGACAGTGCCTTTTAAATGTGCTCGGAGGCATTAACATTTGCGGGGTTCAGGTGACCCTTTGATTTCTGGGTCCGTCATCTGCAGTTTCTGAAAGCAGTAGGAAATAGGCCCACTCAGTATGGTGTTTCTTCTGCTCAGTATTTCTAGGGGTGCAATTCATACCTTCACAAAGAAACTCCCTATCATCCCCAAAAGCTGACTAACCTGGAAATTGAATGGTCAGAATTGGGTTTAGTGCAACAGAGAGCTGTAGTGTTCATCTTAGGTTTGCTTTAATCTAACTTGAACTGAATAGATTTTTTTCATACATGTTTTCCAGAACCTAAAGAAAGGTGAGTTATTAAAATTATTGAAAGATTATTTTTTTATAAAGGCTATTTATATAATAGGAACTATTATTAATATATATTCTTTATTTACATGATTTGTCCCATATTCACTCTTTTAATTTTGCAGCCCAGTTCTATCTGTCCAAGACTCCCGTTTTCATTAATGTCACTTAAGGTTACCAGATATACTCCTGGGACCAAATTCAGCCCTAGTGAAAGAGGACACAAGTACCAGTGAAGTAGTGGGGGATACACTCACTAATGCCAGAGGTAAACTTGGCCTAAGTCTCTTAAAAAAATTTGGGGAATCACTCTTCACATTATGGAAGTGATATGCTGGCTATTCAAAGAAAGTACATTTAAACCCTCCATTTTTGGGTCTACCATTTCTCCTCTTTCTTCCTCCTTTGGAAGTGGTTGTTGAATCCAGTAAGATACATCAGAAATAGCAATTTAGATTTTCAATATGATCAATAATAAGCAGTTCAACATGCAGCAGATATGTTGGCTAGCTCAAAGCATGTGGAGTTACCAAACATTTTATAGCTTTGTCTGTTTTGTGCCTGTGTGTAATATATATTTGTAAATCTAGTCGTTGTCCTTTAACACAATTACGATGTGTGCAATTAATGAAATTGGCACCACTTTTTGAAACTGTTCAGAGTACCAAGGATTTCAGATTGCCCTTATGCACAACTTCAGATAGGACTGTTTTTCTAATTATTAAAGAGGTTTTTCTAATTAGTGAAGCCCATGATTCTGTGGGTGATGTTCACCCTAACATCTTAAACTTGCTAGATTGGCAGCACTTGGAGTGAATTCCAAAGGTTTGGGGCTTTGGGGGGGTTCAGCTTCTTCACTTGCAAACACGCACCGAGGTGCCACTCAGAAAGTGCAATACCACGTGTAATATAAAATATGCTGACAGTTGGTGTTAGATTAGAATATAAGTATATAATAAACTGTACTTTGTGCAGGCTGTACTGATGAGGTAATGAGTGGTTGGCTTCATTAGGCAAATTGTAATATATTAAAAATGTGCAATCAATTACATTATGAAAGACTTTGGGGATTGTAAAGCCAAGGCTTTGGTGTTTCAAGACACTTTCATAGTCGGGATCCTGCAGTCGATTACTGCACACAAGGACTCTTGATGTTTGGGGGAAAACCTGGGTTTGTGAACACTACAGAAGCTCCAAGAATAGTATGGGAAATGTGAAGTTTTGTTTCCTTAGTTCTCCTAAATATTTTGGAGTAGTCCAATAGACTTCCCATTACTCTTTTTATTGACTGTTACATATTCCTTTTTGTTCATATGAATATTTTAACTCCTGCTAACCGTGGTTGTACTTTCTAGAGCAAAGTTACCCTTGTATCTATTACTTTTCAGTCAACACACACTAATGGTTTAGCTCTTGAAACATGGTTTAGTTTCAGTTTAAGTTTAGTTCACAAAATCTGAAACCCTGTTGGCTGTCTCTCTTATTTTAACTGAGTAAACCTGTTGCACAAACGTCACATTAGGTGCTATATTATCCTTATTTATCTGGTGTTGAAACAATGCTTTACCTCGTTTATCTAAGAGATGGTCAGCTTTTTCCAGCCTGGATGAAAAGATCAACTCAAATTTATCAGATGTTATGAGCCCAACTTTCTTTGTACTTTGCCCCTTCCTAGCCCTTTACTTCTGTAAATATGAGTATAAATGTCTTTCAGTTCAAGCACACAGTGTTCTGCACCCTTTTTGCCCAGACAGAGGTATGAGGAATCAGGCTCTGTTTCCAAAAGTTACTGCAATGAAATGTTGTGCATAAGCTGTAGAAGTTATTATGAGAATCAAATAGTAAAAGAAAGGAAACTTCATAGGGATGCAGACATAATACAATTCAGGATAATTACAAAAATTTTAAATAATTTTTTTTTAAAAAGTAGGAGGCACTCATGGGCTTTAAGCAGTTCTTACCATAACCAGGATGGGCATTTGAAAAATATTTTACTGGTGTTTCAGGAAAAAAACAAATCCTTTTCTCAGCTTCAAAGTGTTCAACCCTAATTACCGTATCCTGTTACGCCCATTCTGTGCTGGTGTAACTTCACTGCAGGTAGTGGAGGTTCTGTTTCCTTACACTGCTGTAAATGAGAGGATGTCATCTGCTCACAGTATCAGAAATAAGATCTGCTTACAGACCATGAAAGCACCTGCAACTGAGCTCTAGATTTTTACAGAGATAGCTTGGAATTTGGCTTATTTTTATCTGTTCTCACCTCTTGGAGATTTCAAAATGTTCCCTTTGAGAATCAGCTGCACAAAACACTGAAGTAGCTTATTTTGAGATTGAATTGAATCTGAACATCTTGCTCCTGCAGAACTTCATTGTAAGACTGCCAGAGCAAGGATCTCAGGAGTGGGCCATGTGCTTTGTCACAAAGCATTAGGAAGTGGAGTTTTATTGAAACACAAATTTAAAGCTAGTAACTTTTTCAACTGTGAAACTGTGTTTGATTTAATGACAGAACAGGCTGCTGCTGCTTAGTTTTACTTAGAATTACATTCTTTGCTTTCTTAAAGGTAGCAGAAAAAGCACCTGTGCTGACTTTATATACGCATGCTTCTCTGTTCTGAAAGGGTGCATTAGTAGATTTTTTCAGAAGTGAAACATTTTCAGTATAAGTTTTAAAATTTTAAAAAAGGCATTTAAATAAAACCAAAATTGTAAGTGTTTTGGCATCTTCAGGAGAAGATATGAGCCTGCATATTAAGGACAATGTAGAAATTACCAAGTTTGTAAGAACTTTGTATGTGATGACCCTGCTGGTGGTGGTTTGGCAAGTTGTTTGTGGGATTTTATGCCAACTTTCCTTTTTATGTAAAATATTAAATGCCCTTCAGTGGTCAGTAGCCCACATTTGTTGACAATTTGAAGGTATTTTCTTTGCTTTGTCATTATATAACTGACATGTTCTAGCATCTGTTCTCAATAGTAATTATTAATTCCTCCTGTTTTGCATGTCTGCACAGGTTGTAGACTTGGGCTGGACCCATTCAAAAAACAAATATTAGCAAAGCCACTTGAAATTACTATTTTGTTGATGTCTTTGACATCTTGAAAATGCTTCAAGTTAATGAAAATGGTGTGGTATTACAGAAAGAATTGTAACTTGCTGCTTCTGAGATTTTCTTTTTTTAAGCCTTTTCCTCTTGTTTTAGTTTTACTTGAATGGAAGAACCACACTTGTGTTTTTTTTTAAATACTATATAGCTGTGGATGTTGTTGCAGATTGTTGAATCCCAGTTTAATTTTGCAATACATGTTTCATACAAATAATGAATTTGTATCTTTATTTTGTGCTAAAAGTTGTCTCAGTTTAGGTGAGGCTCTATCTGTCCAAAATGATGTGTAGCTCACCACCCCTGCAGCTGGTTTTGGGGTTTTTTTTCTGTTTAGTTTTATTTTTTTACATCTGTGTTAATGAAGAGAAGCCAACTGGAAACTGGCTATAGAAGTTTTCTACCTGCATACACTGACCAAACCTACAGGTGCTCTGCTCTTTGAGAAATTCTGGTTTCACTTTATGCTGATACAACACTGTCTTCATCAGAATCGCTCTGGATTCACAACAGCATATGAAGTCAGAATTAGACTATATGTATATTAGAGTTCCAGATTACTTATTCTTATGATTCAGTATGAAAGGTGTTCTCATAAGGAGAGGAATGTTTACTAGCAGCCCAGTTAAACACTTTACAATTTTACTTTTTAAATAGTATTTATCAACTAACCTTTCCCCTCCAAAACTACTGTAACCTTGTCTATAGTGCATTTCATTCTTGAGACTTCCAGGATTTTTGTTGCTTACCAGCTCAAATGTTTCCTCTTGCTACTCTTTCATAGCCTACAGACTTGTTGAACCCGCACTCAGGAAAAATGATTGTTCTTAATTGTCAGCAGGGTATTCTTGACTTCTGAGCTTTATGGGATAGACTGAAAAGCTTGAGGTCTTGTTGTGTGAGCACTCCTGACTAAGCCAGAGGTGAATCCCTCTGTCTCTTCCCTTCCTTCTCCAACACCCCTCTCCTCTAAAAAAGGACATGCCCATAGCATAAGAACATCATACAATGTTTGTAAGAGATAGTTGAAGCGATGCCCTGCCAGTACTTCGAAGCTGGTGTCCCCACTGGTTTGCCTAAATGTGTCTTAAGTGTCCTTACTGTCACTTCTGTATGTGATGAAATATTCCTTCGGCATAAGGAAGGCAAAAAATACACTATTCTGTCTTGATTCCTTCTGAAATTCTGTTGCCAGATTCCCAATAGTTGTTAAACTGTTTCAGGAACCATTCAGTGCAGTGTAACTGCACCAGTTTTGTTAGGAACCTGTTCTAGTAATAAAATTAATCACAGTTAAACCTGACTTAATTGTGTGGCTGAAGTTACAGAAAGCCTGATTCAGACAGAAGCTGTTTCCTTTAAGAATCTTATATCTGTTGTAGTTTAGTTAATCCTTGAGAGCCAAAATACAGATATTCATAGTTGTAATCTCATTCTGTCTTGTTTCTTTAACTACTTTTAATCTATTTTCAGGTTCTATTAATAGTGCTCCATATCCTGAATTATCAACTGCCCCAGGCTGTCCAAAGTTGTCTTACTGTTTCGTTTGGGGCTGCGGGGAAAAAAAAGGAATAGATTAATCCTCTTGTCTTACAGCGGCTGTGGTCCAACTTCTTCATCTTCTCTTGTGAAGATAAATGTGGAATTCATCATCTGGGAGTATCATCTGTTCTCCTTGCCCCCTTACACCTCTTCAAGTTTTATCTCTGAATATCTACATTCACTTATCAAAATCTACTTTCCTGGTGGAGAAAAGGATTTTAAAAAATAGATGGCTGCAGTCTTATGTCCTGGATTCTCAGGCTTGAAATTTTGAAAGGATTGTTGTCATTGCACCACAATTGCAGAATTTTCTCAGATTCGTTGAGGTTGGCAAAGAGCTTTGGAGATCATTTGGCCCAGCCACGCTGTTCGAGGCAGGGTCAGCTCTGGAGCAGGTTGCCCAGGATATCACCCAGTTGGGTTTAGAGCCTATCCAAGAAACAAGAATCCACAGTCAATTTTTTTCCCTTAATGTTTGTATGAATTATCTTCTGTTTCATTGCCTGCCCTCCTTTCAGTGGGCACCATTGAGAAGAGCCTTGCCTGTCTTTACTCCTCTCTATCAAGTATTTATGTACATTGACAAGATGCCCCCTGAGCTTTCTCTTTGACCAGGATAAGCAATCCCAGCTCTCTCAGCCTCCTTTCCTATCCATCGTCTTTATAGCCCTTCATGGACCCATTCCAGTACATCCATGTCAGGCTGGTACAGGGGACCCCAGTGCTCAAGGTGTGGCCTCACCAGTGCTGAGCAGAGGGGCAGGATGAAGGCTCACCTCCCGTGACCTACTCTGCCAAAGGCAGCCCAGGATCCTGTTGGCATTTTGGGTAAATAGAGCCCAGGAGGGTGTCACCTCTTGATGCTTCTATGTAACTTCATTGAAGCTGGTAGCCAGTTACATGTCTGCATCGAAAGGAGAGTATAAACACCCTACCAGTGCTTGAAATATCTTTTAAAAATGAGACAATTACCTTTGAAATAACCACTACTGGGGGTGGGGGGTGGGGTGGTGTTGCCATGTGTGTGTCATTCTGTGATGAAGGTCTGTGGTAAAGTAGGTAGAAAGCAAGACATTTTTAGTAATAATGGGCCAAAAAGTATTTAAAATGCAGCAAAGATGCATGTGTTGTCATACTGAGAATAGTCTTGCAGTACTTTAAATAAAAAAAACAAAACCACAATCCCTTTTTTTACCCCTTCTGCTGTGCTACTCAAGTAACAAAAGTTTGGCCTATGATACTTATTGTAGTTATGTTCATGGGAAACTGTAAAAAGTCTGCTTTTTATTTATCTTCGCAGTCTGTATCATGCTGTTTATTAAAAAAACCTACTTTTGTTTGGTTTTTATCACACTTTTGAGTGTTAATGTATATACTAACAACTAAATTAAAATGATATGGTTGGTAGACTTGTGAATTCTGAAGTGAGAATTTAAGGAATCTTCAGCCTTGGGGTGTGATTTGGTGTTGGCAGCTCTGCCTTTGGAAAAGGCTGGAAGGAAGGAGATGGGAATTGCACACATCAGTTAATGATGATGGGGAACAGAAGTAGAATTTGCATTATTTGTGGGTGGGAAGTCCCAGATGCACATGGTATTTGTTCCTGCACACGTTGATCCTCAAAATAAGTAATTTTATTTTAGTTTTAGATGTGGGCTGTAAAAAACTGTGATAAGAGAGCAGATATTATTAAAGTGTTTCAGCTGGGTGGTTTTAAAGCCCTTGCTAAATCAATCTGGTTTGGTTTTGAAAAATATCCTTCATGTTTTCATTACCAAAATTAGATTTTAAACAAACAAATAAGCAGTGTTATATTTTTGTATCCAATACTAACTTTGAAAGAGAGAAACATATTTAGGGAAATTACTCACTGGCAAATATAAGAGCATGAGGGTGCAATGGAAGCGCTTCTGTGGATATGTTGGTTGACTCTGGACTTCAGTTGCCAACCAACTGTTATTGTGGGAGGGATTTGAGCTCTCTTGATGAGGATTTCGCTTTTTTTGGAGGGATGAGGGGAGTGTCAGGGTTTTTACTCAGGCCTCTTCAACACATTGTTGTCCCCAGTAAGCTTTAAACTTTGTACACTGGTCAGTTCTGTTTCAGATAACACTAACCAGTTTTGCAGTGGATCGACTCCATAATAAAAGGTGGACATCATCATCCTTACATTTATTTTGAAGCTCCAGCTGAGCTCCAGTTAGGAGAGAGCAAATCCAACTGTGGCTAGGGGTTTGGAAGTAGCTGCTTCAGTAACATGGACTAGCAGGTTAAATTTCTGTTTATTACAGCATAAGGTGAGTTTTACCTTTCCTGGTAACTATGAAATGGTTATGAGTGGTTACTACTGTGTGTTAAATGCACAGGATGGTTCAGGGAAAGGGGATCATCAGTTCTTGTTCAAATGCAAATTTTAGACTTTGCTGCCATTACCATGGTGTGATTTTTTTTGTGGTAGTTCTGGGTCTGGATACCTAAAACATGAAAAAATTATGGAAAACTTGCAAAATAATGCTGGTGAAACAGAAGAAAGATTTGCAGTCTGGGCAGTTTGCTTTAGCATGGGAATCTCAGTGAGCCCTCCTGATTTTACCCTCAGATATCAGTCTGGTTTCCAACCTGACTTTCCAATTTGATCCAAAATCTGAGCCCATGTAACAAAAGAGCAAGAAACCTGATGCTATACAAGATACCTCAGGTAACCTCCTATATGTCCTTTTAAATGCTAAAAAATCTACCTCTAGCAAAGGTTATCATCATGGACTATGCTTCCTGCTTTCATTGAAAAAAGAGTTTACTCCATTCTTATTTTGGAGAAGATACATCTCTGCTAAGTGAAATAAGCATCATCTGTGTTGCCCATTTAAACAAGGATGTGAATATCACATGGACTTTTCTGCGTTTTGAGCTGGAATTGGTTCTGAGTGATTAAAACCTGGCCAAGAGCTGCCTGAACATCCCAAGCACTTGGTGGCTTAGAAAATAAGACTCATTTAGACTTTTCTGTCCTAAGCATTGATAGCTCTGTTTGATGCCTGTGACTTTGAACTGGATCTGCAGCTTCAAAGAGGATCCTCTTCAGATGTTTCTCTTTCACTTAAAGCCTTATCTTTTTATCTGGTGTAAGTGGCGTTGGGCTCTGCTGCTTTGGGTGGGGAAGAAATCAGTCAAAAGGTACAGAAGTTGTGTTGTGCTTTGGTTCATCAGAGTTTGCCTCACCAAGCAAGACTGAATTCAAAGCAAAGGGTTGGACTTGGGTTTGTTTTTGTTTTTTTTATCTCTCCTTTCCCTTGGCAAAGTATGGATTTCAAGTTCTCATCACTGCCCTCCGCTGGGAATTGGGGGAAGTGCTTTTTTGGAATATTTATATGGAAAACCTTTTGGTGAATAGAGGGAGAAGCATGTGGGCATCCAGCCATTTGGGTGGCTATAGCCAATTTATGAGAGCTTTATTACAAGCTGTCCTGGAGAAAACTCAGCAACCATAGCTGGAATAAACAGCAGAGAAGAAACTGAACTGGGATGCCAGGATCTTGTTTGATTGGTAACTCAGCGAAGAAGATCATAGATGCTCCACATTTATTTAATTTCTGAGGGCTCAGCAGTGTACCAGCAAAAGGACACCTTTACCAGAACTCCCATGTGATCAGAGGATGAAGCTCTTTCCATGTGGCTCTAAGCAAATCACCCTAAAGACATGTTTCCAGCTTCAAAACAAAGGCTATAGACAGAGTAAGTCCAGTCTCACCTGCCAGCTAATGAATAAAATTGAGGCCAGGAGTAGGGTATAATTTTTTTTTACTAATCAGTGGAGCAACTCCATTAGGGATGTTGTGGATTCTCTGCTAATTGAAAGCTTGCTCTTAAGATTAGGTAAACGCAGGCTAAGCCAGAGCAGAATAACTCAATGAATGAAATACTTGGCAAAATTCCATAAACTGTTTTAAGTCATGGAAATAAGCAATTGCAATGGCCTCCCTTGTGTCTTCAACATAAATGAGTAATTTTTCAAAATAATAAGATGCTGTTTGAAATGTTCTGCTTTGTGGACAAATACAACTTAGTGACAAAGTGAGCAAAAGGGAGGATTCCTTTGTGATTATAAATTGGGAGAAGGGGAGAGAGTTGCTTGTTTTAATTTTCAAACCCATATTTATATATGTATGACAGAATCACAGAATCCTTAGGGTTGGAAGGGACCTCTGGAGACCATCCTATCCAACCCCCTGCCAAGGCAGAGTTACCTGGAGCAGGTGACACAGGAATGCATCCAGGTGGGTTTGGAATGTCTCCAGGGAGGAGACTCCACGACGTCCCTGGGCAGCTGTTGCTGCCCTCAGTGTAAAGAAATTCTTCCTAACGTTGAGGTGGAACTTATCTGTGGTTTCGTTTATGGCCATTGCTCCTTGCCCTGTCACTGGGCACCACTGAAAAAAGTCTGGCACCTCTTGGCACCTGCCTTTGAGATATTTCTGTGCATTTATGAGATTCCCCTCTCAGTTTTCTCTTCTCCAGGTGAAACAGGAGCAACTCCTGCAGTCTATCTTGGTAACAGAGATGCTCCAGACCCCTCATCACCTTTGTGGCCTCTGCCAAATCCTCTCCAGTAGCTCCTTGTCTTCCTTACACTGTATGTATCTCTTCCTTGTACTTATATAATTATAATATACTTTCCATTGATTCTCCGATTTTCCTATCCTTTTTTTAATATATATTTTCCTATACAGTAGTTCAAAGGGCCATCTACATTCATACAAAAAGAATATTTGAGCTTTTATGAGGCTCTGGCTTCGACATCGTGCTCCCATTTGTGTAAAACCTGAACATCTGACGCTGGTCAGATGGACCTATAAATTATCGGTATGGTATCGGATGCAGATGGAAATACAAATTAAACATAAATTAAAGGTTTATTTTGTGCGTGCCCCGTCCTTCCCCCCCCCCCCCCCCGGTTGCTGAGGCGACGGGCGGGGTGCGGCGGCGCCCTTGGCCGGCAGGGGGCGCTGCGGGCGGCGGCCGCGTGCCCGTTCCCGCTCCTTCCCCGCGGGAGCGGCAGCGGAACGGGACAGGGATAGGGACGGGGCCAGGGACGGGGACTGACTGGCCAGAGAGCCGGGGCTGGGCCGGGCCCGGGCGGAGCACAGCACAGCACAGCGGGACGGGCGGGCGGCAGGTGAGTGCCGGCGGCAGCGCTCGGGGAGCCGCCCGTGCGCCGTGAGTCACGGCCGGGCCCGCGGCGCTCCCGGAGCGGCTCCGGGCCAGGCCCTGCGAGCGGGGCCGCGGCCTCGCCCCTGCCCGCGGCTGCCCCGGGGCTCCTCCGCGGCTGCTGTCGGGGCGGAGCGGAGCAGAGCCTTGGCCGCGCTCTCGCCCCTGGATCCCCGCGCGGCCTCCGCGCAGGCCGCGGCCCCGGGGGGAGCGGGATCCCGATTCCCGGGGCCGGGATCCCGATTCTCAGGAATAGAACACCCCGCGTTACTGCCCCGCGGCCCGGTCTGTGGGGAAGAGGTTGAGCTTTTCGGCTGCGTTACCTGCGGTGAGATTTGCCGCGTCGGTGCGCTGTCGGTGCTTCCCTTGCAGTCAGAAAAAGCGATAAGGGTGTTGGTACTTCAGACCATGATGTAATGTTAAAAACACTGATTTTTTTTTCCATCCCTTGAAATAAAATTCTAGTTCAGGGAGAGTATTGCATCTTGTGAGAACAGCATTAACTTGATGAGGGCCCTTTTTTCGCTGCTTTCCCTTTTAATGCATGGCACTGACTGCAGAAGATCCTGGGCCCATAAGTGCTCTGGTATTACGGTAACCCACATGACATTCCGTGCTTGCAACCCTTTCTTTTTCAAAACTATTTGGTCCCATCTATAGCTCAAGTATTTCTGTGTCGTTTCCAAGTATTTTTCTGCTGTCAGGAGATGACAAGTGCAGCAAAAGACAACTAACCTGAGACAAAAGGAAAAACATTCCAATGCTTATTAATTTTGATGCTCTAAACCAAAATTAATATCGACTTCTTATGTTGCTTTCTAGCTTCAATTTCCATAGGTCTACTCTTTGTATTACTTGTATCTGATTCTGTGTTTTTTTCTTTTGTGCTCAAGCTTTAAAGTGGTTTAAAAGGCTGTCATTCCATAGGTGAAAGTCTCCTTGAGCTGATGCATTCCCTACCTTTGGAAGTTGTACAGCTATAAGCTTCTTAGCTGCTTGGCTTCTATATACTGAAGAGTCTAGGATTTTTGGTAAGAGAGCATGACTTTGTTAGTATGTTAAACATTAAAACTTGTTTCTGAAGGGCTCTGCTTCAGAATATCCAGTCTCTGACAAATGTCAGCAGGGTGCTGCAGACCTTCCTTGTAGGTGACCCTGAGTGCTGGAGTGCCTCGAGTCCTCACCTGCCTGTCTTTATGATGAACCTTCTTTTGTTCCAATGCAGGAATGTGAAACTGGACTTAAGCAGTTGTGTGCACTTCTTGTGTTCTTAACTGTAAAAAAAATGGGCTGGGGGGCAAGAAAGGGGAGTAGGAAAAAACTCTTGTATTTAATAGGCAGGTTTTCAAAATGCCTGTATTGTTCCATAAGGTCCTGAAAGATAAACTAGATAAAAAAAAGTCTAATTCTTGGATGTTGTTACTTTACAGTAAATTCAGACTGTTCAAAATGAATGAACATCCTAAAAAGAGGAAAAGGAAGACTCTACATCCTTCTCGGTACTCAGGTCAGTCTAGAGCTTGAGTTATGTACACTTTACTAAAGTTTATCTTTATTCTCAGAGTAATAACTTTATGAGAAGGGACCGCGTGTGCTAATATGTGGAAAATTAGTGACACAAATGGTGGATAAGAAGTTTTGGCTCGAATGTACCAAGCACCCACTCTGTGGGCTCCGTTATTGGGTTACTCTGAGTCACAGCATGACAGAATATGCTGAGTTGGAAGGGACCCACAAGGATCCATTGAATCCAACCCTTAGCCCTGCACAGACAAGCCCAAGAGTCACACCATGTTCCTGAGAGTATCATCCTAATGCTCCTTGAACTCCATCAAGCTTGGGGGCTGTGACCACTTCCCTGGGGAGCCTGTTCCAGTGCCCAGCCACTCCCTGGGTGAAAAACCTTTTCCTGATATCCAACCTAAACCTTCCCTAAGACAACTTCAGGCCATTCCCTTGAGTCCTGTCACTGGTCACCACAGAGAAGAGATCAATGCCTGTGCACCTGGACAGTTTTGTTCTGTACTCCCTGCAAATGAGGAAACTGGCTCAAGGTACAAATGAAGGTGATTGTGCTTACACACAGGGGAGGAATTTTGTAAAGGTTGGGATGGGGGTATCTGGAAGTGTTCAGCACAGAATGGACTGTGCTCCTGTCACTCCTCAGTGGGAGCAGAGTTTGATAGTGATTTTATCTGATACTCCAAACATCAGAAATGTTGTCAGGTGAGCGCAGAATTCTCCCCAAACAACAGGTAAAAATGTGAAGAGAATTTTGATGAACGTGAAATATGTCTGAAGCTACATCAGTGTATTAGTATTTAAACTTACTCTTTGTTTGTTTTGGTTTAGATTCTTCAGGTGCAAGCAGATACATAGATAATAGTGGAATTTTTTCTGACCACTGTTATAGTGTCTGTTCTATGAGACAGCCAGATACAAACAGAGGTAAGGTTACATTCTGGGGTCTTGTTCTGCAATTCTTTAGGAAGTGTGTCATGCTCCTATTCGTAGAAGTAAATAGAATACATGATATATAGAGGGTGATTTCTGAGCAGTGTTGTGATCTGATAGGCCTTAGACTAGTGGAAAGTGGTTTAATCGTTACAACTGAAATACAGTTTTCAAAGTAGAAACAATGACAACAGAAAGATCCTTCAGTTTTACATTTATAATGGTGATTAAACTACCTCAAATATCCACTAGCTAGGTAATGTAAAGCTGATGAGTTCAAATGAAATTTACCAGCAGTTGCATTGTATTGTACCTGTACTTATGGAAAACAAAATGCCTTTTTATAAAACATCCAGCAGTGGATGGAAAGTTTAGCAGAGCAAATGCAATGGTGGATTTTTATTTATTTTTCTTTTCACTCTAATAACTTACCCAGCAAGTCTCCAGAAGTCTTAGAAAGTATGATATTTTAAAATATGATGTCCAGAAATATTTAAGAATACTTTTTTTAATCGTGTCTCTTAAATGTAAAGCTTCTTTAAGGTTTTTTTCCATTACAATCAGCTGACTGTCTTCTGCTGAAATTTTAAAGACAGAGTGTCTACCTTTTGAATTCTTTTTTCTTCTGCGTGTATGGAAATAATTTCTAAGCTATTTATTGTTACTTTTTTTAATGTAGGTTATGATGTGCTTAGTATATTAAGATAAATTTATGCAACTGGAGTAATTAAATAGTAAATAAGATGTATGATTAAATCAAGGAAACACAACGATGTTAGTGTGGACAAATGATGACAAGAAAATCCTTATCTTACCTTTGCAGGCAGATTCCACAGTCCTGTGCAGAGCCTGGACACGGATGATGATGGGAGTCCGGTGCATGCCGGGAGTTCTCACTGGAGTGGGGCACAATCAAACCTGGGGCTGCACTGTACAGACCCTAAAAGGAAGGATAAAGGTAAAGGTCAGTGTGCTTGCAGCTGAGGTGCTGGGAAGGTGGAGAGCACAGCTGCTGGCTTTTAATGTAAGTGCTTTGCTTTGACAGAAGACGTGAGGCATTTGTAGTTTCTTGTATTTCTTTGTTAGCTGAACATACAGCGTAGTCTGGCAGGGGAAAAATAACTGCTTTTTGTATTTGTAAGCTGCAAATGACTGAAAAGTTAAATATAGACCCAGGTCTTTTGCAGTGAGTTTTTTTCAACGTTTTGTTATGTATTTCCTCCTGCAGATAAAGGTACTAACAATGGAATGTGCAGAGACTTATGTGACTCACCTATATTCAGTGACAGCCCCACAGAAGAAGAGAAACCTCTAGATATCCAAACGGTAGAAATTTCTACAACAGAAGTGAATGCTGTAGAAGTTCACGATATAGAAACACAGACTGTGTCACCTGAGAAGCTGGAGGCTGAGGACCTGGAGGAAATCCCCTTGGAGACCTGTAAAATCTTTGAGAAGAACCAGGCTTTGAATATCACAGCTCAACAGAAGTGGCCCCTGCTGAGAGCTAACAGCAGTGGCTTGTACAAGTGTGAGCTCTGCGAGTTCAATAGCAAGTACTTCTCTGATTTAAAGCAGCACATGATCCTGAAGCATAAGACATGCACAGACACTCACGTCTGCAAAGTTTGTAAAGAAAGCTTCTCCAGCAAAGTGCAGCTCATTGAACACGTCAAGCTGCACGAGGAGGACCCGTACATCTGTAAATACTGCAATTACAAAACGGTGATCTTTGAGAATCTGAGTCAGCACATAGCAGACACTCACTTCAACGACCACCTGTACTGGTGTGAGCAGTGTGACGTGCAGTTCTCCTCCAGCAGCGAGCTGTACCTGCACTTCCAGGAGCACAGCTGTGACGAGCAGTACCTGTGCCAGTTCTGCGAGCACGAAACCAACGACCCGGAGGATCTGCACAGCCACGTGGTGAACGAACACGCCTGTCGGCTGATAGA
This sequence comes from Corapipo altera, assembly GCF_003945725.1. Taxonomy (NCBI): domain Eukaryota; kingdom Metazoa; phylum Chordata; class Aves; order Passeriformes; family Pipridae; genus Corapipo; species Corapipo altera. The sequence goes on along the minus strand of NW_020884895.1, from coordinate 5,155,004 downwards.
GCTGAGCGACAGCTACAACAACAAGGAGCGTGGGCAGTACAGCCTCATAAACAAGATCAGTTTTGACAAGTGCAAAAACTTCTTTGTGTGCCAGGTGTGCGGCTTTAGGAGCAGGCTGCACACCAATGTCAACAGGCATGTAGCTATTGAGCACACCAAAATATTCCCTCACGTTTGTGATGACTGTGGGAAGGGATTTTCAGGTATGTTGGAGTATTGCAAGCACCTGAGCTCTCATTTATCTGAAGGGATTTATTTGTGTCAATACTGTGAATATTCAACAGGACAGATTGAAGACCTTAAAACTCATTTGGATTTCAGGCATTCAGCAGATTTGCCTCATAAATGTACCGATTGTTTAATGAGGTTTGGGAATGAAAAAGATCTTTTAAGTCATCTTCAGATACATGAGACGGTGTGATTGCTTTCTTTCCCTGTAATCAATTTGTTAGAATTGGAATTAACTTTTAGTCACTGAAATTAAATACAATTTTAATAGAAATTGTACAGTTCTAATGTTTTCATCTTTATATCAGCAAAGCATGTATAACAACTTGGTGTTGTGGATTTCCTTGTCTAAGGGTTTCAGTAAGAAAAATCACATCTACAGTGTGATGGATCAGATTTGGGGGGAGGGACAGTGGGAGTAGTTGCATGCTGTGATAGCAGTTCTGATGGTCATCCCACTCCTTCATGTTTAGTGTACAGGACCAGCTCTCCTGATAAAAAGGTACAAAACCAAATCCAATACCTAGTTCCATGCCTCAGTAACAGAGTATAGATCCCAGTTCCACGTCCAGCTCATGTTGCCCTCTGTGGCAGCAGGTCATTGCACTGGTGTTTAGCAGGTTGCACCAGCCTGCCGAAGATAAGGGTGTTCCAAAAATTCCCAGGCATGGACATCTCCAAATTCACATACCAGCCTTCATTTCCCACCTCATACTCTTGATAAGCTTTTAAAAGTCTCCTCTTTTTCTTGGGGTACATATCCAACCTCCTTGTTCACTTTGTTCATTGTTCCAAGTCCCATCTGTGGGACTATCCAACAACCCTCTCTTCCACACATGTACTACAGGATTCTCTTTATTTACCTTCAGTTCCTGTCTTTTAATGCACTGAGGAGACACACATTGCTTGTGTGTAGATTGGATCATGTTCTAAGGAGTAAGTGCAAAAGGAATTGCAGTGATCCAGGTGAGAATGCACAAAGTGAATTTCTTACATAAAAGTCTAATTTAGCTCTGACTGAAATTTTGTATGTCACCAACCTCTGACTAGAGCAAACCTCTAGGAGTCTATATTGTTATAATTCTGTATATTTATAATTAGCTTTCCACAACTAGTAATTTGAGGACTGTTATTCTGTAAATTTTAAACTTCTATATACTGGCGTAAAACACTGGTACATTACAAAATTTTTACTAATCACTTTCAAATTATTTCACACATTTGTTTATATTAGTTAGTGCTGTCCTACCACTGTAATCATTGGAAGTGAATTTTTACAGCTCATTCTGTAGCTGTATTTCCGAGGGGATACTTGGACAGTGAGGTCACTTAGATTGTGCTAGTTATCAGGGTGAAAATACCCATAAATTACTGATGGAGTTTACCTTTCTTTCTGCATTGATTGTAAATTTGTAATGTAAGATTGTCTAATGCAAGCTTTGTATAGAGATAATTAATGTATAAAAACATTTCTTGATCAGTGAGATTTGGTGTTATCAGCTTCAAGGTGTGCAAGAGTCTATGCATTGGATTTTTAAAGATAAGGATAAAAATTGGCTGAATGTTGTCAGTTTATGGAAGTTCTGATTTCCAGAAGAGTGTTTCTGGAATGTCTATGAACCAGTTAGTGTGTATTTTGTTATAGGATGCAAGACCATTTCTGTCACTTTGAAATTCTGATTTACTACTAAATCTTCTGTTTTGTCATTTAAAAAGGGCAACCTGAGGGTGTCCTGCTGTAATTTATTAGTCCCTTGTACAGAGAATGACAGTATCTGTGGTAGAATTGCTAATTTCCTATTTTGAACACATTCTTCCTGACTGGCTTAAAATGGTAGCAATAATATAGTTAATGAAACACTAATGAGAATTATTTTCTATATGAAAAGTTAATTTTGTTTATATATCCAAGAGGGGATATGCTGGCTTACTTGAAACCCTGTTCCTGATGATGACACACAGGTGGAATGGCACAGTTGAGCTGTGGAGAGAAGCTGCTCCAGGGGACAGTGACAAGAACTGGAAAAAAGGCATTAAAACACCAAACAATAAAACAAATGGGCTTAAGAAGTGTGTGTATTTGTAGATAAGCATTGTGTCCCCAACAGGAGAGGTGGTGTCTTGTACTGGCAGGGAGCCCTGTGATACAGCAAACTTAAGTGTTGACTCCTGAATAGCTTCATGTCTGTCTTTGAGCTGGTTTATTTCTAATCCCTAAACTGGGAATGAAAACAATACCCCATAGGAATGTTATGAAGCCAAATCATTCCAAACTAAAACACAGTGTCTAAATAGGAAGTGTATCTAAGGCTGTCTTAGGTCAGATTTTATAAATGAGGGACTGATGTTAGTATTTTTAATATCTATCAGAGAGTAAATGGAAGTGTACAGGAGTAACATGTCCTATGTTAAAGTTTTAAAAAGGAACACGAGTAGACTGTCAGTGTCCACAAAATCAGCACATTAAAGCATGGAAGATATTAAATAGTAGGAAAAATAGGTAATGAGTCTGTCTAGAAGTTGGAAGGCTGAAAGTAATGGCTGTGGACGCCAAGGACAGAGTGTTGCTGCCATCAAAGGAAAGTGGTTTATTTAGGGTGCTTTATTTAGGTGAAGCTGTAAGTGGAAGGTGAGTGCTCTGACATTGCTGCGCTGAGGTGACCTGGGAGCACATGAGCAGCTGCTGTGACACTGCCACAGACCTGGCACCTTGTAGCTTAAGCAGTTCATGTCATTCATCCCTGGAATGACAGAAGTGAACGGTGGTGACCAGGAGTATGCCAGTATTTGTTATTTTTCTCTGAGACAAGTAAGTGTAAGACATCCAGTTGTTCACTGGTACCTGCAAAGTTCGGCTGTTTCAGGAACAGCATTCTGACCAGAAGCTATGCAAAGTCGTGAGATTGCTTTGGCAAGTGATTTGTGTTTGATTCTTCACCTTTCAGACTTTTAAACCTTTAGGCTTGATGTGTGACTCCATAATTTTAGGGTTTTTTTCCAACCTTAACAAGTCTGATTCTGTGTGTTTTAGGTTCCTGGATTATGTTTGTTATTGAGCAAAAGAACTTTTTTATATGAAGCGTTGTTGGCTCCAAAACAAAATTTACATCCCAAAAATTATTCCAAGAATTTAAAATACAGCAGATTAGTAATTCCAAAATGATGTGGTCTCTATAATGCTCATTGTCACCGATTTTTTACTGTGGTTCTCATTTTCTAATGCTCCTCTATCAAATACATGAATTATCGGTGCTCTTTAGCTCTTGGAAGCTGTGTGTGATAAAACCGTGGTGCTGTGGACTCGATCCCTGGGTGCTTATCCCAGTGTTTCCCGGGCTCTGCCCGGCTCCATTTCGCGACCCGCCCGCGCTCAAGATGGCGGCGGCGGCGCCCTCAGCCCGCAGTAAAGATGGCGGCGCCTCAGGCGGGTTGACAGCGGGTCAGAGGAGGAGGAAAAGGAAGTGACGTAACGTGACGTCCACCCGTCCCGGCGGCGGAGACGGGAACCGCCGGGGCCGTGAGGGAGCGGGGGGAGCCGGAGCTCGTGTGGGATCGGGGCCAGCAGGGTCCGTGAGGGATCGGGGAGAGCTGGGGCTCTGTGTGGTACCGGGGCCAGAGGGGTCTGTAAGGGAGCGGGGACAGCCGGGGCTCCGTGGGGGGCCAGGGGCAGCGGGGTCCGTGAGGGAGCAGGGAGAGCCGGGGCTCCGTGATGGACCGAGGTCATCGGGCTCCGTGAGGGACCGGGGCCCGTCCTCGCTGCCCGGGGCACAGCGCTGACCCGCGGGCGGTGCGGAGGCTGGAGCCGCGTTTGATGAGGGAAAAGTCTCGTGTTTCCAGGACGGATCCAGATCGGTGCGAACTTTCGCCAGCCACTCTCGGCGCGTGTGATGAGGGCAGGAGATAGGCACGAACAGCGCAAACTGAGCGTCCTACCCTTCGTTGGTGTTCAGGGCTTTGATTTGGGAGTTTTGGCCCTTTTTTTGGTTTTGTGGTTTTTTTCAATGGCTGTATGTAACTTTTCATAAGTTGGGGGTGCCGAGTGTTTTGGTCACTTTTGCACACCTTCCCTTGCAGCAGCAGCATGGCAGAAGGCTCCGTCTCCCCGCTGAAGCACTTCGTGCTGGCCAAAAAGACCATCACTGCCATCTTCGACCAGCTGCTGGACTATGTCACTGAGGGGGCAGCGTTTGTGGAGGGTGAGCTTTCTCCTTAAACTTTACTTCGAGTATGTTTTGCAGCAGCACAGTGTACATTATGTTACCTGTTATTGTGCTGTTAGTATAAACACGCGCCTACAAAAGTAGCCACATTTTTCATTTGACACTTTTTTTTCTTTTTCGATGTGGGCTGGCAGGAATGCCTGGCGTGGTTACATAGGTGAAAAGCTGATTAAGTTACTGGCAGCGTGGCCTCCTTTCCGTGAGGGTGAAAGCTTAACCACCTGTAGTCCTGTTGTGTTTTCTTTTGCATAGAAGGAAGGACAAACATGTTCCCCCATTATTCAGTAGGAAAGTAGGTCAACATGATGTCATGCCAGGAGCCACTGGTCACACCCTCAGAGGTGTTAGCAGCGTGAAGGGGTGAGTGTGGCCACGTGGAGTTGGTTCCTCATCACCCCTGGGAGTTTTGTGGGGAGAAGACAGCCCGACTTAGCTGGTGTATCCATGAGGGGTCCTGGCTTTCCTTTCTGAAGGAAGCAGGTGTCCCGAAGAGCAGGGCAAGTGAGGACAGCAGGCTGTGTTCACAGGGTTACTGAATCAGCAGTTAGATTAGTGATTGATATGAAGTGATTTATGTCATGACTTCACAAGTGCTTGTGGTGGAGCTATCAAATTACAGGGGCTGATATCACTTTCTGTAGTGAGGTTTTGCTTGGTTTGTTTTATCACCGTAATTAAAATTCACAGTGATCTTTGTTGGCATGTGAAGTGCTGATTACCTGTGCCCTGTACTACAGAGCATGTACTCTGTATATGATTGCTTTTATGTTTTTCTTTTCTGTGTGTAGCCACGTACAGGAACCCAGAGCTTGAGCGTGTAGCAACAGAAGATGAACTAGCAAAAATACAAGCATATAAAAACAAGTTGGCAGTCATTGGTGAGGTGCTTTCACGGAGACACATGAAAGTGGCATTTTTTGGCAGGTAATGAACGAAATTACCACAACTTAATTTGATTTTTTTTCCTTGTAGAGCTTAATGTTTGTATTTCTAATTGAAATGCACTAGAATTAGTGCTTCATTGTAAAGTTATTGTATGAAATGTAGTACATAAAACCATAATTACCTAATTGATGCTGAATATTTCTTTGATGCCTTCTTGTTTCCTGACTGTATATTATTTACCTATGTCTTGTTACATGGTTTTCTTTGATAAACTTTGGAAAATAATTATCCTGTCTACATCCATTATTTGACTTGGTAAGGCCTGAGTTTGTTGTCATCTTCTCCAGGATGGCTTTTTTGGGTTTTTTTAAGTGGTGGTTTTGTTCATTTAATATTTTTTTTCTGGGCTGTATCTGTTGTTAAGTTTTGTTTGTGTTTGTTCACGGGTGCTGAGGAACTGAACTATGAGCTGTTCATGTTTCTGTATATAAGCAGCTGAAGAGAAATAGAGACAGTCACCTTGTGGGTTGTATCATTAGTCTGATAGAGCTGTGTGATGATGTGGAGGGATAACAGTAACAATGAGGTCTGTTAGTCCCCTTTCCTTCAGGGAGATTGATTTTTCTGTGCTTACGTTTAAGTGTGTGGTTGCATATTTTTATGGAGTATAAATCTTCATGGTTTAGTTCTAAAAATTCCAGAATTGTATTGGAAATAATGTGTACAACGGTGGTCTTGCCTTCATTTTGCTAAAAATAGTTATTTAAAGAAAAACTCAAAAGTTCTGGATTAAAGACATTTGTTATATCTCAGCCTTGATATTTCACAAAGGTAAAAGTTGAATACATTTACAAGCTGTGGTGTGTAATGAAAGTTGCTTTTGCAAAGGACAGAAGTTCAGAGCAGGAAAAAGAGAGTTTTCCTCTCCCTCTGATGTTTTGAATAAATTTAAGTCTCATACAGTGAGCACTGAACTTTTTCTAGAAGAAGGAGCTCAAAAATGAATTACAGTCTGTGTAACTTCATGCTGTTGTGTAATAGTTAAACCTCAGATATATATGGGTGAGGGGTAGAGGGTTAATGTGAAGTAGAACTTTGCTGAGTACTTCGAGTTGTTGCAGAATTTGGAGTTGGGGACCAGTTCCTTTAATTCCACACTCCTCACTCTTTCCTGGCCAGCTGTGCTGTGCTGGCCTGGAGCTCTGTACCCATAACAGCTTGTGCTGTTCAGTTCAGGACAAAGGTGTGTTTAATGTTGCTGTGCTCTGCTCAAAGGGCTTTTATTTTCTATCCCTCTAGAACAAGCAGTGGGAAAAGTTCAGTCATTAATGCAATGCTGTGGGATAAGGTACTTCCTAGTGGGATTGGCCACACAACAAACTGCTTCCTCAGCGTGGAAGGGACCGATGGAGATAAGGCTTATCTTATGACAGAAGGGTCAGATGAAAAGAAGAGTGTCAAGGTATGTTTCTTGAATGATTTCACACTGCTTTTTGCAGGATTTTTTCCTCAAAGGGTCTGTCTTTTAGCAACCATTTCAAGTCTAACAAAAGAATAAGGCTAACTTGTTCTGCATTTTAAAGTTCTTAATTAGGAGGGAAGAAGAAACAAATGGACTACTTGGCAGTTTTTCTTGGCTATTTCAGAGGAACAACTAAATGTATGTCTTATGGTAGGAGAGCATATGTTGAGTGATTTATTTTTATGGGAGTAAGAGTAAGTTCTGTTACTTGTTAAGGATTTGGAATGTGCCCCTAATTTGGACTTACGGTGCTTATCTTTCTGAGCTGCTGGCATTGGTATGTTAAACCTCTGAGGTAGATTCACCATGAATGCTCAGTGTCACACACTCCAGCACTGGAGAGAATACACCACTTTGTGTCTCCACAGAAAACCCTGTCTGAGTTTCAAGGCACAACTTGTTCTTTAGACACTGGGGGCTTGAAGAGCTTAAAAAAAAAATTCTCAACTATTCACCAGAACAAAGTATGAACTCTGTTACCCTTTTCCAGAGAGATCCTGTCCAGCTTTGCTTGAGAGGCAAATTAGACTGGTGTACAGACTTGTTCATGGTGCATATTCATATTTGTCTTCTCTTTCTAGACTGTCAATCAGCTTGCTCATGCACTTCACATGGATAAGGATTTGAAAGCTGGCTGTCTCGTCCACGTCTTTTGGCCCAAGTCAAAGTGTGCCCTGCTGAGAGATGATTTGGTTTTAGTGGACAGGTATGTGTAGAAATGATTTCTTAAAGAAATCAACCATTAGAATGTTTAGAAAAGAGACTAGTTTAGGTTCAAAAGTATTGAAAAGCTTTTTTTTTTGTTTGAAAGTACAGAGTTTGTTCTTTTGAATATACTGATGCCTGCCATCACCTCCCTGATTTTGGGCTTGTAGCAGTTGGAACAGTCAAGTGTCTTGTGACTGAGCTGAATAAGGGACTAGCTTTTGGCTGAGGATACTTTATCTAAAACAAACAGTATGGAAGCACGAATAGGGTTGTTGCAGCAACAACCTTTTGCCCATTTCCTCTCTTTAGACACTTCAAACTGATCATGTGAAGTATAAAGCAGCCTGGACTTCATTTTTAAAAGCTTCTGATAAGTGTCTACATACCAGAGTAGTGGGTGACCTCAGAACATGGTTGTGAGTGTCAGCTGTGTGTGCCCTGTGTTGGGCTGGCATTTCCTACAGTTGGTGTGTTGAAAGAATTCTGAAAGCTGCTGCTTTGTCTGTGTCAAATGAACTTATTTCTGGCCACTGAGGTATGGATAACCTGGTAATAGATTTTCAGACTTTTAGGTAATTTATACCTAATTTGTAAATCAATATAGATTGAATTTGAGAATAATTCACTTAGTTGTGAGTGAAATTTTAAGTATGATTTCTTCATATCCAACCAAATAACAGCCAGGGTGTATTCTAATAAGTTGCAGTGCTTTTGGTTCTGTCTCTAATCTTGTGCCTTTGAAATCACTGGTTTCTTGGGTGCATGATTTGATCTGCATGGTCTCAGTTGCTGAAGGTGAAATGTAAAGGGAGAGGAAAAGAGCCTGGATTCTGATAAAACAGGTACATGGAAGGAGCAAATAATCTCTTTACTGTTAAATTGAGGAAGTTTGAACCAGCAACAATTTAGGTTTGCAAACGTGACTTATTGCTCATATTTCACTTTAGTACTGTCAGTTTAAATAAAATATATAGTTTTAACTTCATTTTAGTTTCTTATTAAATCTGTGTACAGCTTTCATATCATATCATTTTAAAGTAAGACTTTATTATTGAAAAAAATATTTTATGTACCACTGTCTCTTCTGATTAAAATCTAAACCTCAGGATACAGGGAGGGGAACAATTCTGTGAGGCTCTCTGGGTTTCTGATGGACTACCTGTCACTTTCCTTGGCAATTATGCTTATTAATACTTATTAATTAGAAATTACATTTGTAATGAGTAGATGGTCTAATGAGCAAGTGACTGATAAATGCTAGAGGGTAATTGGCTTTTGCTGTGTTCACCTTAAGCTTGATGTAGGCAGCAGCCTCAAGGTATAAAGCTTTGTATCTTCTTACAAGGCCCTTAGGCAATCCCACTCTATTTTTATCAGTTTATAAAAATCAAGTACTCCTTTGCTGTGTAAATAAGAATTTGTGTTTTTTGTTCTCGACAGCCCTGGCACAGATGTCACTACAGAACTGGACAGCTGGATTGACAAGTTCTGCTTGGATGCTGATGTGTTTGTCTTGGTTGCCAACTCTGAATCAACTCTCATGAACACGGTAGGATGTGCGATGATTTTACACTTCTTCATTGAAATATTCAGCAGTTGCATCACGGAAATAGCTGAGACCTTTACTGGAGGTGAATCACTGCACTTGGATCTTGTGAATAGGATTTGGGGGTAGGAGGCAAGAAACCATGTGTATCCCTCACTAGGGAAAGGAGAACCAAGCTTCTTACCAGCTTTGCTTGCTGTGCCTTGAGGATCATAATTGTCCTTTAAATTTAAATTGCTTTTTGGATAAATAGATGTTGTAGTGCTTGTCTTGCTTTACAGTTTGTCAGTATTTCTCACGTGAAGACACTTGTATTATCAAAGACATTATAGAGTATTTCCTATCCAGAAGTTCAGTACAATGCACAAAGTAGGTGAGGGAAGTTAAATTTCTGCCTTGTTCCTCATGTGTTCCTGTCTCAGGAGAGGGCGAATTCCCTTGATTTTTAATACAATAGAGTGGAATGTACAAAGACAGTATTTCTTTGCATTCTAGCAAATAAGAATAGTTTGGTAGAAATCTGAGAACATAAAAGGAGTTTGAAAACATGACATTCCTATCTCCTGAGCTGAATCCACAAAGCCTCAAATACAAGAGATGTAATTTAGAAGAGGGGGAAAAGGAAAATTCTGGCAGCATCCGTAGCAAAGAGGGAATTTGATGTAACTGTGGCTTTACATTCCCCATTATCTCAGAAGTGACACTTTGGCTTTTAATATGGACAAAATCTAGAAGTTGTTCACATTATGTGCATATCATAGTTGTTGGGGTTTTTTAATTAAAGGAAGACGGGAAAAAAATGTTTCAGTGAACATCTGGTTGCTGTATAGAAATCTGGAAATAATAGGGAGCTGTGTGCCAGATTTCATTTTGGTGTAATGGAATAACAGAGAAAAGCCCAAATTTGATCTCTTTCATTTGTTCAGAAAAAGAACCACTGAAAACAATCTGAGATAATAAATATGCAGGAAAGATGAATAGCCTGTGTGTCTACTGGAAGATTCTGTTAATTTTGTTTTTATCTGCTCCTAAACACTCAGACACACAAGTGCTCCTCTGCTTTTTAATGTGATTTTTGGCCAATCTTTGTTCTTGTTGGCTGTGGCCAAAAGCTGCTGAACAGAAACAGGTTAGTCTGGCAATTAAAGTCATGCTGAGGTTTTTGGTTGCCTTGCCTATAAATCCTCCCTTGATGCTGAGCACGGAGGGAAAGGAAGTAGATTTCAGTCGTGATTGAGGTTTGGGCTCAGTAAAAAGCTCTCTTGCTCTTTCCTCTTTTTTGTTTTTTCAGTCTGGTAGACACAAATGAAGTTGCTTTTAACAATTAGGTAACTACTTAAAAGCATTTGTATTTTTCTTTGCATTGTGGCAAATGGTAATTTCTTCATCTGCACAGGTTTATGCTGCAGGTGAAGCATGTGACAACTGTGTTCTTATCCTCCGTAGGCTTTATTTTTGCCTCTTGCCATAACAGGTTTGAGAACACTTGGCATTATTCTGCCATATTATCACAGATGTGTTTTGCAAAACCATGCTTGTTCTAATATTCCCCCATAAATTCTCCTCAGACAAAGTTCTCATTTCTGCAGCAGTGATCTTCTTTGCACATGATTGCTCCTGGCCGATGGAGACTAATGGATCTCCAGTGCTGTGTCCAGGATATGTGGTGGTGTCCTGCTGCCTGAAAAAGCTCATGGCAGCACAGGGACCTCTTGTGTTTCAGCTGTGCTCAGTGGGGATTCACTCCATCACGAATTACTCATTATGGCTATGAAAACAGCAATGATGGGTGGTAGGTACAGGCAAGGGACCTAAATGCACCTAATTTTTTAAACTAAGACATTCATCAATGGCTTTTTTGCTGTGACTCAAGCCTTACATTCTCATGTAGGAAATGTAGCTTCTCTGTAGTTTTAACTGATGTTGCCTATGTGAAGAATATAGTTAGAGAATATTTGGGGTTTTTTTTCTTCTGGATATAAAAATCAGATTTGACAGGGTGATCAGGGACATGTTGGTAGTTCAAATAAGAGAGACTTCAGAGTTTTAGCCAGGCATCTTACTTAAAAACTGAACAGATCTTGTGTGCTCTTTCTCCCTTCCTCTCTTTCCCAGCAATGCTTTGAGTGTCACACAAGTGCAAAAAATTTTAATAGGAGGCTTGAAGTATCAAAGGAGATGAAGTTTGAGATGGTAAGAGTGAAAAAAGGAAGGAAAAAAATGGCAGTGAATGATATGAAGGACTTACAGAAAAATAGATCTTATTTTCCAACCTTTTCTGAACTATTTGTTCTGGAAGTTTTTTTGGTTTGTATTTGCACCCATTTTTAGTGAAGTTTGCAAGGTCTTTGACTTTCAGCGTTGGCACTGGTTTGAAGGCATTTGATGACTTGAACTGTCTAAGCCTATTTTGTGTTGGATATCTGTGGGGGTTAATGTTGATGAATTCTTTTTGATAAACTTTTAAAAAGCTGAATTAACTTCAGAGTCTGTTACAGAAGAATGTATGACTCTGGTTTGGATGTCTGGGGAGTTTTCTGTTTGTGTTTTAATTCTTAGGAGAAGCATTTTTTCCATAAAGTGAATGAACGACTTTCGAAGCCAAACATCTTCATCTTGAATAATAGATGGGATGCCTCTGCATCAGAACCAGAGTACATGGAAGATGTGAGTGAATTGGTGACTCTTATTTGGGTTTACAGTTAATTAAGACATATTAATACAGAAACACTAGCTTTGTCTTATTAATAAAAGGATAAGTTACATGGTCAGAAAATGAAATTAACTTATTCCTTGTTCCATGCAAAAAGCAGCCTGCAATTCAAGTGGCAATATGTGCAGGCAGCTAATACAATGGGAAACTTCTTTAGAACCTTATTCCTCCACAGTTAAGCTTGGTTTTTAATCTTCTTTGTATTACCTTCTATTTCTGTAGTGGTGATGCAGCCTGAGGGTACAGTTCATACATCTGTACCTGTGTAGAGTAGCTGGTGAAGTGCAGCGTTAGGTGTGAACAGTTCAGTGCTCTTCAGGTCTCCCAACAGCAGCCAGCCCACAGTGAGACTTATCTCTGTGTATGTGGGGAATGAAGTGTTTACCCCAGTAACGAGCTGAGGTCTCTGACAAATACAATTGTAGAAGGAAATATTGTTGCACCCAGCTCTGTTTAAATGAGTAAAGGCAGCTGCTGCCTCAGTAGGATTGGCAGCATCTGCTGTCTGAGGGGTGGTTCAGCATCTGTTCCTGACTCTGATTTGTTGACAGCTCCGTTTTTGCCTTTCCCTCATGAGCTTTTTACCTTTTCCTCAGGTGCGGAGGCAGCACATGGAGCGCTGTCTGACTTTCCTGGTCGACGAGCTCAAAGTTATTGATCCTGTAGAAGCAAGGAACCGCATCTTTTTTGTTTCAGCAAAAGAAGTTCTGAGTGCCAGGAGACAGAAGGCCCAAGGAATGCCAGAGGGTGGTGTGTAGGAACTGCTTTTCCTGAAATACAGAAAAATACCATAAAACCTGATAAACGAAAGTGTTTAAGATGCAGTCACTGCTGTGAGGTCTTGCTGTCTCCCTTATGGTCCATTATGTTTTGCAGGTGGAGCACTTGCTGAAGGATTTCAAACAAGATTCCAGGAATTTCAACATTTTGAGCAGATATTTGAGGTATTTATGATGGGCTTTTTAGACTGCCTGGGTTTTATTGCAGAGGTACCTTTTGCTTATGCTTAGCCTAATTTTACTGAGCATTACCCATGTTAGCAAAGGAGTGTAAGGTATTTAAACCATCTGCAGCTTTGCCTTTTCTGTGTGTTCTGTTCATCTCTTCTCACCTTGAGCAGCAGGTGGTTGTTGGAAAGGAGTATTGTTCAGCGAGGGAAGGGACCAAAGCTCTTAGCTCTTGTTTGAGATCTCAATACCAGTATAGTCTATATAAAAGGAGATGATGCCCTTGAAAAGGTGTGTACCACTTACAGCCATGTGCTGGTGAATGTTTCTAGTAAGAAATTCAGTTTCACCAATATAAATCTAAATATTTACTTGCACTTTTAAAGCCAGAGTTTTGAATCTATCACCATTATGTACCTCTTAGCTCTGTTACTCTGAGCATTAACACTGTTTTTGCATCCTTTGTGCTGTATAGAATCCACACTTCCACCTCAGTCTAGCCATATTCATAGTTGGAATTTACAGTTTCTGCAGAAGTAGGACTGGCTGGACAGTTGAGTGAGTCCTTTATGATAGGATCCATTTGACTTGCTGAATTTAATAACTAATTAATTAAAGCCATTCTTGGAGATCTTAAGGAGGCATCTTGGGCATGCCTCAATGGTTTTGTGTATGAGTGTATTTAAAAAAATCAAACTGTCTCTGAAAAGTATTTCTTCTTGCATTACAACAAACCCATCTGACCTTAGCAAAACTGAGTTATGTAGTGATGTGTGTGTATCAAAAAGGTTTTAAAATAATAGCTTGGTTTGGTCTTGCATAAGCAAGAAAATGTCAGACTAAAGTTTAAATTTAATCCTTATCCATGCTCTTATGAGAGATGACTTGAATTGTTGAAATGATTGATTCAGAGTACTGGCAGGGCCTGAATCCAGGAGGCATGCCATTTCTTGCTTGTGTCATCAGCTGTAGTCAAACATGCATTTTTGTTTGTAATTTTTGTCCTTAGAGTTACAGTAGGAAACTTTGAGCCAGTAGGAAAAAAGTGGAAATTTGGCTTCTAAATCAGTTATTGTTCATTATCGTGTTTTGCCATGGGCTGTACCCATAGCTTTTTTGACAAAATCTCTTATAATTACAGTTAAGCACTTAACACTTGGAATATTTCAATGTTAAGATGAATGATTACTTATTAAATGATGTGGTACCTGTGAGTGCTCAGCACATGTAAATCAGATGTCACAGGTTGGCCACCACAATGAGAATCATCCATCACAGGGTCATAACCATGACAGGTTTCTGTGTCAGAGGCTGGGACAAGGAACAATTATGTGACAGCACTGTATAGCCTTAAAACAACCTTATTTCTTGTTTCACATTCTGTGTTTCATTTGCTGCACACCTGCCTCCAGCCATGAGAGTGAATTCTGTAATGTTTTTCCCTGCTTAGTCGTGTTACATCCTGAAATCACAATGAATGGCTTTAAATAGGAGTGTGATCCCACCATTTGAAGAGAATGACAGCTGTGCTATATTAAGATTGCCAAAGCAATTTAAATTTTCAATGTCTGCTGTTGCAGCCTCTTTCACATTCAGGTTTTGTGGGCAGTCTCTTGAGTTATAGTGGCATTTTATATGCTTTTAAAGCAAGGCTGATACTTAATGGTTCACCAGGTCTGAAGTCTTGAAACCTAGCACTCAAATTACTGTCAGTGGAGCTGATAAAGTAGCTGACAGCAGCATGCTGTTGTCATTGGTTATGTTTGCCAGCTCTAGGCTAGGTATTAATGAAGAATATCATGCACCAGGTAGAACTTTTTGTGTTCAGTCTGGGAACAAACTGATACCTTGCTTTGTGCACTGCCAGACCAAATTCAGCCCTGAGTACAGCCTGAACACTTCTGCCTAAAGCACTTTGCATTTACTCTGTTTCCTGACAGAGGAGCTGCAAGTCTCAAGACTCTTGGATTACACTCCAGTGTGTGAAAAGGAAGGGATGAGAGCACAGATGCTTCTGTCTGTCTTTGTCAGACACTGATCCCTCCCCTTCCTCAGTCTGTCTGTCCTGCCTTTAGCTCCTGGTCCCTGTCCAGGTGCCCTGCTCAGACTTCCCAAACACCTCTGACACCCTTTTGTCCAGCTCCCATCTCTGAGCAATCTCATCACCTCGTGTATAAACCCATCCACGTGTGCTGTGTTCCCCCGGGCTGTATCTGCTGGATTTGCTCCTCCTGGATTCTCTCACTCTGCTTCTGTCTTCACTAAAATTGGGCAGCTTCTTCCTCTTTTCCATGTGGGCTGAGAAGAGGAACTGTTACTTCTCCAGTACTTCCACACTCCTGATTTTAGTGTCAGTTGATGGGAAAGCCTGTTCATTCCAGGACTGATAGGTGCTCAGTATAGCTAGAATCTTAAAAAAACCCCAAAATCTAGAAGCAGGCCACCAGTGCCACTTTGTTATGATATGAGAAGAATATTGGACTATTTTTGAAAGGTCTGTAACTACATTAATGCAGACTTGCGTGTGAGGGCAAAAATCCTTCCAAAAATACATGGTGTTTTGCAAAGCAGAGGGTGTTTAAAGTTGCTAAAAGAAAAGTTGCTGTAGACATTACTAAAAACACTTGTAAGCAGTGGGGAAATGAAGATTTTAGAGATTCATATAGTAGCTTTAAAAAATAATGCTACTTTGTATGTCAACTGTATTGCAGTAGAGGAAAAGAGGCAGTTTTAAAGGGTTGAATTCTTGGATCAATTCTGAATTTTTATATTATGGAATAACAGAAAGAAAGGGTGTCTTTTGAAATTTTACAGTGAGATACATGAAAACACCTTATCAAAGAGCAAAGAAGTGCCTCCACACTGCCAGTCCTTAGTGGATATCCTACATAAAACCAACCTCACCGTGCCTCAGGTTGTGGTGTTTCCCAAGTTTCTTAAAAAAACTGGTGTCAGAAGTGGTGTGGGGAGCAGTGGAGGAGGGAGGCAGGGTGGAACAGTGCTCCTGGCTGTAAATGGGAGTGAATGGCAGAGCCTGAGTGAGCCTCCCCAACCCTGCTCAGGGGTGGAATAATCTGTGCACCTAATGGCTGTCCTGTACTGGAAGTGGGCTGGAAGGTAACTGGTTTTGGTTACATTGTTGAAACACACCTTTTATCTTTGTTTCAGTAAATACTTATTTACAGACTAACAGCAAAACTGCTGCTGTCCCCCTCTTATCTTTCCCCGTTGTTTAACTAACCTTTGTGTTCTTCCTAGTGCTCTAACTTGGATTTTCTGATTGTGTTGTGAGTGACTCTCATCCTTTTATCTGCCACCTACTAACGTTGGGAAGACTCTTTGCTCTGTGCCCAGTCTAGCTCTTACAATGTGCTGATATTTATGAAACTCTGGCCTTTCATTGCTGATTTCTAGATCTGCTTCGTCGAGGAACAGGGAATATTTTACCCATTTTGTTTATTTTGCTTTGATTTATTATTTTTAGATAGCTGAAATCTGTTACTACAGCATATGCTAAGGTCACAGGCAAGGCTTTTAAAACCAGCCAAAATCTGTTTCTGCTATGAAAGGTGCATCCACAGATTGGGTAGGATTTAAAAATCCCATAGATCTGGATTAAGCAAACTGGCTGCTTACCTTGTTCCCCTCAAACACGGAAAGTGTGGCTACTTCAGGGTGCCTCAGTGCAGGTTGAATTCTGACATTTAATTGGCTCCGTAACTCAGGATGTGCAGTTGCTTGAAAAAAAGTCAAAGTGTGAATTTATGGCTTATTGCAACTGATTTGCTTTTGCCCAAATTGAACATTTGTGTATCCCTTTAGTCACTGTCCTGTATTTCTGAATCACTTTTTAGTATTCAAGATTGATTAATTCTGTCTTTAGAGCTTTCTCTACTCATTCATTTAACACTTCAGTAATCTTCAGATAAGCTAATATTTTAAGGGCTACTTAACAATTTTTTTTTATCCTGTGAGAAAACCCTTGTTTCTTATTCCTGCTTATATATTTTGTTCCTGGATTGTTCAGGTCAGTATTGACCTGAGCACGTCAAATTTCATTGACAGAACTGCTTCTTGAAACTGAGAACATGTACTGCAATGAGGAAAACTCAAGCCAGGCTGTATTACCAGTGCTTATGTTTGACATTTGTAATTCTGAAGAGATAGTTTGGAAAATTTTCGAAAGAGATAGATTTATCTTAAGTATTCATCAGTTTTCTTCTTTCTTTACATTATTGATTTATTTTAAAAGATTGAAAACCTCTGCACATTACTGTGAATGAACACGAAGGCAGATTTGCTGCTATAAACTCATTTGAGATTTCAGTTCTGTTGTTGTTTAATTTCTCTATACTTTCTCCCTTTTTATTTCCCACTGGTTTAAGTTCTTGGTAAAATTGGCAGCATGTGCTTTCTGACAGTGAAATTCCTGAGTGTGTTGGCATGGAATTGCAGTAATGTGTTGTGGCTTGGGCCCCTCGCAGGAGTGTATCTCGCAGTCAGCCGTGAAAACCAAGTTTGAACAGCACACTATCAGAGCTAAACAGATAATAGATACTGTGAAAAACATTATGGACACCATAAACGTGGCAGCAGCAGAGAAAAGGTAGGTGGGCTGGAGGGCTGGTTGGCTTTGATTTGTCCAGATCCTCTGAGGAGCCATTTCTGTGCTGGTGATTTTCTTGGGCCATTTGTGGACTTTAAAATTCACTTTTCCTGCTTGGTAAGAAACAGAAAACTTCTCTGGTGTGTCAGTGTGTCAGTCTTACCACTGTTGACTTGCTCAGTCTTGTCCTTGGTCTCCAACTTCCATACAGGGATCTTGGTTTTACTTTGTTGTTCTTTGTTACTGACTTGCAGTCCCTGGGTTTTCAAATCTTTTTTCAGAAATATTTGAAATTTTAAGTTTTTCTAGCTGTATGCAGCATGTCAGAGGTGACGTTTGGGCCTGTTTAACCTAAGTTTGCTGTTAACAGTAACACTGAGAAAATAAATGAGAGGATGTGGACACTAATTAGCAAGTGATAATAATAGTGTCACGGTTGAGACAAGCCCAAGCTAACAGAGTCTTGGCCTCTGGCCCTTTCCAGATTGTATCCTTAAATATCTGTATTTTCTCTTTGCTTTTGTAATCCTGTAGTGCTAATGATAGCAGCTTGTCTGCTCTGTCTGATAGTTCCATGTATCCTTTGAGGTTTGCATAGTCTGGGGTTTTTCCTCACTTTTGTTGCTACCCTTTGTCTGTTATACACAGTGAACTTGCTGTGACGTTTAATCCTTCCCATACATCCTTTCTACCTGTCAATAGTGTGTCCTTATGTTTCAGCAGACTCCACTGTGCTGTCAAACACTCATCCTCCCGAATATGTCAGCTTTTACAAACTGTTTACGTAGTGACTTGTCTCACATTGTCAGATCCCATGAAAACATGCTGTGAAATGTTTGAAAATTCTCTGATATTCTACTTCTTTCTGTCAGTTGACCTACCAAAATGTCTGTGGTGACTCCTCTTAGTCTGAATTGCTGTTTATTGTTTCTGCTGACCCTCAAGATGGAACTGCTCTAGATTTTCAGGAATTTTTGCTTAAATGATAGGTCAAGGAATTCTGAAGAGAGTTGTTAGTGCTGAGGTTTTTGCCACATCCCCTTTGCTTTGCATCAGACTGATGTCACTGTTAAGGAGCAGTTGAGTGCTGCTGGTGAGCAGCAGTTTGATCAGATTTATCCTCTTTTTTTTTTTTTTTTTTTAATCAGGATAGACTTAAGTTAAAGAGCTCTGATTCCCCACACCTTTTTTAGTTGCAATGGTGTACAGTGATAACAATTTGACTCAAAATGCTGGTTTTGTAAATACATCCAAACGCAGTAACTTGAGTTACGTTTGGTCAGTGCAGCCACGTTGCAGCCCCTCGGGGCAGTGTCTCTGCCTTGGTCAGCCACGGTTCCTTGTGGATTCCTCTGGATTCCTTGTGGCTGCTCAGTAACCATTAGCTGGGTATGGGCTTGTTTCATTCCTGGGAGAATACCTGCTGGTGATGGTGGTTTCCTTTCTGCTGCATTAGAGTCCATTCCATGGAAGAGCGAGAGGATCAGAAGGACAGACTGGACTTCGTTCGAAACCAGCTGAACATTCTGACCGAAGATACGAAGGAAAAAATCAAACGTGTTACTGAGGAGGTCGAAAACAAAGTAAGGAATGGCAGTGTGAACAACCTCCCACGTCCAAGTGTTGCCTCTTCTGTCAGGCAGCTCCTTTACGAGCCCACCCATTGAACAAAGGATGTTTGAAATGTCCAGTATGTTCCTTTTCCAACATAAAAAAAGAAAACCAGCCCTCAAAATGCCTGTCACGTAATTGAATCGTTTCTTGTGACAGTTCATGCAGTAGTGTGTTTTCACTCTGACTAGAAAAGGTAGGAGAAACATTTAAACATATAAAGTATTTTCTGTGTTCTTCCAGGTCTCCTCTGCCATGACTGATGAGATTTGCCGACTTTCAGTTTTAGTTGATGAATTTTATTCAGATTTTCACCCTTCTCCTCAAGTGCTGAAGCTCTACAAGACAGTAAGTTTTCTTGCATGGTTTGAAGTCAAGCTCTTTGTCTTTCCCTTAATTTCTACTTCTGTATTTTCATAATGTATGTAGCATTTTATGTGACACTTTAGGCATTGCAAGATTTTTGCTTTCTGACATATGCATATCTCTACCTCAAACTGGAAAAGGTTAAAAATATTTTCTGCTTTGTGTTTGGAAAGAAATTAATTTTTGTTTCAACCATCCTTTATTTACTTCCAGTAAATAAAGACCTAGCATAAATCATTTTCACTACACCTAAAATCAAATAGATCCAGAAATAAAATGAGCTTGCAAATACCCAATGCTTTTAATAAAAACTGGGACTTTTTTTAAAGTTCTGTAAATTCCTCCTCAAACTTAGTGTTTTTAAGACCTGTACACCCTCATTAGCCTCTTATGCTCAGGCTTTGCTGCTGAGGAATGACTGCCATAGCTCCCACCTCTTCCAGCCTGGTTGGATCACTTGGGAGCACTGTGTTTTCGGGACAATCTGTGCTGTCCCAGCTCAACAGAGTGTCCTGAGCAGGCCCCCACAGCAGTTGGTGGGAGTAGTTTGTCTCTGCAGAGCAGTGAAATTGGCCCCCATCAAATGACACAGTAAAGGCTTTGTAGGGCAGTAGGTAGGGGTTCAGTGGCTTTCCAGTGTCACAGGTTATTGGAAGTACAGACTTTTCCATGTGCCCCTTTAATGATTGCAGTCACAGGAGAGTCTTCCCTGTGTCATTTCAGTTAGGTTTTGGTGTGCAGTCGGAAAGCATGGTATTTCCATGGTAACCTGCTCTTCTTCCCACTGTAAGGAACAGTGCTTAGTGTGCAACATGTCAGTGCTCTGTATAATGTAACTGAGTATAAATTAAATGAGTTAAATACAAATTGGTGAGCATGTGTTCTCTATAAAACTTCAGGAACTGAACAAACATATAGAAGACGGTTTGGGGAAGAACCTGGCTGACCGCTGCTCCAGTGAAGTCAATCAGTCAATGCACCAGTCTCAGCAGGAGATGATTGGTAAGAGGAGGGAGGAGAACTGTTAACATTTCTCACTTAAAGACAATCTAAGAAAACTCGGTGTTAAATCATGATCATAAAGAAAATTATTTTAACATTGATGCTATAAATGATAAAGGAAAAGCCAGTATAGATCAGGACTGAGTGTTCAGCTCAGTGCCCTGACTTTGATACTGACCAGTAGCAGATGCTGGGGGAGAAGAACAATGAACCAGGGTAAGTATAGCAATCCCTCCCCATTTCAGGGACTTCTGAACCGAGATACTGCATCTGGATTAGTGGCTTAAGCAAGTAGCAATGGACCTGTCCTCTGGCAACTTGTCTAATCCTTTTACAAACCCATTTAAACTTTTGGCTTCCACAACAGACATATGAAATACACTAATTATTAGGAAATGTTTCTGCAGTATAATCCTCTCCCTAGGTCCCTCCAGATCCTGAATGCAAAGCAGATCATTTCACAAAAGACTTGTGCACTCCCTTTTCTTTCCTTTTTCTTTATAAGTAGTAACTTTATCGCACATCCTTCTCTACTGATCTGTTCCTGGTAATAAAGATTCAGAGCAAGATCATGAAATTATGTGAACCCTTCTGTCCTCTTAATGCAATAATGTTGCCTTTTCTGTATGGCACCACAGAACTGCTGGATAAATCAATTCTTTCTTAGTCTGTCCTTATCTTTTGACCATTGATAGAGGTCTTTCAGTTAATCTGCCCTTTTTTCCAGCAGTGCTTTCTTGGTGAGTTGATTTTCATTAGTGTTTTCTTATATCAGAGCAATAAATTGCCTGCTCTATTGGGGTCATCCCTGCTGAAATGCCATCGACTTTACAAATAAATAAATAAATAATGAAGTGGTCAGTTCAGATTCTTGACAAAGCTCGTCAGCAGTGCAAGGATGCTGCTTGTGAATATGCTCTGCTTTTAATTAGTCTTTACTGTTTGTTTTTATTTCTAGAAAATCTGAAACCATTGTTGCCTTCTAGTGCTCAGAATCAGCTCCACTTGCTAATTCCATGCAGGAAGTTTGACCTTAGCTATGATCTAAACTGTCATAGCCTGTGTGCGGATTTTCAAGAGGATATCATGTTCCACTTTTCTTTGGGATGGACTTCACTTGTAAACCGTTTCTTAGGTCCTAAACAAGCTCAGAAAGTACTCTTGGGACTAGTAGATCCAAACCTACAAGTGAGTGCTTCGGAGCTTGGGCTGCCATTGTGTGCCTTGTTTTACCTTGATGAGAATATATTGATTTTTACTCTTTGCCTGTGCTGTTTACATGCTTGCTGCTGCCTTCCCCTAGGCCCTTTGTTTGAAATGTTTTTGGTGAGGGTTGTTTTTATTGGATTACATTCAGGGTTAGAATGGAACTAAAAATCTCTCCTGAACTTTCTGCAGCTGTAACACAAGTTTGTTTTTCTTTGGATTAAACCCTTTAGATAGCCTGTTCCCTTCATAACTTTTGGATCCTTAGATCCAACCCTACATAGAAACCCTTATTTTAACCCCATGTCCATTGGTCAAGGACATGTCAAAGCCTCCACTGCTCTTCAGGAGTCCGGTTCAGGTTTCTGTGCTGAAGGGTTTTCTTTCAGTAGATCAAACCCTGAATGTATGAAAATAAAACAAAAACCCATCTGTGTAGTTCCTTGATGCTTTTTACTCAGGCTGCCCTGTTCCCATCTTCTAGATCCCTCGTCCTTTAGCCACCACCCCGTCTGCCGCCAGCCTGCCCGCTGTAACTCCAGAGAACGTGCCCCAGGATGACTTTATGGTTCCTTTGGTACTGAGTTTAGCCTCGCTGACCTCTCGGACCTCCATGAGCATCATCGTTGTTGGCGGAGTGGCAAGTAGCACTGGCAGCATTCCCTGTGCTGGAAGGGATGGCAGAGGCCAGGCTGGTCTGTCTGGTTGGGGTGCACCACAGAGCCTGTCAGGGACTTGACACTGAGCCAGATGCAGTGCCCTGGGTACCCACAGTCAGTCTGTAGTGAGAGAATCAGTTTAGCTACTCTGAGGAGAGCTGGGCATGTTCTCTATACCATAGATCTGTGTTCAGTGTCTGAATTAAATGGTGATTTAACTGATTCAGTTTGGATTTAGTGGGAGCTTTGCTTCCTCCTTCATGAAAGAGCAACAAGGCTTCTGTAACCTGCACATTCTCCATGCCAGTGAGGCCAGCTCATGGGAATGTAGCTGTGTTGCTCTGCAGTAATATTATGGAAACAATATGTTTTCTTAAACTAATCCGGTGAAAGGGGCCACAGAGATGATTTTTTTAAAAATGGCTGGAATTAGATTTAATTCTCTGGGGCAGTTTGTTTAAGCTGAAGAAGATTTTCCTTTTCAGATTTGGAAAACTGTAGGCTGGAAACTGATCTCGTTCTCGCTGAGCTTGTACGGGCTGTTGTACCTGTACGAGAGGCTGACCTGGACCACGCGGGCCAAGGAGAGAGCCTTCAAGCAGCAGTTTGTGAACTACGCCACTGAGAAGCTGCAGATGATTGTCAGCCTCACCAGTGCCAACTGCAGCCACCAGGTGCAGCAGTAAGTGTCACACGGGCTGTCCCCAAGCTGGGACAGGTGTCTGTCACCCCGGGGCTGTGGGGACTGGGTGTGCATGATGAGAGGAGGCACCTTTAGTGTCCCTTGGCATTTATAATGAGGAAGTTGGAAGAGAGTTTAAAATTACCACCTGAAAAGGCTGCATCTCTGTGTGGCTGTGTGAGCTGCTCTCTAGATGGTGACTCTCTTTGTCCAGCACCTTATGGTGGAGACGTGGGAGTTTGCTCCAGTGGATTGTTCTGCCCTTGCAGTCCCTGTAGGGGTGAGCAGAGCTTCTGCTCCAAGAGTTGGGATGGGCAAGTTCTGAGTAGCCAGTGCTGATTCTTCTGCACTGCAGAAGAGGAACTTGACAGCCTTTCTGAACTGTTGGATTTTTTTTCTGTGTTCTCTTTCCCAAATCTTTCCCCACCTGTCTCTGCAAAGTAATGTCTGGCTGATTGTCTCCCTCAGACTCTTTTATTGAAACAATTTATTTTGATTAAATTATTATTTCAGAAAATTAGACCTGCTGATGAAACCTAAGCCCCAGGGTGCAGAACACCTCTCCTGTTTAGCTCAGGGAATACTTTACTAGTACAGATTTCAGCTTCAGCAGAGGAAAGAGACTCACCCCCGTGTCCAGCAGCTGTGTGTCTCTGTGAGGACATGGAAGAGCTGGACTCAAACCAATGCTCCAGTGAGGTGAAGTAGAGAGGGGAGAGGATGTCTCCTCTCCTGGGGGACAGCCTGGGTGCTGGCCCAGGGTGGTAACTGGGTTTGTTTTCTGTTTGTGTAAGGAGGAGTCTTGGAAATGGGGTTGGGAGCATTTGGCTAAGGGGACAAGTAGGATGGGGTGCCTCAGTGGGCAGGTCTGGGGCACAGGGCTGCTCCAGCACCTCTGAGTCTAGCCAGAGCCTCATCTCAGGCTTGTACCTGTGGTTGCTCTATGCAAAATGGCCAGACATGATGTTGGTGTAGACTGAGGAGCATTTGGTATGTTTAAGGTTTCTTTTTCTAATTTAAAAAATGCACAGTTCTCCTGCTTTCTGCTATTCTGTAATCCCTTAAGAGCTGGAGACTTTGATTTCTGTGTTCTGCACACTCCAATGACACATGATTTTTGAGTTGTTTTCTTAATTTTTTTTGGTACCACAGACTTCCTTAAATCATGATTACGAACTTGTTTTCCCTTTAGGGAAATGGCCACTACCTTTGCTCGGCTCTGTCAGCAGGTGGATATTACCCAGAAAAACCTGGAAGAAGAAATTGCTAGGCTTTCCAAAGAAATAGATCAACTGGAGAGCATACAGAGCAACTCCAAGCAGCTGAGGTAAGTCTGGGTGTGACTGGCCAAAAGCATGTCTTAGCCCTGCTGCCTTCACAGTGATCCATGCCAGCTCTTCCTCTGGAGCTGAACTAGGCTGGCTTAGGTGCAGAAGGGTGTGCAGAGATACCCTGAGCAGCTCTGGGTAAGTTAAATAAATGTTTGCTGCTATCTTGGTGAATCAGCAAAGCTCCAGAAATACTCTTTCTTTGATCATCTTTACCCTTGTCTCTCTTCAGTGTATGGGAGAGTAGCCTTTCTCCAGAATTTTAATCTCCTGTAGGTAGCTGAGGTTGGCACCTTCCCAAAGCACCCTCCCCAGAGCAGGGGAGCAGCTGTGCTGTGTTGAGTCACTCGGTGCAGTACTGGTGTTCTAGTGCCAGTAGTAGGTGTTTGCAGAGGAGAAACTTCCAGCAGTTGGTGCTTTAGGGATTTGGAAGCAGCCTCACCCATAGTTTCCTGTTCTTTCCCCCCACTGTAAGGCTGCTCTGGCTCTGAGCTGCTGCCTCCTGGACTTGAGTATCCACCACCACTGTGGGGTGAATATCTGGCATGCCCCACACACCCCTTTGAAAAACCTGCATTTAGGTTGTGTTAGTGCTGTGGGTCTCAGTAGAAGAATAGAAATGAAACACAGACATCGATTCTGGTTTGGGATGTTCCTGCACTGAAGCAAATCCCTTGCTTTTGTTTTGCAGAAATAAGGCCATTCACCTTGAGAACGAACTAGATCGCTTCACAAAACACTTCCTTCAAAAGAGTAAATAAAATGTCCTTGCGAACCTTCCCAGTGATCCTTTGTAGGGCAAAGTAGAAATTTTACAGGTGACACTTCTCCTCTGTGGAGCCACATGAAATGATTTATATTTTAAATGTTACTCTGATTACACTTATTGTAAAACTTGGACTGTGATGGTGAACCAGACTGAAGAGCTGTGCTACTCCAAGTGTTACGTTTGTTTTGCAGATTTTGGGTTAAAAATTACCTTTAAACACTAAATTTCTTTGGGCACTTGACAATAAAAACCCAAATCCTCACTGGTTTGCATTAGTATGTAGCAGTGGCAACTCTTACTTCCTGGCATCCAGGAGCTTATGCAGGGCTAGAGCTTATCACAGTCATCACTGTCTCCTTTCAGCTGCTTAGGAATAAGCCAGGGATGGAGGGTGCTGCTTTTCCATGTGGGTGTGATTTTGTTAAGTGAAGGGAAGTACAAACTCTGGAATGGGGAAAGGACTCCTGACTTGATTGGAAAGCAAGTGCCAGTGTGCTGGGCAGCAGTTCCTCTTCCTCAAAGGGCAGTGAAAGATGAGGGCAAACTGCATTAATGAAATGCAGTGGATAGAGGGGTATCTGGCCACGACACTTAGCCAAGAGGGCACTGGTTAAGTAAAAATGAACCTTTTCTTGCAGTTGTCAGAGCAGTGAAATGGCCCTTTGCCTGTGAGGGCTGGGCTGGAACCATGGTCAGGTGAGCTGCAGGTCAGAGCCAGGCACAGGAAGGTTTGCTGAGATGGTCTGGTCTGGATTGGTGCAGGTTGGGTGGGGAAGCTCAGGTGTCAGGACTGACCTAGAGCTCCTGCTGCTGGACTCAGGGAGTACAGGAAGAGATGGGCTTTGACCATGCCCTGACCAGTCCCTTGGTTCTGCTCTAGGTGACACTCCAGGCAGGTGTGCTGAAGTCCTTTTTCTTTGCTCACCTCCAGTAATGAAAAGCCTCTTTTTTAAAAAAGGAAAAGATTCTGCTGTTGCCATCTGCAGTCATTCAACACCTACTTTTTTCTAACTAGACTTTTTAAAATTATTTTAAAAGAAAAACCCTTTTCAGAGTATTTATGTATTTTTATGGCATTTATTTAACATGACTAAATGAAATCCTCAGCTCCAAGGTGTTGCTGTTTTCCAGTAACTAAGGGCTATCTTACCAGGAAATGGATGGAAGATGTAATGTCAGAGGAGTCATGGGAAGACAAAGAACAGTTCCACCACTGTGTTGGGGTGTTTGGTCCTGTGTTCTTGGGGGTTTGAGGGAAACTCTGAAATCCAGCTGTGAGTAACAGCCTGGCTGTGGTGTGGTGAGGGCACAGCTGTGTATCAATGCTCTGTTTCTGGAGCATTTTTATTGACATTGTATCAAGATAAAACTTTACATGCATGTGTTCTACACTTGTTTATTAAAAAAAGTACTACCCCTGTGCTCTATTAAGTTCTTTGCAGCTCTGTCCAAGGTGAAGACCTGCACCTCACTCCCACAGGGAATGCAGATCCAGGGTAGGTCCCAGCTGCTGAGGTTGCTCCATCTCCCATCCCATGTCCCAGAGGCTGCTCTAATACAACACTGACAGGTGACCCAGGATGGTTAAAAGCACTTGTTTATTGGTTACAATATCAACTCATGGCAACATCTTTCACTGAGCCACTGTACAAATACAAAGAAAAAGATCCATCCTGGAAAAAAAAAAGCTATAAACAGAGTTCATAGCAAGTGATTTTTTTGTCACAGGGAAGTCTTTTTACAACAGCACTGTTAAAGAACAAATGGCACAAGTCCCTGGTTTTTTTAATAGCTTAAATAAAAGCTTTAAGACTGTTTCTGAATACATACACAATCCAAAGGCAGTGCAGAATCACTTCATAATTGGTAACATTATCAAAGTTTTCCAAAGTAGTCAGCAACAAGTAAAAACAAAACAAAAAAAGCTGATGAGAGATCCTGGGAACTAAAGGCAAAGTAAAATCAAGCATGTTTAGAAGCATTTTACTTTGGACTCCTTTGGATGTAATATGTACTACAAGTGTTCAGATGCTTTTATTAAAAAAAAAAAAGGAGAAAAACACAAAGAGAGCACCATTGTGTAAGTAAAACAAAGGCTTGAAATATCTAAGACTATTCCACCGAAGTCCATATTAGTTAAAACCTAAACATACTGTGTGGTATAAGAATGTCAGGCACATGTAATCTGTTATCAGTTATATCAATTAGTAACACTGTTCACACATTTACCATAACAACACTGCATTAACATTCTGCATGTATTTTACATAACCAGCAATTGGATAAAAGGCTCTGGTGCCTCTGAAGTGTAGGAGGAGTGTGACCAGCATGCATGCCAGAGTACTGGATACACAGTGCACCATCAACCCATGCTAAGTACTTGTACAGGAAATGCTATCTCAAAACCAGCCATTCTGCTACACAACCATTGATACCAACTAGTCCAATTAGCCAATACTCTCACCAACATCTTAAAGCACAGCACTAAACCTAGTGGAGGTGACAGTGTCCTCGAAGAGGACAGACTACAACTCTTGGAATGTTTTTCACAATGTTTTCATTCCACCTTAAAGTAATTAATGTGAACTTCATCGTGGGACAAGCGGTTACACAACTGAAGTAAAGAGTTAACTATTTCCAACCCATGCATTACATAAGGACACACTGGGACCTGCTGCTGCACCAGGTCAGCTTTACCAAGGCAAGGTCAGGCCCTGTCCATAGGCAGGGAAAAGCCTATTTATTCTCTGTTCCATTTCCACTGGTACAAATCTCATCAATATACTGAGCTGTCAGCTCTGCCAGGTGCTGCCCCTTCTCTGCAGTTGAGCACGGCAGAGGGCGCTGACGTTTGGAAGGAAAAGGTCTGGAGACAGATGGGAACAGGCTACTTTACTGGAGTACAGAGTGCACATCAGCACGACGCCGCAGCAGCTTTCTCCTCCAGCAAACAGACGCCCGAGTCTACACAGGAACAAGCCCAGGCTGGGCACTAACCCAAAGGGAGAGCTCTCTATTGCAGAGTTCAGTCTTGTAGGAAAACGCTGACAAGCTCTACCTGAATAAAACAAATTGTTAACCAAGCACATGGTTCTGCTTCCCAAGCCATGACCGACTGCCTTCAGAGAAGAGGCTGGGCAAGAGCAACCCAGCCACTGTTTGGCACAATGCTCCTGGCTACTCCATTTCTTAATAACAAAACTTACTTGAAATTCAGCTAAGGATAGAGTTTGGCAACAAACTGTGAAAGCCAGTGAAGATGTGCCCACTAGTGCTGCCAGATCTGCCGTGAGTTTGCTGTCATGGGGCAGTCAGGAATCACAGGAGCTGGACACTTGACCCCATGGTAACTGTGGGCACACACCAGTTTCCTGGAGATTCAAAACTGGGGTAAAACCTTTTAAGTAAAACCTACAAAGGGCCATTTTATTATCTTCCTTGTATTAGGAGAAGTCTAAGCTTTTACCATTGAAGCCACATCCATTTTATCAGGGGCATTGACCTTGAGAGGTCAGACAGCCGTTTAACAGGAATGCCATTGCCTGTGTGAGTCACTACATGGCCTCACACAGCACCTGTGGTACTTAAATCTGTAGGCTTAAAAAAATAACCCAACTCCAGGGCAGGAACGAAACGGCAAACGTCACATGGGCAGGATCTATCACGGGCTTTCTCCAAGTTCCCAAGATGCACCAGATGCTGTTTTCCCCGCCGTGCTCGGGCTTCTCCAGCGTCTCCTCATGCGCCGACACAGGAGCCCCCTCGGACCTGGGGCACTTCAAACCCAGGGTGACCAAGGAGCAGAGGCAGGCAGGGCTCTGTGATGCCTTTGGACACCTCAGCAAGTGGTTGGCATTCCTTAGTATTTATTTTAAAAGCAGCTGAATCCAACAGACAACAGCCATCCAACAATGACAGTGAAGTTATTTGCAGTAATAACCTTACAAGAGCCATTACCACGGTTACAGGATACCTGAACTGGTAAGAAAAGTTATATACAGCTGTAAAATTGGGTTTGGAGTTTCACAAGTAGAAACCAGTTTTAATACCAGAATGTAAAAATGGCACCTGTCTTGGCAAAGGTGTTGACTAGGAAATTGGTTCAAAACACACTTCTATGGAAAAAAAGTTTTTTAGAAAAAGAATATTTTCTTAAAATTCTTCAGTAACAAATTTCCAGAATGATTCACTCAAGGCAGCTGTGAGTTACAAAAAAAAATAATAATTGAGTGTAGCACTAAAAAATAAACTGAGTCTGCAAGATCCCAAAGAGCTGCTCACTTAAGAGTTACAAGAATTCCACAATAGTTCTTTTAATGCAGAGAGATCGTAAAGCAAAACGCTGAGGAACTCCTGTGAGACACAATACAGTGGGATTTTGGTCCTACACCACAAGGCTGCTGTTAGGAAATGTTCCTTCTCCAGCACAAGAGGTGCCTTTTCCTTATTTTAAAAGTGAATTTACTGTGATGGACTGGTACATTTATTGGCACCTTCACCATTATAGACATGGCAAGTTTACAGGCACAGTCTGGAAGTACTGAAATTTAAGATTAAAAATGTCAGAAACTTGACAAATAGTCATCTCAGCCAGAAATCCAGTTGGATATATTACAAAATTCTGGCCCTTATCTTGACTACCTGACCCAGAGACACCCAGGCTCCCCATCAGTTCCGAGGAGCAATAACTAATATCATCTTCCAACCTGGTGATTTAAAATTCACGTTATTTTTGAAGTAAGTCACTTAAGAGAAGCCAATAGACTTAATCCCCCTTTCAAAAAAAGCCACAGACGTTCAGATTCCCAAGGGAACATCCACTGTTCAGACAGGCTGCCAGGCACCAGAAAGTTAAGCAACCTCCCTGGGCAGTTTCATATGGGCATCAGTCACTTGATTTTCCTCTCTCTACACTCAACTGTACCTGATCAGATTTATAAGCAACTGACATCCAAATCAGAATCAAATGGGGAAAGGAGAGGAAAGGGCTATTTACAGTGTTGGAGCTGCAGAACAACTGGCATCCAGTAACCCCCTGGCACAGCCCTCAGTGACCACAGAACGAGCACTGTCAAGGTTATCGTAGGAAGTTCTCAGGGGTCACAGAGGAGCATTTCAGTTACACAATTCCTTTGATAATTTACTGCACAGAACTGACAACAAGCACTTTTGACTGTGCTGTGCTTTGGCAACCCCCGAATTTGGAGGGGGATTACAGGCGATTAACTGCACAGTTAAATCCTCTTTAGGAATTTAAGCAAAGTCCTCCTGAATTTCTCAGCTGGTGTGGAACTGAGCAAGCTCTGCAGAGGCACTGCTCTGGGCTCCCAGCAGCAGCTGAATCACTGTCAGTGCAGATCAGCTGGAGCCTGAGATGGGCCAAACCCACCCCGTTCAGCCAGAGCTGAGCACTCAGCTACTGCACGACAGCAGCGACCACTTGGCTTCTGTACCCACGGACTGCGTGGAATAACTGATGCAAAAAGCTGCAGGAAGGAAGCTGAAACTTCTAGAACTGGAATTATTTTATTTTCAAATTAATTTTGCTGTTGTTGCAAGCCTGCCTGGCATTAACTCCTTGGTGTTTGGAGGCCATGACTGCCAATGGATGAACCAGGAACCACTGGCTTGAAGGAAGAACCCCCCTGATTAAAAATAGGCAAGCAGGTCAAGAAGTGAGTGAATAAGGCGGTAGGTATTAACTGGGAGTCTCCAGGGCCTTTAAAAAAGAAACCAAATGCCTTCCATTATAAAAAACACATACATACCATTGGCTTCACTTTATCTACAGTAAATTCACAAAAAACATTGAAAACAGCAATCTAGTTCACCCACTACAAAACTCAGAAGTGACATCTCAGGTTAAAAGCAAAGCTATAAATGTAGTTCCTTAAAAAATGCAAACATATTTCTTTACATACAGACAAATGTTACATGATTGGCTGCTATAATGTGTATATTCTGTTATGTACAAAAAAAAAGTACAGGATTAGCAGACTGAGCACAAGCAAAAACCCTTCAAGGACAATCTACCCAAACCACCAAAAACAAAAAGACTGGCTCTTAGTTTGTCGGTCACCATGATTATGTGTGCTGGCCCCTTTTAAAAAGTCAGTGATTTCTTCCCCCCTCCCCTATTTCTTCACTTGATTTTTTTTTCTAGTTTACAGAAAGCCTTTTTGTGTAATAATCAGTGAATAGAAAAACTTCACCTGCAAATACAAGGTAGAAATGTTATTTCACAGCTATAGGCTGCAGCATTGATCTCTCCAGATCTCAAATGGAGAATGTACATGTTTGGCTCCCAGTTAATTCCAGATTCTGAGAAAACTGTCCCAAGACCCTGTAGCTACAGCCATGCCGTCATCAGTGACACCTAAACAGCTGACACGGTTGTCATGGCCAGCCAGGACACCTGGAAAAGAAGAAGCAATGGAAGTTACTGACTGCAGGATGTCAAGGACTTCAGCTGTTACTCTGCTCTCCCAGGCAAGTCTTAAATTTACTAAAAGAAGTTGTAATGCAGGATTTCATTATCCTTTTTGTCTTTACCCTGAAGAACCATACAGAACACAACAAGAAACTCAACAATAAGGTTTTTAAAAACATATACACACAGTATTGCCTCCGTTTTTCTTTCTGCCCTCACAAAGTAATGTCTCCTTCCTGCCCCAAAGATGTCCTCATCCCTAATCAGGTTGTCTGTCTCCTGCTTTCAGCAATGCTGTCCACAATTTCAGCCATCGAGTACTTCCAAAATCAAATGTGATGTGTCCTGACAATCTCCAGGTAACAGGAACCACCCTGAGTTTCCCAAGCTTTTCAAACCCTTGGGATCACAAATCCCCCACATATCATGTCAGACTATCAGAAGAGGAGCACTATCCTGCCTCTTCCCGCTTTGCTTTTGCTTTTCCCTCTGCCTGTTCTTGCCCTTGTCTGCTCTGCCAAGGTTCCACACCCAGAACTCAGCTACCCACGTGTCCCTTAAGGAAAAGGATCTATTTTCAGTCTGAAAAGCAGAACTGATATTCAGAACTGAACCAGGCCCCAGCATTTAAGTTCCTGTAAGTAGCACAAAGAAATAGCTGCGCTATAAACATGCTGTGTCCTGACAGAAGTGACTAATTCAAGGACCAGAAGTGTCCACCTCTCTCCCAAGAGGAGGAAATGATGGTCCCCAAAGCAAAAAGCCTACATCAGAATTACTGCCTCTGAATGGGTGCAGAAGTCAATGCAAATGTGTAATTTTGTATTACTTAAATTCACATACTTCTGTGAAATGCATTTTCTGCAGATGCAATGTCATTTTGGAGGCTGTTCCTCAGCCCCAAGAGCCAGGATCTCCCAGCACAGAGATCTGTAATGGCTCATTCCCAAAAACAGGCCTGTTCCACTGACTGCAGCATTTACTGCACACACCAGAGACAGAACTGAAATGCAGTGTAACTACTGGAACACAGAACCAAATGCAATAAAAGGGTGCCATTCCAAAAGAACAGTGTTAAAAGGAAGCAGGCAGATTCCATAACACCAGCAACAGCACTGGCAGTGAACTGGTTTTGCATTCTGCACAGAGTGTGAACATCCCCTGGGACAGTTCCCAGCAGTTGTGTGTCCTCACCTGCCCTCTCCCCTTTCAGGGTGTCCCACACGTTGCAGTTGAAGTCATCGTAACCCGCGAGCAAGAGGCGCCCGCTCTTGGAGAAGGCAACGGAGGTGATCCCACAGATGATGTTGTCATGGGAATACATCATCAATTCCTGATCTGCACGGAGGTCAAAGAGCCGGCAAGTGGCATCATCAGATCCAGTGGCAAATGCATGTCCATTAGGGAAAAACTGGAAGTTTTAATTAAGAGACAAGAGTTTGACACCAGAAAAATACATTGTTCATGCAGGAGTTTAAGAACATCACAGGATTATTTTGCCGGGGTGACCAGAGTGGTTTATTTTAAAGAAATATATGCATGTTAAAAAACGCACATAAACAACTATGCAAGGAAACCCCTCTGGAACAGTGCTGGTGACAGCTGAGGACTGGAATTGTACCCAGCCAGTTCCCACGTGCAGGGTAACAGGAGTCACAGGGGATGCAGCTGACTCTTACAGAACAGAGCAAACCTCAGTTCTGTACATCCTGCCTGCGGGCCAGGAAGACCAGGAGAAGTGGAACATGATGTTCCATCCTGAGCTGGTCAGCCAGGTTGGCTCAGCCAAGATAGAAGATTGTAAGCAATTCAATTTCAAAAAAATCTACTCCAAATCCGAGTCATCCTCTCAACATCTGTATTGATTGAAACGGGAATGGAGAGAGCTCAGCACATCTCAGGGTCCAGGTCTAAGTATAGGATCTGCATTTTTGTACTGGTCATGTGTTCGGTATTTTCTCAGCCTTAATAATTTTTCATGTTTATCAAAAACAGATGCAGCTTAGACTTAGATTTCATTCCCTATTTACCAGGGTTTGTATCTTGCAGATCAGAACATAGTGTTACTATGACAGAGAGGAAATATAATCCAGTTTATAAATATTACCAAATTATTCCAGGGAATATTCAACATCAGGACTGATTTTTAACTCTGCCTTCCGGAATATTTTTCTGAAAGCTCTTTCCAAAGAAAATATTAAATACACTTTTGTTCAACCAAAACCTTTAAGATGAGGACACTTGGCTGTTTTGCACCCTCTTGGTATATTGCATTTATCTGCAATTTTCAGTTTTTAGCACATTGCTACACTGCAAAAAATCTCCCTAGTCCATTCTTCACTTCTTAAAAAAAGTGATGTCTCAGTTACTGAACAAAAACACCGCTGAAACTATCCCAAGAACAGCTCAATGCATCACAGATAATGGCAATAATAATTCAGTTACAAACTAGATCATAGTTCATTAGACAACCTTCTCCAATTTAGCAGTCCCTACCCTAACTAATTGATTTTAAATCAAGGTAACTCAGTAGCTGAATTCATGTAAATACAGCCTTTATCCTCCCCCTTTCTTCCCACGTGGAAATACAAAGGATCACTTACACAAACTGCATTAATATCTGACACGTGCCCTGTGAACGACTGCCTGCACATTCCATCCCGGATATCCCAAAGCTTTGAGGAGGCATCGCAGGCACCCGAAACAAAAGTCCTCATGTCTGGACTTAGGGAGAGACTCATCACATCTCCAGTGTGCCCAGTGAATGTGGTGGTCTGCTGACCAGTTTCAATGTCCCACAAAGCGCTGCAGATAAAAGGTTACAACGTTAACACCGTGTCTGTGATTATTTCAGAGTTCAAGTTTCAAATACAAACAAAGGCACTGGAGAGAGGAAAAATAATAAAAAGAAAAAGGGGGTGAGGGAAGGCCAACAGAGCTCAAAAACTCACCAAGTGGTGTCTCCTGAGCTAGTGACAATTTGGTTGTCATCTAGGAAGCGACAACAGGACAAGTATCCTAAAAACAAAACAGTTATGTTAGTTTCCAACCCAGGAGTAATAACTGCAAGTTTAAAATCCAAGAACAGCATCAGAATTCTCCCCCAGCCAGTGTGTGACCAGCAGTACTGTTGCACAGCTCACAGCACACCTCAGAGTGAGGTGGTTTCCTGTGGTGCAGTAACGAACCGAAGTGGAAGAAGACCATGGCTGACCTGTGTGTCCCGGCAGCTCCCGGCTCACCCGCACGTTCCCCTCCCTGGTTTTCAGGTTGTATATGGAGCAGATGTTGTCCAGGCCACCACAGGCCACGTAGTTGCCAGAGGGAGCGTAGGCACAGGTCATCACCCAGGAGGATCTCAAGGGAATGGCGTGCATCTTGGGAGAGACACAGCTCATGAGGGCACTGACAGCAGCTCCCTCTCACACAGTCACTCGTTCAGCAGCTCAAACACACCATGGCCACTGTGCACTATAAGTTTCAGTATCTGGATTTTACAACATATTACAGCTCATTCCATATTTATACATCCACACACACTGG
The DNA here is from genome assembly GCF_003945725.1 of Corapipo altera. Classification (NCBI taxonomy): domain Eukaryota; kingdom Metazoa; phylum Chordata; class Aves; order Passeriformes; family Pipridae; genus Corapipo; species Corapipo altera. The sequence goes on along the minus strand of NW_020884895.1, from coordinate 5,120,033 downwards.
GGTGACAGATACAGAACTTCAGCACGACACTACTCCACAGCAAAGCTATCCTAAACTTAAACACTTACAACATTTGTTTATTCTACTTAATTTCTTTGTCCAACTCTTTTACATTTTTAAGCTATAGGTCGTAAGATAGGATGGTTGTGCCCATGGAGACTGGACAGTTTATGTAAGCACAGCTTTTTTAATTCCTTCTCCTTTCTCTGCCCTCAAACCCAAAACCTTCCTGTAAATTCTGGGGTTGTGTATTTCTACAATTCAAAACCAAATTAGTTTCAGACACAACACCAGACAGGCAGAGAGCAACAGCTACCAGCTACTGCACTAGTAATTTAAGGGTGAAAATGTTACATATTACCTATGTAATTAACTGTTGCTTCAGAAACACACCCTACAACACATCACTAGTAATCAGCTAGTCAAAAAGGAACAAAAAATTATGTCTGAATTAGAAACACTGCTGCCTTTAATTTTTGACTTGCAACCATAGAAAAAACAGACACAAGCCTTCTCAAACACACAAATCATACATTAACTGTTGATAAAGATTATAAATAAGTACCTTATTTGTTGTATAACTATCCCAAATAATTAATTTTCCATCTTGAGAAGCACTGACTAGTAACCTAAATATAAACACAAAATAAAATATGTTAATGTAAAACAAACCACAAATATCTCAAAATATACATACATCATTCATGATTACCAAGTGATTCAGAGGTTTCATAATTTCTCAATTACCCTCTGCTTTTTCTTTTTCACTGGAGGGGTGCATTTGTTGGGAAAAGTCTGCAAGGATCTAGATCTACACATGACCTGACCGAAGAGTCACACGTGCACGGGGACTCATGATTAGCACTGAACACAACCACACAACTTGGTGAAAACGCATTTTATGAACTCCCTCCACAGCTGCTTTCATTATTCACATAATAATATTCTAACTACACAGTTATAAGAAAGCAAATAAGGAATTTAGGTGAAAATAAACCTGGAGAGCAGAGTCCAGATGTATTCTTCTCTGGACAACATGACAGAGACACGAGGCTGTGTTACCACCTGACCATCAGTTGCTCTACAGGCAGCAAAACAAAATTCCAACTTTTCCCACTATGTACAAAAGGATCTTTTTTTTTTTCAATGAAATAAAATTGGTCCGTAAAGTTTTGAAATCTTTGTTATCACAGCAGTTACATGATTATTTGACATCTTGGAAAATACAATGCCCAGCATTCCAAAAATATGCCTCACCACATACTCTCCTCTGCTTAAACAGACTCAAAAACTTGGTTAAAAATGAAAGAAGGAAAAGGGAAAATACCTGTAGTAAGAACAAGCCAAGTACCTCTCCTCTCAACCAAGGCTTCTCTATCACTCCTCTGCAGTTTTAAGAAGGCAAAGTATAACTAAACTCAAAAAACCTGTGATGTCTCTTCAAGGGCACCAACATCACTCCATAGGACTCCCAAAACCTGACATTAAACCTGAAGCTGACAATCTGATTTCCAACCCTTAAATTGCAGGTTTAAGCCTCCCCTGTACCAACCTTGAGTCAGATCCCCAGTGCATGGCATAGATTTTGGCTAAGTGACCTCTAAGCGTGCGCCGGGTCCGCATTTGGATCCGACCCACGGAGTCCAGACTTGTTGTGATCTAAAAATAAATAAAACAAACCCCTGAGATACTGAGAACTATTTTTAATGCACGAGATAACAAAAATACATATGAACTTTGATAGAACATAATCTGCCTTGGCTCACAACAAAATCAAACAAAAAAGGACTACTGTTGCACACCCAGGAACAGGTCCTTGCAACACTGACAAAACCAGATTTTACTGCTGACAGACTGTAACACTCTTCATGATGGCTACACCTGAAACTTCAGGAAAGCTTTTTAAAATACTACTGTGTAATAGTAAGGCTATTTCAGATTATCAAATCTGAAAGTTTTCAATTAAAACCAATGTTTACCACACTGTTACTTTTTTAAAGCACGGCAGAACTTTAAATGCAAAATCTTTTTGTTCCCAAAATACTGCTAAAAGACATTCATTGAAGTCTTTCTAAATACATTAAACACAATAAACATGCTCTATTTAAAAGGTGAACTGGAAGTAGGATCCATTAAGATGGTGGGGGGTTTTTGACTGGTTGGATTTTTTTCCTGTATTGTTTATTTGGGTTTTTTTGGTGGTATTGTTTTGTTCTGTTTTAAATACACAGTACATTTCCAAAGGTTTCTTTCACTTCATTCTTTCAGTTACTGAACAGGAACATGCAACAGTCATAAACTGGTATTTTTAATTTTTTATCTACCAAGTAACAGAATATACAAAGAACAGGAACATACCTGAGCAAGAGTTGTGTCACTGCACGCTTTCCTGGCATCCTGAAACAGAAGAATGGAACAAGTTGAATTGGAAAGGCAACACTGAGCATCAAGTGAGAGAGTGTCTAAAGGAAAAATAACTCAAGTTAGGCACACAAAAACACACTCAAAAAGCCACACACCACCACCGACTGACATCCCATACACCTTCTGTCACCCTAACTGGTTGGATTGTTCAGGGGATCTAAAGCACTGGCACACAACTAGGGGTAGTGGAGGAAAAGGGACTTAGGAAGGGCTGTGCCCCAGCAGCCTTTGAATCTCCCTTTCTACAGACTATGGGATTCAAAGGCACTTGCAGCCATCCTGAAGTCCCAGTGCCTACCCTTTTCCCTGTATTCCTTCCCTGGGGTGGATGTGCTTGCTCAGGGTGTGCTGAGCACAAGGGAAGAACTGATCCACCTGGAAAAGCAACCATATATTACACATGATTAGCAAGCTCTGTGCCACATGAGGCTGTACATTTATTATCAACCCCCTTGGCATCACAGGGGTGACAGTGCCAGTTGGGAGAGGCAGGATGGAAATCAACAGGCAGGATCTGAGCAGGACAGACAGCAGGATTATCAAAGCTTCACCTGATGATGCACTTGATGCAAAATGAAGGGGAAAAAAAGATTCTACTAATACTCTCATGGAACGGGTGGTGCTCAGCTCTCCATACAGACATTCCTTCTTTTTTCCTTATTTCAGACTGCATGGACATAGGACTTATTTTCTGCACATGATTCAACCCGACCTAAACACCAGACTTTCCTTTCATTCACATAATCAGTCACAGATTGAACACCTGACACAGGTGAGCACCACTGAGCCTGGTCCACAACACTGATTTTGCAAATCCTGGTTTTAGTTACAGCTGAGACTGCATTGCCCTCCTGCAACTGCAGCCCTGCACTTGAAAAACTGAAACAGGCACATGGTCAGCAACTCCTTCTGAGAAATCTGTTTTAAAACTGGCTTAAAATTAAGACAGGAACTGTGTAGCACAAGTTAAGTTAAAATCACTGACAGCCCAACTGAAGGATCAAGCCACAGAACCCTCTTGAACTCCTGTGATTTTTCCAGTTTCCCAAAAACAGTGGTTTTCACCACACATTTGTGTGTCCCCCCACCCCACCACAGTTCAATCTGTGCACAAATGGCAACGTCCTCTCTGAGAGGAGGAACGGAAACATTTACTCACACATTTTGGAACAGCATCAACACTTTCAGACCACGATCTTAATTTTTTTTTCAAGCTCTTGCTTGAGAGTTACTTGACATTGCAACTTCAACATTTCTTAAGTGCATGTTTATTTTGACCACCCTTTATAGCTCTCCTCCCAAGAAGCAAGCCTAAGAGTGGATTAAGTCATCTCAACTTATTTTTATAATGTCTGAACTGTAGAAATATTTATAAAATGTTGACGTCTGGAATCAGGAGGGGTTTAAAATACCAGAGCAGCAAATCCCTTAGCACTCAGGACTTATTTCATCCACAGGAAGAAACACACTGGATATTAAACAACTTTACTTGTTTGGTTTAGCTGAAATACTTAAAGAAGTTCGACATAAAATGACTTCTCAATGCAGTCTGAATGAGACAAAGCATTTTTTCTCTTTCAGGAAGAGCTATTAGCAACACCTATACTTGATCGCCATACGACTGGCAAAGTTGCAGGAACAGGAGAGTTTCAAGAGACTGTTTTAATTCTTACACTGACATTGTCATTTCTACGTGAGCATCATCGTAACAGAATCATTAGTGTCAAAAGATAAAAAAGCTCCTCTATGTAATTGTAGATTTTCTCAGTTCATGCAGTAGACAATGCAAAACTGGTGAGAAAAATCTACCTGCTCAATCAGTGTGCAGCCCCCACGATTTCCAAGCACATGCACCTCAGATTGCATTTTTTTCCTCAAAATGCATGGATTTTTTTACATATAGTGCCTATTTGTTCAAAATGTCTGGTTCAAGTGGCACTGTGCCAAGTAAGCAGCACTTCCAAAAATCATTATCCTCAATTTCAGTTCTCAAAGTGAGGACACACATATCACAAGGGAACTTTTATTACAGAGAGAACTGGGAATTAACTTTAACCATAAACTCATCTGACAGATCTGACAGTTCAGTGTTCAAACCTCCAGCACTAAAAATTCTGGCAGTCTTAGGTTATTCCTCCAACACTGTCTGTGTACAGAACTGAGCTACAGCTGCAGTTACTGTATGGGGAGACAGAGGTACCCACATCACCACGACATTGGAAAAAAAAATTAAAAATCATTAAACACTTCCAAAATACTGCAGACTAAAAAAAGGGGAATGGACAGCTATGCACTGCAGTTTGTACACTTGAGGAAGCTGGTAGGTACAATCTGATCTGGACCTCACTTCTAAGCACAAAACTGATTTTTGTGATTATATTGTTAGAGGAAATATCAGACAAAACCCAAGAGCCATAAACAAGTAAGACAGCAAAATTCTAGCTATAAAAAACACCAAATCCTGGTAGTGACCTCATCTATTTTAGGAGTGCATCAAAAATAACTCCTGAAAATTACCAGCCCAATGAATCTAGACACTTAAAAGGAACTTTTTTTTAGCTCCTGTCCCTATCCTCTTATCCATCCCAAACAAACACCTATTTAGAAAGAAAACTGTGCAATGATTTAATAATCAAGATAAACAGTGATCTATACAAATACGAAACTGAGTTATTTAGTCAGAAAGCTTCTTGGGTATTAAGTCACCAGGAGCATTTGTAAGTTGCATATATATCTGAAGTCAGAACTAAGCACAAGGTATCCAACCTCAGATCCAAAGAGGAATCCCTAATTGCCACTGCTGAGCCAAAAGACTCCAAAGGCAATACAGCCCCGGTTACTCAGCTACACCTGACAGATCCAGTTACAAGGTTGGGTGACAGAGTTATAAAGGAAATGTTAAATCGACACAAAGCCACAAAATGGAGTCATTATACAAAGGGCCAATCAGATTTTTATGCTCCAAAATTTAAAAAAGAAGCAAACTTTCTTGCAGCACAGTGGAGCTCTCCTGGCAGCTCTTCCTTCACACAATTTTGAATAAAACATAAAACCAGTTTGATTGATTAGCAAGACTGAGCAAAGACTTAACTGGCTCACCCTGATGTCATGTAACGACAGAGTCCTCACACATCAGGCAGAGGAAAAATTATGTACAACTTGTATTTGTGCAATGCTGTAATAAAGCTTCAATAGAAAAAAGTATTTTAAACTAAAATTTATTTGCATGTCCTACTGGAAGGGGCACCCCAGTGCCACAGCACTGACTGATCCCACCCTTTTCTTTCCAGAGTGTTTTAAGTGAAAATGATGGGACGCTGAACGAGCAGCAGGAAAGCAACACTTGCCCCCAACACAACTCGTGAAACACGAAGTGTGTTCTCCACATGGCTGACACCAAGAAGCAGCCTCACACGAAGGAGGAGACACCACACAACAACTGCTGCCAGCAGATGCCGTGCTAAAAAAAGTCTGTGTGCAACATATTCCAAGAAACCTGTACTCCCCGCTGATAGGAATGCTTGCAAATAAGGCATTCCCATATAAATCAGGTTTATGGATGCTTCATGTTTAGAAAATCTTGATTAAAAATAAACAGACTTAATATCCTTATGTACTTTCCTGAAAACTGCATCACTGAAATGTACAGGCACGTTGCAAAAGATTCCTGGAAAACTGACTTTGGGGATGACAGCTCATATTTGGTTTATCTTCAGTGAGTAAATACAACAAAAAGCTAGAACATATGGGGGGAATCAGCATTTAAAAAAATAAATTCAACGGGAAGCAAAGAAACAGGGCTTGTAGAAATGACAGCTCTGGAAGGTTCTCTCTCACAGTCCATGCTGTGACCTGCAGGCTGATCAAGAGTGGCAGCACAGTCATCACTTTTAGCCCAGAATAAGCTTTTCTAATACCCTTAAGCCCAGCTTGTCATGCCAAAGTTCTGTAAGTTTGCTGCTCCCCTCTTGTTTTAAAAATCAGAAACAAAAAAAAAAATTGCAGAGACAAATATCAAAACTTAGAGAACTTCAACAGGAAATAAAATACATTGTTCAAGAAATACTAAGAATGCGCTTCATTATACCATTGGTTCTTCTGATTTTTAAACAAATATTCTAAAAACATTTTAGGCTCTGCACAACTTACACAAGTGTAGTAATGGATGTGATCTTTACAATTTATTCCCTTAAAGGAGGAACTCTATAATGAAAAATAAGCAATTAGCAATTCTCACTCTGATTTGGTTTCGCAGCTGCTCTGCCTCCTGCCGTAACTGTTCCAGCTCACTCATCTTCTTCAGCCTCTATTTCTCACACTCCACTGGTGAAGAAAACCTGCCAATAAGAGGGAAGAAAAATAAGTTTCAGTATCACTTTCTCCTCTTTAAAAAAAAAACTAAATCCCCCACAAACCTATATATATTTATATATTTATCCTGCCTTTGGAAAGGCTTCCAAATAGATATTCCCTTTAGTACACTGTCTTTAATGAATTTGGTAAGACTTAAATGATTTCAATCCCTGAATTACCATGAGAAGTAGAATTAAGTGAAGTCTATTTTGAATATAGAAGCAACTGTCAACAGAACCACCCACTGTACTTTAAGAACCTGTTTTGTAGCAGGGCTCTGCTCACCCGCCCGCAAACTCCGTCACAAATTCTGTGCCCCAAGATGGCAACAGAGAGCAAAGGCTGCAGGTCCCCTCAACATTCATCTCTGGGCTCAACAGGGGTGTGATACAGGCACCTTGCACAGCACAGCCAGGGCAGGCTTGGTTTTAATTACAGATGAAATTTCTGAATCATTGGCTACAGCTGAAATAGCAGTTTTTCTCCAATTTGTCCCTGGGCAAGGCACAATGATGTTTTCATTTCAAAGGCCCCCATGCAGTGAGAAGTGACAGCAATGCCTGAACCATCCCTAAAAGCATCCTCATGCTGATACAGCCCTCAGCTGCCTAAAGCAGTTCTCATCTGACTGAGGACTCAAAGCAACCTCAATAAGATCAATTAACAGTAAGACTTCATGCAGGCACACTTGCAGGTTAGTGATTTTTTTTTTCCAAATCAGATTTTGCATCGGATTTTTTTCAGCATGTCAAACAAAGTTTCCTCAGATCAATTTTCCTCTTTATTCCCAGCACAGCAGCACAACCACTACAGAGACCTCTGAAGTCTGTTCACACACAAGAGGACTTCAATATCCTTTGAGTAAAAGGAACATCAGAAAGTAACTTGCTCACAAACAAGCCAGACACCTATTTGTAATTTTTTTATGACTGGAAAAGCACACCAGAAAGGTGATGGTGGTGGTCCCATGACATTATCTAAAACGCAAAACCACTTCTAGCTTACAGAAGAAGAAAGACAAAAGTTTGTGAGCATTGCTCTCAAAACGAAAATTGAGGAAGGAAAAAAAGCGAGAAGAAAAACCCATTCAAAACATTATTTTATGCTTCTTATTTAGTCCACTGAAAAATGGCCAAAACACAGAGGAAGAAGGGTCACAGAGTATCTGGGAAGTTGTAGGGAAACCCCTTCATTAGGTCTAGATCCTGGTTCTTTGTAGTCCAATAGTGATGTGCTCTAAAAGACTGACTCTGAAAGCTTTTCTCCATCTATAAAACACAACACTTCATAGATTGAAAAGAGTGAGAAGTTTTGGTTCAAAGCAATTTACTAATAAGATAAAGACCCCTGGATTAACACCTTAAACAAGTGTTTGAGAGCTAAAAAATTTCTGGCTACTCGAGAAGAAAAGTATCTTCATTAATTATCCATCTACTCCTTTTATCAATCTGAATCTCGTGCTTCACTGCAAAGTCCATTTCAGAACAAACTCACAAACATCTGGATCATCTCCAGATCAAAATAAATCCAAACCAGTAACAGAAGTGGTGACTTAGGTCTAACTAATATTTCCAGCTGTATGTAAACAAACTATGAGGTTTTCCTTCCTTAAACCTGTGCTCTGTTCAACTACAAACACATTGTAATTCACATGTGAGTATCAGACTACTTCATTTACTATCATGTTCCTATTTCAGATGCCTAAACTACTTAACATGACTTAATGCACAGTAGGTATAACATAGAAGTCATCAGCATTCGTGTCTGATTTTAAAAACTAAGCATTAAAAACATCCCTTTAGGACGCACATTTAATCACATACTTTTAAAGTCTATCAGTTTAGTTACAATCTTAATGCATTTAATGGGTATACCTCCATGAAATATAGCCCCATTTTCAGTTCTGACTGTGTCAAATTAATCTTCTCATTGTGATTTTCCTTTTTTTATCTAGAATCTATTCAAAGGTAACACAGACAAAACAATGGTCTCAAAGGTCTTAAGCCAGCCAGCCGTGCTGCCTGCCAATTTTTTAGTAGTCTTGTGTGCTATTTTTAACAGAAGATAAAGATTCCTAACAGAGAAGTTGATGTGTCTCTATTTTTCTGAGAAGGGAAGTCAGCCTCTGCCCTGTAATGTGCCACACACTTGAGTGCTCTGTAAACAGTCACTTCAACACAGAGAATTATTGATCATAAAGACAGTGACACTATTTACACCTGGAAGCATGCATGGCCAGTCACAGCCACCTAAAGTCAGGGGGTTTTTTATTCATAGGTAAAACCGTGAGCATATTAGGAAATGAGCTGTAGCACTGCACTGGCACTCAAAGTCCATCAATGACCACCCTGCACTTCAACCACAACGTTGCTGTTAGGGACTTTATTGTCACTTGTATCAGCACTGTTCACCATTAATGCCACTCCTGCACCAGCAGCTACACAGCTTTAAATTGTGTTACACTTCTCCAAGTTCCTACATGGACAAAATCCAACTCCAGAAGCCTTCTCACCCACCCACCCACGTTTAGCTATAACTTTGAAGCAAATAAAAGGACAACGATCTTCCATATTTTTTGAAAGAGATATTTTTTTTGGTAGTGGAAAAGCCCTAGTAGCACCACTATGTTTTAAATTTGCAAGGCCTTAGCATTACTGCTCAGCAGAAACATGTCAGTGGTTCAAGGTCAAGCCATACCTGAGTGAACAGAACGGCCTTCAAGCCAGCACACATTCCCACAAAATCCAGCTTCCTTTTAGAACTGGATTACTCCAGCTTTAAGCATTAAAGTTCCTTTCCAGTATGCAGCAGCTGAACAGCAAGCTCTGAGATATTCTTAAGCTATGTATAAACACCAGGATACTACAGTAAACAAACTAAGTGCACAGTTTAACTATTAAATTGAAGCGCATCCAACACTGTTGCACCGGCCGGTGGCAGTTCCCGATGGCCTCTATGTTCAGATCACCCCCCACCATGAAGTATTTAGCAGAACTGGGACTAAGATGCTTCCACTTGGGATTTTTACTTTTTTCTTTTTTTTAGTACTACTTTGATGTGCCCACAGGAAAGGACAGAAATTGAGTGGGTAGGGAGGAAGCTCTCACAGATGCCTTTGAGATTCACACTAACCCTGCAAGCAGCGCCTCCGAATTCCTGTCAAACTCCCAACTGATGTCAGCAGAATCACGACAGCAACGCAGGAAGATGAAACACCTGCTTGGATGCCTGGAACTTGTGGATGCATCTGTGTCTGTTTTAATACTTCTGATGCTACAGGGATATGGTTGAAGATGGAGTTATGTCCATAGACCATTGGCTAGACTAGATTTACTTGCTGTATGTTTTTAAGTGTATCAGCAAAGCACAGCAAGAACTCGGACCTGAGATGCCTGGCAGCACTGGCCAAGCAGAGGCTACATCCTATAAACCTGTCCTCAGTGCAGAGAAGCAGGTCATCACCACAACCTCGAAGTGTGCTATTTTCCAGTGCTACGAGGCATCAGATAAACAATTTGTTTTTTATCAGATTAAATGCTGGGACTGCTTCTGCAGGGCTTACAGGGATTGCCAAGAACGGAGGTCATCTCTACATTGCAATTTTTTCCTCATACAAATTACTGAAAACCTCAGTGGATTCAACAAGTGTTGTACTAGGTTACAAAGGACACATGCCTGTTCGTTCTCCCCTCCAGGAAGATCAAAATACTACAGCCAGGAAGGAGTACAGCTTCACAGCCTGGAAAAACATCTTTATTCCAAACATGAATTTCCCCAGGAGCCCTCAGTCATGTACACAGCAAAGCCACCAGCTCTTCTACCTGTATGGGCAGAAGGAGTGAGGCTTCCTCCTGCCACCTCAGGACACTGGGGTAATGTAATGCCTACCTCCCTGACTTATTCATATTTTTAATAAATGCTGAGTCAGAGAAAAAATACTCTGACTTCCCTTAGATGCAGATCCCTAGTGTTATCTGCTTTTCAGCATTCAGAAGTAGCACCTCTGATGAAGCAGCCAGATGCTTCTCTCCAAATGCAATTCATGATGTCCACGATGGACTATGAACAGCATCACCTGCTGTGGCAGGGAAGCCTTGAGGGGACGAGCAACAGGAAGGGGAAAAACTTTTTAATACCTTTGGTAGCCGAGGGTGTACCACGGCAGGACAGCCAAGGCATCAGGAAAGGGGGTCAAGGACACGAGATGATTCCATCAGAAGCAACAATACAGGGAGCACTAACCACTGTGTAGCCAAGGCAGCACATCTCTGCCCTCAGCCATTTGCAGACTGAACTGTCCCTCAGTGCAATTTCTCCTCAGTGGACTTGTACAAGTGAATTTACTGGTACCAAAACAAAGTGCCTCCCGAGGCAAAATAATTAAGTCAGATTCCACTGCATATCTAGTGTCAAGAAAGCCACTGGCAGGCTTGAGTGCTCCACAGATAAATTACCCCTTGCACTATTCCTGATTCAGTAGCAACACTATTTGCTAAGAGTTTAATTCTTCATTATACAGGCAGGCGGTGACAAATTACCACAGTTTCTTGTCTCCAAAGTACTTTCTTTACAAACTGTGGACTCAGAACACTGTGGTTGGAAAAACACCCTTTTCTCTGTAAAAACTCACTCCAAATGCACTTGAGCTCACACTTTGAGAAGATTCACTGAGCCCAGATCCCTCTGACACCCCAGCAGGCAGCAGGGCAGGACACAGCGTCTACACAAGCTGGGATGCAGGGAGTTCATCAGACAGGACCTGCTGACCCCATGGCACTGAGCAGAGGGCTGGTACAGGGACCAAGAGCTGATGGAGCTCTGGAAAGCCAGGAAAGAGGCTGGTATTTGCAGGTTATTCGAAGCAGAATAGCCAAGCATGTAGTGATAGGAACCTTTAGTTCTATTTCAAGTATTTCTGTCTCAGAGAAGATTACAGTTTACAAACTAAGTAATTTATATTCTTAAAAAGAAAAAAAGTATTTAAAAAAACAGGTACTTTCACTTGCCTTGGCAAGCTTAGCCTATTCCCCTGTAAAATCACCATATACATAGGATGGAAAAAAAATTACTAGAGAAGTGTAAATATGTCCCTTGCCACAGCAAAGCATTACTATTTTTGTGTCAAATATACAGAGATTAAAGGGACTGCAGAAAGTGTAACTAGATTCTTAAGAGCTATCAACTCAAGAGTTATTTGGGTAAGAATTTCATTCTGTACCAAAAAAATCAGTCCTTTAGAACTGAAATTAATGCTTACCTATACATATCAACTTCAGTTTTTCAACTCATACACAGCAAGATCTCACAAGTGATCAACAGATAGCAGCAGAAAGAGAGGTTTCACATAACTTTCATATGATCCTCCCTACTAATGATCACACAGGTGGCTAAACATAAGGAATGCTAACTACAGCACCTTACTAATTATAGGAAAAAGACACCAAGGCATACCCCAGCTTTCTCTCAAAGGAGATATATAGTGGTAACTCACAGACATTCAGGCTTTGGGCCACAAAACCTTTATATGCTGAAGTTGCTTGTGTAAATTTACCTGCTTGCCTCCTGTGAGTGCTGACAGTGTTTGCAGGGGTGGACAGTGGGGTTCTGGCTCTGAAGCTGAGCCCTGCCAGCACACACAGACCAATACTTCACGTATTCAGGATGTGCCAAAGAAGATTTTCATAAAACACTTCTTCATTTAGTACTAAACAAGACTTTGGCACCTTTGCCCACTCATTTATGTCTCCCCAAACCCAGGAATAGAGAATTAAAACACAGAGAGGTTTTATTTCTTGCAGCCTGAAGGCAATGGGTTTGACATACTGGAGGACGGTTCAAAATGTACAGACTTGGACATGGCCTTATATAAAGTGAAACCTCTGCCTGCACAACAGTCACTTAAAGTAAATGCATTAATGCTGAGATGCAGTTACAGACCTTCATATATAAAGTCTTTCAGCTGGAATTTTACATAATATATTTTCTGCAGCAGAGCTGTTTGAGGACCACACACACACTCAGCTCTCCACTGAGGAAAATGAAACATGTAATGGTTTTTTTTACTATACCTTGGCCCTATGTTGTCTCTCCTGTTTCTCAAAGAGACCTTTCCAGCTATCCATTTTCCCAAGCATCCTTTGTTCTGACTTGTAGCTGTACTGCACCAGGAGCTTTTATATTGGTCAACTAATACTTGAATAACAGCAGAGAGAGGCTGGGATAAGTTGAAACACCAGTATGTAGGGGCTGTAATTGTGCCATTGGGTACCTTGCTCTTCTTCTCTCCTCTCAAACCTCTTCAGTTCATCTCCTTCCCTTATCTTCAATGTATACTTTTGAGGGGTGCACTAGTTACAGAAAATCTTACACATTTCAGTAGAGAATAATGATTATTAATTTTAAAATGGTTACCGTTTATAAAATAACTCTGGAAATCCTAATAGAATATTTTCCCTAAGTTATTTTAATTTTGCAAAATGGAATTAATTGTCACAGTGATTTCTGAGCCCTGGGCACATTCACAGGAGAGTTCTCCCATATTCAGGGCCTCTGGTCTCCCCAAGAAGAAAACAGGAAGCAGCCTGGGTGTGACCTCGCTCGCTGAGGTCAGCGCTATTGTTGCACTTCTGCACATTTTGGAAGTGTTTTAAAGTGATATGTCTCCATTATAGCTTTGGTACAAAAACAGGAAATAATCAACCAACGCCTCTCGAGAGGAAGGGTATGAGCCAAACTTACTTAAACACTCTTTTCTCCAACAGACACCGTCCCCAGTTTTAAGGAACTGATGCGAGTGTGTGCTCAAAATTGAATGTACAGCTAGAAAGGAGAGGCCACAAGACAGACTCACAAGCAAACAATGAATCAGTGGGATTTGAGAGAGTGTTCCCTCTTCGTGTGCCCACACCCCCCGTGCAGTTACATCAGGAACACAACCCCACCCACCAACTGGGTGGCAGAAGCAGTTTCAAGACAACAATATTGCTCCTTCCTTCCTTGGCCAAAACACCTCGTACCCACACATCACAAACATAAATATGTGCCATTTGACACACATGTAGCTACTCAGCTGGTGATTTTAGTATGACTTTGAAACAAAGCCTGCCACATCAAAACACTTCCATTTACCACAATAACTCCTTGGTGTTGTGAACAGAAGTCATTTCAATGAGACAAATACAAACATCTGTGTTCACCTTCAGACTTCAGCGCTGTAAGGATCAACCTCTGGTGTGTTTCAGTCACAGAGCTGGGTTGGATGACTGGTTTTATTAGGGTTGCCATGGAAGACAAACAGACCGACAAATACTGACCTTGTTAACAGCAGTCACAAAACAGACAAAGGAAATCACAGTTGAGAAGTTTGAGTGAAATAATTCTTAAGTTTGCTAGCAAAAAACCATCAGTAACTTTAGACTTTTACCCTTCTTTACGCAGTAGGCTCACATTTCATGAGACTAGTGTCTGAAGCTGAGAGATTTCAGAGTTTATTTCTAAAACCCAACTGAAAGTCTAAGCCAAGTACATTCATAAAACATATAGAAAGACCCTACTCTTCTTTGCCCACACACACTAGATTCTAGAAAAAAAAAAAAAAAACCAAGAAATTCAGTGTTGAGCACAAGGCTGAGAAAAGCACAGGAAGGAAGGAATTTTTAAAAGTCATGAATATTTCACAGTCCAAAAGAGTGATTTTTCCAAAATCAACATTTTTGCATCTTATGCTCATTATGTTTGTTTCCAGGTCAAAATGTTTTGGTACATAAGCACAGATTTATTTTTATCACACTCCCTGCAAACAGAACTTCATGTGAAATTCAAACTGTCTTCAGTGACTATAATAACAATTCCCCAGTAAAAACTTGGTTCACTGACCTCAGGACACATCACTGAACAAATTATTAATGGTTTTGCAAGTCAAAACATCTAAGAAGTGGCAAGAAAGATCTTAATGAAGCAGAAAGATATAACCCTAAGTAAGAAGACAGTGAAGGTTCCAGTCCAATTTCTTCCTTGGGCACAGACAGGTGGACACACATCGGGAGTGTGCTGAGGTTTTTTGTCTCTTCAAATACCCAGCCATACTCAGAGGCTATTCTAACGTTTTACTAGGAAAAATGTACTGCAGAGTGACAATTCAAAGTCATTTTGAAAGACCTTCATTTACATTAAAATCTATCTCCAAACAAGTTTGATTTTGGATTTTTTTAGGGGCCAGCACACTGGTATTTACTGAAGTGGCATCATCGAGGGCCAAGCAGTGCTATGAATATAAAATCCGGTCTGGCACCTACAGGCACAAAAGATTACTGAGGCAGCCTCCTGTTATCTGAGAGAGAGCAGACTGCACAGTGTGCATAAAAGGCACCAAGCACACAGATAATTTTAGGTTTAAAGTCAATGGAGAAAATACACATTAAGAGAAACTAGTACTGTCTCCAGGAAAAGTGCCTTAATTCAACTCGGATGACTATTCACTCGACTGCAACAATTTCTGACTGACAGACATTCTTACACACTTGAGGAGCAGAAAGCCCAGCAGTACCAGTTACACACACATTGCATCCTTTCAAACTCATCACCAGCTCGGGAAAAACCACGGATCTGATCTATACATAGTGCTGAGCACCCTTCCCTCCTCCTCCCCATTCAGCACCACACACACTCCCTTGGTACCGAAGTTACAGCGAGGCATTATGCGTTCACAGCACCACGCAGCTGGAACACTCAGCTGGACTCTTTCATACGGAAACAAGGGAATAGAAGCACTTGACTTTTTTTTTTTTTTTAAATACAGACTATCCAAAGATCATATAAAACTATTTCCCTCAGGTCCAATTTTAATTTTGCTTTTGGTTCCCAATATATGTCTGGTCAATTACTTGTGATTTGAAGCCACAAAAATTAAGTTCTCTTCCAGATTAGAGTTCAAGCTACTTTAGTAGGGTTTTCTAAATTTTTTTTTTGAGATACATATTGTCATAGGCCTTTAAAGAAAAACTATCACAAACCTCACTTTACAGAATGATTAGAAATCCCATGCTACAAAGTAAAAACCCTGTGTACTGTTTTTTTCACCCCTACTAATGCAAGAACGAGATTAAGAGTACATGGGCTATTTAACTACTTCAGGTACAACTTGTGATGAGATGGATGTATCTAACCTATACTCTTCTGAATTGTTTTTGATGTTTCTCAAGCAGTAAGCAGTAATGCCTGTTTTCAAACAGCTGCTTTTTAAAGAAGATACTACATCCAATATTTAGGAAACATGTTATGTTAAGGAAATAAGGAGCACTAGGTTCCTAACTATCTCCACACTTGCAGGGTTCTCAAAATAAAGGTTGTCTTTGTAGTGGGAGTAATTTTTAACTGGTCATAATTGAGAAATTAGCCACCTGCCTACTGGAAAGAAAGTAACCCTAGATGAAGTTTCCAAAAGAACAGGATAAAAGAGAAACAAAATGCTGCTGCTAAGAAGTACAATATTCCCATCTGTAGCAGTCTTCCACAAAGGATCACTTTTTTATTTTTTAATGAAAACTTTTTTATGAAAGCATGATGCTCACTAGCCTATAAACAGCAGTATTCCCCTGTGGAGACAAAGCCTAAGGTTATAGACAGGAATAATCAGTCAGATACCATGGCCTCAAGAGAGCCCATGGCTCCAACAACCTGCTTTGCTGCAGGATATCTTTCCAGTCCACTGGAACTGCTTTTCTTCTAAGTGCTTCCCCTGTATGTTGGTCACAGTGAGAGGGGTCAAGGGCAGCTCAGCTGAGTGCATCATCTCTGCTCTGGCCTTCACCACAGACCAGACACTGTTCTTGGAAGACTTTTGGTTTTGGTGTTTGAGATATGCATACTACCATTTTTGGAGTTTTTCTCAGCGATGGTGACTGAAAGATTAGTAAAAATGGCTAAACAGTCTTGACCTCCTGCTTCCAGAAGCAAAGCACAGTGGTACCTGACTCAGTGAGAAGGCAAACATTAGCCACAGCTCTGAAACCCTCCAGCAATTTAAGTGTTTGCTGAGGCTGTTGGCCTTTCAGCTGTCACCCTGTCCAAGTTACCAGGAAGGGCTATGACCAGGTTTCTGTAGAGATTGAGAACAGAAAATTGCTCAAGCTTCTGAAGCAGCATCACAAGCAAAAGCCAACTTTCTTCACTCTGTCCCTTTCCAATATGTGTGTTTGGCTTTTGATGCCCATCAGTCTGCATTTGTAATGAAGTCTAATAGATGAGCAGGAAAAAAAACCCTTAATGACTTCCCGTCTCCGGCTACCCAACCTTCCCAACTAGCTGCTTTTTCCTAAAGTGTGGGGAACAGCAGCTAAGCACTCACATCATTAAATACTCCTCTATATTCCATTTAGTTTGGTCTTGAATTTTATTTTTATTCTGCTGTACAAAAATAAAGAAACAACCTGGTTCCCTCTTTTGGGCTGCTTCCAAGACAAGAGAGGAGTTTTACCTTTTCCGTTCCATATCTTAGAAATTAAGGTTGTGTTTGTAGTGCCCGAAATCGTAGTTTTACTTCCTGGCTACCTCATTCTCCACACTTTGGAGTGGTTTTGTATTTAGACAGCTTGTATCCAAACTACTCGAAAGAGCACTGGAGAAGTTTCTTGCCCCACAACTGTCAGGAAGATTAAAAAGGAACATTTAATATCCTGTAAAATGCTGAAACACTTCCCTGTGGACCACCACTGAGATTGTCAGGAGCACCCCTGCTCCTGCTGTGCCCTTCCTACCATTCCAGTGGAGGGAAAGTGGTACTAACATCATTATTAGTTTCTTGACATTCTAGGGCATCTGGACTTAATGCAGTCATGGAAACTTTGGTGTGCTATTTCTGAACTCTGCCTAACGTTGAGATTGCAACAAAACTCAATCAGATCTTCTAACACCTCCCCTTCCCATCAGCACCATGCACATGCAAAGGAAAGGGCTCCACTTTGCATTCTTAAGAGCAGCACAACATAAATACATGTGCCTAAACCTCATTTATAATTGGAGGGGGGAAGGTTTTATACAATAAAACTACCTAAAAGCTGGCATACCCCAAATTACTAATTTTTCAGTACTCTGACAGTCCATTGCACTGTCAAAGCTGTACGTCAGATCACCAAAAGTTATCAAAATCATTAGATACACACAGAGGCTCTAAAATTAGTGTGTGAAATCAGATTTTGACAAACATAGCTTCTATATATTGAATTTGAATACTTTTTTCAGCTCAATAACAACTAAGCCCAACTTAAATCAAGAATCTGTAGGAAGAAAAATGTCTTCCTATTCCAAACTAGGAATTGGTTTGCATGAACAATCACTTAAAGCAATCAATCATGACAGAAAGGGTCACCAGAGAAATACTCAGATCAAATAGTTCTTTTAAACAAACCAATTTTAAATACCATGTGTGTTTCAACAATAGATCATAAATAAGCATCTTCAATTTTAATGCAAGACTTTAGATGTGTATAGATACCACACAAATTGCATTTTAATATATAAATAGAAAATTACACAGGTGCAATTTATGCTAATTACAATATTAAAAATAAATAAATAACCAAATAAACACATATAGGGTAGCAAAAGCATACACAAAAATTAATTCAACAAGAATTAAATCATCAAGTTATCCTGAAACTGCTTGGGTGCTCTGTGCTGACCACCTGAACCAATAAATGCACGATGGAAACGAACTAGGCAGGTCCAAAACTTCCCACTCCTGATTGTGAGGAGGTGATTTGTTCTTGTAAAGCTGCCAAGCCTGTCACCAAGAGCAGCTCCAAGACCTTCAATCTCATTTAAGAAGCACATTCAATCATGCGATTGATCTGATGATTTCATTTTGTTCCACTCCTTCCCCATTTGAAAATTAAAATCTTATAATTTTAAATTAACATTACTCAGCTCTTTTAATGTTTCAAAACAGTGGGATTCACAATGACTCAAACACTTGGCTTAAAATAAAAATCCATATGATTAATATTTGTTTGAGATCCAACATAAGAAGGAGGGGGAAACTACAGTTTCTGCAAACTGGCAAACCTATTCTGCCCCTAAACAACTAATTTTATGTAATAGGTGGAAAGTTAAAAGTGCCTTTTGCTCTTCAATACAATCAGGCATTTCTATCTTTCCCCTTCTTCTCAGCTGAAGTCCTTTCAGAAGGCAACAGATTGCAAGAGTTACAGTAACCGAATAAAAATTTGGATTACTGTATGTCAGCATTTCACTTACTTTTGGAAGCTGAGACATCGTAAGGGCAACGAAACTGTCGCCAGTGAACTGCACAACCATTTGCTAGCAAATGTCCATCTATATTTGTATTAATTCTCTCTTTCACCAACCTCCAGCCCAGTTCTCACTATGGCATTTCCAACACTAACTACAGCGATTCACGACAATCAGCAGCACATCGAGTGTCTCTGATGGCACCGAGCTGACGTTCTTTCAAAGCATTAACAAGTTTCCCCCTTGGTTTTCTGTTTCAGGCTCTCTGCAAAGACAGTTTGGTTGTTCGAACACTGCTGAACAAATGAACCCAAGCCTAACCCTAAACAGCACCATCTTTTTAATTAAAGCTGCAGCTTTGTGCAGCACTGCCTCGTGTTATCTAGAAAGCTCCATGAGCTCCCTGCACCGGTATCAGGTACCAAACCACAGCCTTGAGAGAACAGCACACAGTCAACGTTTTTTGGTGATCATTTGCTTTAGCTCTGTTTCGAATCTTTCACATAAATTCTATTACAAAACTCTGGGTTGCAAAACACAGAAGTTTCATACAAGGACAAAACAATAACAACTAAATTTAATTACACACTTCGGAAGATGAAGTAAGTGACAGGTCTGCATCTAATTAGAGGAGAGAAAAATTTTAGTGGAACTTAAAAAATATTTTCTTGATTGGCAATACTCTGCATACTTTCTAAACAGCCAGTTCTGGGTTCTTGGGAGCTGCATTAATCTGAGCATTGATATTCCCAGACAGTATTAAGTACAAAACACAATCACTGCATTATCACTGTCCCTAAGTATTTACATTCCAGGAGCATGCACTGCATGTCAAGTTCAGAGATTCTGAATTTCTTACCAGTTTGATAACACATTTTAAAGTGACACCTCAGATATATATAAAAAAAAAAAAGAATCAAATTACCATCTTCAGTGACACAATAGTCATAAATTAAGACTCTGGCAGAGAAGACAGTAACTGAGGAAGATCACCACTTCTCTACATATTGTGGGGGGGTTTTGTATTTTTATTTCTTAAAAATCTTATATTCATACATTTTGTGGCATTTTCAAAAATTCCATAATGGGCTGAGAGAGAACTATGTGGTTCTGTAATTAAAAATATTTTTGCAAGGTTTTCCAGTCCCACATTTTTCTTTAGAAACTGTTCAGAAAATTAAAATACTTGGACAAAATAAACATTAAATATAGGAGTACTCAACTAAGCGACATGAAACTTTCATTATCCAACATAAATATGACATTTGCAGCCAACAATTGCTTACTTAAGATCTAAATGACCTGAGCAATCCATCAAGACCAAGCCCTCAGGAAAGAGCTAAATTAGAGAAAGAACAGCAGTTATTTGCTGTAGCACTTCTACAACGCAGAATACAGAAAAAGACATCTCTATAACCTGAAACTCAGTATTTTCATGATTAACAGATGAAAGTTATTATTATAGCAGCCTTGGTTCTCAACCTATTGAATCTCTATAAGCCATCTGTATTACCCACTGTAAAAACTGCTCATTTTAAAGAAATAATAATTCAATACTGCCTATAGTTTGCCTTAGTAGACTCACAGTGAGACATGTCCATATATTTATGATCTCCCTCATTTTCCTGGTCCCCTTCTTCCAAGATACCATCAGTCTGTTCTTTGGAAGCACAAATTAACTTCACCACAACTATGGTACTTAAGAATCACAAACAAACATTGCAAAAACCCACTGAAGATTCTCATCCCATTAAAAGGCTTTCAGGACTATGAGAGCTTGTCGTGTGGTTTGCTTAATTTTAATTTGTTGATATAGTTATTATTCCTGCTAACATGACTTCATACTTCCCCAACTCTAATGAGTAATTAGAGCCACTGTAGCTGTCACTTCATTGTCACATTAGTGACCACCTTTTACATCACTTCCCGTACTTCCAGTGGAAGTCAGTGAGCAGATTCAGGTTTTCCTCTGAACACTGATGATTTTGCAGATTCCCACTATTTCCCATAAGAACTGCCAAAATTCCTGGATCCTATACTGATATTTAGGGAAGTATATGGAATTCTAGAAAGCACATCAAATGCTCTTGTGGTAACTCCATGGATGTTGCAGGAGGCAACACCTACAAACCAGAAAAAGCTTGTGCTGACAACTGGCAGAGCAGGAAAAGCACCCAACTACCACTGGGAACCCCTTCCTTCTCAGAGCAATCCCTCTGATTCCTCTCTTCACATTCCCTGTAGGAAACAAAACATTTTTCAAAGCAGAGACCAAACTGGAACACAGAACTCCACTGAACACATAATTCCCATCAGACTCAGAAAACTACAGTTCTTGTCTCTCCCAACACTTTTACGGCAGGTTTTAGAGGTTGGTACCTGCCTCCTCTCTCTCTGCTCCATTTTACCATTCTTTTCCCAACACTCTCTACCGAGCAGAGAACAACTACTCCTGTTACTTCAGAAAATGATTATATATAATCAAATACTAATAACAAAAGCACTTTTCCCCTCAACTCATACTTAGCTTTGAGACTTACCCTGCTCCTACTTCAGAACAGAAAACCCTCCTGGAAAATTGTCTTTTCCAAGCTACAAGAATCAGTCCAATAAAAGACAACGTGTCTATTCTCAAACTGTATAATCAATAGGAGGGAATGGATCAGAGGTTTATCTTGCATTAGTTCAGGTAATATTACAGCATAAATTAAACTTGTTGTCTACCACATTTATATCTGGTAGCAATTTGGAAAATCAGTTTGGAGGCTTTTCTAAAAACTAAAGAAGCTGATAATCTCAGCAACAAGTATAATTATAAAAAAGCACATTTTGGAAAAAAAAAAAATCTGGATGTGAAAACCAGCAATACCTATAAAGTATGACACAAAAAGCATCTAATGACTTGGCACTTTTCCTAAAGACAGGGAGTACCTTCGCATTCACCCTTGTCAACCCAATTCACAGAATGGTGACATAAAGACAAGTTCTAGGCAGGTAGAGAAATGGAAAAGCGAAAGGAGAGTTTCCCTACATATTCCATAAGCCTGGGAACTGCCTGTTGCTGTCAGACTTCCAAACCTGAACCGCGAGTCCACGCGATCCCGCTGGGATGGCAGACGCGTCCTGCACGGGTCAGCTCTTCCCACCCGGGACTTCCAGCGCCAGGGCTGTCTCTGCCGACCCCCGGGCACCGAGCGCCGCTCCCCGGGCGGGGAGGAGCCCCGAGGCTCCGGAGTGACCCGCAGCCCGCCGGTGTCACTCGGACCCGCCGCTCCCGAGGGTCGCTGCTCCCGCCCCGCCCGGGACAATGAGCCTTCCCCTCCCTTCCGCTCCCCCGGCACCTCCCCGGGGACCCTCCCCAGGCCCTGCCCCTGCCCTTCCCCGCCGAGCCCCGGGCGCGGCCCCGCGTTGTGCCCGCGCTCCGGTCCCGTGTGATGCTGCCCGGCCCCCCCGCCGCTCCCGGCGGACCCGGCACCGCGCCCGTCCCCGCCCGCGGGGCTTCACCTGCCGGGGGTCTCCGGGCGCTGCCGGCGGCGCCGCCCGAGCGCTGCCTCCCCGCGCCCCCCCGCGCTGCAGTGGTGCCGCCCC